>NC_056663.1:99106293-99709020 GCF_018350195.1 Panthera tigris | reverse complement strand
AGTGTGTTTATTTTAGTTCCTTACACTTCTGTCTCCTCAAGGTCTTTGGGCAAGAGGGTCCTAATTTCCCTTCCTTCTTTTTCTAGTTACTTCAGACATTAGTCCAGTGTTAAGTTTTTCAAAGAATCCTTTTCTGACCACACTATGTTAAAAGCCCTTTGTTACAGACTCATATAGGACTGCATAACATAGCACTCCCTCAGAGTATTTCACAGAGTTGTGATTTTATATTTCTGTATGATCATGTAATTAATGAGTACTTCCTTAATTGATCAAAAGCTCCATAAGGACAAGAACTCAGCATGATTACTTTGGTTAACATGCATTTCCAGCACTAAAGTCATAGTGCAATGTAGGTTGGTACTCCATAAATATTTGTTGAGTAAGTGAATGAACTCAACCCAAGTTTCATGATTCTTTTTTATCTAGGGATTATATACCTTCTTTTAGGATCCTGAGGATAATGGCTATTGGATGGGACTATAGACCATGTACTGTAATTGTCTACTAAACGTCCATATTCTAATTATATTGGCATAATTTAAAAGTATCTTAGGGAATAACAGAAACATCTGATTTTTCTTTTAATTGTAGAGTAAAACATTAGAAAGTGATCCAAGAAAAGTGAGCCCTCATGAATACTAACTTTAGACATGATCATTGATAATGCTCACAACATAATGACTTCCATATAGCAGAACTGGTTGTTAGCAGAAAATTTAGCTAAGAAAATGCCTTTCTTTCCTTACAGCTTTCTCAGGATAGCTTGCCAAATCTCCAGGCCAGCCTCACAGTAGGGTTCTCCTCTATTAGATTTTTTTCAATAATTAAACTTTCTATTTAGCTGAAAGAAAATGTGAAGCATTTAAACAGACATATTTGCTAAGCATATTGTAGTAGATTAATATAGCCCCTTTCTCATGAAGCTTTTTAAATACTCTTCAATTGCATAAATGTTGATAATATCATAGTCTCCATTTTAAAGAACAAGTGTCTTATTAAAAAGGTAGCAAGAAAACTAAATTATAAAAAGAAGATATAAGTGCCTATCTAATATTATATATTTCTCTAGAACAGTTTCTTTAGAAAATAGTTATCTATGATGTTTACCCGCTTTAACCCCTCCACTTAAGGTTCTTTGTGCAGAATTGGGTGGGAAGTCATAGAATATTAAACTGCTGCAGAAATGGGATCAAAGTATTAGACAGTTTTTCCAGAATTAAACATTCATATAAAAAGACAAAGTTTGTTTAGTCTTTTCAGCAAATCTCTGAGGATATCTAATTTATTTATTTTTTTACTCATAAATATCATATCCCATATGGGGTTTGGGGAGAAGGGAGAAAGAATTCAGATGCTTGAAGACAAACGTCTTAGATAATGTTCCAAAAGAAACCACATACCTCAGTCTACTCAGAAACAGAAGTATTTTGCAGTGAATATGCTACAAAAGAATTTGTTAAAGTAATCACCTTTACTATTCAGTGATTTCCATAGCAACCACACACTGACTCATATACAGAATCAAGCTTTAATGAAAGGAACAGCCAGCTTTCTGTGCCAGATTATTATATATCCCTGTCTTCTTTCCATGTAGAATTAAAGCCAGATACTGTATATAACTATGTTCTATAGACTGTTTAATAAGCATTTCATGGTTATTTCATTTAGTCTTCCCGTCAGCCATTATTACCTCCATTATATGAATCAGGAAAGATTAAGAGAATTTGAATAATTTGACCAGTGACACCACCCGTATATATTAAAACATGGATTCCAGATCTGCTTAGATCTCCAGGTTTTTTTTTTTTTTCACTATTTCATGCTGATGAAAGCCTATCCAAGAAGAGGTTGTTTCTGATTATTCTAGTTTAAATATCACATTTTTAAAGTCACAGTAGAACTAGATCTTATTTTAGAAAACAGCGTCCAAGTAATAAGGGAACTGGGGGCTTTTGGTGGGCATTTCCTTATTGTCTATCATCATATGGACTGGTAACCCAGGCAATGACATGCACAGTCCAGAGCCACTGAATATGGTTGTTTCTCCTGTGTCCTGCCCAGGGGCATTTAGCCAGGCGAGCGTGATGTGCTAAAACCCAGGGAACACACTGCTTGCCATCTATCCAGTCTGGGAAACTGCCTTAGGTCAGAAGAAAGGAAAGTATACTTTTTCTAATTGATCTGCTCAGAGGGGGCAACTTTTACAATGTTTTCCATCTGTGCCACAGAAAAGAGCCCCTTTCTAGTTTGCACAATGCCCTTCCATTTTTAGCAGCAACGACAGTATAACCTGATACTTTTTGCATGTTAGCATTCTTAAGAGCATGGAATATTGCACTAATATGAGTCCCTTGCTTATACGGATGCCATGAGATTAGAAAAAGCTTATTGACAAACAGCAGAAAGGTGATAATAAAGTCCAGCAAAGGATAAAGAAAAATTCTTAATACCTGAAGTCATTATGACATGACTTCATCATATATTAGGAAGATAAAACTAAAGGTCCTGGTATTGCTGTTAATGAAAGTTCCATTCTATTTTAGGTGTTTTATAATGAGAATTACTCAAAATTACATTAAACCTTGTTTTATGCACCTCAGTTGCTTTCAAAGGACAATTAAATTAAAAACTTGACTTTTGTTGGAAACATTTTATATCAAATCATACTGTTTGGAGAAATTTTAATTTGAAAACTAAGCATATGCACTCCAGATAAATATACTACATAGCTTAATATATTGGGTATGTTTCCTATTATTAGATGTGTATCAATTTGTCAAAAAATAAACATAAAGCAATACAAAAGACAAAGTTTGATTTGCAATTAACCTAGAATTCTATATTTTTAGAAGTATCAGAAATGCTTATTGTCTAAATTAGGCCTTTTGTTTTGAGTTTTTACTATTATTATTGTGTTTAGTTTGTTATAAGGCAGGAGAAATTAAAGGCTTGAGGAGATAAAATCTAAGAATATAGAGATAAGTTGGTTGCTTCTTCAAAATATATGTATTTTTTCTCATCAGATGACCAAATTTGATTTTCTTGAAGTGGGCATTTAAAACCATTTTGAGGAGGGAATTATTCCTTTGAGAGACTCATGCCTTTGATGCTCTTACCAGGCTTGGCCTACCATATTGGAAAAAAATAGGACCACAGCCTTGGTGAAGTTTGCTACAAGTAACTGATCTTTTCCCTAGTGGTATTCTGTGACCTGTGCTGATTTCTGTTAAGCTAAAAAAATATGCCATTGAAAGTTTCAGATGATTTCTGCTGATTCAAGGTCATGGTAATATAAATCATATGTCATAAAGCAAACACATAAATAGAATTCATAGAGAAAATCAAAGTGATTCAGATGCCCATGATAGGCATACTTCCACCAGTCTCCAAGCTCTCACTGTTTGACAGGCATCATGAATATTTGCAGCTACACTTTTCCAGATCAACTGACTTTGAATGATTTTCAGAACTCTGAGCCATTGCTAAATGCCAAGGAAAGAAATTAAGCAAAGAAAAGTTGGACAGACTTTCAGGAAAAGTTTCCTAATTGTGAAATCTATTAAAATGTGGAATAAATATTCTCTCAGGGAAAGGATGGGTGCCCATCTCTGAGGCTTTAAAAATAGGGCTACACTAACTCTTAGAAAAGAATTGAGGGCAGAATTCATTACTGGCAAGGAAGTGAGCTGGATGACATAATGGGTCTTTTCCCTCTGTCATACAAATGTTCCTTTGATGTTTTCATTTAAGTGGTAATTTAGTTTCAAAAGCAGATTTTTGAAAGCCAAGAGTAGACTAAGGTTTTGGGGAACATTTCACCAGAGAAAGTCAGGGATCCACGCTACCACTGAGCATGTATTGGGCTTACTTTTATATTTGACCATGGAAGACCACTGGTCAACCACCTAGTGCATTTCTTGGCACAGTCCTATTGGGGTTAGTCTTCTGTATCTGTATGACTGTCTTGTTCAGTGTAGGTTTCTGCTTGTCAGAAAAATAGAAATATCTTTCTGTGCTTGTTAAAGCTAACCACAGTGTATGCAACTGTACCCTTTGCATTTATCCAGACTGCCAGTCTTTTCTTTTTCCTGCCTGCCCTGTGTGATTACTAATAAATCCGATGTAGCTGGGTTGAAGGAACATACAAGCAATTCTTTAGCATTAAGAATGTGATCAGAGAGATCGAGGTAGATTTGAACTGTCACCATCAATCAAAGCCAGTGAAAGGCAGCTTTCCAGGTTGTACAGTGACCTCTTTTTGCTGATACTGTTTTCCTCCCTTTCATCAGGTATCTAGTGAGAGAAAGTGTGAAGGATTTACAGGAGACATTCCCACCTGAATCTTGAGTGAATAAAAATGTTCTAAGTGGATTTTATTGAATGTAAGACCTATCCTCTTTAAAAAATTTGTATTTATTTATTTTAATCTCAGCAGTCTTGAACTTATAGACCACTTCATGTGATTTCTTGTCTTCACAGTCAGCTGTAGGTAATGTTCTCGAACATTCAATTATCTGTCATTTATTCTTTTCTGAATAAATATAGGAATAAAGTAGTGTAAAGACATGAACCTCAGTATATACTGTCTTAATTATTCAATAATTAAAATTAGGATTTTAGCAAAAACACTTTGGATATTTCTGGCTAGTTGATATAAAATTAATACAAAGGCCTTTGTAATTGAATCACATAAAGGTATGGTTTTTTTGCTTATTTTTATATCTGGGAGAATCATAACATTTGTTTGTTTCTATTGTCACTTGTGCCTTAACAGAACCCTGTACTGTACATACATTTTTTTCTGGAATTTATGAAACGAGCAACTGCTTATCTCATATTCCCTTTCTTAAAGTTCCAGGATCAGAAAAGCATCTATCACAGAGCAATACAAATAACTGTTAGCACATAACGTATACATTTATGCAAAGAAATGAACTATTTTATAAGGTAACAGTCTAAATATACAATGTGGCTCTCTAATTTGGAGTAAGGTGAAATATATAAAATCTATATATTCTTCCAGATCTTTCCATAAAACCACCAAGATTTTCATATCCCTAATACTAAGATAGAAAATACATTTTTTTCCTAGAGATTAGTGTTACTTCAGAGTACATCTTTAAGTGCAGATTACTTCAGACCCCTATAGATCTGATCTGCCCTTGGGACAAGAACCAGCCAAAACACTTTATCCTGACAACTTCAGGGTTGAAGTTCATGATAGAAATGTAAATCTGTTCAGACATACCAAGGAACAAATAAATCACAATGAAAAGATAGAGAATGGAGCTGCCAGGAGGACCAAATGAAAAGGAAGATGCTAAGCAAAGGCACAGAAAGAAAGAAAAAAAAAACCAGATTAATTGGGGCAGTGTGTACTATTTAGACATGGAGGAACTCTCAGGTTATAAATTTCTTGGAAAATTATTGTGGTATCCTGACATAATAGAAAAAAGTAACAATCTGAGTTCAAGTCCTGACCCTACCTTTCACTAGTTGTAGGATGTTGGGTAAGTTACTTCTCTGCTCCAGCCCTCCAATTCTGCATCTGTGAATTAAAAAATTTGAAGTGGACGCTCAAGTCCAGTTTAGCTTTCAGTTTTAATCTGCATTACCAAACTGATGGGTTGTAATTATAAGAGTCAACAGGGAGTAATACAGTAAGACCATTTGTGTTAAAGTGTAGTCATTGGTATGGGTCTTATTTTTAACAATTTCATGAGAACATAGAATATGAATGGCACAATTGTGGACTGTGAGGACGAGACTCAGGGTGTGAGGCAAGATCTTGATTTTCAAATAGGAACCTGAATGTTGCTTTTTGATTAAACTCCTGGTGTACAGAGATCATTAGTTTTAGCGTCATGAGCTTTAGCATACAGGTGAAGCACTGAATTGGAAAGAAATAGACTTTGGACTGAGTGAGGGAAATACTAAAATGGTAGCCTAATAATGCTTTCCAGGACTATTTAATTTGACTAATCCAATGAAAATATTGGCAGTTATGAGTATCATAGGAGTTAAAAACAGCTAAGTTTTCTCCTTAACATATTATTTATTATGTTTTGTTTTAGTTGATCTTCCAAACCAAGAAATGTTTCCAATATAATTAATTATTGCAAAAGGCAGAAATAGGATTGGTTATCCTCACTCATTTTTCAAGCAGGAGATTTTGCAACTATATACACCTGTGTACGTAGATGCACCGAAATTAGCAAATTAAAATTTTTCTGAAAAGAAGTCCAGGTGTCCTAGCTTGCTGTCAGTAATTTTTAGAAGTTTTCCCAGCGGTTACCTGAGTGGGTTAGAACCTGGTATATTAGAGCCCAAATTTGTGTTCAGTTTCTCTGAATTTCCCAGTTGAGGTACTTCATATACTACTATCCTACCAGGGTGATGACAAAATGTTATGAATGATTGTTCCCCTACGGGGAGGTGGGGACAGTGGTCTGTGTTCTAAGTTAGCTGTTTTGAGAAGTTTAGTCATATGAACATAAGCTTTAATAGATATGTTTTGATTCTAGCTGTGGTTCTTCAGCATCTTCTTTTAGAACTTGGCTCAGATGCACACTTCAAAAAGAGTTAAGGTGAATACAGGGCTTTTTTGAGATAAAACTTGACATCTATTGTGGTGACATTGAGCTAGGATTTGTTATATTCCTTTTACAATTCATAGTCTCAACAATTCTTTTGAAAATTCTCTGGCCTCCTTTCTTTAGTTAGAAACATTTCCAGCTGGAATATATATATATATATATATATCCATATATATATATATATATGGAATATATATATGTGTATATATATATATATATATGGATATATATGTGTATATATATATATGTAATATATATATATGTGTGTATATATATATATATATGGAATATATATATGTGTGTATATATATATATATATATGGAATATATATATGTGTGTATATATATATATATATATGGAATATATATATATATATATATATATATGTAGTGACTTTTGCATGTCACCCTGCTGTTTCCAAATGTAAAGGTCTGGCTGATGTCTATGATATCGTTTATTTATTCGTCCTTTTCTTTGAATTCATATCTTGTTTTGTGCCTGTCTTGCTTCCTAGCTCAGTCGAAGAAAAAATGTTCTGGCAAGCTGCCATCTAGTGAAACAGCTGCTTTTGGCTCTGGGAACCTGTGCGTGGGACTGGGCACTAAACATGGCACGTCCTACCTCTAGGACTTGAACACTGCTTTTACTATCAATAGGTCAAATGGGTTTTAATTGAGGCAAAGCTAAGTTAAATGTCTTTGTTTGTTTGTTTGTTTTTGCATTCCTTATCTTTGTAAGGAATCATTGCTCCGTTTGACACTGTTGACCCAGCTCTCCTTAAAATTATTTTTCTTTGGCTTTTTATAGCTTTACTCCTGCCCGATTTACTGATGTTTATTTTTGTGGGTTCTCCTAACCAGTTCTCCTTAAAATGTGCTGTTCTCTGTATTTTTATCCTTCTTCTTTGGTCGTTTATATAGCTTCATCCTCTATACTTTAATCCAGTGGTTCTCAAACTTAAAGCTAGTGGCTTTCAAATTTGGCTGCATATCAGAATCATTTTTGAGACTTTCTTGATACTAAGATGTCTGTGCTACTGCTCTGAAAATTCTGAGTCAATTTTTTTTCAGGTAGGGACCAACATCTGTTTTTTTTTTAATTGCTTCACAGATGCTTCTTAATGAACTTTAGGTTTGAAAATCCCTACCTTCATGAATTATCTATACTCCCTTTATTTTGATTCCCGGCTGCATATGGAGCTTCATACTTCAAATCTCCTAAGAAACATTTTCACATTAATTATACACAGATATTTCAAGTTCTGTATACTTAATCAAACCAGTTACTCAACCCCATCTCTTCCTTCACAGTCTACCTCTTCTTTTTCTCTTACTTCTGATAATGCCAACTTTTGGAACAGGGGCAAACCTTATTTATCCTCAGCGTCTTGCTTTCCTCATTCTTACCCTTTCCATCAATCTTCATTACATACCTGTGGTGGTTAATTTTATGTGAGTCATGGTGCCCAGGTATGTGGTCAAACATTATTCTGGATGTTTCTGCGACAGTGCTTTGGAAGAGATTAACATTTAAATTGGTTGACTTTGACTAAAGAAGATTACCTTCTGTAATACGGATGAGCCTTATCCAGTTAGTTCAAGGCCTGAATAGAACAAAATATGTGACGTTGCAAACAAAGGATAATTTGATCAGCAGATAGCTTTTGGACTTAAACTGAAGCGTAGGGTTTTTATTGCATTTCCAGCTTGTTGGTCTATCCTGCAGAATTTAGACTTTTCAGCCTCCATAATTACATGAAAATACTTAAAATAATTAAAATAACAGTATTTCTATGTATCTACACATCCTATTGGTTCTGTTTTCTCTGGAGAGCCCTCACCTTTCCACCTAGATTTTTCTCTAAATCTCTAAATCTCTATCTCTTCCTTTCATTTTCAGTTTCATCTTAGTTTTGTTTTTTTATCAGCTTTGGCCTGGGATGATAAAAAACTGGTGTCTCGCTGTTACCATTCTCATTTCATCCATTGATTCTCCACACTGCCTTGAACATGATCTTTTTATATCAGTAAGTCTGGTTATATTTTTATCTTACTACTTAGAAACCTTGGGTGTCTTACGGAAGGACTAAACTCCAAATCCTGTGCACACAACCCATCTCATAGCATTTCACATCTGTGTTTGAGCACTAGTTCTACTCAATTCCCAATCTCTCTTTTCTTATACCAGCATACATGCGTGCTTGCGCATGTATGTGCATGTGTATGTGAATGCAGACACACATGCACACAAACACACACACACTTCTCCAGTCAGGAAACTGTTTGCATTCCCTTAATTTGCCATGCTTCCTCTCACCTCAGTGACTTTGTGAATATATTTTCATCTCCCTAGAATGTGCTTCCCTTGCCTTCAGTATTCACAATGAACTCTATTTCTTTCAAATCTAGTGCAAATATCACATTTCCTTTGACCTCCACTTCCTGGAGTTAACCAGACATGAATCAACCTTTTTATATCTGAGCTCCTGTAGCACATACATGAGGATGATTGGGCTCAATGGCTGTTATTTATTGAGCCTTTACTATGAGTGAGACAATGCAATATCTCAGTTAATCTTCATCATTATCTTTCTTTAGGGAAAAAGATGTTTGGAGATATATAGCAACTTGATCAAAATCACAGTTAGTAGATGGCAGACACAGGGATTGAGGGAGTACAAAATCTGTGTTCTTAATCACTATACTAAACTGCCTCCACTGTATCACTCTATACTGTAAGTACTCTGTACTGCTTATAATTTTTTATAGCATGTCTTCTGATTGAATGACAGGGTTCCTCCTATATCACCATGTGTCTTGCAGAATAAATAATTGGATTGATGGTGATCTGTGGTAGAATTGACATGTTTCTATAATCTCTATGAAAAATGTAATGTATTTAACTTGCTTTATAAATTGCTCAAATTTTAAGAGTTCTGTCAAATAGTGAATATAAATACATTGTTAGATAGCCAAAATCAAACTTGTTATTCAGTTTAAGATGTGATATTGTCCCTTTAAAGTGAAAGACCTTTCAGGGTGCCTGGATGGCTCAGTCGGTTAAGCATCTGACTTTGACTCAGGTCCTGATCTCACAGCTCCTGGGTTTGAGCCCCGAGGCGGGCTCTGTGCTGACAGCTCAGAGCCTGGAGCCTGCTTTGGATTGTGTCTCTCTCTCTGCCCCTCCCCTGCTCATGCTCTGTCTGAAAAATAAATGTTAAAAAATTTTTTTTAAAAAATAAAATGAGAGACTTTTCTAATTTCAGCATATTTGCTAAATGGATACCTGCTAGGAAAACAATTCCCACTTCCACTCAAGGGATCAGCCACCTACTGTTAAAAACCCTCCAACTTGCCACAGTGACAGAAAACAAAGCCTCATGTCATACTTCAGTCCATGATGCTTCAACTAAAGTAACTCCAGTTCCTTCTTTAACCTTTAAACTTCAGTCTACCTTCCAATGAAAATCCATAAAATCTTTTCCTTCCAAAAATACCAATCACACCTATCAAATCGTTCTGATCATTCCAGCTGTGGAATTCTGTCAATTTCCTGTAGCATTGACATTTACTCTGCAGAAAGTAGAGGGAAGAGATGGTAATTGCTTGATGAAGAAACCCAAACATTGGAAAGTTTACCAATTTGTATATTGACTACAGTGATCCCTAAGCTTCAGGTATTTATAAGGGATGGATAGACCTGTCAAACTGGAGGCTGAAAAAGCACATTTCTCTCTCACTTTTTCTTTTGATTTAAAAACTTCAAGACATACAGAGGATTTTCCTGGACTCAAAGCAAAACCCAAGGGAGAATGTTGATATTTAAAATACTCCTTTTTGTTTTTTTTCACCACACCATACACTATTTTATACAATATTTTCATTATCTGTCTTGCAACTTATCAAAAAACATTACATATCTCTTTAATTCCAAGCCAACCATTTTGCTCTTCTGGGACACCAAACAAATGAAAGGTTTAGTTGTGTTTATTTATGCATTTATTTGGTTAAAAGAAAAACTGAGAAGGAACCTCTGAGTTATCCTTTCCCAGTTGTGATTATAGAAAAATGAAAATCAAATGAAATTTACAGAACTGTAAATTAAGTTCCATTTTTAGAGTCTGAAAAATTATGGATATTAAGAAGTTGGATGAAATGTTTATGACTCTTTCACATGGACATTCATTTAGTTGTTCTACTTATGTTATTGCAAAACTTCTGGGGGTGCCCTAATGGGTCACTCAGATGACTTTATGCTCACACATCACTTTGAGAGAGCAAAGATTAACAACAACAGGTGTTACTGGTGTGAGATATTGTGTAAGCTGAAAATGAGGTCCTATTTTAGGGGGAAATCTTTGACTCCTCAAAAAATATATGAAAAGCAGCCCCTGCATGGTTCTGCATTCCAATTTGATTTGATTTTTGAATTGTTTATGTTATTAGGATTTATGAATACTGCTCCCCTGAACGAATGATATATTTTTTATTTTTCAGTGTGGACTTTAATAGAAATAGGGTGCTTTTTATGAAATAAAACCTCTCTGAAGTCCTGCCTAAGGCTGTTTCAAACCAGAATCTCTACATTGTGTCTGGAAAATCACTAACAGAGAAACAGAAAGGAAGCAAATCTGTTTTTTAAATTTTCTTTCTGAAACTTCCTGTGCAGCTTTCTTGCTAGGATTTTTATTCCATGGTAGTTGTAGGATAGCAGTGATTTGCATTTTGGAAAGTTATTCTGGGTGTTATTTATATACCATATCTCTGTTTCTGTTATGTATTCAACAGCTGCCTTCCACATGACTATTAAAGGAACTGTCAAAAGCAAAACCTTTTATAGATAAAGACTTATAAAACTGAAGTCAAACCTTAATTACCCAATGAAAGTCATGAAGTGGCTGATGTTTTTAAACAATGGATATTTACAAATATTTGACATTCATAAGCTACTATGATTTCACAGAAGATGTACCTTTAAAATTAACTTTAAATTAGGTAATTAAATGTAGCTAATATTCCCTGTATACAACAGTGGAAATGTAGGGTAGAAGGGTTTTATTGGATGGAATAACCTACAACATGCTACACCTGCAGGTAACAGAGATATTAGTGTTCCATAAAGATTTTCTTCATTTTCCTTTGGTTTAAAAGAATTCATTTCAAATGCATATTATTATTAGGGCAAGGCAAATTCTGCTTACTCTATACATTTACATCTATTTACTGAGAATCATAGAATCCTTTTTTTTTAAGCTTATCTATTTATTTATTTTGAGAGAGAGAGAGAGAGAGAGAGCGAGAGAGAGAGAGAGCATACACACAAGGGAGGGGTAGAGACAGAGAAGATCCCAGTCTCCATTTTCTCAGCGTGGAGCCCAACATGGGGCTGGAACCATGAGATCATGACCTGAGCTGAAACCAAGAGTTGGATGCTGAACCGATTGAGCCACTCAGGCACCCTGAGAATCATAGAATCTTATATTTATTATAAATCTCTGTTAGAATTATCCCAATATGTTATCAGCCATCTCTGTTCTTCCCGGGCATGAGTTTACCAACTCATAGCCTGACCATTCCCAAGAAGAATAATTTAACCTCAATCTGCTGTCATGGAAGGTTAAATTTATGGTATACAGGCCTAAAGAATATTTATTCTCAACCTTAGTTAAAAATAAATGCTAATAATAGTTAAATTAGGTATAGCTCTTATTTTTTACATTATAATGGTCTGTATTTTTTACAGTTTATATAACGTCATATACAACTTAAAATATTAGATAAGTCCCATAAAGTAATTTATACAAAATTATAGAATTATTATTTCAAAATATAGTTGTCCTTTTTTCCCCTTTTACCCTCATATAAATGATTACTATACTGTTTTATAATAGTATATACCACATAAAGGGCAATTTGAGCAAAGCATACCATGTCAGTATTCTGTTTTGTGAATCACTTGTCTCCAGTTTGCTTATAAATTGAGAAGTTTGGTTTAGAATTTTATTATTTTCTTAATTTCATCTTGCCCTCACCAAACAAATTGGGAATTTTGCTTTAAAAACTCTTTCCTCCCTCTACTTTCCCTAGTCTTAACACCAAATTACCTTTCTTTATTTTGCTTTACTTTAGTGAATTCAAGGTTTTTCTTTATCAGCTAAAAATAACAATCATCATTAGTTGAATGGACTGTGTATTAATTTCTGTTATGTACTAGGAATCTAAGATATCTAGGTTTAGCAAGCCAGAAGTTTTCCCAAATCAATGCCTAACAAATCAGAGAATGCACTTGAGTGAGACAAAGGAAATACACACATGTTGCATTCTACAACCAACTTAGAACCTTGGCCTTTCCTTTTTAACTCTCTTAGCTTGAAGTCATTAAAATTGAAATGAAGATATATAATTAAATGGCAGAATATTTTAAAACTTAAAATGTACATTTCCATGATTTTTCATTTATTTACATGTATAATATATCTAAGGGGAAACAGTGATATAATTATTTACTTTCTACAAATTATGAGACACAGGAAAAGTATACATATCCTGGTGAAAAAGAATTTTAATGGAAAGCTTTGCTTGAAGTGTAAGTGGACTTTTTTTAAAGTTTATTTATTTTGAGAGAGAGAGAGAGAGCAGTGGAGGGACAGGGAGAGAGGAGGAGGAGGAGGAGAGAGAGAGAGAGAGAGAGAGAGAGAGAGAGAGAGTCCCAAGCAGGCTCTGCACTGTCAGTGCAGAACCTGATGTGGGACTCAAACTCACAAACTGTAAGATCAGGACGTGAGCTAAAACTAAGAGTCGGACACTTAACCGACTGAGCCACCCAGGTGCCCTGAAGTATAAATGAACTTTTAGTGTAATTGTTTTTTCACATGTAGCGGGGTTTCATATGTATAGTTCCCCAAAAGGTATGACCACATCTTAATCCCTGGAACCTCTGAATGTTCCAGGAAAAAGTGTCATTGCAGTGTAATTAAGTTAAGGAACTTGAGCTGAGATTATCTTGGTGGCCCTAAATTTAATCACAAGTGTCCTCATTAAGAGAAAAGCAGAAGGAGATTTATGACAGACAGAAAAGGAAAAGGCACAGATATGGGAAAATGATGTGAAGCTGAGGCAGAAAAAAGGGACGTGGCCACAAGCCAAGGAATGGCAACTGCCAGCAGAAGCTGAAAAAGGCAAAGAACAGATTTTCCCCTAGAGTCTCAAAATGGGGTGTGGCCCTGCTGACACCTTGATTTTGGACTTCTGGCATCCAGAGTGTGAGAAAGTAAAGGTTTATTGTTTTAAGCCACCAATTTGTGATAACTTCTTATAGCAGTCACTGAAAGCTCATACATCATGAGTTCAATAATACCAATGTGTGTTCCAACTTACTAACTACAAATTCTAAGACTGTGTTGATTGCTGTGTTTTGCACAACTAGCCTAGTGAAGCGGAGTGCTTGGGAGGCAGAATATCTCTGCACATGCCTGATAAGAAGAAAATGACCATTTCCCACTCTCCCTTGCAACTGGATGTGGCCTAGCAACTATTTGTGTCAAAGGGGTAAATGCACAGTAAACGGTAACTACAAGGATGTGCCCTTAGTGGAAGGGAGCATCATAATGGATGAGAAGGAACTACCAATTTGCCAATTTATAAAAAGAGATACATGTTTTGGTGCCAGATGAAGTGAAATTAAGAATAGAGGCAGTGCCTAGAGGAACTATACCACAAAAGTGCTGTACAACTCCTGAATGCCTACACAGACTTTTCTCTAAAGAAAGGTAAAAGAGTAGACCTGCTCTTTTTAATTTATGCTAGGGGTAGGGTGGCATTCTGTCACAACAAAACTTAAGCCTAACTAATACACTAGATAATTGGCCCATAATATTTGTTGAATGGGTGAATGGGTTTATATAATTATTCAACATAAGTATTTTTTATCAGGTGACAATTTCTTGGAGAAAATGAATTTACTTAAAATATTCATCAACTGAAATATAATTGTATTTATCTCCCACTCACTGCATTTCAAAATGTGAGAAATGATCCATTTTGAAGAACTTAATGGAGGGGCACCTGGGTGGCCCAGTCAGTTAAGCATCAACTCTTGATTTTGGCTCAAGTCATGATCTCATGGTTTGTGGGATTGAGCCTTGGGTTGGGCTCTGTGCTGACAAGCCCTTCCTCCTTCTCTGATCACATGAGTGTTCACATGCACTCTCTCTCAAAATAAATAAACATTTAAAACAATTTTTAATAGAAATGTATACATTGTATGTACATTTCTCTACCTCCTACATGCAAGCCATGAAATATTTTTATTGATTGCTTTTAATTGTTGATTTCAAATTCATAAGAGGCAAGTACAATTTTAATTCCTCATTAGTTATACTACTAGATTGTAGATTTTTGCTGCAAAGAACTGTAATTACATCAGTGCTTATCATTTCAACTCTAGAACTAAACTTTTCCTACACTAGTTATCCATAAACCTACTTATTAAAGCATATTTGAAAAAAAAAATTAAAGATGTCTTGTTGAAGCATCCAGAATAGGTATCTACTACCTCCATAAAAACGTTGACTCTTTAGAATTAAATTTTTGATTCTTTACTCTTAGCTTTATGATGCTCAGTTAATATGTGCTACCTTGATTTTTATATCTCACCTCCTACAGAGAACTTTCTCCCTGCAATACCGGGTGATTGTACACTTTCTGGAATTTAAATAAATTGTATGACTTGCAGTTCATCTTGTTGCTTTTTTGAAATGCCAGATTAATGCATTTCTGGTAGATGGGGTTTGATCCTGCATTTTCATAGATCTATGGAAGACCTTCCTTTCAGTAGTCTATTCTTCAGGTGATTTTGTCCAGATAAATGCCAGAAGACAGTTAATTGAGATCGGTTAGTGAAGGTTTTGTGGGAAGTTCTGGTACATAAATAATCAAGAAAGTTTTTTCCCTCTCTCTCACCTTTTTTTTCTCTCCATGTAAGACTCATGATAATATTCTTATCTTTAAGATTCGGATCAGTTTTCTCTCACTGAAGAATTTCCTGACCTATACAAGCCGAATTAATCATTTCTCTTTTGTTTCACCACAAAATTTAGTAGTAGCACCATTTGTATAAGTTTTATTTTTGTTTGGGAATTGAAAAAGAACATTTACGAGTGTTCTGATGCATGGTAATTTCTAGAAACTACTGATATTTTGGAAAAACTTCCTTTAACAGGATTCTTTGGTGCCAGATGAGGTAAATAGAGCCAAAGAAAGATTGCTGAGTGCTGAGGGAAAAGAGATGCTTGAAGAGTGAGGATGAGGTTTGGAGCAATAGTCCCAGACTGCCCTGACAGGGAGAACTGGCACAATGTCCAACACATGTGCTGAGATGGCCAGTCTCTGATTAGACCTAGTGCGGGTTAACTTCTTACAAATATTCAGTTACACAAGAAAAAAAATTGAGAGCTCAAGATAACTGAATCATCATAGAAAAATCACCCTTGATGGACTCACTTATTGTGAGTAAGTTCAGGAAAGACGGAATATCAACTTCTCCATCCGAGGATGTTCAAAGCAGATAAAAATAGTAAAGAAGTTTCAACACGTGCAGAACATTAGAGCCCTTTACATCAGGCTAGAGAGCACTACAGTGAGGCATGCACCGTTTTGCTCTCTATATTGGTTACAGTTACAAGGTCGATCTTAAGAATGGCAGTGCTTAAAGTATGGCCTTGAATTCTGTGATTTATTCCTTTTTTAGATCTTTTTTTCAGGAGTTTTCATGTGTGCAATCAGTGTACTTGCCACTTTATGAAATATATTAAGACAGTGTCCTTGTCTGATTTCAGCAATCTGTCTGACACAATTAGCAGTCATTTTCATTTCCCATTATAGAGCCATGGATTATTTTTCCACATCAGTCTCTAACTGAACCAGACCTTAAAAACTGATTCTTGTCGAGCCACACAAAGCAATATTGGGAGTTATTCTGCAGCAAAGCACTGGTGATGTTAACCTTATTTATTGCTCAGTCACCTTGATGTAAAATTCCGTATGGTCAGTTTCATAAAAATCAGAGCAAGAGCTGTAGACAGACTACTTGATTCACTCCTGACCATGAGAAATGGACATGGGTTTTCAATTCCAACTAAGCATTTAACATCTGCATGTTATGGTCTTTCCAAAAACCTGACAGAAATGTCATCAATGAAATTGAGAAGAAAATATTTCTGACAGACTTTTTTCTTTGGCTTTGCTGATATTCCATTTGCCAAATTTATAAATAAAAATTTTTGCTCTCCTGTACTTTCCAGATATTTACTTTAAAATAAAATGGGGAAATCTTGGATCAGTGGCAGAAGATGGGGTTGCAAAATGAGCTGCTGTAACGATAAGAACTAAAGAGTAAGTTATATTCTTGGCCACTAAAATCACCTAGGGTACTGACTTGGCTCTGAAATAATGAGAAGTGAGGTGGAAGGTCTTTAATAACATCTAAAATTCTCTAAACTACCTGACAGTTTAAAATGTCAAGCCTTTATCTTTCAGAATAAAAGTTTAAGTAATGTATATGTGTGTGTGTGTGTGTGTGTGTGTGTGTGTGTATATTTAAATATATATATTTAAATATATGTATATATTTGTATATATATAATGTATATGTATATATATTTAAATACAGGATATAGCATTTAAAAATTATTCATCTTAATGAGATGGACCTGGTTCTTTTTAAAAGGGAAATTCTGGTTTCCTGTTATATACTGTGTCTAGGCCCTTAGGGTAAAAGTTATTTATTGGTTTAACCACATAACCACATAACTGCATTACCCTCCAGTTGCTGCCATGAGGCAGCTGCCACACAGCTATTAAGTTTCAAAGCTAGGATGTGAACCCAAGTCTTATTTAACTCCAGAATCCTTCTGTATGATGGCTGCATTATCCTGATCTATAGGAAAAAGTGAAATGCTTGTGCTAAGGTGTAATGTGAGCAGGGGATTATGTGTATTGATTAATTAATAGTCTATCAACTAAGTCTCCCACATCTTCTCTGCCACCCTTCCCATTTACCTAGGCTCTTTCCAATCCATTTTTTTACACTAGAGCAAAGAATGGGCTTGTAAATGGGCACAAAAAATTATGTCATCCTTCTGTTTATTTTGTAATCATTTACTATGAAAATTTCAACCATATTCAAAATAAAAAATTGTGTAATGAATTCCCAGTTACATAGCTTTCATAACTACCAAGTCATGGCCAATTTTTCCTCCATATTATTTTGAAATGAATCTCAAGCAACAAATTATTTTATCCATAAATATTTCAAATTCTATCACTAAAGACTTAAAAAAACACAACCACAATAATATTAATATTAACCTATATAAATAAATGAATTAATGCTTAACTGATGAGCTATTCAGGCACCTCAAGTAAAATATCTTGTATAGTCTTCTCCTAACTAGTTTTCCAACTTTAATGCTACCATGATCCTGCTTATTCTCTACTCCAACCATACTGTCCTCTTTAACTCCTCAAAACGGCATGTTATCTCTCTACACTGTTCATGTTAGACAGCTCTCCATCTCCTCTACCTGTGTCTGATACTAATCATTCAGAGCTTAGCTTAAAGGTTACTACTTTAAGGCAGTATACTTGACCCAAGGGTGAACCAGGTTCATTTTTAATTCACTCCTATGAAACCATGTTCTTTTTCTTCATATAACTCAGTTCAGTTTCTAATTATATACCCAATTTGTGATTACCTACCTCCCACTCATAAATTCCATGAAGAACAGTAATCTTATATGATTTTGTATAGTTTTACATCCCTAGGATCTTTTCAGTCTAGAACATACTTAATAAGTATTTCCCACATGAATTAATAAATGGGTATAGCATAAAAATGATTGCACTTTGACTCTGGTAACCTCTTGTCATCAAAAGTACTTTCTCATTACCATGATGCTAAAGTGTCTGTAATAACAGATTCGGGTTTTTTTACTAGTGTTTTCATGGTATTTATTCTTTGAAATAATACTTATTGAGTAACTACTATATATAATGGATCTGGAATTGCAGTGGCTAGACCCACTTTTTATTGTCAAGAAATTTATAACATGTATAATACACAGGGTGTACTGCAAAGAATTATGCAGACATTTAAAATGATTTGAGATAAATGCTAGGCACATGCAGAATACTCTGAAAGTACTACCCTGGGTTAGACATGAAGGATAGGTGAGTGCTGCTGAATAAGGTCTCAAGAATATGAGCTTGTTTGGAGGTTCTAGCGGGGGACCACAGCTATTCATGTACCCTTGACTGAAGAACGGTTCTCCTCTATCGGGGAAGATTGTCCTCTTTGACTCAGCGTGTAGCTTCAGGAGGGATGCACATGGAGTAGTGAGGGAAGGAGGGGAAACCCACCTAGCCAGATGGATCAGCTGAATCAACCCTAGCGATTAATGGGGTGACAGATGTCGCAGCCAGATCGCCCTCACATCTGGGTCTCAAGAATATGAAGGAATTAGCTGCATAAGAGGAAGAAAGGTATTACAAACATGGGGTAGTAAAAAAAAGGCACATTGTACTTTTAGAAAAGACTTAGAAGTACACCATTTATTATATGACATAAGAAATTTGAATGAAAATTAATCAGGGGCTTTCTTAATCACAGAGGGACTTTGAAATTTTATTCTGTGCTAGCTAATGAGCTTGGTGTGAAAGCTTACATTAAACCCTTCTAGAATATGTATATGTTTTGGGTCCAAAAATCTTGCACTATGACACAACCAAACTTACAAAACTTCAGCTGTCCATGTGTCTTATTCCCACATTACTTTCACCACCCCCTTACTGATACAACAGAGGGAAAAGTTAAATAAAAGATTGATTTAATGGTTGTGTTGTTTCAGGTCTAGACAAACTGCTTTCAGGACCATGTCCTCCTTGGAGAAGAAACCATAACAGATCTCAGCTTTAGAACAGAACAGGTATGGTGTGAGGTAGCATTCTATGAGTCTTTTACTGTAGAGCATCAAGCTTTAACCTGTTACAAGACTCCATGGCCCATTTTTATCACCTTTACTTAACTCTGGTGGCAATAGTATTGGCAAGAGAGGGCAAAATTTTTGATTGTGTCCACATATACTGTTGATACGTCTATGAGAAAACAACACATACATTTCAGGTAAGAATACAAAAAAAGGTAAAACATCTGGAAATATAAAATTACGTATGCCTTTACCCTTTAATACAGAAATCCTACTTTTAAGAGTAAGCAACAGTGGAGACTTCCTATTAATCCTAGAACAACCAAATCAATCATTATCCTGAAATAGAAGAAGACTTCTAACACTTTGAAAGATATAGAGAAAACTTCCCTAATTTTAAATGGGAGGAGTATAATGAACATATATACTTTTTAGGAAAGATGTTTTAACAGCAGCACGGAAGAGAGGTTGAAGAGAGTCAATTTAGACCAGAGTCATCAAAATTTTTCTGTAGAGGGCCTGATAGTAAATCTTTTTGTTTTTGTGTGACATATTGTCCTTAACACAGTTGCTCAACTCTGTTGTTATAGTGTGAAAGCCGACATGTACAGTAAGTAAGTGAAGGGTGTAGGTGTGTTCCAATAAAACTTTGTTTACACAAATGCACAGTAAACTGAATTTTGCCCATAAGCTGTAGTTTGGTAACTCCTGGTTTAAAGATAGGGACAACAGTTAGGACATTCCTGGATTTACCTAAGTGAGAGATTCTGGTGGCATGAACAGTAATGGTAGCCATGGGAGTGGAAAGAAATGACACATATAAGTGGCTGGATCAAAATGAGTTGGTAGTTTATTGACGTGGGATATAAGGGAGAGATAGGAGGCACGTATAACCACTAGGTTTTATATTTGGCAAATCTTGAAGGTCAATTATGCCACTAATCAAAGTAAGGAATGAAAAAGGAATAGTTCATTTTGACTGGTCATATATTGAAGTCCATTTAGTACATGTTGAATTTGAAGTGTCTGTGGCATGTAAAACCGGCTGTCTAGTGGGCAAATGGACACATAGGTGTGTACTCCAGAGATAGTTCTGAGCTGAAGAAAAATACTGAAAATCATTATTCTTTGAAAGTGAAAGCTAAGGGGGATGTATATGGCCACCAGGAAAAGCCTGAATTAGGAGCATCTCTTTGTGTTCCCATGATACCTGGTACTTCATTCAATTTAGCACTCAAATATAATTGTTTTGGCTCCATAGAATTGTCTTTTCTGTATTTACCATTAGTCTGAAATCACCATGAGGGAAGAAACTTTCTGTGTGTCATTTATTGTCATTTAATATTGAGTTCATAAGTATTTTTGAATGAATAAATAGTAAGATAACTGGTAGGAAATTCAGAGGGTACTGCTAATGTCAGACTCAAAGAAGGGAGAGATAAATGAAAACATGAAATGTTGTAGATGAGAAGAGGAGGACAAATCCTTCCCTTCATGTTAGCAGTAGTGAGGTCATTGGTGACCTTAGTGAGAGTACTTTTAGCTGGTAATAGTAGAGGGAATAAGATTATAGCATTGGTAGGAACGAATGGATGAAAAACAAACTGAATTACATATATTTTTTAATAAAGAAGACAATTAAAAAAATAAAAGAAGGCAATAATTAAAAGTGTATATGAGCACAAAGGATTTTATTATTCCTATTGTCTATTTTTATTGGTTTAGGTTTTTCTTTTGTTAGTTTTTAATGACAGGAGAGACATGAAGAGAAAGAGCCAATAGGGTGGAGGCAAGTACAAGCCTTCAAGGGTCCAGAGAATAGCAGATGATTTGGTCAGAGTGACAAGGCAAAGGGAAATGTTATCCAAGGAGACAATCAGGAAGGAGGCATGGGCAGACTTAGATGTGGATCACTTTATGGGTGGGAGAATAAAGTTTTTCAACTTAGGGACCTCTCTCTTTCTCTCCCCAAAGAGAAGGCAAAGCCTGTTTCAAAAGGAAAGCAAAGTTGAGGGGAATAACCACTGGAAAGTATCCAAGCATGCTATTGAATTTATTTTGGATGATACCCAAGACACTGCAGTAGTGAACTCTGTTTAATATTTGGAAAACAGATAGTAGAAGCTTAGCAGTTTGCAGAATTAGGAGTTATTTTTATTGTGCATTAGGATTCAGTTCCTCCATTAAGTACCTTTGTGATAATGCATGGGTTATTAGCTTTCTGAGCCTCAGTATCTTTTGTTGTAGTCTATCTCCCTCATTGGTTTGTTGGAGGAATTAAAT
This sequence comes from Panthera tigris, assembly GCF_018350195.1. Taxonomy (NCBI): domain Eukaryota; kingdom Metazoa; phylum Chordata; class Mammalia; order Carnivora; family Felidae; genus Panthera; species Panthera tigris. The sequence continues at coordinate 99,687,155 of NC_056663.1, read as the reverse complement.
AAAAATAAGTAAAGCACTTTTGTCTGCACTTTTGGTATATAGCAGGTGCTGTGTAATACAAGTATTTTTACCTTGAAATACCTCTAGAAGGAAATTCTGGAAAGGAAGGTGTAGTCATGAGTGCCATGATTGTTTTGGTTCAATTTTAATTTGAATATCATACTTTAGTCAAGAGTTTTAGAAAATGAATGGTAATGGAGAAAGATTCCAAAAGCCCAGTAAAGTTAACACCTGATTTTTAAAAAGCTCAGAATCATTTGAATCTAGGACCGCAAGACCAAGTAAGCTATAAGGTCTTGTGATTCACTTAAGGCAACACGGAAATACTGAAACATCTAGAATGTAAAAATTCCATTTTGTAATTCTTGGAGCATTTCATTGTGTCACTGAGTTCCTACTGAAAGGAAATATGCATGTGAAGAAGAAATGTTAGCAGTAGGTCGCATTCATAAAAAAAAAAAAAAAAAAATCTGGTCCACAGAGAAATATCCTGTTATTACTAGACCATTGCACAAGTTCTCCAAATGTAAGTTTGCATCTGTTAGAGGGAATGAGGCAGGTTTTCCACTGACCTTGACCCTGTGGTCTTCAGTCAGCTATGCAGGATGCACAGCTGTAGGCTCATACTCCAAGTTTTTAATTTTCTGCTGATTTTTTTGCCAAAATAAGATGTAATCTTGATAATTTATCAGCCTGTAACAACAGCCAGAAAACACTATGACAATAAGAAAAAAAAAATCTCACTTTTAACAAATTTCATCCACCCATTCAAAATAACTTGGATTTCTTGTGACCAGTGGCATAGCTATATTAGTTAAATTACAACCATGACTTATAATTTATCTTAGGCAAGAAAATACAAAATGTGATTTCACCAAACTATAGTATTTTTAATTGGAAGACACAAAAGACATTCCACTCTACTTTAAAGAGTGTGGGCTTTGGAGACAGAAGACCTGCATTAGGGATTTGACTTTGTACTTTGCTAGCATTATGATCTTGGGCAAGAAGCTTGACCTTTCCAAGCTCTTTATGTCCTCATGGGCAAAACTGGGAAGATAGTAAACACATTTCAAGGCTTTATGACATTCACAAAAAAAGTCAAAGTACTTTGAAGAGAGTAAATGCTCCCATATGCAATCTAACCATTTAATTATTTACTACTATTAGGAATGTGGTAGGGAATGATAAACTTAGAACTAATATATTGAGGAATAAAATGTATTCTTTTTTTAGACATTATGTAACTATGAATGTATTAGTAACACCTGATTAAAAGTGGACATTTTATTATATTTTAACAGAATTAAGAATAAATTTATATTTACTAAATATAAGCTTGTATCACTTTTAGGAGCAAATAAATATTTATTTCCAGAAACTGATAGAAACTTTTAAAAAATTATAATAACAATAAACGGGAACTTTTTTTGGCACTTTTTAATAGGCACTTCAGTGCCCCCCCAAATCACAAAAAATTAAATGTGGAAAAGTATTTTGTTTTATCATTTAAAAATGTGTCATGGGGCTACATCGGTTAAGTGTCCAACTCAGGTCATGATCCTACGGTTGTGAGATCGAGCCCCCTTTTGAGCTCTGTGCTGGACGTGGAGCCTGCTTAGGATTCTCGCTCTCCCTCTCCCTCTGCCCCTCCCCTGCTCATGCTCTCTCTCTCTCTCTCTCTCTCTCTCTCAAAAAAAAACAAAAAACAAAAAACTGTGTCATGTAACATGATCCAGCAGATTGTGACATGATGAGGGAAATCTGCCCTATTATATTCAACATACAGAAATGTCAGATAAAACATATCCAAATTTTAAGAAAATACCCACTTAAACTGGAAGTTAAGGACATAAAAGTCCTAGATTACAGACAGAAAAGGGACAGTAAAAACCAAACAATGAAAAATATTTAAAGATATTGAAATCAGGTATTCAAAGTTACAGTCTTGAGCAGTGCCACAAATGTAAGTTCTGGCTCTTGAACTGTGGAAGGTAATAGTCTTGATTTGAGAGTGAATGTATATATTCAACCTAGTGATAATGCTTTTACCCAATCTCTAAACAGGAGCTAAATCTGAGTACCCTACATAAAGGTAGGAGCCTTTTTTCCATGAAACAGCAGTCAGAAAATCTTCACCTGGTAGTATAAAGATGCTGCAAGAAATAGGAAGGGAGTTAGTTTACTTTGTATTCAGGGCATAGCTGGAAAGAACCACTCCTCCAGAGAGCAATTGGACTCATAGCCCAGACTATTCATGTAATACAGTAATCTAAAATGAGTAATTAACGTCAATAACCATTAAAATCCCACTTGTCCCAAAATAAAATATGTTCAGTCTTGAAAAGGGCGATTGTAAAACCACATCATAGGAGTTCCTTCCTATTCTAGAGAACCTATAAATCCCACTGTAAACTCTCTGAAGATGAGCTCAGTAAAAATTTATGAATAGCCAAGATAATAAAAGTAGATACAAAAATGATAGAATTCATGCACTGAGAATACAGATAATAGAAACATTCTGAAAGACATACTTTAAGTAAATATCTACAGATTTTTCATAAGGCAAAAGATGGACATTATGGAAAAAGAACAGGTGGGTCTGTACAGGAATAAAAATAAATGTACAATAATGTAAGATATGTATTGTAAGATATGGTCATTAAAGCAAATTAGATATTAAAATAGAGCACAAGAGAGAATTGGAAAATAGATGTCTGAAGAGATGAATCCAACACATCATATAGAGATGGAAAATAAGAAAGACAAATTAAGATACACAGAGGATAAAAGTGGGTTGACCAATACATAGTTAATTGAAGTTCCAATGTAGAGACAAGAGAAAAAGAAAAGGCAGTAGTTGAAGAAATAATGACCAGTAATACATATCTTTTTTCCTTTCTTTTCCCCCTACCCCCTTCCTTCCGCCCGCCCTCCCTCCTTTTCTTTCTCCCTTCCTTCCTAAAAATTTCTTTGACTTTCCTTGCCAATTTTTCTACTAAATCTTTTATTTCAGATATCATATTTTTAATTTTGACTATTTTTTGACTCCCTGAAAAGTATTTTATCAAAAGTCTGTCTCTTTTATGTATTCAGTATCATTTTGCATCTGAATGGAATTTTAAAATATTTTTGTGTTTTTTGAAATATGATTTTGCCTTGGGATCAGTTTTTTTCCCCAACCCTTATCCTTCTGTGTGTGTGTGTGTGTGTGTGTGTGTGTGTGTGTGTGTGTGTGATGTTGGTTTCCTTAAATGTCTAGGGATCCTCATGAGTAGGCTGATTAATTCATAGGTTTCTCACACCAAAATCCTTTCTCTGACTTGAGAGGTCTTACTGTATGATTTGGGCATATATGTACAGGATACTTATACTGATAGTCATCACTTGGGTGTGTTTTCACAGTATGCAGGCATCCTAGGTCACCCCATATCACAAATGCCAAAATAAATCTCTCCTTCATCTAGACAGGAATAATACATAAAGTCACCCTGGCTTCTTTGAGACAGTTTATTCCAATTCTCTAGAGAGTGATTCTCTAGTAGGATCCTAGGAACATAGTTTTGTGTGTTAACTTGGTGGTCTTGTAGTTCAATTCCCAGCCCCCAAAAATCCATTGAAAAGACAAAGACAAAGACAATATGAGAAATACACCCAGGGGCTTAAATTTGTGATTTGAAACCCATAGAAATTGTTTTTTTGCATTTTTTTTTTTGTCTGTAGAGTGAACATTTATCTTTCTGTTTTTTAACCTGAATTAAATTTGTACTGTAGATTATGGTATCCTCCATTTGAAAAATAATGGGTATAGGTGGCATATAGTTAGAATCCAATATGTTACTCCTTCATTTGAGACAAATACACTTTATAATCTTACTTCAGATGATGAGCATTGATGGTATATATGAACACTGGTGATCAGTAAACAACTATTTGTTAACATTATGGTTAAAAATGGCCTTGAAGTGTGTATAAATTGTGTAACATTTTGGCATCTCTGACTCTATTAGTAAAATGATTTATCACCTCAGCCAAGTATCCTCATGTTCAATAGACATTTACTAGAGATCCACAAGTTGTAGGATCCTTTTTCTAAGTCCTAAGTGTGCATTAAACAAGATAATCTCTTTACCTATGGGTCTTTTATGGCTTAGTATTGGTAGGACATGATTACATGTCCTATACACTTATCAGAAAAAGAGAAGTGAGCTAAAATTTATTTTCAGAGGCTTTTTTTTTTTCATGGGGAAGAGATAAAGTGTTTTTTCCAGACACTGTATGCTCTGATACTAAGGATTTTTTTATACTCAGCTTTTTTTTATTAAGCCATCGCAATTTAAAATTTGAAATTCTTAAATTTTTAAACAGTTGTGAAATTATAATTCTGGGAATATATAGTGTTGCTTAACAGATCTCCTCTGAGAATACAAAACATATTATTATCAACTTTTCTTAAAAAATGTTACTCATGTCACATGGTACTGATATGATGGCTTTCATTGCTACAAACCTTATATTACTACTACTTATTCTACAAGTTGAACCTGTTTGGAAAACAATATGAAATCAATTCTAATTATAAATATATATTTTAAAAAAATTCTTCAGTTCTTTGGATTCATCATAATACGCTGCTGGTTTATATTAATAAATGAAAGATTACATTCTTTAAATGTCTGTCACAGATACTGTTGAATTAAGAGTCAGGATGATTTGCCTGCAATGTGTTTGTGTGTTTATGTATATGGTAGAAGGACTTGCCCTTTACCAAAAGGTCCTCATCCTCTTATACTTTCTACTTAAAAAAAAAAAAAAAAAGAAAGAAAAAAGATTTCTTGAACATTGTCGCATTTTGAAAACTTTGATTTCTGTTGTTTACTAACAGGGATTATCTATTATATAAACTCAGTCAGTTGTTAGTGGCTGTCTTATAAAGACCACTGATGCAGTGTCAAAGTTTATTGGAAAAAAAATGTCCCTAGATTCATTGGGATGTTTCTTCATGCCCATAAGGAGGGAATTGTCTTTGTTATAATTGATTGACCATGTTTAATATTCTCAGGTACTGGCACCAAAATTATCATGCTTAAAAGCAAAGGGAATAATTAGACAAAGGGAAGTAGAAACATTACTTTTCCATCAAGGGTTATCATTCTGGAATCTGCTTAGCCCTTTCACTAGTTGAATATGGTGAACAATGACTGGACACTGCATGGAAGAGAGAAGATCATTAACTTTCTTCCACAGAACTAGAAGAAAAATGATGCCACATGGACAGTATGAATCATAACCCTTCCCTCTTTAAAAAAGAAAAATCAAAACAACTAATAATCACAAAATGAAGATCTCTTTTGATTTATAACTTTTAGTATGCCATTATTACTACATGACATTTGTTTATTGGGAAAAAAAGTAGAACTAAACAGTCATTGCTAGTTCTCAGTCCCCTCTTAATCATGTTATTAACATTTGATTTCAGTGTTAATATTTGTTGAATACTTGCTGTGTGTCAAGCAGCATGCTAGATGCTTTGCTTGTGTTATTTAGTTGTCACGGTAAGTGTAGATGACAGATACTACTGTTTGTCAGTTTTATAAATCAAGAATCTAAAGGCTAGACAATTTAAGTAAATTACCCAAGGCCACATAGCTAGTAAAATAACGTAATGCAACTTTACCTCATACTATTAATCATTGTTTGTAGTGATTTTCATCATATTTTTAAAGTATGAGGTTAAATGTATTGATTTAGAAATGAAAAATTTATCAGTCTAGAAATATTATATGCAGGATTTTTATTTTTTATGTTTTCAATGTTTGTTTATTTTTGAGAGAGTGAGAGACAGAGCACAAGCGGGGGAGGAGCAAAGAGAGAGGGAGACACAGAATGTGAAACAGGCTCCAGGCTCTGAGCTTAACTGACCCAGAGGCCCCATATGCAGGAGTTTAGATTGTTAGATTACATTGTATCCATTAAACAAATGTTTGTATCACAAGATTCTCCTATTAATATGTACCATGGGAAAGAGGGTTACAAAACTGACTTAACCTGAATGAGAATTATAGCTCAAATTGGGACAAGATGAGAAAGTGGTCCAAGGGATCAAAAGTGACTCTGGAGAGCCAAGGAAATGTGGAAGAAAAATGTATATGCCAATTAGTGAAGGGAAATAGAATCCCTTTCTTTCATTCTAAATTCACCAGGTGTTTTATAAATACTATTTCCAAACTTTACAGTTGATTACATTTTATATTTTATGATAAAAATGTCTGTAGCATTTAAGTAATTTGTGCAAGTTTGCAAAGCAAATAAGTAGCAAAACAGAGATTTAAATCTAGCTGATGAGCCTCAGCTGTGTCACGTTGCCATATTGGGACTACCAATCCTCTCTGTCCATCTAGAGGAAAGAACTAAGGGGTGGCCTTTATGTGAACCTTAGGTCTCTGGCAACCTCAGAAATCTAGGTGCTGCACGGAGTTAAGTATAGAATATCAGAGTATAAGAACTCAAACAGAATCAGTGAAGGCAGGCAGCTGGGGCTCATCTGGAGTTTCCTGACCAGCATCAGATCTTAGATCCTGAGAAGACAAATTTAACATTGAGGCAATTCCCATTTTTCATTCCAAGTAGATGCTCCCTCAGTCCCTTTAATTTCCCTCTCACCCCTATAACGCAGTTTTCATTTCCACTTTGCTTTTTAAAGCTGTTTGTGGTTTATTGGTGAGTAATCTTCACAGTCTATAAAAAGTCATCTCTCAGTGGTATTTGATATTAACTACTTATTGCTTCCTATGATATCTTCTGGGTTTCTACAAATCACATTTTACTGCTCTCTTCTAGGGGACTGTTCTTTAATCACCTCCTTTACTGTTATATTTTTCTCCATTTAGTCATCAAAATGGGGCATCCTGTAAAATTTGGCTATATCACCTCAAATCTGATATTTCCCACCTCATATCCCATGTTCCTTCTTGTTTGCCACTATCCAGAGGAAAACCATAGGTTTGAGAGGGGATTGTGGATTTCCTCCATAGACATTTACATACTTAAGTCTCCAATATATTCCTTTCCCTCTTGTCTTGAGATCCTGTGAATACAAAGAGTCCAAAGGTTCAGAGTCTTGAGTTTTTATTTTCTACAGCATTTATTATATTACTAAATTATATTAGGCTGCTCAGCTGATATAACAAAATATCACAGACTGGGTGGCTTAAACAACAAAACTCTTTTCTCCCAGTTCTGAAGGTTAGAAGTCCATGATCAAGGTGCTGGCAAATTTGATTGTTAGTGAGAGCTCTCTTCCTGACTTGTAAACTGTCACCTTCTCACTGTGCCCTCACAAAATCTTTCCTTGGTACATGAGTGCAGAGAAAGAGTGATCTCTCTAGTGTCTTCTTAAAATGACACTAATGCTATTTGATCAAGGCCCACCCTCATTGCCTTATTTGACCTTAATTGTCTCCTCAAAGGCTTTCTCTCCAAATAGAGCTACACCGGGGGTTAAGGCTTCATTCAAATTGGGAGGAGGGTGGACACAAACATTTGGTCTATAACACTAATTTATTGCATTGCTCATACTAATTAGAATTTTTTTAATATGCTCTTGTCCTATCTTCTCAACTAGACTAGGAGGTCCTCATGGCCTAAAATAGTATCTTTTCCTTATAAATAGGAACATATTTCAGATGAAAGAAAACATTTTCATGAAAACAAAAGTAAAATTCTCAATTCTTATTCAATTTTATTTCCTTCTTACTCTTATGTGGCACATACACACTGAGGAGGAGAGAATTACAAAATAAATTCAGAGAATGAGAAGAAGCATGATTACGCTCAGGAAAAAAGCAAATATAAAGGTTTATAAAGAGGTAGAATTTAGAGAAAGACGAGAACTGGGCATGGCAAAGGGGAAAAAAAGGCTAGATGGGAATCTGGATTTGTATATGTTAATATATTAAAAACAAAGTTGTTGTTTTCTTTAGTAACATATTAAGTAAGCCCTGGAACATGACAATAGGGTATTTCTGCATTATTCATGTTTTCCATTTTCAGAAAAATGTAATTAAATAATAGTACATTAAGTAATATAGTATTCTACCACATGTCTGAGTTTAATATAAGAAAAAAAGAATGATTTTTTTTCTACCTACCCAAATATGGCAGACTTGGGCAAGTCTGTCATTTGAATGGGCATTGGAGGGTAGGACAGAGCAACCAGATGTCAGACTGAGTCTTGGATATGAAGAAGTAATAATGTGATGACTCAAAAAAAAAAAAAAACAAAAAAAAACAAAAACAATTTTACCTAGAGCAGAAATTCAGTAATCATATAATTATTGGAATTTTCAGTATAATTTCTAGATATATATTATCTTCAATATACTTTTCAAGCAAAAAGAAGATATAATGCAAAACCAAAAAATAAGTTAGTAAATAAATGAAAAATAGGCTAAATGACAATAACCACCTACTTTGAAAACTAAGCAGAACTGAGTTTAGTGTGCCTAAAACTTGCAGAAATATTTCTTTTGGGAAAAAAAAAGTCCTTAGATAAATAATTCAGAGAGATGACAAACCTTAAAATAGTTCATGTTTAGAGTGTTAGACAACCAATAAATATAATGTAAAGAAAAGGTAAATTTGCAAAAATGAACTATTGGGACCTTATGAAGATAAAAAGCTTCTGCACTGCAAAGGAAACAATCAACAAAACTAAAAGGCAACCAATGGAATGGGAAAAGATATTTGCAAATGACATATTGGACAAAGGGCTAGTATCCAAAGTCTATAAAGAACTCACCAAACTCCACACCCGAAAAAGCAAATAATCCAGTGAAGAAATGGGCAGAATACATGAATAGACACGTCTGTAAAGAAGACATCCAGATGGCCAACAGGCACTTGAAAAGATGCTCAACATCGCTCCTCATTGGGGAAATACAAATCAAAACCACACTCAGATAGATACCAGCTCATGCCAGTCAGAGTGGCTAAAATGAACAAATCAGGAGACTATAGATGCTGGAGAGGATGTGGAGAAACGGGAACCCTCTTGCACTGTTGGTGGGACTGCAAACTGGTGCAGCCACTCTGGAAAACAGTGTGGAGGTTCCTCAAAAAATTAAAAATAGATCTACCCTATGACCGAGCAATAGCACTGCTAGGAATTTACCCAAAGGATACAGGAGGGCTGATGCATGGGAGCAATTGTACCCCAATGTTTACAGCAGCACTCTCAACAATAGCCAAATTATGGACAGAGCCTAAATGTCCATCAACTGATGAATGGATAAAGACATTGTGGTTTATATACACAATGGAATACTATGTGGCAATGAGAAAGAATGAAATATGGCCTTTTGTAGCAACGTGGATGGAACTGGAGAGTGTGATGCTAAGTGAAATAAGCCATACAGAGAAAGACAGATGCCATATGGTTTCACTCTTATGTGGATCCTGAGAAACTTAACAGAAACCCATGGGGGAGGGGAAGGAAAAAAAAACAAGAGGTTAGAGTGGAAGAGAGCCAAAGCATAAGAGACTCTTAAAAACTGAGAACAAACTGAGGGTTGATGGGGGGGGTGGGAGGGAGGGAAGGGTAGGTGATGGGCATTGAAGAGGGCATCTTTTGGAATGAGCACTGGGTGTTGTATGGAAACCAATTTGACAATAAATTTCATATTAAAAAAAAGAATTTCAATAAATAAATAAAAGGTAAATTTTAAAGATTGTTTTGGAATACAGAGGGTGCTGGTTACGAAGATCATCAACATTAGCGTTAGGAAGTAGAATACCAGAATGACAGAGGGAGGAACATGCCACATGTGCCCCAGAGAACAAGCGAACCATAGTAAAAGATGCTCCTAAGAATGGAAGTAACAATGCTTTTAGGGCACGCTGGAGGGGATGAATGCAATGCTCATTTTCATAATTTCTTGAGTACTTATTTATTAATTGCCTTTGTGAGAGCACCTAGGAAAACCATTTAGCCAATTTGAAGGATTATAGCTAAATTGGAATGAGTAAGATTTAAACAGGGCAGATAAAGTATGAAAAGCATTCCAGGTAAGGGCAGGTATTGTTTTTTGTGTTTTGTGTTGTGTGTGTGTGTGTGTGTGTGTGTGTGCGTGTGCGTGTGTGTGTGTGTGTGCGCACATGTGTTTGCATGGTTGACCTACATACAAATACCAATAAAATACTTTTCATTAATGCTACAGTTTATGATTCCTATGATATAATTAGAAATTCATTCTTTTCTTTAAATATTTCTGATTCTCAGCAGGGGATAGCTACTCTAAAATATTTACTAATCAGTTTCTATTTGTCTAAAATTCAGAGGGGGTAGAGCTTAAGACATATCCCCTGAAACCAACCTCACAGCCTTAGTACTCTTGGCGGCCTTGCTTGCTTGTGTGCAGCTTTCCAAGTACAAGAACTCACTGATGGTGGTGGAGCCAGCAACGTTCTTTGGCTGCTAGGTAGTTCTTTGTTCTTTCTTCTGGTCCAGTGCAGGCCACCTTGGTTTTCACAAGGTAAAAATGGTTCTGAAATAAGGAGGGACAGAACAAGCTTCATTCTCAGTTCCTCTTACTCCCACAGTCTCAGGGTTTCAGCTTTACTGGCCTAATGCCCAGCATTTTCCCTAAGCTGCACTGATGTCACTTTGGTGGGGTGCTATGTTTGGATGGGGTTCTACCCTCAGACCCACCTCTGGATGAGAGTTGGCATTGCCCACAGAACTGTGGTGAAGAAAGAGGCTCTCTGATGTAGTCTGTTTTGCTTGTGAAGAGTTTCTTTTCAGAGCTTTTCAAGCCTGTGCAAATGAACAGAAGTCAGTCTGTGGAAGGAAATGCACCACTCAGCTAAACTTTGCAATAGTAAGTTTCAAAATCCAATGTACATAGGACTTTGAATCCAAGCCACATAGTCTATACTATTGCAACAGAAAATGGACACCCTTGGAAAGGCAGAGAATGCTGAAATACAATGGTATGTAAGGAAAACTAGAGGCAGTGTGGTTTTATTACATAGTGAAGTATAGGGCAGGGAATAGTAGAAGGTGAAACTGGAGAACTAGGTAGAGATCAGATGATAGAAGCCTTCATATGCTATGTAAAGCCACCTGAATTTTATGCTCTAAATAATGCAGTCATTAAAGCAGAATATACATAGTCAGATTAATATTTTAGCAGGTCTCTCCATTTATAATGTAGATTATGGATCTAAGGAAGGGATTGATAGCACATTCTAGGCGGGAGATTCTTTATAGCACAAAGCCATATTCATGACCTGAATTAGTGCCATAAAAGTTGAGGTAATTTTTATGGAAATGAAATGACAGGACTGATAAATACTTAGTATGTAAGACTTTCAGGATTTAACAATTGATCGGATGTGGGGGGTGGTGAAAGAAAAGAAATTTTGAATGACCCCCATGTTTCTGGCTTGAGTATCTGGTTCCCTATTATTTCTGTCTACTCCAGAAGACTAATGACAAGCCCTTCTTTTTGATTTAAGGAAAAGTTAACATAGAGGAAATTTTAAAATACTATCAGATCTTACCTTCTGTCATTCTCCTCAGCAAAACTGTGGAGGTGATGAGCAAGAATATTTTGGTTAAATGGCTAACTAGGTTAGTTATTCATTTTCACAGGGGATTTATTAAGTACATTTATGAGGGGGGATTTATGTTCACAAAGAAAGGGCCTGTAGAATACTCATTCCATATTTTTCTGCAAAGGATTATTAAATCTGGCAAATATTTGCTATTTTTTTCTTTTAGATATTAAAATGTATTCATATATCAGTTGAAAACAGGGAATGGTTAGACATTCCACTTGATACCTGTATTTATGTGTTTCAAACTATGTTTCTAGTTTGTGTTTTAAATTAAATTAGGAATACAATGGGTAAAGTTTATTTCTCATTTCTAATTTGATTTAACTGTTTATGGTGATAATAATGATAATATTCACCATGGCATTAATTTCAAAGAAAATAACTCCTCAGGTTCTTACCATGTTTATCTAAAAGAAAATGCCATAGATCTACATTAGAGATTCAGTATAAAGTTCATCCTCAGCTCTGTCATTCATTAAAATACACATCTCATTTTCAAAGTTACATTTCATGGACAAATTTAACTTGTTTAACAACATGCCCAATTATATCACTGTATAGTCATTGTATAGTATAGTTGATTTAAATTTAAACATAAATCAGTTTTAAGAGGATAACTAAAACTTCACTGTCATGAGAGGCAGATGGATACTGAGGCAATTGAATCAAGAAGAAAGGAGACATTGGTCTTGTGGCTACGCCATCCTTTGTCTCCAGTAACCCTTCTAATTCTGTTCTATTGGTTTGAATAATCAGGTTTCAGGAGCACAAGATTATCTTGGTTGAAATGGAGCCAGTTAAATTGAATGATGGCAGTATTTGCTTTGTGCCTATTAAGAATACCAAGAGTGAGTGGGTATGGATTTGTTTATTCCAGCAAAAATATTTATTGGGCATGTAGGAACTTGTAGGAACAAGTTCACCAGTGTAAGATCACTGGAAGATCACCAAGATTAACATGGGAAAGGATCCATGTCTTGAATAGGCATATCATATCTCCATCAGAGAAGCAGAACCACTATGACACATATAGAACAAGGAACTAATTTTAGGGATTAGACCTTGCATGGACATCTTAACAAACTCCCATACTTGTGTGTTTCTTATGCTTCTAAATTGGGTTACATGGTGACCTGAAGGGGATGCTGGTTCATTGGTCATGAAGATACACATGGACCTGGCTCAAGACTTGAGAAATTGAAGGAGCTGAAGAACTGACTACTACCGCCTGTCAACAAGATGAGCCAACAAATCAGCAACGGTATGGGTGAGCTATGGTCATGCTTGGCCCTTCACCAATTTTCAGAGGAAAAATGACTTCTGCACAATTTTAATCTGGACACATTGAGAGAAGGGAATTCTGGGAAATGTGGTTCCAGCTTAGTTAATGTCCCACAGTACAAAACCACTACAATGATTACATAGTTTTCAGTGATACTAATCAAGCACTTAAATATGAAGTATAACTGGTTCAAGTCTGATGGAAAAGAGGTATAAAATGCCTTGAGATAAAAGGAGTTGAAAATTCAGAGAAGTTAAAAGAAAAAAAAAGCTTGAACTCTCATCTGAAGGATAAGAAAACTTTACCAAGCAAACTTAGAAAGTTTTTTTAAAAAGTGCATATCTACATAACTACTTTTTAAAAAGTAGAATGAGTATGTGCAAATGCCTGATGAGAGGTCCACAGCACCTGGCTCAATCTATAGATGGAAGTTAATCTGGACTTTGAAATAATCTCTGAAATAAAGTTCTTTATCTAACTTTAGCTATGTAACTACATGTAAATATAGTTACAGACATCCATGTATGATATATAATTATAGATAAATATTTATAGAAATATTGAAATCGTTCAATTTATAGACAAATTGAAAGGTATTCAAAGAGAGGAATAAATATATATCCCTCTATTAGGAGTTCCTATCTTCAGAGTCTGTATGTGCAGTGGATAATTAGAAGCAGCTCTGGATTCAGACCCTTTAAGGTCTACCCTGCCACTTACTAGCTATGTGAACTTATTCAAAGTACTTCACTTTTCTTTCCCAGTTTATAATATATAGAAAGAAAATGACAATGTCTGTCTCTTAGGGATGTTGAAAGAATTAAATTCTGTAACACATATAAAGTGTTTAGAGTAGTACCTCAAATACATCAAATATTCTGTCCTCTTATTACTTGTCTTCTGGGGTTTGGGTCCTACCTTGTTTTTATCATTTATCACATGGGACCTGGAGAAATACAAAAATAGGATGAACCACTGATATAGAGTGTTGTAAAACATTAAAAAAGAAAAATAGAGAAAAAACAAAGAAACAAAACACAAAAGTGCCTTTCTAGAAAAAAAAAAAAGCAGATTGTTTTATTGTCATAGGGAAAGAAATGAATTCCCAGAACTGCTTTTCTATCGGTCTAATAAACCGATTCTATAGCCATGGTAACAAGTAAAACTCAAAACTGGATTTAAATCTATATAATTGAGCAATGAAAACTTGCTTCAGTGAGCATACTTCTGAAAGCCAGTCACTTACTAATAGCTTTATGTCTTGAAAGTCATGCAGTTGACAGTCAAGTCACTCCAGTGATCGTGCTTCTAAGACTGACATTTAATTACTGAGTCTGCAATCAACACAAATCAAGCTTCTGTAACTAACACAAAATATGGTTCTATGGCTGATGTCAATTCATTCTTGTTCCCATAAAAATGTGACTTGAAACACTCTCCTCCCCAAAGACCTATATAAAATTAGTAATTTACATTAATCTGATCACTATAGCCCTCTTTACTTAAGTCAGCACTAAACCAAATCAAACTCTTTGGTTTAAGAGTTTGAGTTGAAGTTTCATTCTTTTACAATTATGTAGATTTCTCCAAAATAGTTTTGAAGAACTTTACTTGACAAGGTGACCTAGGATCTTTAGACCAACAAATATACCTGGGGTTTTGTACCCAAATTTCATTTGTCCTCTGGATTTGCTGCCAGGTACAACTATTTCAACAATGATCTGAGCTTTTGTTTCACTCATCTCTCATTGCTAAATTTATGTTTTTATCCTAGAATCTGTTTCTAAGTAGTTTTATTTTATAAAACTACTAAATGTTTTGGTTTGATGGTGCACTGTTTTTTAAATACTTGTGCCACTAATATACTCAGCAGTTGCTTTTAATTTTTTTTCTTTCTCTTTATAAAAAAAGACCTATCTCATGGTTTTTATTTTTTATGGATTGTCTTATGTAAATTGAGTCAGTGGGTGCTTCATAGGGAATGGTTAGAGATACCAGCTGGATAAACCTCCAGTATAATCTAAATCAGCCTCAAAGAATAACAATTAGAGGTCCATTAGACTATAGGGTTAAATTGGGCTAAGATGACTGGTCAAATCCTGCCTTCACTGCCCTCAAACCTGTGAGTTCACTTGCTATTTTGTCGATTTGAGGAAAAATGTCACTTTAATTCATATTCCCTGGTCAGTGATTATTGCATCATTATCTTCAGGCCTCTTCCTACCCTTTGCTTGGGGTTGGGTAACATAGAATATCATATATAAACAAACACATGTAACAGATTTTAGAGGTTCCCTCTTGTATATATGGGTTTGTCTACATCACAGTTGCCACAACTTCCTGGCATTATTCATGCATCTTTCTTAAACTCCCACTATATTCCCAGATACTGTATTTTCCTTGGTAAAAGGTTTAGATATTAGAAACAAAAATAATTTTGAGGAATTTTAATGTTTCACAATTATTATGCTTTTGAAGAAAGCCAGAAAATTAAAAGTAATGCCAAATATTTAGAGGTCACCTCTTTAATTGATATCCGAAGCCTCAAAACCACTCAATAGACTGTTTTCAAACTTTCCAAATCTTCTGAAACTTCTCTTGCATCTTTCTGTACTTTACCTTCATAATCCACTTACATCTTTTCTCCTGCCTCTAACCTCTTAAATGGGCTGCCTTTTCCTTACCACTTTTCTCATAAAAAGAGCAGCCATGTTGTACCATATCCCCTTAAAACTGCTGGAAGGAAAGAAGGCTCATTTACAGAATCAGATAACTCTGATCTAGACACAATTTGAGGTCCATCAATACATTTTCTCTTTTTTTTAACCTCATGAATTTAGGCAGAAGTTTTCTGAAAAATTGAGAATTGTCTTAGGTACTTATCATCCTGAACTACCAGACATGTACCAGCAAGTTTACTTAATTGTCAGCCTTTCATATGAGGAAACATAGGTGGAGGTAGGAAGATGGGAAAGACTAGGAGGAAACCCTACTAACCCAGTTGTGCATGTTTTAAAAATATCCATGAAAGACCAAGGGAATAATATGAAATTCACTTCATAAAGCCATTTCAGAATTCTTTCTCTTACAGTACATGGAACAAAAAACTCAAAGTTGCAAACAAAATAGAGGTGAATCAATAAGAGATTTTAAAATTAGACTAGTTTTCAAAAGAGATTCTGTAGTAGATACATGAGAAAAAATAAATGGAAACCTTTTCTGTCCTTTGTAACTAAGCTTACACCTAAAATTATAATAGGACAATCAAAATTGCACCAACATTCTTCTCGAAGCTAGAACAAGCAATTCTAAAATTTGTATGGAACCACAAAGACCCCGAATAGCCAAAGTAATTTTGAAGTAGACCAAAGTGGGAGGCATCACAATCCCAGACTTTGGCCTCTACAACAAAGCTGTAATCATCAAGACAGCATGGTATTGGCACAAAAACAGACACATAGACCAATGGAATAGAATAGAAACCCCAGAACTAGACCCACAAACGTATGGCCAACTAATCTTTGACAAAGCAGGAAAGAATATCCAATGGAAAAAAGACAGTCTCTTTAACAAATGGTGCTGGGAGAACTGGACAGCAACATGCAGAAGAATGAAACTAGACCACTTTCTTACACCATTCACAAAAATAAACTCAAAATGGATAAAGGACCTGAATGTGAGGCAGGAAACCATCAAAACCCTAGAGAGAAAACAGGAAAAAACCTCTCTGACCTTAGCTGCAGCAATTTCTTACTTGACACATCCCCAAAAGAAAGGGAATTAAAAGCAAAAATGAACTGTTGGAACCTCATGAAGATAAAAAGCTTCTGCACAGCAAAGGAAACAACCAACAAAACTAAAAGGCAACCAATGGAATGGGAAAAGATATTTGCAAATGACATACCGGACAAAGGACTAGTATCCAAAATCTATAAAGAGCTCACCAAATTCCACACCTGAAAAAGCAAATAATCCAGTGAAGAAATGGGCAGAATACATGAATAGACACATCTGTAAAGAAGACATCCAGATGAAAAGATGCTCAATGTCGCTCCTCATCAGGGAAATACAAATCAAAACCACACTCAGATACCAGCTCACGCCAGTCAGAGTGGCTAAAATGAACAAATCAGGAGACTATAGATGCTGGCGAGGATGTGGAGAAATGGGAACCCTCTTGCACTGTTGGTGGGACTGCAAACTGGTGCAGCCACTCTGGAAAACAGTGTGGAGGTTCCTCAAAAAATTAAAAATAGATCTACCCTATGACCCAGCAATAGCACTGCTAGGAATTTATCCAAGGGATACAGGAGTACTGATGCATAGGGGCACTTGTACCCCAATGTTTATAGCAGCACTCTCAACAATAGCCAAATTATGGAAAGAGCCTAAATTCCATCAGCTGATAAATGGATAAAGAAATTGTGGTTTATATACACAATGGAATACTACTTGGCAATGAGAAAGAATGAAATATGGCCTTTTGTAGCAACGTGGTTGGAACTGGAGAGTGTTATGCTAAGTGAAATAAGTCATACAGAGAAAGACAGATACCATATGTTTTCACTCCTATGTGGATCCTGAGAAACTTAACAGAAACCCATGGGGGAGGGGAAAGAAAAAAAAAAAGAGGTTAGAGTGGGAGAGAGCCAAAGCATAAGAGACTGTTAAAAACTGAGAACAAACTGAGGGTTGATGGGGGGTGGGAGGGAGGGAAGGGTGCGTGATGGGTATTGAGGAGGGCACCTTTTGGGATGAGCACTGGGTGTTGTATGGAAACCAATTTGACAATAAATTTCATATATTAAAAAAAAAAAACTGAGAACAAACTGAGGGTTAATGGGGGGTGGGAGGCAGGGGATGGTGGGTGATGGGTATTAGGGAGGGCACCTGTTGGGATGAGCACTCGGTGTTGTATGGAAAGCAATTTGACAATACATTTCATATTAAAAAAATAAAATTATAATAGGAAATTGCTAGATGCTCTCTAACATTTGGCTATAACATTTTTTTCAATAGCCTCAGAAAGTAAATTAGCCAAAATTAAAAACACTTAAGGTCCTCCAGATAAACTGTCAACCTTCAAAATAAAAACAAGACCAAAAGGTCCTCTGATTTCTTAGAATTGAGAGCCTATGGAGAGACATAGATTTTACAAACAGAAGGGTCATTGGAAGAAACAACCTCCCACACTTGGTAAGAAGCAGAAGGGTGGGTATCCAGACTGTGTGATTTCACTCATAAGAGAGACTGGTTTTCAACAATTCTGTTTCCTCTGTAGGCTCCCAAGAAGAATTACCTATAAGTGTAAATGGCCATTAATATCTTCTTGAAAATATGTGTGTCATTATATATTTTATTAATTTCACCACCATAGAACATCAGTTCCTACAGAGCAAAGTTTCATATTATCTACAAATGATGAAATAAAGCAAATTGAATGGTAGTAAGTATGAAAGAGAGGAAAAGGTATTTTTGCTTATAGTAAAAATGTCTGGTGGAGGCAGAAGATAATAAAAGAAAGCGCTGAATGTATACATTCTGTAGTACAAGTCTTCAGGAGAAGTGAACATATTTTGCCTTTATTTACTAAAACCATTTAAGTAGTGGACATTTCTACAATCCTAAATCTTTTAGTGCCAACCTGTAATTGTACTTTGAGATTATTATAAGCACACCACTTGATTCTCTGTTACATGACTCCTGACTATTTAATAAATAAATAGGAATCCACTTTCTAATAGGGCTACCAGATAAAATTTACCACAGAGGGATTATTTTTAGAAGGTCCGTAATATAGCTGATATGGGCATCAATATGCATAATTCAAGAAGTAACCTATAATCCCAGGGCAAAAGGCAGTGAGAGGAAAGGAGTCTGCAGGAATTCAGATGAGTCTTTCCTGATTATCTTAAACTTTTTTTTCTGCATGTACACGAACACGTTAGGCATGATTTAGGACTATCAAGTAAAAAACTTAGCACAAACTAAAGACATATGCTTATTGTAGACCATATCTTGATCCAGTAACCATTGTTTATTTTCATTTGCCTGAGAGAATCTGCAGCCTCAACTAAACCATCAAAACATTATCAGATTTTAAATGAAGACTACCTTTAAATATGAGAGTTCTACATACATTACACTCTGTGTTGCTAAAAGAAAACACCAAACTAGTTTATTACCTATTATGAAATCTAGTTTTCTCATCTTACCATCAAATTAACATTTTCGATACACTAAGTCTCTTAGTCCTCACTAGTAAAGGAGAAGCCCAAGATTGTTTTTCTCAAGTTTAAGAAATATCCATAAACAGAATGGATATTTTGGATAATCCCCTGACAAATCCTGGTTTAATAGTGTTCATTGATGGGTCTTATTTTTAAAATAAAAAGGGACAATAGTAGGCAGAATATTCAGTAACTACTTCAGACTCTCTTGTACCATCCAGTCTCCTATCAAAAATCAAATAGTCTCAAGTGTCCAACTTTGTGGTCTTCTCTAGAGCATAACTTGTTCTTATAAAAGGTGGACAATACCAGTAATAAAATGATCACTGTTCTAGACAGCTTTCTTTAATAAAACAAAAAGATAAGTCCATGGAGAGATTCAAGAATTCCAATCATAGGATAATAAATTTGGCCCTCAATTCTGAAAAGAAAAAATGGTAACAATCTGGGTATAAAATACATAAGAAAAAATATCCGGTAATGTTAAAATGCCTGCCATTAAATAACTTCAAAAAGACAGTCTGCAAAAATTCTCTTTGAGACAGTCCATCAGAGTATCTCTTAAATTTGAACAATTTAGTTTTTTATAGTAGCATGATGACTGAGTTAACTAAAACAAGCTCCACTTGGGAAGTATGAAGCATAAAAAAGAATTTTTTTTAGATTTATTAAAAATTGATGCAACAAAAGAAAATTAATGCAATGAGGGGACTTCTACTTCTTTTTTGTAATGGAGTAAAAGGTAGTGTGCTTGCCATCCTGCCATAAATAACTAGAAAGTAAACAAAATATATGAAATAACTGCATTATGATAATTACTTGTATTAGAAAAAAGAAAACAGCAGCTCCTGGGTGGCTCAGTCATTTAAGCGTTCGACTTTGGCTCAGGTCATGATCTCATGGTTTGGCTCGTGAGTTCGAGCCTGGAGTCGAGCTCTGTGCTGACAGCTCAGAGCCTGGAGCCTGCTTTGGATTCTGTGTCTTCATCTCTCTCTGCCCCTCCCCCCCTCTCAAAAATAAACATTTTAAAAAAAGAAAAAAAGAACAACATAAACATAAGATTACAGGTTAAATAATGAGAAAAAAAGTATAAAGTAATCTCAGAATATGTACAGAAAGTAATAAAGAGCAGCAATTAACTAAAACATGGAGAAGGAATAGAGAAACTAAACCCAAAAGTAGTTCTTTACAAAGATGGACAAAATTGATCAATCTTTATGTAGACCAATTTTGAGGAGTGAAAACATGACAACAATACAGATTTCAGAAACTTTAAAAAAAATAGTAAGCAGATATATTATAATCACTCTTCAGAAGAAGTATGGATTACTATACAAAATTTGGTTCAGATGTCAAGACTGATGATGCCATATGCATGCCAAGAAGATATGAAAATGTTTATTACTTGCATGATGAAGCTTTTGGGGGGAGCAGAGAAGGAACCCAAGCTATTTGAAAATGGTTTGAGAGAGCACGAAAAGGAGACTGACTTGATTTTTGTTTTTAATTGTGGTGATGGGATGGGGTTGGGATGAGGGTCCCCTGTGTAGGTAAGGGCTTGCATGGTTTGAAATTACCGTTGCTATCAAAGGCAGGAGCATACAGGCTCATTATGAGGCAAGCGGGAAACGCAACGGGCTGAGGTTTAAAAGCTGTTAGGACTCATACATCAACAAATAGAGTCAGTCTTTTTATTATAGAACATTATGAACAAATTTATGGCAATTTTACAACTTGAAATAGATAAATGATAGATTCAAATAATCAAAACTTGAAAAAGAAGCAATAGAAACTCAGTGTATATGTGTGGGTGCGTATGTATTTGTATGGAATCAACTTCACAATTAGTATCTTCTTAGAAAGAACATAGCTTCACTGTTGAATTCTTTTAGGAAAAATTAGTGGCAAAATATGCAAACGTGATTAAAAACAAAACAGAAAACAATATTTACCAACTAATTTTGGGGGGCAAACACTGTCATAATTCCAGAAACAGACCAAGACATGACAGGAAAGCAAAAAACTTTGAAAATCTTAGGAATATCGACACACAGTCCTTAACAACATTTTAGCAAATTAAATTAAATGCTATGTAAAAAGCATAATACATCATGACCAAGTAGGAATATTCCAAGGATGCATATTTGGCTTAACATTCAAAATCAGTCAGTATAATTCATAATATGAACAGAAAAGAGAAAACTAAGACCATCTCAATAGATGGCAAATAGGCATTTGCCAACATTCAGTACCTATTCATTATAACAAAACAAAACAAAAGAAAAACAAAAACTCTCAGCAAGCTTGAAATGAAGGAAGCTTCCTAAATCTGATAAAGGTCATCTACAAAAAAAAACCTGCACCAGACATCATATTTTGTGAAGTATTAAATGTTTTCTCCTAAGCAAAATGAGAGTTATGTTCACTGGGATCATATCTATTCATTATTGAACTAAAAAGGGCCTCGCCAATGTAGTGTATAAGAATAAGAAACAATAGGATTCAATAGGAATCTGTCAGAAACAAAGAAACAGTAAGAAACAAAAAGAGATTGAAAAGGAAAAATAACCTGTCATGATATCTAGACATTAAAAATCCTAAGAAATAGGGGCACCTGGGTGGCTCAGTTGGTTAAGTGTCCAATTTCAGCTCAGCTAATGATCTCGCGGCTTGTGAGTTCAAGGCCTGTGTCACGCTTGTGCTGACAGCTCAGAGCCTGGAGCCTGCTCTGGTTCTGTGTCTTCCTCTCTCTCTGCCCCTCCTCTACTCATGCTCTGTCTCTCAAAAATAAACATTAAAAAAAATTGTAAGAAAAGAAAATCTTAAGAAATATATTAAAAAGCTTTTAGAAATAAGTAAATTTAAAACAATCAAAGGTACCAGGTCAACACAGAAGAAGCAATTATATTAAGTATGAATATTCTAACTATTCATGAATGAAATGTAAAAATAAATATGCCCTTTTTAAAACAAATTTTATTCTTTTTTTTTTTTGATGTTTATTTTTGAGAGAGAGAGAGAGAGTGTGTGTGTGAGCAGGGTAGGCCAGAGAGAGAGAGAGAGAGAGAGACGGAGACACAGAATCCAAAGCAGTCTCCAAGCTGTTAGTACAGAGCCTGATGTGGGGCTTGAACTCATGAGGAATGAGATCATGACCTGAGCTGAAGTCAGATGCTTAACTAACTAAGCCACCCAGGCAGTCCTAAATATGTCCTCATAAAAACATGAAAGAAAATGAAATATTTAGTCTAATTTAATAAAAATGTGTGCAAGACATGTACATTGCAACCTAAAATACATTGGTTGAAATCAATTAAATAATTCTATATATATGGAGAGATAAGTCATGTTCATTAATTAGGAGACTCGGGGCTATTAAGATTTCAGTTTCCCTGAAAGTGAATCTACAAAATCTCAATTTAAATCCTTCTAGATCTTTTATTTTTAAACTTACAAGCTGATTTTAAAATTATAAGGAACTATAATAAACTTAACAAAGCCAGAATAATGTTGAAAATCAGCAGTGTTGGGGGATTTACATTAACTGCTTTTAAAAATTACTATAAAGAAGCTTTCTTAACCTGGACACAGTTGATATTTTGGGTTAAATAATTCTTGCCTGGAACTTTCTTGTGCATTGTGGGATGCTTATCAGTGTCTTTCGCCTCTAGTAGCATCTTCTACTTCCTGTAGTTGTTGTGTGTGTGTGTGTGTGTGTGTGTGTGTGTGTGTGTGTGTTTTAAGTTTATTTATTTTGAGAGATAAAGAGAGCAGGGGAAGGGCACAGAGGGAGAGAGAGAGAGAGAGAGAGAGAGAGAGAGAGAGAGAGAGAGAGAGAGAATCAAGCAGGTTCCTCACTGCCAGCGCAGAGCCTGATATGGGGCTTGAACCCATGGACCTGGAGATCGTGACCTGAGCCGAAATCCAGAGTCAGTCACTCACAGAAGTAAGCCACCCAGGCACTCGTCTTACCCTCTGTATTTGTGACAACAAAAAATGTTTCCAGACATTGCCAAATGTCCCCTGCAGTCCAGATCATTCCCAGTTGAGAACTACTGCTATAAAGTTGTGTAAGTAAGACAGTGTTGGTATTGGCCATGGGATCAAAATAAAGTTCGTTGGAACAAAATAGATATTGTAGAAATAGACCAACATATAGTCTATTGATGTTTTTTACAAGGTGCCAAAATAATTGAAAGAGAAGAGGTAGTCTTCTCAACAAATGGTTTCAGAACAACTGGATATCCAGAAGGAGAGCAATACATGTCAACTCTTACTTCACAACCTACATAAAAATTAATTCAAAATAGTTCACATTCCTAAATGTAACACCTAAAACTCTAAACCTGCAGGAAGAAAACAGGAGACAGTATTTATGACAATGGAGTAAGTGAATATTTTTTAGATCAGATCACTGATCTGATCATAAACCCGAGTGCATAAATTAAATAAGAAAAACTCCGTAAACTGTACTTTATCAGAATTAATAATTTCTGTTCATTTAAAGACAGTTAAGAAAATGAGAAACCATGTTACCAGACTGGGAGAAAATACTTCTGATATTTGCAAATGACAAGGAATGTCAAATCATTCTGCTTTCTGCTTGATACAAATTGTTATCAAAAATGTATAAAAAAGCATAATACTTACCTACAAATATGTAAAAGAATCTATAAAGAACTCCTATAGTTGAACACAAAAACAAGTAGCCACCTTCCCAAAAAGAGGCAAAGGATTTGAACACTTCATAAAAGAAGCTGAACAAATGATCAAAATAAAAAGATATTTTTTAGAGGTTTAATATCATTAATCAATCAATATCATTAATCATTAAATCAATCATTTAATATCATTAATGAATGCAATGAAACGTCACTACACACATCATAGAAAGGCTGAAATTAAAACGACTGACAATATCAACTGTTTGTGAGACTGTGGGCCAACTGGAGTTCTAATGCATTGCTGGTGGTAATGAGACCTAGCACAAGTATTTAAAAAAACAATTGCTCAGTTTCTAATAAAGTCAGTGAGCACCTTCCATAGTACCCAGTGATTGTACTTGCAGGTATTTACCCAAAAGATATAAAAATTTATATCCAGCCAAAGAGTTGTACATAAATGTTCTTGAAAGCTTGGTTTATAATATTCCAAAACCGAAATGACCCAAATGTTCAACAGGTAGAAAGATAAGCAAATTGTGGTATATCCGTTTAAAGGAATATTCCTCAGCCATAAGTAGGAGCATGATATCTATCTTATGCATGTCTTAAAAACACTGTGCTTAGAGAAAGAAACCAATCACACACACACAAAAAAAGTGTATATTGCATGATCCCATTTATATAAATTGCACTACCATAAATCTATTAAAGAGGCATGTAAGAAACTTTTGGGGTGATAGAAATGTTCTACAAGGTTATTTGTGTATTCTTTAGTTGGGTGAATTTTTTATGGGACCACGTCCTTTTAAAATGTGTATTTTTATGTATGTAAATTATATGTCAATAAAGCTATGATACAAAGAATTAAATAGAAATAAAAATAATTTTTTTCCCAAAATTTACATGTAACACCTTTAAGAGTAAGTTGTCTAGGATATAGCCCCAAAATGGGGATTTTCTTTCTTCTTTTTCTTGTTCCCTCGTTTCTGATCCTTCACAGATGATACAAAATGAAAGAGGAACTTAAAACGATAATTCCTAGGGGCACCTGAGTGGCTCAGTCATTTAAGCTTCCGACTCTTGATCTCGGCTCAGGTCATGATCTCATGGTTCGCATTGGGCTCTGCATTGACAGAGATTCTGCTTGGGATTCTCTCTGTCTCCCCTCTCTCTTCCTGTCTCTGCTCCTCCCCTGCTTGTGCACTCTTTCCCTCAAAATAAATAAACTTAAAAGAATTCCTAAAGGGAGGCATGCTTATTTTGAATTTTAAACTTTATGTAACTACTTATATATCTATTTTACTAATATGAACATTCTTATCTACTTACTTCATGAAAACAACCACTTTCATTATTCTTATTGTAATTGAAATAATTTGGCTTCTTTAGACAGGAACTCAATTCTTACTGAGTTTTACAACCTCAAGCTGGATATATATAAAATTTTTTGTTTAGGTAACTTTTGAAAAGTGCTATACCAAAATATTTATTATAATAATAGCTATAATAGCAATAGCTAATTTCTAATTACTCACTGAAGGTACACATGCATATATTTATTTACACATGAGTTTTTATATAAACTAGACAAGTTAAGAAATCTATGCAATAATAATTATGCAGAAACAAACTGTGCAGAGCTTATACTGGGATACTATTTTCATTCCTAGAGTTCTACTGCCCTCTGCTGATTACTATAGCCTATATTAATGGGGAATTAGAATCCATAGGAACTGTGTAGCTCCTGGCAAATACATGAAGACTGAACATAAAAGTAATAACCTCAGAATTATCTCCATCGGTTGATCTCAATTCTATGGTGTATTATATCCACTAAAGAAGAAACATGAATCTATATAGAGTTAGAATTGCATGGAGTGTAGCCCTTTAAAAGGTGAGGTGACCTTGGAAAGGAGATACCTTCTCATTTTATTGAAGTCAAATTTGAGGCTCTTAAAATTGAAGTGACTTTATCCAATTTAATTCAATGATTCGGTGGTGAATCCAGGAATAAAATACAGAGCTTGTCTCTATTCAAACGCATCCTAGCCAAAATACACCTCTGCTGAACACATAATCACACAGATTTCAAATTATTTATAAAAACCAGATAGCAGAGAGTATTATGAAAAATAATTGAACGTAGCAACTTTTTTTTCCCCCAGGTACCCTTAAACACTATATACAAAGAGCTTCCTTCCTTCCTTTCTCCCTTCCTTCTTTTCTCCCTCCCTCGCTGCCCCGCCTCTCTGCTTAATCTTTCTGTGTCTTTTTCTTTTCCTCTCTGTCCCTCTCTTTTCCTTCCTCTTCATTTTTCCCTTTGAGTGTCAGAACACTAATTACTGAAGACACTGACAATGACTGATAAGAACAGTGTGAGGCCAAGATAAAGAGCCACATAATTGTTCATTTCCAGTATACATTCATATCAGTATCAGTAAATCTAGTATTGTTAACCCTGTATCCCCAAAAGAAAAATTTATCAAATGGAGTGTAGTGTTATGTCCAAATCTTTTGCCTTAAGCCTTTCAGACTTTGTTCATATCCAAAGTTACTTAGCAACTTTTCTTCCCATTCCCTTCAGTGAGATTGTTTATAATACAATTGTTTTTATATTGTATATATAATCATTTATAATACCTTTATATTCTCCTTTCACAGTCTGGATTCCATCCCAGGCTCCCCAAACCTATTAAATGATTTTTTAATTTTCATACATTAAGGTTTACTCTTCATACTCTAAAGATCCATGGGTTTTGATTAATGCTTAATGTCATGTATCCAACTTATTATGATATTATGCAGAATAGTTTTGCCGCCCTAAATATCTTCTTTGTTTTACCCACTCAGCCCTCTCCCCGAACTCCTGACAACCCCCATCTTTTTCTTTAAATTTTATTTACTTAGACCTACAATGCAATATTGGTTTCAGGAGTAGAGTTCATTGATTCATCACTTACCTACAACACCCAGTGCTCAAAACAAGTGCCCTCCTTAATACACATCATCCATCTAGCCTATCTCCCACCCACCACCCTCCATCAACCCTCAGTTTTTTCTCTGTCTTTAAGAGTCTCTGGTATTGCTTTCCTCTCTCCTCTTTTCCAACCCTCCTTCCCTTTCCTCTTTCCGTTCTCCTTCCTTTATATTCATGTTTTTTTTTTCTTAAATTTCACATTTTAGTGAAATCATATGGTATTTGTCTTTCTCAGATTGACTTATTTTGCTTAGCATTATACATTTTAGCTCCATCCACATCATTGCAAATGGCAAGATTTCATTCTTTGTGATGGCTAAGTAATATTTCATTATATATCTTTTCATATCTTCTTTATCCATTCATCGGTCGATGGACATTTGTGCTCTCTTTAGAGTTGATATTGCTATTGCTGATAATGCCGCTATAAACATTGAGGTGCATGTACCCCATTTGGATCTGTATTTTTGTATCCTTTGGGTAAATACCTAATAGTGTAATTGCTGGATCGTAGGGTAGTTTTATTTTCAGTTTTTTGAGGAACCTTTATACTTCTCTAGAGTGGTTGTACCAGTTACCACTATCTGTTTACTGTCTCTATTGTTTTGCCTTTTCCAGAATGTCATATAATTGAATATGCAGTATATAGCCTTTCCAGACTTGTTTCTTTCACTTAGCAATATACATTTAAGGTTCCTTTATATCTTTTTTATGGCCTGATAGCTCATTTCTTTTTTATCACTGAATGATATTCCGTTATAGGTTGTATCACAGTTTTTTTTAACCATTTATCTACTGAAGGTCATCTTGGTTACTCACACTGTTTAGTGATTATGAATAAAGCTGCTATAAACATTCACCAGCAATGAATGAAAGTTACTGATGCTTCACATACTAATAAGTATTTGGTTTTATCATTTTTTTTAATATTAGACATTCTAACATGTGTATAGTGGTTTTAATTTGTAATTTCCTAATGACTAATGATGTTGCATATTTTTTCATGTACTTGTTTGTCATCTGTGTATCTGTGTATCTTTAGTGAGTTATCTGTTGGGATTCATTGTCCATTTTTAAATTAGGTTGCTTTGTTTACTTATTGAATTTTAAGTATTTTCTCTATATTTTGGATACAAGTCCTTTGTCAAATATGTGGTTTGCAAATATTTCCCAGCTAGTGGTTTGTTTTATCTTTCTATTGTCTTGTTCTGTCTTGCAGAGCAGATATTTTTTATCTTAATAAAATCCAAATTAATTTTTTCTTTTGTGGATCATGCGTTTGGAGTCGCATCAAAAAACTCATTACCAAACCAAGGCCATACAGATTTTCTCCTTTGTTTTTTTCTGTAAGTTTTAGAGTTTTGGATTTTACTTGTAGGTCTGTAGTTCATTTTGAGTTAATTTTTGTGAAAGGTCTGTATTTTGCTTTTTTTTAAATTTTTGCATTTTTATTTATTTATTTATTTATTTGAGTAGTGATTATTATTATTCCAATACTATTTGTTGAAAAGACGATCTCCACTGAATTTCCTCTGCTCCTTTGTCAAAGAGCAGGTGGCTATATTCGTGTGTGTGTTTTTCTGAACTCTGTTTTGTTCCATTTATTTATGTGTCTATTCATTTGCCAATATCAGGAACCATCTGGGTTATAGTTAGTACAGTATACTATATATGGCCATCTTACATATAGTAAGTCTTGAAATCAGGTAGCATGAGTCTTTCAAACTTGTTCTTTTTTTTCATTATTGTGTTGACTATTTTGGTCTTTTGCCTTTCAATATAAAGAATAGTTTGCTGATATTTTAATTGAGATTGTGTTGAATCTATATATCAAGTTGGTAAAAAGAGAACTGACATCTTAATAAGTCTTCCAGTTACAAACATGGCATGTTTCTCCATTTACTTTGATTTTGGTTTCTTTTATCAGAGATTTTATAATTTTTCACATATAGATCATGTATACCTATAGTTAGATTTATGTTTTAAATAGTATCTTTATAAATTTCAAATTTTGTCCTGTGACCTATAACCACTTATTAGTTTCAGAATTTATTTATTTATTTTTTTTGGTCAATTCTTTGGAATTTTTTACATAGATTATCATGTCATCTGTAACATTGTTTATTTTTCTTCATTACTTTTTTTCTTTTCATCAAACTGGGTAATTTCAATTGACTTGTCTTCAAGTTTGCTAATTTTTCTACCAGTTCAAATCTGCTATTGAGGCACTCCAGTAATTTTTTTTTTCATTTCTTTTGTTATAATTTTTAATTCCAGGATTTTTGTTGTGTTTTTTTTTTTTTTTTTGGTAAGTTTAGATCTTTGTTGATATCCTTTGTTTGGTGAAACATAATTGTCATACTTTAATTTTTAAGTTCTTTGAGAATATTTTTTAATAGCCAAATTAATGTTTTTTCTACCAAGTCCAACATCTGGGTTCCCTGAGTGATATTTTGTGTTGGCTGTTTTTATTCTATATATGCATTATAGTTTCATCTTTCTTTGCATGTCTCATAATTCTTGTTGAAAACTGGGCATTTTATATAAGATATTGTAACAACTTTATATCAGAGTTTGTTGTTTTTGTTGCTATTTGTTGTTACTGTTGTTCTCGTTGCTACATATTTGTTCAGTGACTTTACTGTTCTAATTCTTTAGATTGTTTTATTCACTGAAGTATACTACCATGACTCCTGTGAAATGTAACATAAAATGGAGTCATTTATGTCAAGGATTTTTAAAATGGAGCCGGGAGGCCATTAAGAAGGTGGGACTTATGCACACTCTCAGCTACTGGAACCATGGACTCTTGATTTGGGCCAAATGACGAGTATTCCAAGGAGTATATAAGAACAACATCTGCAACTTGTTACGGTAATGGACTTTTGCTTAGTCATAGACTTAGAAACCATTACATTCAGCCAAGATTAGTTTTTTGCCATCAACATCAATCAAACTTCTTTTTAAACAGTGTATGCAAGCATTCCCCTTTTTCTTTAAAAAACCCTGACTTTTTGTTCCTCAGGAGGACACAATTCAAGTTGCTACCTCAATCTGTTCTCCCTGACTTACAATCTGAGACTCCACATAAGTGTTTTTGTCTTATTTCAGTTCTTCCTCTTTTGTCAATCAACATCCCTCTTCTAGCTTTCTTCTGTGTTTAAATTCTAGGTTTTATGTTTAAATATGGTTTCTACAAGTCATCTCTGGGTCAGTATAATTTGCTGATCATCAGTGATCAATGAGAAGTTTCCTAAATGCCTGAGCCACTCGTTTCAAGGAGAACTGTGGATGAAGTCACCTTTAAACTTCAGGCAGCTTACAAGTCACCTTTAGCTTTTACTTCCTGCCTGAAGAGGGTCTCCTGTCAGCTAGAGAGAGTAACAGGGCCTTGCCATCTCCTGGACCTCTCTCTCTTGGGTGTATACAGACCTTCACCTATACGCAGACTTTTAAATCCCCCAAATATGTGATGGCTTTTCAGAGTTCCCTATGGTTGTCCCTTTCTTCAGGTTTTCCTTTTAAGTGTTTTGTCAGGTTCTTGTTTGTCTCAACTAAAATTACAGCCTGAGCAGCTGCAGTGTTACCAGCAAACTGTTATTATTTCTAGTTTTTCAGTAATGTGCTGAAGGTGGCGGTTTCGTTGTTTTGTTTTTTTGCTTTATTTTTGCGGAGTTGAGCTCAGAGTCCAATAAAATAATGACAAAACTGTGGGCACGAAAAATTTTCAGGAAGTTGCTAGTTTGTTCAAACTATTGACTGCTCTAGGGATACAGCTATGAATAGAGTCCAAAAAGGGGTCTCAAGGTTGGCTGTGAGACTAACAGCGTTTCTTTTCTTTTTTTTTTTTTTTAACTTTTATTTTTTTATTATTATTTTTTTTAATATATGAAATTTATTGTCAAATTGGTTTCCATACAACACCCAGTGCTCATCCCAAAAGATGCCCTCTTCAATGCCCATCACCTCCCCTCCCTCCCACCCCCCATCAACCCTCAGTTTGTTCTCAGTTTTTAAGAGTCTCTTATGCTTTGGCTCTCTCCCACTCTAACCTCTTTTTTTTTTTCTCATTTCCCTCCCCCATGGGTTTCTGTTAAGTTTCTCAGGATCCGCATAAGAGTGAAACCATATGGTATCTGTCTTTCTCTGTATGGCTTATTTCACTTAGCATCACACTCTCCAGTTCCATCCACGTTGCTACAAAAGGCCATATTTCATTTTGTCTCATTGCCACGTAGTATTCCATTGTGTATATAAACCACAATTTCTTTATCCATTCATCAGTTGATGGACATTTAGGCTCTTTCCATAATTTGGCTATTGTTGAGAGTGCCGCTATAAACATTGAGGTACAAGTGCCCCTATGCATCAGTACTCCTGTATCCCTTGGATAAATTCCTAGCAGTGCTATTGCTGGGTCATAGGGTAGGTCTATTTTCAATTTTCTGAGGAACCTCCACACTGTTTTCCAGAGCGGCTGCACCAATTTGCAGTCCCACCAACAGTGCAAGAGGGTTCCCGTTTCTCCACATCCTCTCCAGCATCTATAGCCTCCTGATTTGTTCATTTTGGCCACTCTGACTGGCGTGAGTGATATCTGAGTGTGGTTTTGATTTGTATTTCCCTGATAAGGAGCGACGTTGAACATCTTTTCATGTGCCTGTTGGCCATCCGGATG
Source organism: Panthera tigris (assembly GCF_018350195.1). Classification (NCBI taxonomy): domain Eukaryota; kingdom Metazoa; phylum Chordata; class Mammalia; order Carnivora; family Felidae; genus Panthera; species Panthera tigris. The sequence continues at coordinate 99,655,705 of NC_056663.1, read as the reverse complement.
TCTTCTTTAGAGAAGTGTCTATTCATGTTTTCTGCCCATTTCTTCACTGGGTTATTTGTTTTTCGGGTGTGGAGTTTGGTGAGCTCTTTATAGATTTTGGATACTAGCCCTTTGTCCGATATGTCATTTGCAAATATCTTTTCCCATTCCGTTGGTTGCCTTACTAACAGCGTTTCTTAATCACCATGCCATCTAGCTGAGGAGGAAAGGGGGATAGGTACAGACCCAATTAAAACACCACAGACTCCACTGTTCTTACTGAGGTTCTGGAGTTTTTTGTAAATAAACACTTCAGTTTGTTCCATTCCTTTCGTGAATTTCTAGATTTCTAGAATGGTTGAGTTTAATTGCTTAGTCAGTATTTTCATTGGTGTTTGTCACAGTGGGTTCCTTGAATGCTTTACCATTCCAGAAGTCAATATTTCTGAAACGTATCTAAACTGTATCATATTATACACAGTTTTTTGAGTCTTATCTCTGGCTCGTCGTTAAGGCTGTGAAAGTTATCTGTGTTCTCTATAGCAATTGCTTGTTCTTTCTTTTAGTGTGCTGGTCCATTTTATGAATATACCATCACTTATTTATTCTATTGTTTATGGACATTTGTGATAGTTCCAATGGGTGGTTATATTATGAAAATTCTTATGGTTTTGGCAGATTGTTAAGTAGCAGAAGCAGAAATCCCGTGTCATAAAGTAGGAATAGATTTAGCAATGGATATTGCCAAACACCTTTTTGAGTTGTTGTAAGAATTTGTCTCCCACCAGCAACTTATGATTATATTTATACTATTTTAATAATTATCATTAATTTTGAACATAAACATTTCAGTGTAAGTTTACTAAACAAAGCTTATAGCAATTCAGTATATTTATCCTTTTCTTGAAAATGACAAGACCTTATAATGCTTTCTCAGTTAAGCTGTTCCCCATTTTGTTATTTAATGTTGTAGATTTGCCTTTTTATTTTTTTGACAGTCACACACACAAATACAATTTTTGATAGTCAATGGTAAATTAATTTGCTAATAGATTTTTCACTTTTTTGTTGTAATTGTTTATATCCTACTCTGTGCTTTTGGTTTCCCTATTCTTTGCCGAAGTACATCTTTTAGGAGATATTTTAATTAAAGTCTGTGGGTCACAAATTGTCACCATCTTTATTACCCTAAAATGTCTTAATTTTGCTTTCACTCTTTAATGGTAATTTGACCTACTTTATAATTCTTGAACAAAAATTATATTCCCTCAGCATTTTAAATATATTTCTTCATTTTCTGATGGCATCTATGATTACCACTTATAGTAATAGCGCTTGCTGTTAGTCTAAGTACTTAAAAAAAGTTTTTTTAATATTCTTTTATTTTTGAGAGAGAGAGAGAGCAAGCCAGGGAGGGGCAGCGAGCGAGGGAGACATAGACTCTGAAGCAGGCTCCAGGCTCTGAGCTGTCAGCACAGAGCATGATGTGAGGCTCGAACCCACGAACCGTGAGATCATGACTGGAGCAGAAGTCAGACATCGCTTTACCGACTGAGCCACCCAGGCACCCCTAACCAATTACTTTTTAAGTGGTCTGTCTTTTCTTTCCGTTAGCTTTTAAAACATTTCCTTTTGTTTTCAACGATTTTCAGGTTTACTGTGATGTGTCTGTATTTTTCATTCTACTTAATAATCAGAATACGCTTCTTTTTTATTTTTTAAAGAAGCAGGCACCTTGGGGAAAGGTGTCTGCAACTCTTTTTTTTAAGCATATTTATTTATTTTGAGAGAGACAGAGAGAGAGAGAGAGAGAGCATGTGCAAGTGGGGAAGGGGCAGAGAGGGAAGGAGAGAGAGAGAATTCCAAGCAGGCTTCACACTGTCAACACTGAGCCCCATGCAGGGCTCAGTCCCACAAACCATGAGATCATGACCTGTGCCAAAATCAAAGTCAGATGCTCAACCTACTGAGCAACCCAGCATCATTTTTAATAGTCATACTTTTCCTTAATTCTAGATACATTTAAAATATTATCCTTTCCCTGCTTTCTTTTTTCTTGAAATGCCAATTAATTCAAGCTTTTCAATCTACCTCCTATGTATCACGACCAATTATTTTTATATCTTTACACATCTGTATGTTTTTTTTTGAGTGGTTTCCTCATTGTCATCATTCGCAAATTTTCTCTTCTGTTGTGAGCTGTCTAGAGTATGTTCTTTATTATGCGTGTATACATTTATTTCAGTAATTGTGTTCACTATCAGGATTTTACATTGATATATTTTTTTGCTTCATTTCTACCTTAATTTTTCATAATGCTTTATTTTTTATAAGATATTAAAGGTGGAATGAATTCCTTTATTTGTCCCTTTGAGGACCTAAATATGCCTCTTAAAAATTTAGTCTATTTCATATAATTATTTTATATGAACTTAATTAATATTCTGATTGTAGAATTTTGCCAGCTGTATTTATTAGAATTCTATGTTTTTTTACATCTTGAAATTTTGGTTTGCAGCTTCATTTTGACAGAGAAATATTTTTTGTTTGTTCATATTCTTTCTTCACCCTTCTGTATAGCAATTAGACCCCCAAATGAGAACCAGGACTTATAGTTAATAATATTTGAGTGTTTCTGTTTGTAATTATGTCAAAGATGACATCAAATGAGTGGGTGGTTTAATTCAGTTCTGTATAGGAGGCTGTGTCTGCTTCTCCCTGCCCCCATAGGCTTAGAACTTGCTAAAACTATGACTTCAGGTTGTGGTCAGCAGCAGTTTCTTTGATTGTTTCCATCAGAGGGATTGAGGATGCTCCTTCTACAGCTAGATTCTCTCTGAGCTTGGATTCAGAAACTCTGTCATGAGGAACACTGAGTTCTCAGTACCTACAAGAGCTGAGTTGCCTGTATTGACTTGTAGTTGGGCACCACGCTTGGCTTTGCATATTAATTCTATTTCTTGTGAAAGGAATTATTTGTCTTATTTTTTGACACTATGTTTTATTTTGTTTTAATTATGCTATATAGTGTTTCTGTAGAGTAGATGTTGCCATGTATTGTCCTATTGTATTAGTTGCTCTAATACCTTGCACCTGGTAAGCTTGATTCTACCTTTGAGTCAATTTCCAAATTTCAAGTCATTTTTTGTCCTTGTCTGCTTGCTTTAGTTTTTCATTAAACAAACATTTCTCCTAATTATTAACAAATTAGTTGTCATACAGACTGTGTGTTGCAAGATATGAAAACTACAGTGACTTATTACATAAGACACAGTTTAGGTGTCTCCCAAGTAATAGTCCTACAGTAGGCAAGAGGATGGAGCATGGTGGGTAGCTTTGCTATCCTCAACATTTGACTTCCACTCATAGATTATCTTCTAGCCAGACAAAAGTGGCTATGTTTTCTGTATCTGAAAATGATATAGATCATTTTTGCTCAAATCCATAGGCCAGAAGCTTGTCACCTGGCCACATTTAGGTCGATGCTGGGAAATGTAGGATTTGGTTGTGTAGATCTGCATCGTGTTAAAAATATATTATTATAGGAAGAGAAAAGGATACTGGGAGACTGTTAGTAATGTGCCATAGTCAACCTCTCTAATCATGGAAATATTCATATTTATCCTTCTCTTCATTCATTCACCATTTCCTAAGGAAGATTCACAAAATCCCTAGCCAGTTATTATTCAGCTCATTTCCCATTATTTGGGTTATATTCAGAATTCTTCACCAGGTCTGGATATGGATCTAATAATGTATAAAATAATAGATAATTACCAATAATCCTTGCCTTCCATATTCAGTAGTAGATAAGAAATAAGATAGCTACAAATTCCTATTTTGAAAAGGAAAAAAATAGAGAAAAGCATAGCTATAACAATAACGAGCCCTTGAGAAGCAACAATTGTGAAGATTCTCTGTCAAGCCATAGAATAAACTTTTTTGGTTAGCACCTGTTTCTGCTCTCTGGGAAGAACTCCTTTGTTCATTGTTCTCCATAAGAGCTAGAGACTCTTGCTTTTTCATTATTGCCTCTGGCCACATCCAAAGATTGCAGTGGGAGTATTCATGCTTGGGGGCTGCACAATCTCTTTTTGTAGGTTAGAGGAATTTCTTTAGGAATAGAGCAACTATAAACTTTCATAATATAGGCTTGCACTATCTTTGTCAATACACATACCTCAAAGCTTGTCTCTTTACTTGTAGTCAGTTTCTTGTGAAGTAGCTACAGTCATGGGTCTTATCTAGTCATAGTGTTTTTAAACCTGCCCAAATCCTTTTTAGTTACTGGCCTTTGGAGCTCTACCGTCTCTCTCCCTCCATTTAATAGCAACTACCTTGAGGCTATCTGAAACAATAGGGATTCGAAAGCAGCACCTTCAGTCTAATCTGATCTAGGTCAGGTTCCATCTTCTGGCCAAGATCGCTTGGGTCAGAGCCCTCTAAAAAGGCTGAGGCCTCAGTCTTCATTTTGTTTAGGTTTAGCACACTTGGCTTTCCCACACTAATGGGGTCAAAATTATTTGCCTCCCCTCATAGTTTGTTTAGATTGCAGGCTGCAGGCAGAGTCTCCATTATAAAAACATGTTTTCTATCATTTCTGCTTGAAACTACTCTTCATCAGAGTTTCTCTATTTCTCCTGTTACTTGTCGAAAAGCTTCAAACCATGAGTTAACATACACCAATATTTTGAATTTTTCTGATGCATTAACGGAAGTACGACTCTAATGGCATTTGATTTTCTTTCTTAATTATCTGACAAAACACTTTCAACAAATTTGGACAATAGCTATAATGTAATAAGAATAAATGGATTTCTAGTCAGCTGTTTTTATATTCTCAGTACCTGTGCTTGCCTGCTAAACCAATTGTACTCATTTACCTTTACGTTCCTTCGGCACCCTCCTTGTTGCATAAATCTTTAATTAAACATCCATAACATACAATGATATTTTAAAAAGAGAGAGAGAGAGATAGATTAAGATTTACTTCCCTCTTACACAGTGGCTTAGATGTAGGCAGTTGATTCAGGGTGGGTAGTCATCTTTCCCATCCTCAACAAAGAGCTTTTATTGATGGAGTTAAGGCAGCTGCACTGGTTCTCACTGACTTCCAGCCAGTAGGAAAGCAGGAAAAAACAACAAAGTGCACATACAGTTGTTTCAAGGGCCTGATTCAAAAGTAGCACAAATTTCTTTTGACCACATCCTATTGGCCAGAGTGTAGTCACATTACTACAACTAACCACAAGGAAGACTGAGGAATTTCTTCTTTAGCAACGTGGCCGTGTGCAAATTTATAACTCTATTACCATGAAGAAAGGGGAAAACAAATACTCAGGGTTAATCAAGAGCATTACACAGGGAGGCACCATTGCGTATATAAAAAACACAAAAAGTTTGGCACTAGGAAGCTCTGGTTTGATGTCAGGCATTTCACTTAGATAAAAGGAAACTATAAGGATTCCTTTCCACTAAATGCTCCTTCTAAGAATAAAATTTGTATCATAGCTCCAAAAATATCATCTGATCCTCGCCTCTTACAACCTTTTTTTGGATCAGGCTTACCTAGTTGGACAAATAGGATTACTTTTTTCAGAACTAGAAAATTGAAACAAGCCCAAAAAAGTGAACCAAGCAAATTTTTTCTTCCAGAATAGGAAACAGAAAATGTGCAAAAATATGATTATGCAGAGAAATCATGGCTGCTGATAGAACTGAATTGATTAAAGGGACAAAGACAAGAGCCCATGCATACCATAGAGGAGAGGGTGAAGAAGAGAATGATTGATGACTAATCTCCAATTTTTCTGAGTCCTGATTCTGTAATCTGGGCTTTGTTTTTGTGATATTCTTCTATATCATGCAATGAACAATTTTTTCCCTTGAGCAATTTGATTTTTCCCCTTATCAGCAAATATTCTCTTATTTAATATTTCAATTCAGTATCACTGTAATTTCAAGATCTCTCCTTCTAACTCAGAGAAATACACAAACAAATATTGTAGTTCAGCCACTTAACTGAGTGCCACCAGAGAGGGAGAGATTTGTCTCAGAAGACCAGAGAAACTTGGTGTTGAAGGTGAGTGAGATTTTATCACTCAGAATAGGAAAGGCAAGAGGGCCCAGGGTAGGGCAGAATTTTTTAGGTGAGAGCATATTTATAGAGAAGAGAGTAATTACATGTGTTCAGAGTTTTATCTGTTCTGTAAATGTCAGTAAACACTGAGAAGTACTCTTTAAATTTTTTTTTTAATGTTCATTCATTTTGAGAGAGAGAGAGAGCATGGCAGGAGGGAGGGGCAGAGAGAGAGGGAGGCACAGTATCTGAAGCAGGCTCCAGGCTCTTAGCTGTCAGTATGGAGCCCTATGCGGGGCTTGAACTCATGAGCTGTGGGATCATGACCTGAGCTGAAGTAGGGCACTTAACCCGCTGAGCCACCCAGGTGCCTGGAGAAGTACTCTTTTTAAGCTCAGAATTGGACATAGTATGGGTTTCAGATTTCTGTCCCAAGATATTTAGTTACTGGAAGTATTAGAAATGCCTTTATTAATATACAATATAGTGCTGTATAATTATATTAATCTACAATACAATATAGGATGATGATTAAGGGAGTGTTACATGATTTATGTAAAGTTCTACAAGTCTCTAGTCCTCTTTGTTTTATTTTGCTTTATGTAATATTAACCGAGGTATTAAATATGAAGAAAGAAAAAAGTATCCTTGTTTTTCCCTAAAAAAAAAATTCCTCTCTGAGTTTATTCTACATCTTTGACCATGTTACTACTTGTAAAACTGTGTGGCAAATAATGTACATGTTAAAAAAAATGTTTTGTGATATCAGTAGTTTTGTTTCCCTTAATTAGGAAGACTAGAGGTTCATTTTGGAAGTCAGAATGACTTCTGCTTCAAACAGACAAATCTCATCACTAATTGGCAGGCTGTAGTCAATTAATATCCTATATGACAGACCAGGTGGCCAGATCCTGGGATAAATTTCAAAAGAAAGTACACAAAAGAAAGTAAATATGTACCTTCCCATCTGGCAGACTGAAGGATTTGGAAGAAGTGCCACAGTGGTTATTGGCTTATTGTTAGATAGAAGATCATGGCTGTTTAATGTACTATATTAACTACAGTTGTGTTCAGTTTGATTGTCTTCAAAGATGAAACTTGGAACATTCACATGATAATTAAATCTCAGTTTCTGATAACTACTAGGGAAATAGAGTTTGTTACCTAAATACCAAAGAAAATGTAAACATGTTTCAACTTCTTCAAAGTTTGTTTTCAAAAAGATACTTGTTCTTAAGCTGGAAAGATACTGGAATACCTTTCTTCTGAGCTTCCTGCTGATATATACAATAGCCTACTTGGTATCTCCATTTGTCTCTCTCACTTAACATGTTCAAGACTGTGCTTTCAATCTTACTACCTAAGTGCACTTTTGATCTTACTTACCTACAGCTGATCCAATATTTTCCTTATTTCAGTGAATGGTTCCTCTATGTGCCTAGGTGCATAAACCAAAAGCCTACAAATAATCCTTGATACTGGTCCTTCTCTTATATACACATCCATTTCATCTCCAAAACCTAGACAGTCTATTCTACTTACAAAGAATTTTTCACAAATCTGTACTTTTTTCCTTGGTCATTGTCACCATTTTATTGTAAGCTTTACCTCTTTCCTGGATGATTGAAATAACTTCTCAATTCTCCCTGCTTCCATTCTTTCTAATATCAGTCTGATCTATACATGGTTGTCAGAGTGTCTCTGAAATATTTTTAGATCAGTTTTATCTTTTAATCAATCTCTTAGGTTGTCATCTTATTACACTAGGAAAGAAGACATAATTCTTCGTCCTGTGTGTTCTGTTCCTTGCTGGCTCCTCTAAACTCTTCTCATTACACTGTTCTCCTTCCACTCAAGGGTAAACTTAGGGTGGAGGAGAGTGATGGGGTTTTAAAAGCATTTATTGAACAAATCGTTTATAACTGGAATTTATACGAGCAACCCCCTTATTGCCTCAACACCTCCCCATTATGGATATTTATAGATTTCCAGATAATTTTGCTATGTTAACTGAAAATTTTGGCACTAGCTGAAATATTTATTTTTCTGCTTATTTATTAGGAAATATCACTATTCTTGTGGATTTTCCATGTACTATTTGTTTTTATATTTCTTGACTTTAAGAACTTCAATAAGTACTATGGATCTTCTTGTACCCATAGTATTTGATAAAATTTTATCATGTGGAAATTTCTCACACATTAATTCTTAAATTTAAATATCCCCATAATTCCTTCTAAGGTGGTATTTTAATACCACCCTTTCTTTTATTACTGTTTTACAGATCTAATTAAGTTCTCCAATTTATAATGCCTTCATTTTCTCCTGTTTGTAAGCCCTGTTTCACCATCCTCTTTCTTCACTAACACTGAATTTCGTTTACAAAGTTTAAAAATCTTTTTCACAAGACCTTCAGTATTCAGGGAAACAAAATTATGGACACATCTCTTCTCTGTTAAGCTCTATGATTTTGACAAGTTATTTGATACTTATTTCATAGTTTAGCTTCGAATCTCTGCTTGGAATGCTTGTTACAAGTGGGAGAAAATCACTACTAAAAATGCTTAGTCTAAAACCCAAGCTAAACCATCCAATACCTAACCTAACCTTGTCCATTTAGTCTTTTCAGGAACCATTCTACATATTCACTATTTTCTCCAATTTTCTCACTGTCTTTCATCTCTATACTCTCATAAGGTAATATTACCATTTTTTGTTTTTTTGTTTTTCACTTCTAGAGCCTTGCCCCACCCCCCAAATGGTATCTAGTAGAGAATCAAAAAAATTGTTTAATTCAGGAATTCTCAATGCTGTGGGTACATTAGAATCATCTGGGAGTTTTTAAAAATACTGATGTTAGTACTCTATCTCAGACAAAACTAACTCTGAAGACGGTGTTCTAACATGGGTATTTTGATGAAACTCCCGAGTTCTAATGCGTAACAGGAATTAAAAACCTTTGGTCACTGAATACCTAGTTAAAATTAGGTCTTCTGATTATGTGAAATATCAGAATAAGTCAATAACAGTGGCAAACAGGTGTTTAAATATCCATCTTATCCATCCAGCTCGTAAGTCCTTGTGAACTACCAAATACTCTAAGTGAATTAAGATGTTCTCCATAGAGAATTGGTGTTGCATACACACATAAAGAGTTGATCATCAAAGTGATATCTGTAAAACTACTGAGAAGTGCCTTTTCTATATCTGCCCTGAGGCTTCAGGAAGCTGCACTTACATCTTCCTTGAATAAACCTGTTGAAGGTGAGCAGATTGGCAAGGAGCTTCTTTTAAATGTTGGTATTTGAACTTGGCCTAGGCAAGCACCTCTTGTAATTTACTTTAAAGTTGGCTGAAAGAAGGTGATTTTATACCTGGGCTAGGGATGAAGGGAGCTTCTGTTTCCCTCTGGGTACCTATGAAGGAGGAGAACATTTTCTGGGCATGCTTTTTTCTCTCCTTCCCTTTTAAGCAAATAAAGCCACATTGTGCTGTTGCTCCACTCAGTTCAGGTGCCCAGTGCCAAGTAAGCTGTATTTGCTCCATTTATCCTGTTGCTTGATGCTTGGAATAAAAAAGTATTATAAAAAGCTTGATTTGTTTCTGATAACCCAATGATGGCATGTAACTAACGACGGATTTTACTCTAATAGTCCTAAATTCAAGAATATCATATTTATCTCACATTACCTACATACCTTCAATAGAGAATTGAATCTTAGTTTACTGGGACTTCAGATAAAATAATATAGGTATTGTATCTAAATTATGTGTTGTTTAAAAAATCCCCAGTGCAGGGGCACCTGGGTGGCTCGGTGAGTTAAGTGTCTAACTTCAGCTCAGGTCATGATCTCCCGGTCAGTGAGTTCTAGCCCGCCTCGGGTTCTGTGCTGACAGCTCGGAGCCTGGAGCCTGCTTTGGATTCTGTGTCTCCCTCTCTCTCTGCCCATCTCCTGGTCTTGCTCTGTTTCTCTCTCTCTCTCAAAAATAAATAAACATTAATTTTTTTTTTAAATCCCTAGTGCTTAGTAAATCTGTGTACCAAATATCACAAAGAAATGTAGAAAAAAATGTGAGGAGAGGGCCAGTATTGTAACCATCAATAGAGAATGCGTTTTAAGGAATAGCCTAAGGAAAAAAAGTCAACTTCTGTACCTAAGGAAACTCATCAACTTTTATTTTAACTTTCTGAATAGTTTGAATAGCTAAATAGAGTTGTTTAAGGAAGTAAGAAAATAGCATTTTGGCTTTTTTGTCGTTATTGCTGTTTAACATATCAGGTTACATTTTGGGAAAATGTTATAACCAATTTGAAAATGTCCAAGAACAGTGATATATAAGTACAACCACAGACATAATGTAATTATATTGCTGAGAAAGGTACATTAATATATAAATCCCTTCAAACATTTTATTTTTATTAGACAATTTTAATAGTTACTGTTTTATTAAATGGTACTTTATAAGATAATATTCAAATACTTTTGATATAAAGAATATCATATAATATTTTTATTTTATTTGAGATCTTTTGTGATATATATACTTAGATAAATATTAAAATATTTTATGATTGATATTTGAAATGAATTTAATTATTTGAAAGGAATTCAATTAATATTTGAAAATGAACCAGTTTGGGCTCTATACACTTCTCTATTATTTTGTTGGCTGGATTGTGTGCACAGTATGCTAAGTATGATGCTAGCCTGTAGTAGACAATAAGAAAATACTTGAGATTGATTGTTTAATGTCATTAATATAACCTATGTTTTAACTTATAATATTCTCAATAGTGATTTTTACTTTGGCTATGTCTTTATATCTTAATTATTATCTACAATAAAATAAGATAGAAAGATGGCAAGTAAAATGTATAAGTTCATTATTAGCAATTAATTTCTGAATTTATACTTTCCATACCTTTTACGTTTCATTCCTAACTGACAGAACTTTTATGAGTATACATTTTAAAGTGGTAAAGGAGGAATATAAATAAAAAGAGAAAATTTAAGTAATGAGGAAGTAAATTAAAGGAAAAAGAAGAAAATATGTAAGAAGGACCTGGAATGGTAACTTCTAACTAATGGATATATTTTATCTTATGACATTTTGATTTGTTTCCTTAGTTGCACACTCTGAATTAAATGGAAATTTTGTCCTGTGGTTTTCAGTGAGTGGTAATTATACATTGAGGTAACACTAAAAATGTCATAAGGTATCAAGCATTTTGGAAACTGAAAGAAGACAAGGTCTGAGCTCATCGTCCAGAGTGTCACTGCATGCGGCAGCTTATCTGAGTTTTGGGTAGAGTTTGTATGTGACACATGTGAATGAGGTGTATGTGCTGGGCCCTGCTTCATGCCTGAGGCTGCCTTTCTTCTAGAGTATGAGGCTATGCTCCATAGGCCTTAGTGGGCTTTTCTTTGTTGGTTTGTTCATTTGTTATAAGAAATTATTTTACTTTTACCAAATAAATAAAATCTAATTGATTTCTCCCCCTTTGGAGGAATCAAGACAGAGCAAACTTAATCCACCATCCCGAAGCCTAAAAGTACTTGCTTCAGCACAATATATTTGAAATGTGAACTCAATTCAGTATTCTGAAATGTGAATTTCTTTTTTTCTTGGATTGTGTAGAGGAGATTCAATGAAAACCACATGTTGATTTTGTAAGGGAGGAAAACATTTCCCTTCTTACCTTCTAGGTTCTTTGGCTGGCCTCATAATTAAATTGACATAAGACAGATTAACAGAAGAGAAACAAATTTAATTTCATATGTATGGGAGCTAATGAAAATATGAGACTCGAGTGACCAAAGCAGGCAGCTTTTGTACCTTTTAAACAAAGAAACAATACATTTGTGAAGAATTGACAAGATAAAGAAGTTTGGGCGTGGGTGGTAAATTAGTAAAGAAGGTAACAGGGTTTGTTCATATAGCCTTCTCAGCCCTGAATTTCCTATCTCTGGTGATGACGATGTCTCATTGAATATTTATGAAGATGGGAGATTTATTTCCTACTTTCAGGGAGACAAAGGAGGGTCAGAGTGTTCTTGCACTGGCTGTTTCTTAAGTAACTTTAATTCAAGGTCATCATTATGCTAAAGTGGCATATTCTGGAGCATCCTGCCCTGAATTCTGCCAATTTCAATATGAATTTCATGGCATAGAAATGAATCCAGAAGTAACAAGAGAAACTTTAGATTGAAATCAGAAGACCTCCCTTGTGGACCTGCCTGCTGGTCCTGTCCAAAAGGGTCCTAGAATTTATACGGAGTGAGGGAAAGTCTAAATTGAAAGGAAACAAGTTTCTGACATCTCAGAATGACATTTTTTCATAATGAAGGTAAATGTGGACTTCAATTTACTTGAGTAATTGAAAAAAACAAAGCTACATTTCTTTCATATCTAAATGTGCAGGCTGAAATTTTGTTCATGACAAATTTTTTTCTTTCCTTCCTCCCCGCTCCCTTCCTTTTCCTCTTCCATCCTCTCCCCTCCCCTGCCCTCCCTTCTTTCTCTTCCCCTCTCCTCCCCTTCTGTCCCCTGTCTCCTCTCCTCTCTCTTCTGTCCTCTCCTCTCCTTTCCACTAGAGAGATTTTGGCAAGTGTGTTGGGTCGTTTCTTAAGGACCTCTCCCTAAATAATTACATTTTGTGGATTTTTGCTTTAATGTTTATAAAATTATCAATACAATTTTAAAAAATAACTTTATAAATCTTTATCTTTCTCACTTTTAATATCAAGGAGATTAATGGCATCACAGATAGTACATATATCAACAAGTTGAGAAATTAACTGAAGAATTTCAAAGAAATGTATGTATTCCTCTTCTCTTCAGGTGATCCATAGAGAAGTACAATTTTCTTTTAACCTTCCCTTCCAATACGTTTGCTTCTGGTGCTCTTGCCTAAGTGCAGTGAGTTTCAGAGAGTTCATGCTATTTAATGAATAGGGTTTAGAATCATAATTTTGTCCTTGAAAATACCTATAATTAAAAATAAATTAGGGGCACCTGGGTGGCTCAGTCGGTTAGGTGTCTGACACTTGATTTCAGCTCAGGTCATGATCTCATGGTTCCTGAGTTTGAACCTTGCATTGGGCTCTGCTCTGACAGTGAGGAGCCTGCTTGAGATTTTCTCTCTCTCCCCACCCCCACTCTCTATTCCCCTCCCCTGCTTGTGCTCTCTCTCTTTCTCTCTCAAAATAAATAAATAAAACATTAAAAAATAAACAGAAATTATTAGTATTATCTTGTGTTTGAGAAGAAAATAGAACAAAGTTTTGAAGAACTGTTTTTAATTGTATTTCTCATCTGACATTCTCTCATGATTGGCTGTGGAGACTTTCACAATTTATTGCACGTTTTTTTGCCTTTGGGTTCATTACCTATCAAATAAATAATGGATTAGAGGCCTATTTAAGATCTGTGAAGGTACTACATGATTTTACCAAATTTGGTGGATCCTTTTCTTTTTTAATTCTCTAATCACAAGAAATATAATTTGTAAATAAAATGTGATAGGTCATCATTTCCTTGTGCACAGAGAATAAGGATAATAAGGAGACGTATCAAAGTTTAAAACTAAAATAGTGTTTAATTAAAAATTTTGTATATCATCTATAAATGACATAGAGGATAAAGTCTTACTACTTGAAACTTAAACAATTCCATTTTTAAATAAATCCATTCTAACTAATGTCAATGGGATTTAAAGCCTATGAGAGTATGAGTACTATTCCTACAATTAAAAATAAAATTAAAGTATCTGCTTCAAACAATCATTATTGTTATTCCTGTGATTAAGTTACAAGGATAGAAGTTGTCTTGAAAATTCCCAGGAGGCAGCAACACCTGAATAAGTTATTTAAATTTAATACCAGTGTTTTAAAAATAAGTCCCAGTTGACACTTTAAAGCTGTTTAGCTCAGTTCTCCTTTTCATCTACAGTTCACCCTAAATCAAAGAAAGGAAAGTCTGAAGCCACAGCCTGGAAATTCCTGGTGGACTTTGAACATTTGTTTCCATACATTTTCATTGTTATGTATACCTCTGAGACAAAATCCACTAAGAGCATCTTCAGGTTTAAGCTCATGTAAGAATAATATAATCAGCTCCCTTCTCTTTATGCAACCCTGTCCCCCAAACCACCAGTCTCTATAATACAGTTTATACTCATGCCTTTTCTTCTAATATTGTCTCCATAAAATCTTACTAGAGAAATCTCATTTATTCATCCTGTAAATCACTGATAATCACTCTCACTGAGGGAATGGTCTGTGTACAATTCTTGCTTCCATCTCTTCATATCTTATTCACATAACCTGCTACAATTTTATTTCTGCCTCCTCCACTTCATGGAAATGCCTCCCTACAATAGACAGAGCCTAATTACCAAGTATGGTGGTCAGTTCTTCATTTTTGTTTAAGATCGTCAACATTACAGTGCTGCTCAAGATATGATTTCTTCTTTCTTTGACATCATTACATCATCTTCTCAGGCTTTTTTCTCTAAGTTTGCTGAAAACCTCCTTCAAGTTACCATCAGCTATTCAACTGTTGAAATAAGTACCTAGGGTCTACCATTTTCAAAATTCAACTTTTTTTTTCCTTCCCTTCACTCTGCATAACATATTGCCTTTCTATTCCTTAGTTCTGTGTCTAATTCTTAAAGTCAGAATACAGGATGCCAAATGTCATTCTTTACTACAGTAAATACATTACTATGTCTTTTTATTTCTAAATATTTCTTGATAACTAGCCAATTCAAAAAATTATTACTTATTATTGGACTATTGAGATTACCATATGTTTCTTTTTTCTCAATCTTATATTCTGTTATCCATTTTGCAAATTTATCCATTAAAAACTTGAGTTATCTTGGGGCACCTGGGTGGCTCTCGGTTAAGCACCAGACTTTGGCTCAGGTCATGATCTCACGGTTTGTGAGTTCGAGCCCCGTGTCGGGCTCTGTGCTGACAGCTCAGAGACTGGAGCCTGCTTCAGATTCTGTGTCTCCCTCTCTCTCTGCCCATCCCCAACTCGTGCTTTCTCAATCTGTCTCAAAAATAAATTTAAAAAAATGATTTATATTTTTATTATTGTGTTGAAATCATTATCTAGATATTCCTTTATCAGATATATGTGTTGTGAGCATTATCTTCCAACTAGTGGCTTACATTTCATTTTCTTAATGGTGTCGTTGAAAGAGAGATTTTGTTTAATTTGCAAAAGTTTAATTTTTCATATTTTTATAGTTAGTGCTTTTCGTAGTCTAAGAGATTATCTCCTCCAGTCTCAAAGATTTCCTTTATATTTTCTTCTAGAAGGTTTAGAGTTACATTTAGATCTGTGATCGGTTTTGAGTTAATTTTAGTAAGTAATATGAAGTAAGGGTGTGGGTCTATTTATGGACTTTCTGCTCTTTTCCATGGATCTGTATAGCTATCATTTCACTGATATCAAACTTTCCTAATGACTGCAGCTGTATAGTAAGCCTTGAAATCAGGTGTAGAAACTTCTTTAACTTTGTTCTTTTAAAACATTTCTTTGTTTTTATAGTTTATTTGTATTTCCATAAAAATTTACAATTTACTAGCAATGTCTACAAAAACATAAGGACAGTTGGGATTTTTATTAGGATTGCATTAAATCTGTAGGCCAATTTAAGAGAGAATTGCCTTTTTAATTAGTATTCAGTGTTTCAGTCCATAAATATGATATATCTCTCCATTTATTTAGGACTAATTTATTTTTCTCAGAAATGCTTTATACTTTTTAGTAGAGAGTTCCTATAATTTCTTAAAAAGAGTATGCAGTAGTACACAGTTCGATAACCAAGCACATGGGGAGACAGGAAAAATGAAGCAAGAGCCAGAAGAATGAGAAGAACCATAGAATTTTGCAGAGACAATATTGGGAAGAAAACTAGGGACTACTTTTTTGAATACAAACCCCTAGAGACTATACATAATGGCATTACCAGATAAACAGTATATAAGAACTATGTTTTGTGTCTTCAAAGTAGTAACATTCAAGCTTGAAAATTTCAACAGATATTGTTTGACAACTATAAAAGGTGATATAATAGATTGAAATTGAACCAAATATAAATTCTAAAACTAAAATGTACAGTACCATATTTAAAATGTAAGGAGAGGTTTAGCAACAGATCAGATGTTCCTTTTTGGCTGAAGATGAATTAATGACCTAGAAATTAGATCAAAAGAAAATACCCCGCATTAAGAAAAGGTGGGAAATAACAACAACAACCAAAAAAGTGTGAAATATAGAGCTAATACATTAAAGGTCTAAAATAGACATGTATTTTTTTTTCTGAAAGGAGAAGAGGAAAGAAAGGACAAAAGCAATGTTGAAAAATACTGTGGATAATGAGTGCTTGGGTGGCTGAGTTGGTTAAGCAGCTGACTTCGGCTCAGGTCATGATCTCATGGTCCATGAGTTTGGGCCCTGCGTCGGGCTCTGTGCTGACAGCTCAGAGTGTGGAGCCTGCTTTGGATTCTGTGTCTCCCTCTCTCTCTGCTCCTCCCCTGCTTATGCTCTCCCTCTGTCTCAAAAATAAATAAATGTTAAAAATTTTTTTAAATAAAAGAAAAAAATACTGTGGATGAGAAGTTTTGAAAAACTATGAAAAACATTAAGCCACAGATCCAATAAGTCCTATGGCCCCAAGCAGAAAGAAAAAATACTTGAGAAAACAAAAAATAAAACAAAACAAAAATTCCCTCACTGAGACAAAAATGATAAAAATCTTAAAAAGTGAAAGAAAAAAAGATACTTTCTTTCAAAGTTCAAAATTTATATAAACAGATGTTGTCTTCGTTGCAATAATATAATCCCAATATATGTCCCAGAAAACTCTGGGAGAGAATTTTCAATATACCACAAAGATGAATTACCACTGTAGAATCTGTACTCAACAAAAATATCCTTCAGGAATGTGGATGAAATAAATGTATTTTAGACAAACAAAAATTGAGCAACTTTCAAGCAACAGATGTTCTTCAAATGATATTTTTTAAATAAGAGAAATGTACAAAATAAAAACACGGTGCTGCAGAAAGAATTAAGAACACAATAGAGTAAAATGTATGGGTAAATATAAATGTATATTAATGTATAGAACAACAACAACAATATCTTGGAAGATTTAAAAATATATTTCTAGGGGCGCCTGGGTGGTTCAGTCGGTTAGGCGGCCGACTTCGGCTCAGGTCATGATCTTGCGGTCCGTGAGTTCTAGTCCTGCGTCGGGCTCTGTGCTGACAGCTTGGAGCCTGGAGCCTGCTTCATATTCTGTGTCTCCCTCTCTCTGACCCTCCCCTGTTCATGCTCTGTCTCTCCCTGTCTCAAAAATAAATAAACGTTAAAAAAAAAAATTAAAAAAAGAAAAAAAAATATATTTCTATATGTAGTTAAAATATGTAATAATCGCATGTGTGTTTGGAATTACAGTTACAAAACTTTTCAAGTTTCAAAAAGAAAAAGATAAAAATTTCAGTTAATATCTATAGTCATCACTCTAACAATAGATGTATAGTATAAAACTTTTGTGGAAATAGAAAGATATGAATACTATATGAATTCAAGAAGAGTGAAACCAGATAACATAGAAGGTACATAGTAAAAAGGTAGCCATAATCCCAAAATACATTGCCAAATGTATTAACGTGGAATAAACTATGTTATGACAAACTAAATTATGACAGGTAAAAACAAAAAGTACCTGATCAGATTAAAAAGTCCTAACTAGCTGTAGATAGGTGGTAGTGGCCTTACGTTCTGGTGCAGGAATATAAAATATGTACAACGAGTGAAACATGGAACACAGAAAAGTCGAAAAAGAAGTCAAAATTTTTATGCAAAAACTAAAAAGGAAAAAAATCATAGTAGTTATATTGATATCAGACAAAATAGATTTTAAGGTACAAGGCATTATTATAAGAAAAGAGTGTCACTGTATGGTGCTAATAAATTGAGTTTAGTGCTTAGGTATAACTATTCTAATGCACGACTTCAACATATAAAGATAGATAGATCTAGAAGGAAGATTAGATTATCCTAAGTCAGAATGGATTATTTTCATAAAGTTCTCTTACTAACTGATGGAACAATCAACGTATAATGGAGGATATAGAAGATGTGTGCAATACAATTGACAAATGTGATAAATATATCCCCTTGACTAAAGAATACATATTTTTTTCTTGTGGATAGGAAACATTGAAAAATTGACCATATATGGGGTAATAAAGTACATTTTAGTACATTTTTATTTATTTATTTATTTTTTATTTTTTATTTTTTTTAATTTTTTTTCAACTTTTTTTTTTATTTATTTTTGGGACAGAGAGAGACAGAGCATGAACGGGGGAGGGGCAGAGAGATAGGGAGACACAGAATCGGAAACAGGCTCCAGGCTCCGAGCCATCAGCCCAGAGCCTAACGCGGGGCTCGAACTCACGGACCGCGAGATCGTGACCTGGCTGAAGTCGGACGCTTAACCGACTGCGCCACCCAGGCGCCCCTTTTTTAGTACATTTTTAAAGTTGAAGTCATGTAAATAACATTCTCTGATCACATATATTCCAGAAAACAATAACAGGAAGGTAAATAAAAATCTCAACTTTTTAAAATTAAGAAATGCTTTATTTATTTATTTTTTTAATTGTACTGTTTTATATTAGAATTTTTTTATAATTGACTTCAGTGTTACTAGTTACAAGTGCACAGTATAGTGATTCAACAATTCTATCCATTACTCAGTGCTCATCATAATAAGAAAGAAAGACATTTTGAAATAACCCATATATCTAAAAAGAGATCACAAAGGAAATTAGAAAATAATTTGACTAAATGATGTTTAAACATTCTAGTTCAGTACTTGTGGGATAAAACCAAAGCCATTTTTAGTGGAAGTATATATTCTTAAATGTATGTAATAGAAAAGGCTAATAATTAATGATGTACACATTTATCTTAAGGACTTAGAAAAATAATAGTAACTTAAACCAAGAAGAGAATGTTGTAAAGAAGAAAATAATGAAGATAAAATTGAGAAAAAAAAATACACTGGACAATACAGACACACAGACACAATAAAGATAAGTAAAACCAACTATTTTCTTTGAATAAACTATAAAATTGGCAAATTCCTGGTGATACTGATGAAGAAGTAAGAGTTGAGACAAATTACCAATATCATGAATTTTTACCTATGAGTCCTTATGATACAAAATGTTATAAAATGATATTGTAAACAATTTATAGCAATGAGTTAAAAAACTTAGATGAAATGGCAAAGTTCCTAGAAAAGCACTTCTTATTACCACTTAGTTTTCTAGCCTAAGTAGAAGTAAAAAGTCTAAATAGTCTCATAACTACTAAGATACTAAATGTGTAATTGAAACTTTCCCATAAGAAACTTGCAAGTGTGGGTAGTTTTCCAAGGGAGCCTTACTAAATATTTAAGAAAGAAAAATTGCCAATTTCACACATTGTTTTTCCAGAAAATTATATATGACATAGATACCAAACCTGACATGTTATAATTAATTTAAACATTGTTACATAGCTAGTACATAGTTAAGGAAGGATTCATTATCAAGGCTTTCTGATTTCAAAGCTCTTAATCTCTTTGCTGTAGTCTCCCTTAGACTATAATGTGGATACGTGGAGGCATATATAGATGCCCTGTTTTTAAATGTAATCTTATTTCCAATTTAGTCTTATTTGAAAAAAGTAGAAGGCCAGTGGACTTCCAACTCCACTAAATGTAATGGCTCCTCAAGATGGGCTGTAGAATATCTCGGAAATAATCACAGAGGCTTGTCTCATAGAAACTACATGTGTTTAATCCATCATCTGTCACTGTCTAAAGTCATGAGTGGCTAAGGGACTTAGCCCTTAAGTAGCAGCTTCAATGTTTCTTACTAACTAAGTCCTAAAGTATTCTTTCAACACTAAAATCCACATCATAAACCACACACCTGGGAAATCTTGAAATCTAGGGGAGAGTCATGGGAAGAAAACTATTTCCATGGGCTTTTGCTCAAAAAAAAATCTTATCTCAGGTACATTAACAGTTAGAATCATTTATGATGAAAACTGTTCTTTCTACATATGTCCAGCTCCCTTTCATATGTAGCCATCACTCAACAATTAGCCTCTTTAGGGAAGTAAGTAGCTCCTCTGGTCTGACTGGAATGAGGCAGAGTAATGCTGAACTCTGTTGCTACATGTTGCAAATTCTGGAGTGCTGACGTTGTTCAGATTTGATGATTTGGGCTGACATAAGCACTTTCAACTACTTATAAACTTTTAAGCAGAAATAATGGGTTTGAAGTGTTTTATAAAGGCTGTTGCAAGTCTCTGTGAAGTGGGGGGAAAGAAGGAGAGGAAAGAAAGTTAAAAGTGGATTAGAAGTTATTTTTGTCCCACCAGGAGAATGGGGAGTGAAAGAACTAATACAATTAATAAAGGTACGTGGCTCTCTGAAAACATTTTACAGGTTTTCAGAAAACAAAGGAAAAAAATATATTCACCAAAATCAGAAAATGTAGAGCCTCTGTTCATAATAGCTCAGAATATTTCTCATGATCACATAATGCTTCTCTTTGCAGCCTCATGTCCTACAGCTGCATAAGTCCTGGAAACAGGCTATTCCTAACCATCATGCCATTGCTGTAGCACTCTTGTCTCACCAAATGCCTTTTCTCCTGAACTCATCAGTCTGTTATTTGCATCTACTTCAGATCCTGTCTCAGACTGCTCAGTGTTTCTTGACTGCCTCAAGATGGGTTAGATATCCTCCCTCTATTCTGGAAGTTATTAGTGTCTTTCTCTTACCTCAGTGAGTATAATGCTCAGTTCAGAGGTCTCTACTTTGGGATATTATCTTATTTATCTTTCCATCTTACCTTCCTGGCACAGGGCCTTACACATACTATCTACTCAATAAATATATGCTAAATCAGTGAATTTTACTTGAGGGGTAAAAAACAATTCATTTTCATTTCTTTAAGCATTTACTTTCTTATCTGTAAAATGAAGAAGTCAGTATCCTTTTTAACTTCCCCTTCACCAATAAATTCCTATATATCCTGGAACGGGTGTGGGCTTCTCAGTTTGATGTTGCAAGGAGGCTCTTAGTATGAAACTTCACATCAGAAAAACAATAAAATAAAATGGGGTGTGCCTTATAGTTGTAGGCCTCACATTCATTGGAGACACCCATAAAAGGAGACTTTAATAAACATGCATGCTTTGAATATTGTAGCCCTTCTGCATCCTGATGTCAATAGTATATTTTCAGTATTTTTTTCTTTTGTATATATGGCTCTATATCTGTGATCTGGTTTTTCTTTCTTTTTTTTTTTTTTTTAATTTTTTTTTTTTTTAACGTTTATTTATTTTTGAGACAGAGAGACAGAGCATGAATGGGGGAGGGTCAGAGAGAGGGAGACACAGAATCTGAAACAGGCTCCGGGCTCTGAGCTGTCAGCACAAGAGCCCGATGCGGGGCTCGAACTCACGGACCGCGAGATCGTGACTTGAGCCGAAGTCGGCGCTCAACCGACTGGGCCACCCAGGCGCCCCGATCTGGTTTTTCTTTAATGGAAAATGAAGTCAAGGGAGGAGGATTTCCCAGTTTTCCTGTTTTATGTTAGATTTTATGCTTTTACATACAAATTCCATTATAAAACTGGAATTAGAAAATCAAAAGCTCAGAGAGGTGCTGAGGTTTTGTCTGGAAACAAGAGATGCCTGTTGTTACAAGATCTCATTAAATGTAACTACAATTAAAGACAAAGTTTTTTATTTGTTTTTACAGATTTATGCCTAATGGGTAGATGCCTCTTGAGATTGAGAATAGTTTTAACTAGACCCCCTGAAAAGATCATTGCAAAAATTTACTTATGTCTTAATACATTTCTATCCCAAAGGAATTGAATTACTTATAAACTCATGAGTTATGAAACCAACTTTTCATGAAGCATGAAGAGCTGTGCTTTTAATCTTAATTAAAAAGTGAATGAACATAAGAAAAACAGGTTACTTTACTATGGTTACTTCACTATGGTTACCTCAACAATACCTTCAGGGGTTGGTACCAGTAAAATCATGCATTGGATGTTTGGTATCTGACATTAGCAGCCAAAGTGCCCTGCCTAGGGCTATATTTAATAACTGGGCTATATTTAATAACTCACTTTTGTGGCAGAGGGTATGAAGATTCTGAATGCTCCAATATGACTGTTAATTATTCCCATGTAGGTTCAAAGGAAGGAATATATATATAGTAGAGCCGATAGATTTTCAGAAAAGGTATAAAGGTGGTGAAATGTGATGGAAAAGTAGGCATTTTTAGTGGTGATTAGATGGAACTCTAGGTGACAAATAGTGTCACATCTGATATTCAGTGTTGATCACCCATCCAGGAGTAGCTCAGTGAGCGTGCTGCACTGAACTGCAGGCAGAGAGTAGGGACTGGATTCTCCATTTTCTATTTATACCTGTAGTTCAGCTCTATGCCTTAAGTACCAGAAGCTCAATGAACCAGGAAAATTTTTCAAATGATGAAGAAATAGGCAGAGCAGGGAAATACCGATGAGTTATAAGTGGGATATTCCAGTGTAATTTCTCAGGCTAAAATCCCATGTAGTTTGCATTTAAATTAGTAACATTTGAAAACTAAAAAGACCTGTTCAATCAGATGATACAGACACTTCAGTCTTTTTCAGAAGCAGGTGTTTTATCTTCCAGTTTGACTTTTCAAATAGGAAACCTTGTTATTTAAAATATCAAAATGTTCATTAGCAAAATGGTGATTTCCTAAGAAGACAGAGACACTTGATAGCAGATTGTGCACGTGATCAAAGAACTGCTTTTCTCAAACCATTATCTTCTCTCAGAAGTAAACAAAGGTTACCATGAAAAAGATCAAATATGTGAAACACAGTGTTGTCTTGGATTTCTATAACAAATTACCATACAATAGGTAACAAACAACAAACATTTATTTTTCACAGTTTTGGAGTCTGGGAAGTCCAAGATCAAGGTGCAGGCAGATTAGGTTTTTAAGGAGATGTCTTTTTCTATTTGCAGACGACCATCTTGTGATGGTAATTTTCCAGAGCTGACAGAGAGAGCTCTAGTCTCTTTCTCTTCTTATAAGGAAAGTAATCCCATCATGGTGCTCCACCTACATGACATAGTTGGATCCCAAAGACCCCATCTCCACATACCATCGTACTAGGGTTTAGAGTTTCAACATATAAATTGTGGGGTGACACAAATACAGTATATAACAGATATTTAATTTTATTATAAGTACCAAATGTTCTAAAAACATATGCAAATATATTTTTCAAGTGGTGAACATGTTTAATATGTACAAAGAATATATGCCCAAACTTTCTTGAATCCTCAAATTCTCCCATGTCTCAATTGAATATAATGTACTTTATTAAATACAGTATGACTTAAAATTATAAGTATCTATTCTGATCTTAATTAAAGTTAATGCCTACCAGGCCCCAGATGATGGGAGAGCATCTAGTTTCATTTACTGAAAAAAATACTGCATATCAATCAGTCGCGGTCAGTGGTTTATATTCACATATCATGGACCTATGAGCTCATCTCCAGTATTCCAGCTGTAAATGTGAAATCTTTAAAATACTAGGCTGCACTGTGCTTCTATATTACCAAAGAAGGACATTTACACTCTGGAATAGATATCTGTACTGGACCTCCCAAACTCAATATCGTTCTCTCACAAAAAGAGATGCCTTCATTGTTCTTGGGTACATCTTTCAACACGTATTTCTGATCAGCATGGCAAGCCTGAAGAAACCTTACAAGAGGGGAGAGACTCACCAGTTCCTCTTTAAATACTTACACGAAGACACTTTCTGCCTGAGAGTTCTACGTGAATGGAAATGCAAGTAGTTTTCTTAAGTATGGTTGGTGGTGATAGGTATGCTATCTCCCTCCCCCTGCCGTCCTTCTTCCCTCCTTCTCTGGTCTCTTGTTCCAACCTCCAGGCTCATTCCGCTGTATTTACAAATCTCAGAAATAAAGAAGCAGTGAATCTAGTTCATAAATCAGCCTCCACAGGGGAGAGGACTTAGCTGCATGCTGACTGGAAACAAACAGACCAGCGGAAACCTTAGTGCCAGAAATTTAAACCCACAAAGAACCCCGGATGTCATGTAGACGAAACCATCATGTTACAAACCATAAAAGTGGAGTTCAAAAAAAGTTGAGTGATGTTAAGACCACACAAATTGTAGGAGCAGAGGTAGGTTGAGAACACCCTTTCCTAGACTTATATCATGAGGTTTATCTAGTTTCATGCCAGAACTAAAGTTTTACTCAGAGATTTGTGCATTGTCACAGCTTTAGAGGAAAGGCAAATAGATCCAGTGTCCAGTGTAAATGCTTTGGTCAGGTGATAATACTTTGGGCAAGTATTTATTGAGTACTTTACAAGTTGTTCCTTTTAGCTGCTACTTGATTGATTTTTAAAGTGTAACACAAGGTTTTGCCAACAGAGCCAAGTGGAGAACCAGGATTGACAGCAGCAATTTATTTAGCAATTTCATTGATATACAAATAAATTAAGAGGAAAGGAGAGATGTGTCAAATTTTGGGGTACAAACATTTATACATAAACATTTTGAGATACGCTTTGTTTATGAAGTACATTTACATGTCAACTAGGATTAAGGGTTTTTTTTTCTCTTTTTTTCTTTTAACATATTAACAGTTGATGTCCAGTCAATATATTTATACTTCAAAATGGCAAGAGTGGGGTGCCTGGTTGTCTCAGTCGGTTAAGCATCCGACTACAGCCCAGGTCATGATCTCACTGTTCATGAGTTTGAGGCCCACGTTGGGCTCTGTACTGACAGCTCAGAGCCTTGAGCCTGCTTTGGATTCTGTGTCTCTCTCTGTCTCTGCTCCTCTCCCACTTGCACTCTGTCTCTCTTTCTCAAAAATAATAAATAAAACATAAAAAATACATAAAATGGCAAGAGTTACATGAGTCAGTCAAATTTTAATTAGTTAACGTTTATTCGTAAAATGTCAATTTATTGATCTTACTTGTAAACAGAGTGTAAAACAGAGTGGAGGATTGATTCTTACTTTAATTAAATTTATGGGAGTTAAAAACTAAAACCCCTTTATAAGGAACACATGCATAGAATACATAATGTCTTATTGGGAAATATGTCAGGAAACTCAAATAAGAAAATTGTCTAGCCACAGGAACGAAGAGTGAGAACAGGCTACTGTATTGCCTGTTTGTTTAGTTAAGTGATATATGTGAATATGCTCAATATTTTCAGACAAGGAAAATGGAGAAAAAATAGAAAGAAACACACATAGTTTGATGACTCTGGCACCACTTTAAAGCACACAAAATAAAGGAAGCATTTGCTCACATCAGAAGAGGAATTCATTGGACACCACTCAGAATGTTCTTACTTAGGAGAGAAACTTTCCCACACTCACATCCTCTGACCTTCAACATGTGGCAAGCAAAACCCCAAATCTGGGAGAGTTGGTTAGCTTAAGCCTTCAATAATTTGGAAACTGAGCCAAAATATCTAAAAGCTTGCCCAGCTGGGCAGGAACATTTGTTAAGCAGACTTCCTTAGAAGATTTCCTGATCTTTGTGGGAATTTTCTTTCCTTTTTTAATGTCTGCTCACTGCAGTATCTTTTACCAGATAACTAGAGAGTTGACTCTTGCTTGTCATTTAGGTATTTTCTAAAATGACTGACTTTCTTAGGGGCGCCTAGGTGCCTCAGTCAGTTGACACTTCAGGTCATGGTCTCGTGGTTCCTGAGTTCGAGCCCCTTGTTGCATTCTGTGCTGGCAGCTCAGAGCCTGGAACCTGCTTTGCGTTCTGTATCTCCCCCTCTCTCTGCCCCTCACGTGCTCACGCTCTTCCTCTCTCAAAAATAAATAAACATTAAAGTAACTTTTAAAATAAAATAAAATAAAATAAAATAAAATAAAATAAAATACTTGATTAGTCCTGAAGGATGTTCCTTAATCGGTTTATCTAAAATAAGAATGCCCACCCCCACCAGTCACTCTTTATTTCTTGCCCTGGTTTATTTTTATGTAATACTTATTACTATACCATTACTATAAACATTTTATTATTTTTCCTTTTATTTGTTTACTTATTACTGTCTGTTTCTTCCTCTTTAGTAAATATTCTATAAAAGTAGCAACTTATTCTGTCCTGCATACTAATGAAAAATTAACATGTAGAAGGTGAGTAATAAAAAAAGAATAAATTACTAAAGAGAGACCTTGATTGGAAAATGAGCTTTAAGCATTTTGTCTCTAAAATCACATTCCATTCTATCCTTTTGTTTTACTTTCTTCATTGCATTCTCATTCTCTAAAATTATTGTGTAAATTTGTTCTTTTATATGTTTCTCCCAGTTAGAATTTAAAATTTACCACTCATGATGGCAGTGACATTTTAGTACTTGGACTAGGTCTTAGCACATAGTAAGTAGTTGATAAGTATTTTTGGAATTAATATTTTAATAATGTTCTACATCACTATCCTTATGTTAAAGTGAATACTATTCAAAGTTAATAAATATAACTAAAAGATACCCATTGATTACTTACTTAAAAAGATTTATAAAGTCTGTATTATAATTCTGATTTTCCATTTAAGGAAGCTGAGGTTGAATTCTCACCCTACTATATTTACCACATCATGCACAAATTAGTAAACTTTATAGCAGAATGTTGTAGGAAAAGTACAGGGAGTTCTAAAGGTCCAAGTGAGAGAGTGAGATCACATCCTACCAAAGGTATTATGTTGCAGGTATTGCTAGAGAGGTGGAGGAACAGGATGAGGCAGGATAGCATTGCAGAGAACTTTGGGAATATTCGAGGAAGCATAAACAGTCTAATTTGGTAGAAATAGTATGCATATTGAGAAACAGTTATAGGTGACAATGCAAGAGTAATTTAAATCCATGTTAGAGAGCCTAAATGTCAACTTGGCAAGAATGTACATAGATATGGAGAAAATAGGAGCCCTGCAAACTTTCAGACAGTGAAAGACATGACATGACTTAAACTCTTTAAAAGCATTTAGAACATAAAATCTATGCTTGGTAGATTAGAAAAGAAAGGTTTGGAACTAATCTAGAAGAGAGGGATTGGAAGTTAAAGGTCTCACATATTTCCCTTAGTAAGTGTGGGATATACTGTGTGAAAGCAAGCCTTAACAATGGTGATTTACATTTAGGCCACCATTTTGGGAAGCATCCTGTCTGGCCTGGGGAAAAGTACACACTGACCCAATTCACTTAGACACTTCCCCTTACTGTAGCACCACTTTCTTTCCATCTGGTTCCTGTTTCTGAAATGTACTACCTTGTGCCCTTACAGTTAGGCTTTTCAATGGGAACATGTCCACTGGGGTCATCCTTTTAGAACTGACTATTCTTTTTGCATTATAGCATTTTACCTCAGCTGAGTCTTGGTACTCTTTCCTATCCGGAGCTTTTCCACATCATTCCTTGGGGAGGATGCAGATTCACATGCAGTCACTTCTGAGGGAATTGGAGATAGGATCATTTAAAAGAGAGAACATAGATCAGCTCATAGAACAAGAGTGTGCCTGATAAGAATTTATCAGCAATTACTAACTTAATGGTTATCAGAACTTCAGCATGCATCACAATCCCCTGGACGACTTGTTAAAACACAAGTTGCTGGGTGCTATCCCCATTGTTTCTGATCTTATTTAGTGGTGGGACTGATCCTGCTTGTTTGGGGACCACATTTTGAGAACCATTGCTTTAACATAGACTGAACTACATCCTCAAAGCTTGTCTTTATTGTCTCTTGGATTTAGTAGTGGAGAGCTCAAAGATACATATTGTTTTTCAATGGCTATAGATGGTATGAATGGACAAATTGTCAGCCAAAAGCTATATTGAATAAGAGTTCATGGTTTTTAGGAAATACATCTTTGAATTCATAATTTCAAGAGGTAATAGGACTAATTGTTACATGTCCTTCTTAAATAAAAATTGAACTGTAGCTAACATTTGGGAATAAGACTACAAATTCACGAGTTAAAACTGTGATTATAATTACATATTCAGAGCTTTCTTAGGTTTAAAGGAATTATATTTTGTGAATGTTAACAATGAAAATGTTGGCTGAGGCTTTATTACCACTTTCTTACTACTGTGAATCTAAGATGTCATTAGCATTCAAATAGCTTACTTTTATTCATGAACAATAACGACTTTATTAATATTAGGTCCAGAGTGATTAGCTTTCATAGTATAAACACAACCACAATGAAATGAAATCATCAACTAATCACTCTTTCCTGCTATGTATGGTGGGACAATTGACTCTTCAGATTGATTCTGACAACATTGTTTTTTGTATATAAAGAGAAAAAGAGCTATTTATAAAGAGAAGCAATAAGCAGGTCTTAGTTGAAGAAAAAATACATATGAAATTTCCCAGTACTCCTCCACTTACTAGCAAAGGGGAAAAAAAACTCACTGTATGTCATACAATATCTAGAACAGTTTTACATTAGATTATAAGCACTGCATGTGTTTTTCACATATTTTAATTAACAACTACATGGGTTACTCTAGATCCTTTTTCCTGTTTTATTTCCTTCTTATAATTAGAAGATACTCAGATACTCAGATTTTTTTTTTATCTTTAACGGGGAGCTCCAGTGAAATAAAACAATAAAATACTTCTTTAAAAGGGTATGGAAATTGGCAGTTTTGTTTTGGTTTTGCCTGGTAGCAAGCTGACAGAAGATCCCTTCCCTTCTGTGGATTAGTCAGAAGGATAAGATATGGTATAGGGCCAAGAGAAGAACTGTTTCTTAATTCATCCTGACTATAATTCTATAATCTCAGTTCATCCTCATACAGTCCCCCCAGTTTAAGTGAATTACAGGTGCATTAGCCTAGAGTCTATACAAATGACAGTGTAAAAATATATCCCAAGGGAAGTCAATTATATATCTTTATCTGAAGAAGATGAACTGACTTTTTCTTCACACCATATAGAAAAAATTAAATCAACATGAATCATGAGCTAAATCTAAAAGTTAAATTATAACACTCATAGATGAAAACATTGAAGAAATTTGTCAAGAATTTGTGTTAGGTAAACAGTTCTTAGATACAACAAAACCAAGAGCCACAAAGGTCCAAAAAAATTGCAATAAATTGGGTTTTATTAAAACTATTTGTGCTTTGAAAAAACACAAATAAAATAGAAAGATATGGAATCAATTGGGATAAAATATTTGCAAATAATATATGTGAAAAAGCAACTTATATTCAGAATATATAAAGAATTCTTACAACTCAGTGACAAGAAGACAAATAATAATTTAATAATGGGGAAAACTTTAATAAATATTCACCAGTGAAGATAGGTTGAAAGGTAATAAGCATATGAAAAGTAGTCAATTCATTAGTCATTAAGGAAATACAAAATAAAGTCACCATCAGACTCCTACATACTTATTAGAATGGTCCTAATCGAAAAGACAGACGATATCAAGTGTTAGCAAAGAGAAAGAAAAACTGGCACTCTCATACACTGTAGGTGAAAATGTAAAATGACACAAACACTTTAGAAAACAGTTTGACAATTTCTTAAATAGTTAAACATAAACTTATCATTTTATCCAGCAATTCCACTCCTAGGAATCTACCCAAAAGAAATGAAATCATATGTCTGTGCAGACTTGCAGGTGAATGTTCATAACAGCATTACTTGTAGTAGACCTAACTTGAAAATTATCCACATGCTTGCTAACCAACTGGTGAATGACTAAAAATTGTATATTTCTCTGCTGCTATATTATTCTGCAAAAAAGTTGGATGATACTAAAATGTGATGCAACATAATCTTCAAAAATGTTATGATAAGTGGCACCTGGGTCTCAGTCAGTTAGGCATCCAACTTCATTCGGGTCAGGTCATAATCTCACTGTTGGTGGGTTCAAGCCCTGCATCGGGCTCTGTGCTGACAGCTTAGAGCCTGGAACCTGCTTTGGATTCTGTGTCTCCCTCTCTCTTTGCCCCTCCCCTGCTCTCTCTCTTTGTGTGTCTCTTTCTCTCAAAAATAAATAAACATTTAGAAAATTGAAAAAAAAAATTATGATAAGTGGAAGAAGACAGATGAAGAAGGTTACATGTTGTATGATTTCATTTACATGAAATACTTAGACAAAGTGAACCTATAAAGACAGAAAGCAGACTGATTGTTTGGGGCTGGGAGTGGGAAGTGAGATTGACTTCAAAGATGAGGGGTAAATTTTTTAGCACAAGGAAAAGTTCTAACATTGTTATTTTGTGATGGTTACACAATTCTAAACCTTTACTAAAAATTAATTGAATTTTCAGTAATTCAATGAATTTCACTTATAATGAAAGAATTTATATGTAAATTATACCACAGTAAAACTGTAAAAAGTAAACTGCAAGATCAATAAAAAATGTATGATTAACCACAATTTTTGTGAAGTCACAACTCTGTGTTTATGTACTTTATCAAATGTTTAGCATAATCACATTGTTTGACTCCTGATATACACCTTCTTAATTATGGAGGAAGAAAATTTCTGAATTTATTTTTTTTATATATAATTGGCTGGGAAAATGACCAAGTGAGTGATCCATACATCTTTATAAGTTTTTTTGTTGGTTCATTTGTTTGTTTTTAATATTGTATGTGTGCTTGGGAAGTCTTGGTTATAGTGGCATAACTTCAATTAATAGTTACTAAAATATTAGTATTATTTATTAAGACAAATAAAAGGGCATTTCTGTATTAACACACTTTATATTTAACTAATATTTTTTGTTATGCACTTAATCCACTAAGGCTGTGATAACAAAATACCATAGACCGTGTGGCTTATATACAACAGAAATTTATTTCTCACAGTTCTAGATGCTGAAGTCCAAGATCAGGGTGTTAGCTTGGTTTGGTGAGGGCCCTTTTCCATGTTGCAGACTTTTCATTGTATCCTCACATAGTAGAAAGGGGCTAGGGAGCTCTGTGGTAGCTCTTTTATAAGAGTACTAGTCCCATTCATGAGGGCTCCACGTGACCTAGTCACATCCCAAAAGTCTACACCCAAATAGCATCATAGTGGGGATTAGATTTTCAACATATAAATTTTGGCAGGATGCAAAATTCAGACTATAGCACACACTATATACAAATCACTTTAGAAATTGTGTTCATATAAAAATTTCTCAAATACACTTATCTTGGCCCTTCTTAATTATAGTTCTTTTGTGTATGTGAGTATGATTAGACTTAACTCAGATTGAAAACATGGTTGCATTCATGATCTAACACACTTAAAATGTCCTGGTCTAATTATACATGATAGGTCATAGGACAAAAGGTTCTCTGCATACCTTCTCCCTCTATTAAATATTAAAAGTGAACTCACAGGCTAAGTGGTTATGGGTGCCTTGAATGCATCACATAAACAGATAAACCACACTTAATTAGCTGCCAGTTTATTAGGGAGATAAATATTTCCAGGATAGTTACTGGCAGCACAACAGTCGCACATTCCATGTTTGAATTTTTTGACCAAGGTGGAAGGGAAAAAATAGAGGAAAAAACAAGTGCCAATTATTTCCTCATCCAATTAGTAAACATTCTTTTTGAGTACCTGGCTCAACCTCTTCTCATACTTTCAAAATGAAGAGACTGATTTTCTTGGCGCTAATTTCAATAACTTCAATTATGCTATTTCTTTACTATAGACTGTCTAATTAGGATATTAAATATCTTCTACCGGCCAATTTTTTTTTTTTTCTAAATTGGGTCACTTACCTCCAATTATTTCCCCATAGTCAAAGTTATAAAGTAATGAATTATGTCATACTCTGAGTCCATTATCATTTTTTGTAGTTATATATGTTAAGTTAACTCATATTTAAAATTCTTTTAATGTTTATTTTTTGAGACAGAAAGCATGAGCAGGGAAGGGGCAGAGACAGGAAGACACAGAATCCAAAGCAGGCTCCAGGCTCTGAGCTGTCAACACAGAGCCAACAGGGGGCTTGAACTCACGGACCGTGAGATCATGACCTGAGCTGAAGTGGGATGTTTAATCAATGAGCCACCCAGGCACCCCTTAACTCAATAAACCAGCCAACCAGCTAAACCCCCAATGTGTCATTTGCTAGTTCAAAACTAAAAGTATAAAGCATTTGTCATCAGGCACCTGGGTGGTTCAGTCAGTTGAGTGTCCAACTATTGATTTCGGCTTAGGTCATAACCTCACAGTTGGTGATTGAGCCCCATGTAGGGCTCTCTCTATAGGGCTCTCTCTTTCTTTCTCTCTCTGTTCCTTTCCTACTCATGCTTTCTCTCTCAAGATATATAAATAAACTTATAAAAAAGCATTTTGTCAGAATATCATTACAAACATATCTTCATTAATATATATAAATACTGTATATATGAATATATATGCATGCACATATACAAGTTTATGTTTTTGAATATAGATATATATGGATATACATATAAATATAGGTACAGATATATTCATGTCCATGTGTGATCCCTTCCCCTTGAGTATAGATGGACTCATAGCTTGCTTCTGACCAACAAAGTAAAGCAAAGGTGATGGAATATGTGTGATTACAAGCACATGATAATATGATTTTGTTATGTAAGATTGTAGTTCCTGTCAGAATGGAGTCTCTCTCTCTCTGTCTTTCTCTTGCTGGGTTTAAGGGAGGAACACTTCATGTGGCAAGGAACTGCAGGTGGCCTCTAGGAGCCGAGAAGGGTCTTCAGCCAACAACCATCAAGAAATGGGTTTCTTCAGTCTTACCACCAAAAAGAAATGAATTCTTCCAACAACGTGAGTGAACTTGGAATCAAATTCTTTCCCAGTAGAACCTCAGGTAGATCCCAGCCCTGCCAACATGTTGATTGCAGCTAAAGCATTTCCATCAACGCGTTGCATTATAGTTTGGAACCAGCTAAGCCATGTCCAGATTTCTGATACATGGACACTGAGATAATAGATGTGTATGATCTTAAGCTGTAAAATTTGAGGATATTGTCATGCAGCAATAAGTAACTCATACAAATTTTAGGAACTGGAAGTGTGATGCTGCTGGGATCAGCTGAAATAAAAAAAAAAATGTGGGAGTTGTTTGGAACCAGACAATAGGTGGATGCTGAAAGAATCTTTGAGAACCATGATAGAGAAAGCTTAAATATCCTCCTACAAACTGTTAGTAGAAATCTGGACTTAAAGGGCACTGCTGGTGAGAGCACTTCAAAATTTTCTAATCTGTGATACCAAGATGAATACATTCAGTTACTCTGCCATGAAGTTAAAATCAGCCTTTTGAGACTACTTATTATTAAAGTGTTCTTTTTTTTTCAAAGATAACTAAAATGTTTTTTGTAGTTCAAGAATGACTGAAAAGGATAGCTTTCTGCCCTTGGGCAAGGCAAACCGGAATAAAGTGTAGTTAGGTTTTCATCTGTAAATTGAAGTAGTGGTTATCTAAAGCAGTCATTTTCAAAAATTTCTGGCAGCTGATTTCTCTTTACAAATGAAAGCTGGTGTATAATGCAGTAAGTGTTGAGGAAGCACTGGGCAGCTCATATCCCTTCCCACTTAGCTCCTTTCTCCCTATCCAGTGGCATCATGGCCCATCTTTAGGGTTTCCAAGGAGACCAGATTAACAACACAGTTAGGAAACCTTTAAACTGCATAATCCAAAGTCAGGTAAATGTCAACTAACTCATTAATATCTGGATGCAGAGGATAAACAACATGTACACACACACAAATACCCACCATGTATGGATCATTTAATTCCTAAGTCAAATGGTCATGGAAAATTTATATTTTGTATCTGTTTACAAATAGCTAATTTATACACAGCCTGGAACAGCTTGAGAAAACACAATTTACAAATGTTTGCAAATGATGTATCATAAGAGATACTCGGATCAAATGACAATTCAGAGTAGTTTTGAACCCATGAAGTCAGTCAAATCCTGAATTCTTACCTTAAAAACTTGATCAACAATTCTGGTGAAAATACCTTTTTCTAGGTCTAGAATATCAATATTATCATCACATTATGTGTCTTAAAGAAATTCTGACAGGTTTATGTTTGACACGAAAGTCACCTGTAAAGTGGCAAGTCTATAATTCTATGCTTTGTAGTCAGCTGCTCCCTTCAGGCAATCTGTGCTCAAAATTAATCAAGAAATTCTTCTCCAGGGAACCTCTTGCTCTCATAAACTACTAACCTGCTAGATAACGGAATTAAATATTTTGTTGTATTACTACCAACTTTACTTAAAAAAAAAAAAAAAAAAAAAAAGTCCCTTCTACGTCCAGAGGAAAGCCATATGGCTGGGGCCAATATATACTCCTATAAGCCTTGCTTAATAGTAGGTGAATAGGAAAGAAAAAACAATCCTGAAACTCTCCTTTATTTTTTACCCCTGCCTTGTCATTTATGGTGATGAGCAGGTAGCTAGGTACTTGGCATGGATTCTATTGCTTAGTCTTCATAGTTATACTGCATGAAACCATTATTATAAATAGTTTTTCACAGAGGAAACTGAATCTCAGAGAAACAAAAAAAAACCTGGGTTAAAGTCACATAGCTGGTATATGACAGAGCTAAGTTTTTAATTACTCAGAGTGAAGAAAACAGCGAATAGAAAAGGGAAAAAGCAGTCTTGAGTGTGTGTGTGTGTGGTATACTGATACCTATGGCTGAGACTGTGGCTGGTTTGATTTATATAATACCTATGGTTGAAAATCTTACTAGGTATCATAGAAGATTATATAGCTGCTCTAGCAATTCATTCATTCATTCATTCATTCATTCATTTATTCATTCACTTGATAAGGACTTAATAGACACAGCTATATGCCTTATTAAATGCTTGGGATTCCTTGGTGAAAAAGATGTGGTTCTTGTCTTCATGTAACTTAGGTTTTGGTTAGAGAGAGGAAAAAAAAGTAAACCAAATTAGTCATGATAAGGTGGTAAAGTTACTGTGATAACTAGTGTATAAGATTCTTCAAGACATAGGCATGGCCACTTGAACTTGTTTGAGCATAATGTGCTTATGATAATCACATTGTTTCACATGTAAGCACAGGTGTGTACATCCCTAAGTATCTAAAAGTTTTCTGGTTTTGATATTTGAAGTGAGAATACATCTCATTGTAGGAAAATTCCTCCATTAGATTCCTAATGACTTTAGGTAAGTGCCCTACAAATATGTGTGAGGTGACCAGAGATAGCCACTGTCAGTATTAAAGGATGTTTACCTTGCAGTCATCTACTTGCTTTGTATGTAGTTTTGGGATTCCCTTATTTCACTGTGAATGTGAGATTTCACTGAGAGTGACTCAGGAAACTTCAAGGACACTTTGCATCTGTTCTTAAGCAACCCAAGAATGCCCAAGGCTCAAGGTGATCCTTTTAACTATTTCCCCTGAGAGACATTCTCCCTGACAACAGTTACATGGGGATATTCTGGCCCCAGGACAACTGTCTTCTCTGAAAGGATAATTTCCTCACTTCTGTATTATTTGTTCTCCTAGGTATTCGTGGATTATTAGATTATTATGTTTTCTTCCCACATAAAGCTCTTTATCATCAGCTGACCACTGCTTGTTGTTAACAAAAACATGCTGTCCTCTCAACCTTGGATCCTCTCTCTAGACCCACCTTAGGACTCCATAGCCCTTTCTCCTTGGTGGATCCTCTCAGAGGTCTCACATGTCCTTTGCAGTTTTTGTTAACTTTGCACCTTCAAGTCTTCAGACTTCAGATACAGTCTACCTGTGTCTCAGCTCAACTTGGGATGTGGTCCTTGTTCTTTTCCCAAGAGATTATTTTTCAGCTCCCATGTAAAACCAGTATATGTAAGCAAATAGAAATAGGAAAAGGATAGAGGAAAAAAAAAAGGCAGAAGGTTGTGTGTGTTTGGAGAGAGAGCACAATAGACAGAGAGAGACAGAACATCTTAGGCAAGATACTTTGATAACCTATGGTTATCAGGATATGCCTTGCAAATAAGATTTCTCATTGTGATAGAAATTAATGAGAACCTCAGCGTCAAAGAGTGATGTTTCTTCATATGGGTATTAAAATCCTTCACATATAATATTGTTAAGTTGCAAAAAGAAGGTGGAAACCCCAAGCTTGGAGAGATGAGGTGCCAAGGGCGTTGCGGAGGGTTGTAAACTACTGGCTTGTCAAAGGGTAATTCCTAGAAAACAAGGAGAAGGAAAAGAAAAGAAAAGAAAAGAGAAAAAGAAAGAAAGAAAGAAAGGAAGAAAGAAAGGAAGGAAGAGAAAAAGAAAGGGAAAGAAAAAGAAATGAGAAAATAAAAGGAAAAGAAAAGAAAGGAAAAGAAAAGAAAGAAAAGAAAAGAAAGAAAAGAAAAAAAAAAAAACACAACAACCAGCAGGAGGTCACAGTAGAATCTATGGTCAGAAATGAAGAGGACAGGAAATGTCTATTTTCTCACAGCCCAGAGAGGAGAATTAGAACCTGCCAGGCCCCACATGCTTGAGAACTTCTTATCTCTCTTGACTTCAGGAACCATCTGTCTCTCTCTCTCTCTCTCTCTCTCTTTCTTTCTTGCTCACTGTACTCCAGCATGGTGACTTCCTTATTCTTCCTCAGACATGTCAGGAGTGTTTCTTCCTCCGAACTTTTGGATAGAATGCTTTCCCCTTCCATATTTGCATGTCTAACTCTCCTACCTCTTCCAAGGCTCCGTTTAATTGCCTTTAATTGAGAATTGTTTATTCTCAATAAGTCTTGCCAGGACACCTTCAAAAAACTTTGTCTGTTCTCTTAGCACCCCAGTACCCCATACCTTACATTTTCCATGGTGTGTATCACCCTCTAACATGCAAAATAATAGACTATTATTTCTGTTGTTTATATCAGAAGTTCCACAAGTACAGGGATACTCGTTCCCATTTCCCTTCCCACATCCTGAGTCTAAAACAGAGAACAGACTGCCCATTCAATATCTGGTGAATGAATAATGAATTTCTGGGGAAGAAGTCAGATGCACTTTTATAGGTACAATGAGAAGACTTGGGATGCTAAGATGACAGAGTCAGAGCCAGTTTTCTTGACAGATGACTGCGAAGTAAGATTCCCTAGTTTTTGTTGGTAGGACTTAGAGAGGAAATATGAATACATAATTGTGGGCTCTGATATTTACTTGTCTCCCAGCAAACACCCCAGTGGTAAGGTCAACAGGTCAAATTTTCTTGATAGATTTGGGGAATTTGAAAGTGAAGTGGATCTTTTTTTACAGAGACAAATGATACGTGGTCATCAGACTAGTTTCTTCTTCTTCCAGGGCACATTTCTAGTTTCTAACTCCCTTTTATGTCGGTGGGGATTATTGATTAGTTCTCACCAATGGAGTGTGAGTAGAAGTGGTGTGTATCATCTTCAGGCCTTCTCCCTGAGTGACTGACACCCAGGGTCCTTCCTGCTCACCTCTTCCTTCACCTCTTAGAAACTTAATTACAAAGTTTCCAGAAGAGGCCTCCACTGGATAGAAGGAATCCATATGCCTGAATGACTGTGTGGAATAGAGGCCCTCAATGTACATAGGATTGTGATGTGAGACAGAAACAACATGTTTTTATTGTGTTACTAGCCTGGTTTTGTGGGGTTATTATTCAGAGTAATGCATCTGTTCCATGTAATCTGGAGGAAGTGTCAAGCCTTCAAAACATAACTTGCATTATGGCACATCAAATTTTATAGGTCCCAAGGCCCAACATTAAGTAAGATAGAAATGTGCTTATAAAATGGAGAGATATTATAGAACAATAAAATGACATTTCTAAATATTTTGAGTTCCTAGGCTAAGAATATTATAGTTATTTCATAGTTCTTAGATACTTTGGCTTAGATAAGTCTACATCTGTCTCTTTACAACTATGGTTGCCCTTTTTATGCTCATATGTAACAGAAATGGAAATCCATCATTAGAAAACAGTCAGCTTTGCCTAGAGGACCCTTTATTTGGTGAAGTGCAGTCTTTCTTAGACAAATCAGCCTTCAGGCCATATATATAGACCATCCTTAAAGAAAGAGAAAAACATAATTTATTAAGTAATAAGATCATTGATTTACTCTCATCAAAAGGGGAGGGGCTCCTGGGGGGTTCAATCAGTTGGACAACTGATTCTTGATTTCAGCTCAGGTCATGATCCCAGGGTCATGGAATTGAGCCCCACTTTAGCCTCTGCACTGAGCATAGAGCCAGCTTAAGATTCTCTCTCCCTCTGCCCTACTCCCCTGCTCATGCTCTCTCTCTCTCTCTCTCTCTCCTATAAATTAAATAAATAAATAAATAAATAAATAAATAAATAAATAAATAAAGGAGGGGGAAGTGATGGTGGAGTAGGAGGATCCTAGGCTCCCCTCATCTCACAAATACAACTAGATAACTATCACATCATCTTAAAATTGAAGAAAGTAGGAAGTGTGGAGACACCATTTGGGAGAGAAACAGATCATGGCCACTGCGGAGGGGAGGGAGCTATGGTCACAGAGAAGGGTGAGAGACAAACTAGCACACGGGAGCACATGAGGAAAACGAATTCCCATAGCAGTTGGCTTGGAAAGCAAGAGGGGCAGAATTTCATGAGTTCTCACAACCAGTAGGGCTTAAAGATTAGAGTTCTAAAGGTCAGCAGGTTTTGCTCAAGGATAGCTTGGAGGCATTGGGGCTGCTCTTGGAGAGAAGGCAGTGCAAAATGCCCAAGGACATACAGGGTGGAAACACTGATCTGAAGAGTGCCTGAGGCACACAGTAGGGAGGTTATTTGCTCACCTTGGAGCATGTCCCAGAGAGGCAGCCCTCATGGAGATACCCCTCTAGGAACAAAAGAACTGGCAGGCATAATTTCCTTCAGCATAAGCACAGGGCCACCAGGGCAGGGTGGATACTCACTGCTTAAGTTGCATATACCAAGTGAAACTGCCCTTCACAATCACACTTGCTTCAGTCCCCCTTGCCCCAAAGATAGGCCCTAACACCTGCCAACACTACATTTCCCATCCCTAAAGTTTTTCAGGGCCTTGGTTTTGGCATCAGTGGTTACAGGTCTTATTTCAGAAACAGAGGAGAGCACACTTAGTGAAAATTTACCTAATTCAGGCAAGGGGCCCAACACTACCCACAACAGACAAAGAGAACCTCTGCAGATGACTGGTCTAAAGGATAAAGCAGACTACATGCAGCACACATTAGAGACACTCCCTTAAATACCAGTCCTTGGGGAACAGGGGCCGCTATATTGCAGGACATTATAAGACCTCTTCTTCATAAGGTCACTACCTTCAAGTATAGGAGATGTAGTTGAATTTCCTGACATACACAGAAGCAAAGAAAATGAGAAAACAGAGGAATTTTTCCCAAATAAAAGAATAGGACAAGTCCTCAGCCAGAGATCTAAATGAAACAGATATAAGTAGCATGTCTGATAGAGATAAAAAGTAATGATCATTCATGAAGATACTGACTGGACTTAAGAAAAGAGTGGAGGACATCAGTGAGACCATTTACACAGAGATAAGGAATAGCATAGTAGAGATAAAGGGCTCATTAAAATCAGAAACACGCTTGACAGAATGAATAGCAGGCTGGAAAAAGCAGAGGAATTAATTAATGACCTAAAAGATGAGTAATGGAAAGTAATCAAGCAGAACACAAGAGAGAAAAAGAATTCTGCAAAATGAGAATAAACAGGGAATTCAGTGACCCCATCAAATGTAACAACATACATATTATAGGAGTCCCAGAAGAAAAGGAAAGAAAAGTTGGCAGAGAATGTATATGAAGAAATAATAACTAAAAACTTCAATAATCTGGGGCGGTGGGAACAGATATCCAGATCCAGGAGGCACAGAGAATCCCACAACAAAATCAACAAAAGCAGATGCATGCCAAAACATATTGTAACTAAAATGGCAAAATATAATGATAAAGAAAAAAATATTAAAAACATCAAAAGAATACAGTTACATCCAAGGGAAAACCCATTAGGCTATAGTGGATATTTCAGCAGAAACTTTCCAAGCCAGAA
The DNA here is from genome assembly GCF_018350195.1 of Panthera tigris. Lineage (NCBI taxonomy): Eukaryota > Metazoa > Chordata > Mammalia > Carnivora > Felidae > Panthera > Panthera tigris. Next base: position 99,615,416 of record NC_056663.1, on the reverse strand, counting down.
GGGAGTGGCATGATATATTCAATGTGCTGAATGGGAAAAATCTACAGCCAAGAATACTCAAGGTATCATTCAGAATAGAAGGAGAGATAGGAATTTCCCAGACAAACAAAAATTGAAGGAGTTCATGACCACTAACCAGCCCTACAAGAAATATTAAAGGGGGCTCTTTGAGTAGAAAGAAAAGACCAAAAATGACAGTATGAAGGTAAGAAACACAAAACTTTCAGTAAAAATAAATATTTCTGTAAAAAATCAGGGAACTCACAAAATGAAAGGATGTAAAATATGACACCGTATACCTAATGTGGGGAGGAGAAGAGTAAAGAATGGGTTCAAACATAAATGACCTTTGACTTAACAGAGACTGCTATATGCAGAAGATGTGATGCAAACCTAATGGTAACCACAAATCCAAACCACTAATAAATATGCAAAGTATAAAGAGAAATAAATCCAAATATATCACTAAAGAAAACCAGCAAAACATGAAGGAGAAAAAGACAAAAAAAGACCAGAGAAAATCTTCAGAAACAACCACAAAACAAGTAATAATATGGCCAAATAGTTATCTATCTGAATATAAATGGACTAAATGCTCCAATCAAAAGACCTAGGGGACAGAATAAAAAAAAAAAAAAAAAGATACAACTGTATGCTGCCTAAAAGAGACTCATTTCAGACCTAAAGACCCTGCGTATTGAAAGTAAGGGGATGGAAAAACATCTATATCATACAAATGGATTTCAAAAGAAAGCTGATGTAGCAATACTTAGACAAAACAGAATTTAAAACAAAGAATGTTACAAGAGACAAGGGCAACAAGAAGATATAACAGTTGTAAATATTTATGAACCCAATGTAAAAGCACTCAAATACATAAAACAGTTCATAACAAACATGAAGTATTTAATAATACCATGATAGTAGGGGACTTTAAATACCCCACTTATGTCAATGGACAGATTATCTAAACAGAAAATCAAGAAGGGCACAGTGGCTTTGAGTAACACCCTAGACCAGATTGATTTAACAGATATATTCAGAACATTCCATCCTAAAACAGCAGAGTTCACATTCTTTTCAAGTGCATATGGAACACTGTCCAGAACAGATCATATATTAGGTCACAAAACAGGCATCAACAATTCAAAATGATCAAAATCATACTATGCATCTTTTCTGATCATAATGCTATGAAACGAGAAGTCAACCATAAGAAAATGTCTGGAAAGATCACAAATATACAGAGATTAAATGACATGTTACTAAACAATGAAAATATAAACCAGGAAATCTAAGAAGAAATTTAAAAAACACATGGAAAGAAATAAAAATGAAAATACAACAATTCAAAACATTTTGGACATAGCAAAAGCATTCTAAGAGGGAAGTTTCTAGCAATACAGGCCTGAAACAAGAAGCAAGAAAAATCTCAAATAAACAGCCAAACCTTACACCCAAAGGAGCCAGAAAAAAAAACCCAAAAAGAAACAAACAAAACCTAAAACCCACAGAAGGAAAGAAATAATAAAGATTAAAGCAAAAATAAATGATATAAAAACTAAAAAGCAAAATAAACAAAAAACACCCAGTAGAGCAGATCAAAGAAAGCAGGAGCTGGTTCTTTGAAAAAAAAAAAAAAAAAAAATCAATAAAATTGATAAACCTCTAGCCATATTTATCCAGAAACACAAAGAGAAATGGCTCAAATAAAATCACAAATGAGAGAAGAGAAATAACAACTATCACCACAGATATACAAATAATTTTAAATGAATATTATGAAAACTATATGGCAACAAATTGGACAACCTGGAAAAAATGGATAAATTCTTAGAAACATATAACCTATTGAAACTGAAACAGGAAGAAATAGATAATTAGAACAGAATGATCACCAGCAAAGAAGTCAACTCAGTAAAAAAAAACAAAAACAAAAAGAAAAACAAAAACTCCCAACAAACAGAAGTCCAAAACCAGATGGCTTCACAGATGACTTCTACCAAACATTTAAAAAAATAGGAAAGGAAGGAAAACTTCCATGTTGATTTTATGAGGCCAACATTACTCTGACACCAAAACCAGATAAAGACACCACAAAAAAGAGAACCACAGGCCAATATCTCTAATGAACATATGTGCAAAAATTCTTAACAGAATATTAGCAAACAGAATCCAACCATTTTAAAAAATCATTCACCACGATCAAGTGAGATTAATTCCTGGGTTTACGAGGGTGGTCAATATTTGCAAATCAATGTGATACACCACAATAATAAAAGAAAGGGTAAGAACCATATAATCTTTTCAATAGATGCAGAAGAAGCATTTGATAAAGTACAACATCTATTCATGATAAAAACCCTCAACAAAGTAGGTATAGAGGGAACATACTTCAGCATAATAAAGGCTATATATGAAAAACCAACAGCTAACATCATCCTTAATGAGGAAAAACACAACTTTTCCCCAAAGGTCAGGAATAAGACAAGGATGTCCACTCTTATCACTTTTATACAACATAGTATTGGATATTCTAGCCAAAGCAATCAGACAACAGAAAGAAATAAAAGGCATCCAAATCGGTAAGGAAGAAGCAAAATTTTCACTATTTGCAGATGACACAATACTATATATAGAAAACCTGAAAGACTTGGCCAAAAAACTCTGAGAACTGATAAGTGAATTCAGTAAGTTGCAGGATACAAAATCAACATACAGAAATCTGTTGCATTTCTATACACCCATAATGAAATAGCAGAAAGAGAAATTAAGGAATCAGTTCCATTTACAACTGCACCAAAAATAAGATACTTAGGAATAAACATAACCAAAGAGGTGAAAGACATGTGCTCTGAAAACTATAAAACACTGATGAAAGAAATTGAAGATGATGCAAATAAACTGGAAAACCTTCCATGCTCATGGATTGGAAGAACACTATTGTTAAAATGTCTATACTACCCAAAGCAATCTACACATTCAACGCAATCCCTATCAAAATACCAACAGCATTTTTCACAGAACTAGAACTAACAACCAAAAATTTGTCTGCAACTACAAAAGATCCTGAATAGCCAAGCAACCTTGAAAAATAAAAGCAAAGCTGGAGGCACCACAATTCCAGACTTCGAGTTATATTACAAAGCCATAGTGATCAAAGAGTATGGTACTGGAACAAAAGTAGACATATGTATCAATAAAACAGAATAGAAAATCCCGAAATAAACCCACAACTGTATGGTCAATTAGTGTTGGACAAAGTAGGAAAGAATATACAATGGGAAAAAGTCTCTTCAACAAATAGTGTTAGGAAAACTGCACAGCAACATGCAAAAGAATGAAGCTGGGCCACTTTCTTACATCATACACTCCAAAAAATTCAAAATGGATTAAGTACTTGGGGCATCTGATGCCTCAGTCAGTTTAGCTTCTGACTCTTGATTTTGGCTCAGGTAATGATCTCAGGATCATGGGAGTGAGCCCTGCGTCAGGCTTCATGTTTAGTTTGGAGCCTGCTTGGGATTCTTTCTCTTTCCCTCTTGCCCCTCTCTCCCACTCATGCTCTCTCTCTCTAAAATTTGGGAAAAAAAATGGATTAAGTACCTAAATGTGAGACCTGAGACTATAAAAATCCTGGAAAAGAGCATGGATGGTAATTTATCTGACATCAACAGTAGCAACTTTTTTCTAGATAGGTTCCCTGACACGAAGAAAACAAAAGCAAAAACTATTGGAATTACATCAAAATAAAAAGCTTCTGCACATTGAAGGAAACAATCAACAAAACTAAAAGGCGGCCTACTGAATGGGAGAGATATTTGCAAATGACATATCCATTAAAGGGTTAGTATCCAAAATACATAAGGAACCTATAAAACTCAACACCCAAAAAACAAATAATCCAATTAAAAATGGGCAGAAGACATGAATAGACATTTCTCCAAAGAAGAAATTTGGATGGCCAACAGACACATGAAAAGATACTCATCATCACTCAACAGCAGAGAAATGCATATCAAAACTACAATGAGATGTCTCCTCACACCTGTCATAATGGCTAAAATTAAAACATAAGAAATAAAAGGTATTGGGGAGGATGTGGAAAGAAAGGAACACTCTTGCACTGTTGGTGGAAATTAAAAAGGGTGCAGCCACTCTGGAAAACAGTATGGAGGTTCTTCACAGAGTTAAAAATAGAACTACCCTATGATCCAACAATTACACTACTGGATATATCCAAAGAGTACAAAAATACTAATTCAAAGGGATAAATGCACTCTGATGTTTATATCAGCATTATTTACAATAGCCAACATATGGAAGCAGCCCAAATGTCCATCAATTGATAAATTCATAAAGAATATATATATATGTATATAAAATGGAATTTTATTCAGCCATAAAAAGAATGAAATTTTTCCATTTTCAGTGGCATGGATGGAGCTAGAAAGTAAACTGCTGTGTGACATAAGTCAGAGAAGGACAAATACCATATGGTCTCACTCATATGTGAAACACTCATATGTGGAAATTTAAGAAACAAAACAAATGAGCAAAGGGGGAAAAAAGAGGCAAACCAAGAAACATACTCTTGAACTATAGAGAACATCCTGATGGTTACCAGAAGAGAGGTGTGGTGGGGTGATGCATTAAATGGGTGATGGGAATTAAGAAGTGCACCTGTCATGATGAGCATGGAGTGAGGTATGGAATGTTGAATCACTACATTGTACACCTGAAACTAATAGAACACCGTAAGTTATCTAACTGGAATTAAAATAAAAATTTAAAGAATGATTATAACTTAAGCCCCAGAACAGGAACATAGAACACAAGAGTTAACAATCCTTAATCTAAATGCAAAAAAAAAAAAAAAAAAGGCAAACTTGAAATCTATAGCAAGTCAAGATTAGAAGATTCTAGAGAAGAGAGCTTCTGTTAGTACTCGTCTACTCTTCTTGATGCTATGATAATGTTAGTTGTCTGTGTAAGTGTGTAGAGGGCTACACTGCAACACCGCATCGTGTATTCTACTTGTGCTCCAGCCTTGTCTGGCTTATTAACACTGTCTCCTGCAACTAGGTTTGACATTTTGTTAATTGCCTCTCTAGAGCCCAGTTCAGCAAATACAGCCTGAGGGCTAATTCCAGTGTGTTTTTATAAATAAAGTTATATGGGAACACAGCCACACCCATTTGTTTATATATTGTGTATGGCTGTTTTCACAGTACTGCAGCAATGTCCAACAGTTGCACAAATCCTAAAATATTTGCTGTCTGTTCCTTTACCCAAAAGTTATGCCAACCCATACTGCACTGTATGTTATCTGCACATTTCTTGCTACCCCACTCTATTTAGTGCAATAATAGTGTTTTTATTTGTCTTATCCCTTGGGTTGATTTTAAGCTGTTGATATTTGCAATCTGTCTACTTATATGTGTGTCCTTTTTAATGTCTTTCTCCAGAAGAAAAGCAGTAACTATTTGTTGAATAAAGTTAAACTGAAAGTAAATCAAAATAAAATCTTGCAATTTTACTTAAGGAGAGCTATAATAAGGCCCTTATGGATTTTGGACCCAATATGTGTCTAACATTTTTACAAAGTTCATGCAATCACTTTTTCTGGCATTTTGTATTCTTAATCAAATAAATTATTTTATGTTTTAACATTTTTATTACTCTGGCAGCTATAGACAGCTATCCATTACAATGCTCAATTCACCTCTCAAGTATAGAGTTGTTGGCAAGGGGCTATTGGGGAGGAAGAACTTCCTGTGATCTTCAAGGTCCTTCTCTCTGGAATAAGAATCAAACTGACATGAGACAGATCAACAGGAGAAAATCAAATTTCATATTGTCTGTATGGGGAATCCACACGGACCTGAAATTCCAAAGACAGTGAGGCAATATGAAGCTTATATGAGCTGAGTGAGAGAGTAGGGTCTGAGGATACAAAGGGTAGAAAGACTCTTAGCAGGAAGGTGAGAGGAGATGTTTGGAAAACAAAGGCCTTGTTATGTGGACAAGTAGGTAAAGAGGAATCTCTGATAATAGCTCTTTTCCGATACACGTAAGAGAAGTTGAGGGAGAGGTAAAGAGATTTTCCTGATCTGTTGGGTTTTGGTTGCTTTTTTTAGTTTACTTTTTAAAAGTTTTTAGATTTATTTTGAGAGAGAGAGAGAGAGAGCGCGAGGGAGCAGGGGAGGAGCAGAGAGAGAGGGAGAGACAGAATCCCAAGCAGACTCCAGGCTCTAAGCTGTTAACACAGGACTCAAACCCACAAACCATGAGATCATGACCTGAGCTGAAGTCAGACGCTTAACCAACTTAGCCACCCAGGCGCCCCTTTTAGTTTATATTTTTGTTCATAGTTGCTTCTGACTCAAAATAATGTTTATGCCAAAGTGGTTCATCTTGGGGTGGCCTGCCCTTGACCCTGCAGGGCCATCCAGAACACTTTGCTGTTTATGTGACCGTGTGACAAGGTGTTGCCACTAAATGCCACTTCCAGAGAAAGCATTTATAAGAAGTTGGTATACTATCTCCACTCTGTCTTTTTCCTTCTGCCACCAGAGTTCAGTGGATCCCAAGACCCTAGAGGGATGGCAAAGCCACAAGGTGGAAAGAGCCTAACCAAGATACTTCCACTAGGTGGTTACATGCCTGAGGAGTAAGTCACTATTAAGCTCATCCTGTGAAACGTGGAGGTTTATTTGTTTCAGAGGCTAAGCTACATTAATGAATAATGTTACTTTACACAATATTTTCTTCAAGTTTTCCCAACAATTGACTATCCTCTGAGATATAACATGCATTACTTCATTAACAGGCCAGATACTGTTCCCTTCAAGTAACATCTTATGTCTCTGGATTAATTTAAGATTCATATGAGATCTGCACAAGAGAAGCAGAGCATAAACACTTCAAGCCCCTGAAATATGGCCTAAGGAATTGTTCACATTAAGACAATGTCCTGTATCCCTCCAACCCCCACTACTCATGTGTTGTCGTTCCCATTACATAGGACAGGTTCTCGCCAACATGTCTCTACATGCATAGGTATTTATGTAAGTCAATCCTCCCCTGAACCCCCTGAAACAGCCAGGCCCAGTGTCAGGCCTATGAGCACATTGTTTGACTGCTTCTTAAATCTCATCAAGTCACAGGCTATGACAACAGAATTGCTGAAATAACAAATTTAATTAAACAAGTTTACTTTTTTATAGGATAGCTGCAATCCAGTTTTAATTTTTTGACATAAACTTGTGATTTTATGTTTGCCAAATTAATCAGATTAAGTCATTTTTTTGCCATTGGTGAAAATAGAATTATTATTTTCACATATACCAAGTTAGTTTTGTTCAACCTATATTTAATAACAGACATCCAATGTCTTTTTTTAGCAATAAATCTTTGTTAAAATGAAAGGGATTGCCCAGCATGAGGAGGGATGAATGTCTATACATTCTGGTTGAAATAAGAGAGTGAATAGAGTCAGACCTTTTTCCTGCTGTCTGGGCAAAGGCCTCACACGGGTCTTCATAGAATCCCCAGTACTTTGTAGGGGACAGTTTTAAATCTATTGGAGTTGAGAATTAATTCATATAAATGAAATTTCTATTGGAGAGTTGCATATATTTCTTTGGTTCAGTGTCTGGTGTTTTACAGTTTTTAAAAAATTGGCAGGGCTTTCTTCAGCTTTGGGAAATTAAAAATTTTTTTAAGTACCATTTACCAGAAAATCCAAACCATTACTCACCTTACCACTGCTTATGGATATAATCAAGATATTTCATTTTATAGTGCTTAACCTTTTAAAAGGCTGTATTTCTAAAAACCCAAGTAATTCCTTTAGTCAATGAGGGAAACAGAAAGTTCGCTGAATGGTAATATGACCCAGAAATAGCATCATCCCCTTCACATATTGGTTTGGCACATGCTTTCACCTTAGAGTAGAAACAGAAACGAAGGTGTTTGTATCCATTTTTGAGCCTTCAGTCACAGTTAAAATTATTTAAGTTTATTAAAGTTTCATTTTCAGTTATATAAAATAGGAATACCTATATGAGTAGTATTTTTTTTTCTCATTGACCTTATCACCATGATTATATCATAAAATATTCATTTTATCATAATTTGTGTTTGTGCTTACAGTCATAAAACAAATCGTAACAAGGTACATGGCAGGTATTCAGTAGATGATAACTTTTGCTGTTCTTGTCCTTTAAATAACTTAATAGAGCATCAGAAGTCTAGAATTTGAAAAGAAATGGAGCAACACAATATGCTCTACATGAAAGGAACAGCCATTAGGGGCCTTTTTCACAGAAGTAAAAATGGAGGACTGCTCTGCCATCTAGTGGACACAATGAGAAATGGAAAAGTTTTGTTTTGTTTTTTATTATTTCAAATAGAGTTGTATTAAATTTCACCAAAATGCTGATTTTTTTTTTTTTTTTTTTTTTTTTTTTACTGAGCAAAGTAGCACCTGCTCTTTTTATTGCTTTTGGCAGATATTGTGAGGATTTCTGCATGGATGGGGTAAGATCATTTTTAGAAAGTAGTTTAGAAAAAATGGGATTTGGAGATTCCAGGTTAGAAGCTTAAAAGGCTACAGTGCTGGATAAATGTTTTCATGTGTGGCATATTACAAAGCGAGAACATGAGAGAGTGAAAGAAAGGAAGGAGAGAGAAAATGATATTTTTATTGAATTGTTTAAAAGGGGGAATGAATAAAAAAGAAGCATTGTTTAGCCAATTTTGAAAGCCTAAAACCGGAGCCCCCAGGGTTCAAGGAATAATTCTTTAGTCTAACATATGGAAAGTTTGGCGGAGAGGGAAAATGTCTTTTGGAAGAAGTGCCAGTGTCTGGGAAGAAACGGGCAGATGAAGAGCAGCTGCGGAAAGAAAGTGCAGCTTGTCAGGAATTCTGCAGCCTTGCAGCCGGTCAGAACGGTGCTTGCTTGGTGGCAGTTTTCCTTTACTTCACTTAAAAGTTCCTGGGTTGTAGTGGGAGAGAAACCGGGAGAGAAGAGTATCGCTGAAGGAGACCTTTCAATAAGCTGGACGCTAACTCTTTGTATTACCTCGTTAAAATGAAGCACTATCACAGAAAAGAAGACTGTCAAATCACACGACGTGGAGAGTCATTCTCCGAGTGTAAGCCCGTACCCTCTGCCAGCCCAGTCATTGCGAGGCCTGCAACTTGGGAAGCTTTGGATGGACCTGACGGGCTGTACTATCACGAATAATGAAAAGAGAAGGAAAAACAGGCAGTTGGATATTTTAAAACTTGCGATGGCCAAATCCAACGTACTAATGATTCTCAGTGCATTAGAATGGTTTGCAGTGTATCAGATACAAAGGAAGCTCTCCTGTGACCTTAGTTGGGGACAATATTCCTGTCCCTGGCTCTGGCCAGTGCCGAGGATAGGTTGGGTTCTGACCCAATTCATTTGGAATAGTGTGAAAGTCTTAGACAAGGGGATGATAAATAGGGAAGACAATAAAATTGGGACTACTACCATTGCTTTATGAAATGGAGAGAACATCTTCTGAGATCTATTGGAATGGTGTCCTACTGGCAGGAAAAAGATAGCCCTCACATCTCCTTCTCCAATTTATAGCCTTTTGAAGGGGGGAAAATTCATGGAGCATGGAGCTGACAGGATGGAAGAACTTACAGTAGCACAGGGATTTGGGGCCCATCCAGAGTATGGTGCGTTCTGTAGATAGTGGTGGGGGCCTAGATATACTGGGCAGGATAGGAGACTTCCAGCTACCTGGGAACTAGGAAGGTCTGAGAGGGGTGAGTATAGAGGAAACCCAGAAACTTCTCTGTGACAACCTTACATCGTGTGACAGTGATGTGGCCCTGAGTGTTGTATTTCTGTATTTTTTGGATACAGCTCACTGGGTCAGATGTGGAGCTAAGCAATATTGAACCCATCAGATTCTTTCTTTCAGAAACTTAGAGTTGGGACCACTTCCAACTTGGACCTGAGGCTGCAAGAAGCTAGACCTTCCACATAGAAACAGGAAAATTGTGCTCCATCCATGGTTTGCTTGTGGAAAAAGGAGCAGAAAAATCTAGTGTACAGAGAGACAAAGGGAAATGAATGCAAAGTGAGAAGCAGAGATGAGAAATATTGAAAGAAATATCTGAAAAGTTTTTAAATTCTTTGTTCTCTTTTCTTTCTACAGCCAGCTATATTTCTGCTCTTGGGTTTCAGTTAGCTACCTCTCCATTCTAATAATACATACCCATTTTGCTTATGAAAGCCTAAATATCTGTTATTTGCACAAAGATTCTTAACCATATGGTGATTTTGCACCCCCACTGTCCAAATTCAGCTATTTGAGCCAGAAAGAGGAAATTTGAAAAGTTGGGCTTCCATCTGTCCCTTCGACTCCAGGAAATAGGGACTTTCATCTGAGCATGGCCTAAGAAACCTGACCTTTTTAGTTCTTCTTCAAACATTTTAGATCTGCTTCCATTGTTTGGGACCGGCAGGAACCTGCAGTACAGTTTAGGAGGGGCACCTCGTCCTGGTCTCTTTCTCCCCTTGAAGAACCTACTCTCTAGGACTCTCAATTGCCCCACACACTTTGAGGCAGTCATTTTCCTGGAAGATCTCCAGTATGAATCCTTATGGGGTTCCTTTGGAAGCCCATGGCTGGGTCCCCGTTCCAGGAGGGTGGCCTGGCAACTAGATGTATAATAGTGGTTGGTGGAGGGCGTGCACTCAGGCACCTTAAAGGAAATAAATAACATCTTGCTGGAATTTGAAGCTTCATTGGGACTACCCAAATGATTTGATTTAGTTTCTCCTAGTTAGAGGGTTCAGCCAAGTAAAAAAAGCCAGAGAAAAGAGAGAACTGCGTGCTTTCAAATACATGAAAGATTTTAATATTGACAGGGAGAAAAAAGATAGGAAAAGAATGAATAGGAATAGGGTAAGATACTGCCAGAATTCATAAGACGGAGGGTCTAAAAAAATTGGACTCTATCGTCAAGTCAATGGGAAGGTATTGAAAACAACTCATAATTCGTGTTGTAAGGAGTTGCTCTGGTCACAGAGCAAATGCAGGAGAGTAAGTAGACAGCTTTTCAAAGGTGGTAGCCGTGAAGATGAGGAGAGATGATTGACTCTGATGAGGTATGTAAGACATGGAAGTGGTGTCGATTGGCTGAAAATGTGAGAGAGAGTCGCCAGTGCCGACCTCCAGATAGGCTGCACCATTTCCTGGAAGTGGAGGTAGGGATGGCTTAACAGGAAGAGAAGTTGAGGGCACGTGGAGTGTGGGATGCCCGAGGGGCTTCCCAAGGGGACACGTACAGTAGGAAGTTGGAGGCACGTGATTAGAACACTTATGATGAAATTGGCTTGTTCTCCTACTGGCAAAGCCCTGTTGTTTGTTGCTTTTTCAAATGGAGAGCAGAGTGTTGAGCCTGGACACATGCTTTCCTCTCTTCAGAAATGGCTTTCAAATGCAAAAGAGTACACATGCTGAAGTAGCTGATCTAGACCAGAGAAAACGCTCACTTACTTCACACATTGACTTTGCCCCAGGCTGTGTCTCCAAACGTAATTCAGAAACTTCACCCATGCTGAGGCTAGAAGTTTTACACAAGAGTGTTTCCTCTCGCATTGACAGGAAAAATACACAACCTTGCCCTTTATAAGCCATGGTCTGTCTCCAATGGTTACACATTAGCTGCCCTAACAGGACTAGAAGTGGTTCCTTATCATCATAATAGGCAGCCTGTTTATAGAAAAGAACATGTCTCTTATCCATAATATGAACTTCAGGGTAGCTATTTAGCTGTGCAAATAACCACATAGAAGTGCCAGTACAAAATTTATATATTTTTGAATTTCTTGAAATATTTTCCCATTTCCAGATGTCTTCTGTATTTTTGGTTTGACTATCCAAAGTAAGGAAATCAATGTATTTATTCTCCATGCTGAGAAAAACATTGGCCTGAAGAAAATGTGAGAGGGTAGCTTAAAAAGAAGGATTTCCTTAGAAACTGCATTACCAACCTGATAAAAAAAAAAAAAAAAAAAAAAAGAGTATTCAAGTTTTAGTTTTCCTTCTGAGATTTTTTTTAAATGATATTTTGCAAATTTAAGTTACTTTAAAACTATAATGGATCTTCACAAATGTGAAACAGTGTGGTTGATACAGCAATTTAACTCGCCTGGAAAGCATATGTTCAGATTATCTTTTATGTGACCAGGCATACAAGAGGGAACTTCATTCCCATTTATTTAATGGTCTTCACACTTTGATACTTTGAAGGTATAAAAGAAAATTCTCTTGGCCAAAAACCTAATGCTGAGAATTCTAGTTGTAGATACTATGTTTACAGTGCTTTATCTTGGACTTGGTGTGTCTGCGAAAGAATAAAATGTGAACTGGAATGCTTCTGTATGTCACAATTGTTCCAGTTCAAACTCACACTTAAGATAGGAGGGAACTAATATTTATGAAACTCACTGTGTTCCAAGGACTTTTGTATACTTGAGTTTATTATAGTAATACACTGAGTGGGGGATTTCTCATCCCATTTTTTGATAAGGAAACTGACTCTCAGAAGGGATATTTGAGTGATTCACTCTGCTAAGTAAAGGATGGAAACAAAAGGCTGATTTTTTTGCCCAACATTCATGCAATTTCCACTCTGCCAGAGGTTTCTAAATTGAGTTCCATTGAGTCCAGGGCCATGAGAGGCACTGTGGGAGCCACCTCGTGGTGAGAATGTAGGGGGAGGAAGGCTGTCTGACTAGAGCATGGTTCCCTGTGCTCATTTGAAGCAGAGCGGTTCTTTTCGTTGTCTTACTTATTGGGTTCACTTAAAATTGTTACTTAGGAAAGTGGCTTCTACTACTTAAAACTTATTAATAAACTATTGCACCATAAAATTAACTGATGAAGCTAATCAGTGATAAAACTAGGGAGTTATAGGTAAAAATAACATCAAATTTGTGGTATAGTAAACTCCACATGCCACTAATTCTATTTAAAATTGCTTTGTGTCTTTTTGTCTAATGTTTCCTGAGAAATGACCAGTCAGGTATTACTTTTCTGTCTGTGTTTTTAGGATGAATACACAGGATTCTGGAATACTGAAGGAGAGGTTTCTAGGTATGCCTGAGAGAGCTAATGGTAAAGACTACTATGGAGTATAGAAAACATGGAGCCCTTTTGCAGCAAAAGATTAGAAAATTGTAGGTTGTAACCTTGGTTCAAGGAATGCATTGAAAGAGATCATGATTCTGATTAAGAGGAACTCTCAGTGGAAGCCTAGGCCTGGAAAGGAATTATTGGCTTTATTCTAACATTTAATTTTCAATCAGCTTTATTGAGGTATAATTTGCTTGATGCTTTGTTATTCTGACTTCTATGTCCAAAAAAAAGAAAAAAAAAAAACTGCTTGTTTTATATCCACTGAAGAGGGACACAACCTAAATTATTTCTTTAGTAAAAGATGATCACTATTTGCTTTGGGGCAATTTTTTTATTGTTTACTTACTTAATTTGAGAGAGAAAGAGAGAGAGAGAATAGTGGGGAAGGGGCAGAGAGAGAGAGAGAGAGGGAGAGAGAGAATCCCAAGCAGGCTCCACACTGTCAGCACAGAGCCCAACGTAGGGCTTAGGGCTGGATCTCACAAAGATCTCAGGAATGGTGAGATCATGACCTGAGCCAAAATAAAAAATCAGATGCTTAAGCAACTGAGCCACCTAGACACCCCACTTTGGGGCAGATTTTTAGAAATACAGTCCCTGGAACAACAGCATCAGCATCACCTGGGGACCTTTTATAAACACAAATACTCAGTTCCGCCATCCCTGGCCGAGGTCTACTGACCGGAAACTGTGTGGATGGGGCCCGGTAATCTGTGTGTGGTTTTTTTTTTTTATTAATTTTTTTTCAACGTTTTTTATTTATTTTTGGGACGGAGAGAGACAGAGCATGAACGGGGGAGGGGCAGAGAGAGAGGGAGACACAGAATCGGAAACAGGCTCCAGGCTCCGAGCCATCAGCCCAGAGCCTGACGCGGCGCTCGAACTCAAGGACCGCGAGATGGTGACCTGGCTGAAGTCGGACACTTAACCGACTGCGCCACCCAGGCGCCCCATAATCTGTGTTTTTATAAGCCCCCCAGGTGACCCTGATGCACAGTAAAGTTTGAGAACCCCTGCCCTGGCAGGTGCCCTCTGACCAAACAGAGTCAATCTAGAGACTGGCCAGAGGAAGGCAGGATTGCCAAACTTGTGCCAGAAGTAATTCTAATGAGCGAAATAATACCTTCCTGAATCAAAATGAGAAAACTGGAAGAAATTAACCAGCTGTTAGCAGAAAGAGATAGAGAAGACACTTAAATAGAAGCAGAGACCGAAAGTTATTAGAATCCTGTCAACGGCAGGCTGCTAAAATTCCTCTTGGTGAAGGGATGAGGTTTGTGTTTCTCACTTCTACATGTATTCTTACAATAATCTTTCATCATGTGAGGTATCTCACAACCAAAATGGCTTCAATCATCTTGTTCCCTGAACTCACAGTCTACATGGAAGGGAAAAATTAACAGAGTAATTGAGCCAAGAAGATGGGGAAGGGGACAAAGAAGCAGTCTTCCTTTAAAAGGAATCAGACGAACACACTCTCTGATAAGACATCTCTTTCAGACAACAAATGCCTTCTGCAGAGCTGGTGACTTAATAACTGTGTGGGCTCAGTTGTGCACTCAGTTGTGGAGGATGCTGTTTTGTACATGTATGTGTGTACATCTATGTATATATTATATATGCAGATTCGCTTAAGTCACATGCTAACCAACCATGTTTGTACTATTACTGTATTTGTTTTATAGAGTTATGTATAATAACATTAAGGTAGAGGGAAATTAATTAGCTTGCCCAGAGACATACACATCATCTGTTATGGAAAGAGGATTTGCATCCCGGCAACCTGGCACCACAGCCTGTACTATCAACTACGATGCTATATTGCTTGTTGATGGAAGTTATTAAAATTAATCCTCTAGGTTTGTGATTCTGTAAGTTGCTTATTTGTCTCTACGGCAACCATATTCTAAGCCATGTGCTTGTAGACTTTCATTTGAAATCTCCAGTAACCATAAGAAGCACATGGCTCCTGTGTGTCCCACCAAACATGTGCATATGATTACACTTTATATATGACTCCTAACATCTTCATCATATAAATGCTCTATATTGTGAACTCTGGTTTTAGTTTATATATGAATTGTTTATGTTTGATTTACTGGTTGTAATCCTGAACAAAAGAGGAAGAGAAGTAGGTACTGTTCTCCCCTTTCTCGATCATGAATATATTCAAAAGATTTGTGGTGGACCAGTTTGAAACCTTAGATGTTTTTGTTTGTTTCTTTCTTTCTTTGCTTGCTTATTTATCTATTTTTTTTTTTTAGTTTATTTGTTTATTTTTGAAAGAGAGCATGAGCAGGGGAGGGGCGGGGCAGGGAAAGAGGGAGAGAGAGAATTCCAAGCAGGCTCAAACCCACGAACCATGATATCATGACCTGAGCTGAAATCAAGATTGGGATGCTTAACTGACTGAGCTAGCCAGGTACCTTGAAACCCTAGAGTTTTTTCTAAAAGATATGGAGGCCCTCACCTCCATAAAGACAGTCAACATAGTCCTGAGTTGATTCTGAGAAAGGCATGCCCTGCTAAGCTATTGGTCCTCAACACTTTTAAATATTTTTTAACACACACAGGATACTTCAAGGAAAAAACTGTATATAATATAATATAATATAATATAATATAATATAATATAATATAATATATAATATTTACATATATACAATGTAAATATATCATATATATTAGATATATATAAATGTTAATTTTATGTGTTAAAATGAAAGTGGCACAATGAAAGTGGCAACTCAATGACTGGTAAAGCAGAGCCTAAGGGCTTTGTCTTTTTTTTTTTTTTTTCTTTTTTCTTTTACTGCGGTCTTCATATCTGAGATATATCAAGGATTGCACCCGTCAATACAGGATTTTCAGAGAAACAGTTTGTCCCCACCCTACCCTCATCTGTCACTGTCCGGGCTTTCTCTGATGTTGCACTATCATTGCTGTACTCGGCGGGTCACAGCAGGTGCCCTGCGACTTGCACACCAGCAAGATCACAAGGGCTCTGGGAGAGTAGACTGCCTGCATCCTCTGCCTTCCCAGAGCCTCAATGGCAACAGCCTGATAACTCCTGCCACCTGGAAGCCTTTGTTGGGTGAGGACCTCAACCCAGTTCCGGAAATGGATAAAGAATGCTCTCACAAGGTGTAACATCCTTCACCTATCACTAGCCTCCACCCTTGGTTCCCTAGAATGTTCTTTCCATCAATCCATCTCTGGTATGGGTTAAAAGGCTGAGTATATTCTACTTGTAATCACAAAACCTAGGAAAACAGTGTGTATGTGTATATGTGTGTGCATGTCCCTATGCATGCATGTGGGTTGGTGAGTGAGTGGAGGGGATATCGGATAGGGAAGTGAAGCAATTTCAAGTACAGATAAAAGGAACTGAGCATGAGTTTCTGGCTTCTGGCTCAAGATATGGTTCTCAGAAGTTTTGTAGTATTTAGAAGCCTTCCCTGACATATCGGGTAACCCACATTTTCCCACTGGTCTGACCTAGTGGAAATGGAATGTGCATTTTCATAATCTGCTCATCCTGAATCCCTAAGTATCTTTTATCTGGTGAGAAAAATATATGATCATTTCAGAAATCCTAATTGACATTTAAGAAGTGCTTTTTTTTAATCTAAATATGACCCAGTGTAATTATAGCTTTTCAAATAAAACATAAGATATTCTGCTGAAATTAGGTGTCTCAAAGAGCAACCATTTGCAAATAAAAAAACTATAGAAAGCTTATAACCACGATCATTGCTTTGTATAATTTATATATATTATAGAATCATTAGATTCATTTCATTTGACATATTAGAAATTATACACAGTGGTTAATGGACTCCCTTTTTAGAAAATGCTATCACATACACCTCTCCACTTCTTGCCATTAAAAAAAAATGATCCTACTTTCTTTCCATTTAGCATAAATCAAATAAAAATATGATATTAAACACTATAGCATTAAGGTCAAATAATTGGAAAAATGATGGAAACAGTAACTGTTGAATAATACTACTTTAAACAGAACATAGTTAATATTTTATAATTTTATTCAAACTATTTAAATTAAAAAAATAATGCCATGAACAGAAAGCTAAATGCTAGCTTTAAAACCATAATACCATCTGGGGGAGATGCCACTAGATGGAGCCCATGGTTTCTAAGATTTAAGGTCAGTCTCCTGCATTTTTGGGATAAGTGTTTTCGAGCTGTTGAACCACAGCATTGTTAGGGATAGTCAGCAGGCTGGTATATTGTACAATCCTTTGGCTACCACAATTAGGAAATAGAGGAATTTGAGAACAGGGCAGTCCATTGTTCTTTCTGTACAAGTACATAAAAGAATTTAAATATAATCTACCTATTTCTGGAAGTTAACAGTAATTTACACTGACCACCCGGAAAAGAATTGTCAATAATTTGATAACCTAATAGCAAAGAAAGTCAGCTATGGGATGGATTTATTAAAATGCAGGTTCTTTTCTTATAAGTGGGCATCCAGGGTCCACTTTAAACAGTTTACTACATGAAAAGTATAATAGAAACACACTGTACAGTGTATTAGTTGGTCATATGACAAATAAAAAAACCCATTGGGACACATTATTTAGATTGCTTTCATCAAGCAATTACAATGTGTTAAGTACACTCTGGGAAAAATGTAAATGCAATACAGCTATACTCTAGTAACTGTTCTAAGATAGTAAGTGAACAGCTTTCCATACTGTTGATACATGCTTAAGCCTATTAAAAGGGATTTTAAATTACTGACTTAACAGTCATTCTTTTTGAATTTATTTTTTTAAAAAAATTAAAAGTTTTATTGAAGTATAATTGACTTAAATAGACTATATGTATATTTATTTTTATTTAAAAAATTTTTAATGTTTATTCATTTTTGAGAGACAGAGTACAAGTGGGGGTGGAGCAGAGAGAGACACACACACAGAATCTGAAGCAGGCTCCAGGCTCTGAGCTGCACAGAGCCCAATGCTGGGCTCGAACTCATGAACCGTGAGATCATGACCTGAGCCGAAGTCGGATGCTTAACTGACTGAGCCACCCAGGTGCCCCACATTTTTTTAAATTATATACCTCGATAGATTTTCACATACACACACATACACACAAAATCACCACCACAAAGATTGTGAACATACTCATCTCCCTTGAAATTTTTTTTTGTGTGTTTTTTTGTCATCCCTTCCTCTCTCCTCTCCTTGTTCTCCCCCTCCCCACCCAGGTCACCACTAATCTGTTTTCCATCATTATAGGTCAGTTTATATTTTCAGTATGGATTTATACACCATGAACACTTTTTTGGGGGGTTGGTAGTCTGGCTTCTTTCACTTAGAATAATTATTTTGAGATTCATCCACATTGTTGCATGTGTTGTATTCATTTATTTTTATTGCTAAGTAATATTCCCAGGTTTGGATATTCCACAATGTGTGGAATGTGTTTATCCATTCATCTGTTTACCCAACAGATGAATGTGTTTATCCGTTCATCTGTTGATGGACATTTGGGCTTTGGGTTTTTTCCCCCCCACAGTTTAGAGTTATTAGAAATAAAGTTTCTATGATCATTCGTGCACCAATTTTGTGCAGACACACATTCCCTTTTCTCTTGGCATGGGCAAACATAGTATCTGCTTAGCTTTTTATGAAACAGTTGAGCTCTATTCCAAAATGGCTGTCACATCTTCTTCTTTCATATATAAGTAAGCACAAATATCCATTTTATGGATATTAATAAAAGCAATGAATATCATGAGTTACTTAATTTAAATTAGGAGACAAAAGACATTTTGCTTTTCTGTTTAATACTACAATGTCCTGTACCACAATATTGAATCTGTCTCTGTACTGTGCAGGGACAGAAATAAATCCATCATCACTACCTTTACTTGACTACAATAAATAATTTAAACACCATTGGACAATTTATGGAAAAAATAAAGGAACAAATAGGATTTTTATTTCACCAAAATACAAATGTGATGAAACACCCTAGAATTGTAAGCTGTGTGCAGAGTCTCATAATTCTGTCACTTTAGGTTTATGATGAATATACATCTTAAAATAAGAGAGCAGTTTCTGTTTCTATGTCTTATCTTAAACCCAGGCCATGTGTTCCTATTCTTTATTGCAGAAAATTCAATCACTGTATTTCCAGCAGAAAACTTTCTCATGAAACTTCTCCAGCATATTAACTTTTCCAGTAACAAGAGACCCTGGCACACTTGGGGCATGTCCTGGTCTTTATTCAAATAAGTTATGCTGTCCACCGTTTAAGGTGCACTTTATTGGGAAAATAGCTTTGTGTTCTTAAATTAATGAAAGTACATTGTAAGAAAGAAGGTATCAGTTAAATATTTTGAAAATATTCCCTTACTTACCAGTTCTGTGATCTTATATAAACTACTTAGTTGTCTATTTTGTCACCTGTAAAATGGGAATGATATTTTTGTATGCATTTTTGAGTATTAAGGAAGTTAAAACATATAAAGTACTTAGAAAAAGTACTAGTCATACAGTGAGTACTCAACAAGTATTAGTTTGTGTTATTTTTAAGGTCTCCAAATATATATGATAGTGTTACATCAACTTGTATTATAAAGAACAAAAATGTATACAAAGAAACATATTTAGACACCCTCCCTTGCTTTCTTCTTTGTGGACACCTATAAAGACCATTGCTGTACTGCCCTTCAAATACAATTAGATATTGGGGCACCTGGGTGACTCAGTTGGTTCAGCATCCAACTTCGGCTCAGGTCATGATTTCAGTTTGTGAGTTCAAGCCCTGCATCGGGCTCTGTGCTGACAGCTCAGAGCCTAGGGCCAG
The DNA here is from genome assembly GCF_018350195.1 of Panthera tigris. Taxonomy (NCBI): domain Eukaryota; kingdom Metazoa; phylum Chordata; class Mammalia; order Carnivora; family Felidae; genus Panthera; species Panthera tigris. The sequence goes on along the minus strand of NC_056663.1, from coordinate 99,595,370 downwards.
CTTCAGATTCAGTGTTTCCCTCCCTGTCTGCCCCTCCTCTCTTGTACACACACTCTCCCTCTCTCTCATCTCTCTTTCAAAATAAATAAGTAAATATTAAAAAAAAAACAAATATAGTTAGGTCTTTTATACATCTCTAGATTCCCAATGACTAGAACATTTTCTTAGTTTCTCTAAGTTCTGTGATTTGCTTGATGATTTTTGTGTCAAATGTGTTTCCTGATCCACTATGATGAGTTTATTAAGCATAGTGTTTGCTAAACTCTAAAATATGAAGGTTATGTATATTAAAATTAACATCATTTAAATATGTTTAATTTAGGAGTTATTTTAATGTGCCACAATGTATTACCTTGGTTAGAAAGATGTTAGATACTTTTTTTCAAAGGCAGAATAAGCCCATGCATACTAATTCTTTTTAGTTTCGAACTATTGGATTGCTAGATATTTGTTTAAATACTAATAATTAAATACATGAATAAAAATATCCAAAACAAATGAAAAGTCTCCTGGCCCAGGAACAGACAGGAATTATAAGCAGTTTTTGTAGCCAGGAAACCTCATGGTGAGGTGGGACTACATGTCTGTGGCCACAAAAGGTTAATTCTGGATGAGAGGGAAGGCTGGGACCTCAGACTGACTCCCTGACTGAGGGTCCTGGGCCGTCAGCATCCCAAGCCCTACAGTGTTTCAAATATAAAATAACCCAATATTACTACATTATTTTTGCAACTGCAGATGAAGTCAATTTTATGATGATGTCGGAATAAGGTGAACCACCAAATTAAGAGCATTCTGTATCGTGAGAAAGGCAGCCTAGTGTGGGGTTAAAGAACACAAACTGGAGAGCCAGAGTATTGAGGACTGAATCCCAGTCCAGTCCTGTTGCTTCTAGTGTGTGACTCCCAGCCTCAGTTTCCTCCTCTGAAAATGAGTAATAACAGTGCCTACAGCACTCTTGTGTGAGGATGAAATGAGGAAGCACTTAGAACTCAGCCCATAGCAAAAACTATGTAAGGTTTGTTATTATTGGTGAGAAAAATGCACTCACCCTGTATATGCAAAGCATCTTATACAGATCAAACGTTTGGGAAATTGATTATTATACGAAATACTTCCTTGGCTACTTTTGCATGCAATATTAAATACCCTCCCCCATAATTTTTTAGACTTCTATTCTTTTTATTTTTTTTTTATTTTTTTTTAAATGTTTTATTTATTTTTGAGACAGAGAGAGACAGAGCATGAACGGGGGAGGGGCAGAGAGAGAGGGAGACACAGAATCAGAAGCAGGTTCCAGGCTCTGAGCCATCAGCCCAGAGCCCGACGCGGGGCTCGAACTCACAGACCGCGAGATCGTGACCTGAGCTGAAGTCGGACGCTTAACCGACTGAGCCACCCAGGCACCCCAAGACTTCTATTCTTATGTTTGAACACCTATGTGAAATGATGATGCTGGATTGAAGTGTCCGCAAAAATAAACATCACCTTTCAATATTCAGAGAGAGAGAGTTTATGCATAGTTCTTCACCTCTAGAAAATAGATTTCTCTTAGATGGAATTCATTACCTCCAGAACGTGGTGAGAAGTTGAGTTCAAGTTCCTAAGTGCGCATTGTTCTCTCTAAAACTCTCTCTGCCTACAGTCTGTATTCTTTTACAGGAAGGATCATCACTCACCTAGTTTCTCAAGCTGAAGATCCCGGCATTTTCCTTGTAGCTTTCCTCACTGTGTCCCCACCTCATATACAATCACCCATTCTACACCCTGCCCATCTGATTTCTAAATATTTTTTAACTTTGAGCCCTCTTTTTCAGATTAGCACTATCCTCAAAGAGTTTCTCATCATTCCTCAAATGGTCAGGGTCCCCAGCCACCTAACTGGGCTCTCTGCCAGCTGACCCGACCCATGGATCCATCTGCCTCCCAGCTGCTGGAAAGAGCTCTCCAAAACAAAAGCCTGCCAGTGGCTTTGCATTGCCGCTGTAGGATACAGTTTCATCTCTGTCATAGCTCCCAGACTCCCTTTCCAGCTTCACGTGGGCTGCTCTTACATCTACCGGAAGCCAAAGCTGCCCACTCTCTATGGTTTTCCTCACGTTATGTGCCTTTTCTCATTCTGTCAATCTGCCCGCCATGCTTTCCTCTCATCCGTCACACTTCCGCTGTGGTCACCCTGTCACCACAATGCCTAGCTGATCACTATAGGTCTTACAGGATTTATTTCAGGCAGTACTCTTCATAAAAAAAGCTCTCCCCAAAGCTCCAAAACGACTTTAGGTGCCCTTCCTCTAGGTCCTAGAATTCTTGGTCATTCGTGTTTTGCCTGTCTGAATAATTTTTTTCTGGTAAAGTGGGTTCTAGACTGAACTATTTTTGATCTTTCTCCATAAATTAGACTTAGTAACTAGAATATAATATGCAGGACTTTGATGTTTAATGATAAAACACAGTGCATTTTAGCATTTAAATAAAAGCCTTTAACACGTATAAATGAGAGTTCAAAATATGTAAGGAATTTACATGTAAACACTGTCATCATATTTTTTTTAAATTTTTTTAACGTTTATTTATTTTTGAGACAGAGAGGGACAGAGCATGAACGGAGGAGGGTCAGAGAGAGAGGGAGACACAGAATCTGAAACAGGCTCCAGGCTCTGAGCTGTCAGCACAGAGCCCGACGTGGGGCTCGAACTCACGGACCGCGAGATCATGACCTGAGCCGAAGTCGGCCGCTTAACCGACTGAGCCACCCAGGCACCCCACTGTCATCATATTTTAAATGAAAAAAAAAAAATGTATGGCATAAAGAGCAGTATGATAGTATGACACTACTAGTTGTGTTTTGGTTTTTGTTGTTGTTTTGTGGGCACTGGGTAATAAGGAGCTGCACCAAACCGTAGGACTAAAACTGTGGAAATTGTTTTTGGCTCTGTTCCCCTTTCCACCAGTTTCTACCTCCATCAGCAGCTGTGGAGAGGGTTAGGCAGAACTCCTTGGTTCAGCCAGCATTATATGTATCACATTACAAACTAATAAAAACCAACGTCCCACACTCTGTGCTCTCCCTATCAGCCTTTTTCCTGTGTTATTATCTGTGGCGATGTTATTATCTGTGGAGTAGTGACTTCAAACTGAGGAGATGGTGGGGTTTATGATGTCTTAAGAGGGGCACCAGAAAAATTTATTCAGTGTGTCAGCTAGCAAAAATATATTAAGCACATGTAATTAAGCATGCTTTGTTATTTAAGATTAATTTGAAGAGAAGTTCTAAAATTGCTCTCTGTTTGCCTCATTCTCCTACACAAATAACACTGACATTTACCATGTGACATTCTGTTTTCACTATTTATCTTTCTTTTATTGACAGCAGAAGCCAGATGACTATTTTGTTTCCTCAGTGCTTTGTGTTGTGCTTGCACATAGGGTGTACTCAGTGTGATTGTTGAGTGAATTAAATTAACAAATTAAATAAATGCAGGAGTGATTGAATAATTCAATCGATCGCTCACTTCTTTAATAAGAACGTAAAGGGCCAAATGCTATATTGGTATTTACACCAGACAACAAATTAAATGAAGAAATGTCAAAAGCATATTCAAAATTATCCTGTTGGAGTTTCTCTTCATAGTCTAATTTGTTTTTAGTATTCTTTAACTCAAACAACTAATCATTATTTTTATATTTTGAGTAAAATGCATGAGTTTGAAACCTCAGGAGCTTCCCGGGTATAATCTAAAATCAGACCCTGTAGGGGCGCCTGGGTGGCTCAGTCGGTTGAGCGTCCGACTTCGGCTCAGGTCAGGATCTCGTGGTCCGTGAGCTCAAGCCCCGAGTCAGGCTCTGGGCTGATGGCTCAGAGCCTGGAGCCTGCTTCCGGTTCTGTGTCTCCCTCTCTCTCTGCCCCTCCCCCGTTCATGCTCTGTCTCTCTCTGTCTCAAAAATAAATAAACACTAAAAAAAAATTTTTTTTTAAATAAATAAAATCAGACCCTGTATGTGGAGGGCAGGGAGAAACCAAAGAAAGAGGCAGGCCATTCCAGATTGGTAGGTGGCAGATTCGCCTGCCAGAATCTTAAAAGTTTATACAGAGGCCTTAATGGTGTTTAGTCACACATACCGTCTAGATGGTCTCATACCACATTACCGTCTCAAGGCTATGACCTTGGGACAACTTTTGGGAGTAGGGGAGGCAAGGAGAATGCACATTCCAAGATAGGGGGAGGGGGTTGGTGAAGAACTTCGACTGCCTGGCTCCAGCTCATGGGGTCAACTGGTGGTCACATCTTCTTAATGATCTCTCCCAACCAAATGAGAAAGAAAATGACGTTCATTTCTACTGTCAATTACTGATTTTTTTTAGAAAGTTCCTTTTTTGTCTAAATAAAAGCTGTTATAAGGAGACACAATAGCCCGGGGGAACTTGAGAGCTTCTAAATTCATAGCGAATTTAAAGTGCACTCAAAACTTACATGTTGAATACAAACTACAAATAGCTCATTTTAACATAAGATAGACTATAATTTCAATAGATCGTTGTCTGGTTTTTAAAAAATAATGGAAAGTCGTTTCACCTATGACACCATTTCTTTGTTTCTGTGTAACTGAAACAATTATTAACTGAGGAATTTATGAGAATTTTTAAAAACTGCATACATTTTCAATATTTTTTTCTTATTGACTATTAGATGATTACTTTTGTTCCCCCTCCCCCTACATTATCAATTCACTGATCTGGTTGCAATATAGAAAGATTTAGTAAAAACAGTTGAAGTGCTATGAATGGCATGGTATATTTTGAATTATTTTACTTCTCAAGATGTTTACAGAAATTATACACACTCCTGGAACTTACCAAATTTTGGGTTTTTTTGTTGTTGTTGTTAAGAAGGAAATTGTGTTATTGGATATACTGAAAAAGTTATTTGTGTTCTCTTTCTTTGAGAGATTGGAGGGTTTATTTTAGTCAGTACAATTAATAACATATATGTTTCTCTTATACCTAAACATAGTACTATGAATGACTAGATATTTGCATTTTCTTTATAATTTGAAAGAAAATTTTACAACGTTTTAAGTAATTGAAATAAATGACGGAAGACCAAAAAAATAGAAAACAAATACAAAAACAAAAAAAATCTTTTACTCTTTCAAAATATTTAATTTACCCAAGAATTACATAATTTGTTTCCAAATATATCTTCATATCCTAGATTAGGGCTACAGTAGTGTTAAATGATCATTCATGTCCTGTCAAATCCTTGGATTCTAACAATTTAGAGCACTATGTCTGGAAAATTCTAAGTAAAATAAATTCAGGCAAGACAGACATATATGGAGTTTTTATTCAGTTATTTCATATTTTTTTAAGTGGGAGATAAAGCTATTTTTAAAATTTATTTATTTTAGAGAGAAAGGGAGACAGAGCAGATGGGGTTTTGGGGGGGTGGAGAGAGAGAGAGAGAGAGAGAGAGAGAGAATGAATCCCAAGCAGGCTTCACCCTCAGCATGGAGCCCAACTTAGGGCTTGATCCCACGACCCTGGGATCATGACCTTAGCTGAAATCAACAGCCAATGCCCAACCGACTGAGCCACCCAGGTGCCCCTCAGTTATTCCATACTTCTAATTAAACACTTTTTCCATGTTTAAATACTATTTTTGTTTATGAATTTGGAATTTCTTGTCTTCTTGCAAGTAACAGGAAATCCTACAAATAGTAGCAGAAATAATCCAGAGGTAGACGTACTAGAACGGCTGTGCTTATTCCATATTTACATTCCTTCTGTCTCTCTAATCTGCTCTCCTTATGTGTTCGTTTGTCCCTTTCCTACAAAACCTCATATCTCCACCCTTTATTACTGTCTACTACTGATTACTTCTAGCTACACTGAATAATTTTGAAATCTTTGGTCAGGATAGGCACACCTCCAATCCTCTGTTCCCCTTACTCCTGTCTGGCAAATTCTAGTAATCTTGCAGATCTCAGCTGAGACAGTGCTTCCTCTAGGAAGTCTTTCCTGATTACCAAATTCTGGATTCAGTGCCCTTCTGAAGTGCTCCTCTTCATCTTTCATAAATGTATTTATGTATTTCTATTGTCTTATCACTTGTCTCTTTCCCATGCTGAGCTGCTTGTTCTATGAAGATAGAGATTGTGCTAATCTTATTCACTGCTATGTTTCCACCCATTAACCAAGTAATAACACATACTTAGATTTTGTTTAAATATATTGTGCTTTGTAAAATTTGGAATAAATTCTAAATAGGGACTCAATAATTCTGAAGTCCAGTGGTTTTGATTCACTCAATCATTATTCTTCATATAAATATGTATTGTATCCTATCATGTAACAAGAAGTGTGTGTTTTTTTAATTTTTATTTTCTTAGAGAGTGCACGCATGCACTTGTGGGTGGAGAAAGGGCAGAGAGAGAAAGAGTGAGAGAGGAAGAATCTTAAGCAGGTTTCACACTCAGCACAGAGCCGAACATGGAGCTCAGTCTCAAAACCGTGAGATCATGACCTGAGCCGAAATGAAGAGTCGGACACTCAACCGACTGAGACACCTAGGCACCCCAAGAGGTCTGTTTAATATTGGCATTCATGGGTTGTGCGTTATGAATGCACTAATAGAGACAGATACGAAACTAATAGAGACAGATACGAAATGCTGGAAGTGTTCTGAATAAATAGTCAGTAGCTGTACTTGAGGAACTCAAAGATAACTCTCCAGAGTAAGTAGGATTTTGAGATCATGAGGGCAAAAATTTTCCTATCTTCTTCATCACAGAATCCCCAGTAAATAGAGTAATTTTTATCTTATAATCTTTGTTAAATAAAAGAATAATCCATTCAAGAGTAAGAGAGAAAGTGGGATGATTTGCACATTAAAACATAAATTTCTTTATAAATATAAATCTCTGAAAAATGTTAGATTAAAGTGTATTTAAGTTAATTATGTGGATATTTGAGGCAAAGATATGTCTTCAGCTTGAGATACCTGGATAATTCTCTAGCCCACCTATGACACAACCAGCTTTTCTTGCCTGATTCCAGATTATGGGTCTATGTTATAAAAAAATAATGATCATAGTTATGCCTAATAATATTGATGTTGTTTTCTGTATTCGATTTGGAATCTCTAAGAAGAAAAACATTTGTAAGGTCCTATTGATCAAAACATTCCTTGTGTTAATTACTGCCATAAAAGAATTATTAGGTTAACATAAATAGTGTTAAGGGTCAAGTTGAGGTATTATAAGCAGTGAGTCTTAGATTATATAATCTAGAAGATTGGTTTGTAAAAAGAAAACTAGAGTAAAGAGCATCCAGGGCAACTGAACACACATGTATGCTCATTTTTCTGCACACAAATACATCCAGATTTATGTTTCAGGACATAGAGTTTAATAGGCAATACTTATTTTCAACTGTACAAACTCATACCACTTGGGTGAAGCACAGGGTCTAAATGACTTCTCCATGGTTATGTATTTAGTGAGTGGCAGAGATATTTTACTTTTAGATTTTGAGTTCTACATTATTTTTAATACAATCTGCAGTCCCCAGGTTCCTGAGGAACTCACTGTGTATACCTTCCTTGTATATTCAAGGGGGAGAGCACTCAACTGTATTTCAAGTTGCAATCTGGTGAATTTTTCTATACCTCTGTATTGAGATCCAACCTCTCTAGTGCTGAAGGAGAGAAAGAGTTCTCAGCTCCAAGGTAAGCTTAAAAAGTTCAGGAATTAGGGTTCTTAGTCAGTGAACAGTAGGATGGAAAGGCAAAACAGTTGGGTATAGGGATTGGCAAAAATTCAAGACCTTTTGCATTTTTTTCCTTCCCTAGTCCCTACTCCAAACTGCCCCACTGTTAATAAGTTTTAAAGCTGTTTAAGCAGTCATTAAATCTTGCTGGGAGATTTCTGGGTACTCTAAATTTACAAATAAAAGTTCAGAACTGGGAGCCATTGAATACTTTCTGGCACAACAATTCATTGCTTTTTGTCCCGAGCATAAGCTTGGCTCAGGAAGAGAAGATGGGAGGCTCTCTTCCCTCCATGCTTGAGAATTCATATTCCCTGATGTGAAGAGAGAAAAGAGTAATATATGAGGGAGAGAGTGTAAAAGCACATTCTTTTATTAAATATAAGTTAGAGTTAGGGGATATAATGTGTGGGGTTTGTTTCAGTGTTTTGAAGTGGGCCCTGAATAAGTACAGTTTTATTCTAATGATACACATATGTTTGTACTTGGTATATTGAAAATATTATTTAGAACGTTTGGTTCAAGGGACTGAGGTCCTCAGGAAGACAGCAAGAAGTCCAAATGGACATTGGATAATTACAGTAGGTGCTTTGTTGAATGAGTCTTTATTTACACAAGTTTCATAAGATAGTTGAAAGTACACAAAGCCTTCCCAAGTGCATTTTCTCAAGATTTCTTGAGATCAAATTCCAAACAGCATTTCCTATATTAATGTCCCTTTTCAAGTTAACTTTCCAGGTGTTTCAGCTGTTTTCCAGGAAGTATAATTCATGTGGGGATGTGTGTGAATTCTTCCTTAGCTATTTTATGTTTAATATGTGCTGGGGCTTATTTATTTATTATTTCCCCATTGTTTTTATTAATTTTCTAATAGTATATTTGGGAAAATAGTGTGTCTATTTTTCTTTCTACAAGCAAATCCGGTTTGTGAGTAATTTCCAAGTCATTTTCTCATATTATTCAATAAATTATGTTTTAACATGAGACAGAACATTGGAGGAGACTTCTTTCCAAAAAAATAATATGAATGGAAAGAAAGAGAATCTTGAGGCTCTAAAGCTTAGATTTTAATATTTTTATTAAAAAAAATTTAATGTTTTTATTTATTTTGGAGAGAGAGAGAGAGGCAGAGCTCAAGCAGAGGAGGAGCAGAAAGAGAGGGAGCCACAGAATCCGAAGCAGGCTCCAGGCTCCATGCTGTCAGCACAGAGCCTGACATGGGGCTCAAACTCGTGAACTGTGAGATCATGACCTGAGCCGAAGTTGGACACTCAATTTACTGAGCCACCCAGGCACCCCAAGATTTTTAATTTCTTATTAGTTTATCATATAATAACTACTTTTGTATTTTTAACTACTGGGCCTGTGGGAAGACATGATAATTCCTAAATATTATGAGAATATTTTCAATATTAAACTGAATATGTCAATTACTAAGCATCAAGTAATTTTTGAAAACAGAAATAAGCATGCGAATTGAGCTTTTTTTGGGGGTGGGGTATGCTATCTTAGGAACTTATTTTAAGTGCTAGGAATTTTTTTTAACTAACAATAAAAGAGTTTACAACTAAAGATAGAAACCCTGTCTGCATGCAGTGAATATTTTTGGATTCTAGGTTACAATCTCTTTTCTCAGCTATTTACATAACTGGCAAAATAACTTAATGTAGGATTGAAATAAAAACATCAAAGTGTTGTATGAAAAGCGTACTATTTGCTAGGCACTGTCAATTATACTAGCTCAATTCCTACTTCGAAATCTTTATTATGGCTTTCAAATTATTGTTTCACTGACTGCTGTTACCATTCTTTCCTTTTTATTAACTTCACATTTTCCAAGCCCACTATCTTCTCTCCAGTGTCTTCAGTGTTATTCAATGACATCATGGTCTTTGCTCCATATTCATAATTCTTTTTATTCCTAACTCACCACCATCTTCTCTTGACCTCATCTTAAATGACTTTTGTGTCACTATTAATAAGATACTTATCATTATAAGTACACATCAACTTGATAGTAAACTGAACTACATTCCCCAAACCACATCCTGATCCTTGTTATCACTTCTGGAAAAAAGAAAATAGGAAGTCTTTACTATCTGATCTTAGCAGTGGCATGTGCTGGTAAATGTTTAACAATCAGATCTCTGGGAAAAAAAAAGAGAGGGCCTGATTTGTAGTTGTTGCTGATTTTCATGGTGTAAACACTTCCACTGTGGCTGATTTCGAGTTACCACCGTGATTCCCTTGAACACACAGTTGGGAAGAAATGCTTACAATCTGCTCTCTGTAGCTGGAACTGGCTGCTGCACACCACTGGATCATAGATTCTTATTTCTACATTCTTCATGCCTTTTTCCCTATTTTTCTAATTTCGAGTTTCTTAGCTATTGCTGTCCTCACTCAGTTGATCATCCTAACTTTCTTTTCTTCCATGTTAAAGCTTATTGGCAATCCCTTCAAACACAACTCCCCAAGGGGAAGGAAAAAAAAAAAGAAAGAGGTTAGAGTGGGAGAGAGCCAAAGCATAAGAGACTCTTAAAAACTGAGAACAAACTGAGGGCTGATGGGGGGTGGGAGGGAAGGGAGGGTGGGTGATGGGTATTGAAGAGGGCATCTTTTGGGATGAGCACTGGGTGTTGTATGGAAACCAATTTGATAATAAATTTCATACATTAAAAAAAAAAAACTCCCCAAAGAATCGCATTTTCCAAGCCTTCCCATTGCACTAGACACACCCATCAAAACTAAGCCAGGATCAACCAAAGTCTTTTCCTTTTTCTTTTTTATCCATTTCTCCCACTTCTTTTTCTTGAAAGTGAAAGGGATGAGAGAAGATTGTGCATCTGTGTGTTAGGATTGTGTTTTAATGCAAATCTATAAATTCTGGGGAGTCTTTTGTGCCTTTATTATGCCTTTTAATTATTTCAATCAGTTCCTCCAATTACTCCTCATAATAGCTCTTACAACCCTTCATCACTCATTTTAGGTCTTGCTTTAGTTCTATTATTTTAGCAAAATCCGCCTCCAAGAACAGAGAGCTCAGGAATGATGTTATATATACTCCTCCCACCTTGACCTTTGTTTCTGCTCATCCCTCACTACTTCCACATCCCTCTTTTTTTCTAAAACTTAACCTTTACCTTTGCTTTTTTGAGGGAATCTCATTTTATTTTCTTTATGTGGCTCAATCCATCGTTACTCCAATTTCCCCACTGTTTTTCACACTCTCTTTCTATTCTTACCCTCCACTTTGCTTGAAATCGGATGGAAACATTTCCTGCCTTGAAACTAAAACAAACAAAATCCTTTTCTCAACATCTTCTCATAAAACCACCAAACGTTACTTCTTTCTTTTATTACAACCCTATAAAGAGTTTTTGTACTTTGGGTTTTTATTTTCCATATTACCCATTTTTTCCTTCCTTAATGGGAATATAACTTCTGTATGTTTGTAGGACCATAAACTTCAGAACGCTAACAGTGTATCTTGTTCATAGCACTTTGCAATATGTCTAGGCAATCAATAAATATTCAGTGAATAAATACAAGCCATCACCACTCCTAAAACTGTCTCCACTTAGTCAGTGACTTCTTGCAATTGTCAAAATGATGATTGATTGATTGATTACCACCTGTAAGACTTTCTGTAGCATGAAGCTTTCCTGGAAACTTTTTCTTCTCATAGCCCTTTCATTTCTTGATTTCTATGTTCATAACTTTCTTTTCATTTTCTTCTTGTCCTTTAGAATACCCTTTATTTTCTTTGGTAACTTGCTCCATAAAGTTTGATGAGCTCCAGTGTCCTTTCTTTTCTCAGTTTTATTTCTTCCCAGAGTGGTTTTCTCTTGGCACATATGAAGAATATATGTGTATTAACTTATCTATACATCAATGGACAAGTCTACATTTTTAAAAATTATATTAATAAAGATAGTGTGAAATTGATATAAGGATAGACAGCTCAATGGAACAGAACAGAGAGTACACAAATAGATTCACCTATACAAGGCTGAATAACTTTTGACAAAAGAATCAATGCAATAGAGTGGGCAATCCTTTTAAGAAATAATGCTGTATCAACTGGATAATTACATGAAAAAAAAAAGCATTAGCTCTAACTTCTTCATTAGAACAGACAAGCTATTAACTTGAGATACATTTTAAATCTAAATGGAAAAGGCAAATGATTATGCAAACCTTCAAAGTTCCTAAACATAAAAGAAAAAGAAATTAACTGGATTTCATAACAGTTAAAAACATCTGCTCATCAGAATATATAACTAAGAAAATGGGAAAGTCTACAGACTGTGAGGAAATTTCTCAACACATATATTCAACAAAGGATTCCTATAAAACAGTAGCTAAAAAAAAATAAAAATGGCTAAATGACAGATTATTTCAAAAAGTAAGTATATGAATGGCCAATAAGCACCTGAAAAAGTGATCAACACCATTAGTCATCAGAAATGCAAAGTAAAATCACAATGAGCTATTGCTACACACTCGGTAGAATGGCTAAAATTTCAAAGGTGAACAGTAAGCACTATTATGTTGAAGAGTATGTAAAGCAACAGAACCTCTCATCCATGGTTTTTCTGAGGGTAATAGGGTGCAACCCTATTTGGAAAATATGTTGGCAGCCACTTACAAAGTTGAACATGTTCCTACATTATTATGCAGCAATTCCATCTTAAGCATCTACACATAAAGAGTGACAGATTTTGTCTCTCCCCCCAAAAAACTTGTGTAAGAATATTCACTGAAGTTTTACTTATAATAGCAAAATATTGGAAAAAACCTGAATATCCATCCGGAGAACTGACAAATAGATTGTAGCATATTCACGCAATGGAATATTACTCAGCAATACATTAAGTTAAAGAATGAGCTTCTAATGCACATGGTTAAATGTCAAAAATTACACATTGAGTGAAAAAAGCCAGACCCCAAAAGTTTACATGATCCCATTTATATGAAGTTCAAAACCGGACAAACTAATTAATGGAGATAGAAATTAAAATAGCTATTGACCTAGGAGGAAGGCGATCTTCTTGAAGAGGGAATTGGACCTTTCAAGGTGGTAACAGTGTTCTGCATCTTGCTTGATTGGGATATTGGTAAGACAGTTGTATAAATTGTCAACACTCTTGAACTCTATTCTTAGAGCTATGTATTTTACTCTATTTAATCATAACTCAAATAAAATTAATTAAAATATCAATATTTTCATCCCTCATCTTGCTCTCAAAATCCAAACCTTTATTACTATTGATTGAATGTCTCCACCTGCAAAGTTCTATTTCAAATGCAATGTATTAAATAGTAGAGCCAAGTATTTTTTTTCCGAATTCTCAACTTTTCTTCTCTTCCTGGCTTCACTCTTTGGTTGATCGCATCGCCATAACTTCAATTAGTCACATCTCAGAATGTTGAGCCATCTGTCTTCTTCTCACCTATTTCTTCTCTTCTCTTTCTATTCTGGGTGTCCTATGGTTTCCACTTCTAAACCATACCTTGTATCTTATCATCTGCATGGTTCTGCTGGCACCTACAATGCTATGCTGCTCTTAAGTCAATTATGATCTAATCCTCTTGCTTTGAGTATCAATTCTTTCTATCTTTTATACAGCATTGGTCATTTTTCTACCATTCATATAGCCTGTGCAAACATGATATCATGTCAATACCTGTCTATAGGCCCCAGTGTCTTTATTGTCTACAGTAGACTTTGCAAACTATTGACCCCAAACTGGATTTAGTCAACAAACATGTTTGGCACTTATGAATTGAACCTTAGAATTTGTGGATAACTCTTGACAAACTGTAAGACCTCTCATGAAAATCTGAATTGCCAGCTTTTATGAACAAAATCAGAAGGTCTGACAATGCTGTGCTTCAATTCTTACAGATCACCAATTGTCTCATGCTGAGTTAGTCACTCTCCTCCTTTAGATGGGGGCATGCATTAGCTGCTCTCCATCATCCTCTTTACTCCCCCTGACAGGTTCTCCTTCACTTAGTCACTGTACTTGCCTGGTGTTTGAGCTTTAGTAAGACATGACAAATAATAATCTTCACAAATTGGCCTCAGTTTTCTTTTTAGAATATATTCACATGATCCTTGAAAGTTCACAGGTTTCTGTGATTACTTTCTTCCCTTTCTGGAATTCTCATCTTTTTTTTTCTTTATATAACTCCATCTATCTTCCTATGTACCGGTTTCTACTCTAGCAAAACTACAACTCCTACATATTCTGCAAAGATTAGTTAAAATTTAAATTTTCTCTTATCCCTCCTGAACATTTTTACTTTTTATGTTTTATATGTTCCTGAAATAACTTATGTCACGGAATAATTTTGGCCCACATTTCTGGTTTCTCTGCCAAACTCTGAGCACAGGGTGAAGAATCATATAATACTTATTCTTAGATCTCCAGGAACTGGCATCTGGTCTGTGCACTATGAACTAGTCTTCACAATAATCCTTGAAGTTGTGTATTACTGTCCCTATTATAGTTGTGGAAACTGAAGCTCAGGTTATGCATCCGTCCAGTAAAGGGGGCAGTGGTCTCTCTGACTTGAGTTCATGTATTTGTTCCATGAAACCAAACTGTCATTTTGAAGTCTTAATAAAAGACATTAATATAATAATTTTATTCAAGAGAATCTTAGGGACAAATTTTAATAATCATATTTATTTAAGTAAATACATTTCTATATAATGAAACTTATTTGAAAGCATGTCAGAAATAAAAACAGAAAATAAATTTGATAGAATGTGGGCCATTTCTTGTAAAGGAATTATAAATTATCAATACATTGAAATGTTTATCAATGTCTTAATTACAATATAATTAAATTGCTTTTCTATTTAAAAAAAAGTGTGGACAAATTTTAAACTTCACCTAAAAATACCATTAATGCAGAATTGAGTGGAAATAAAGATGATAATACTATCTTCAGAATGGTAGAGAAAAAAGAAGTCAATAAAAGGTGTGTCACAAATTTCATGATGATTTGGCCATTCATTGCATTTTGCTGCAGTAGAGCAAACCAAAGCAAAAAAAACAAAAACAAAAACAAAAACAAAACTATCTTATTGTGATGTTAAAAATAATTGAAGAGAATAAAATGTGCAATTATTAAATCAGTAAATACATAGTGACTTTTATTTCAAGTTTTCCCTCAATAATTGAAAAAGAAACAACAAAATTAGTCACATTAAATTAAAATTCATGTCAAATAAAAAAATTTTCAACAACATTTAACAGAACCTGAGAGTGTAACTTTGGACAGATTTAAAATGGCCTAGATTCTTGTAGACTCAAAGAAGATAAGATTTTTTAGATGGCAAGATGTTTAAAAAAAGCTGTAATTTCAGTTAAGGATGTTTTGCAATGGAATTATGAGGTATATTATTAACAACTGTCTTACCAAAATAAATCTTTCTAAAAATATTAAATATCATTTGATTCAAAGTTCAAAAATTTGCAAGATTTTCTTTTTTAGCCTTAAATTAGTCATGTGGTATAAAAGGTACTGCCCAGTGGATACTTTGGGTGCATTTTGTGTCAGAAGACTTCCACACTTATAAAGAAAGTCAGTCCACAGCCCAAAATATCAGATGTAGAGTATAGATTTTTAGATTTTCTATTACTGTCAAAGAAGAATTTTAGCATGATACGGAAAAATCAGTTTTTATCATGACAATTTTGCATTTTACATTTAGCTCTATGATCCATTTTTGAGTTAATTTTTGTGAAGGATGTAAAATCTGGGTCTAGATTGATTTTTTTTGTATATCCAGTGTTTCCAACACCATGTGTTTAAAAGAATCTTTTTATCCATTGCACTACCTTTTGTTCCTTTTCAAAGATAAGTTGAATATATTTATGTGAGTTTATTTCTGGGTGCTCTGTTCAGTTTCATTGATTTATTTGTCTTTTTATTTTTGCCAATATCATACTATCTTGATTGCTTTAGCTTTATTTTTTTAATGTTTAGTTATTTATTTTGAGAGAGAGAGAGACAGCATGAGTGAGGGTGGGGCAGATAGAAAAGGAGAGAGAGAATCCCAAACAGGCTCTGTACTGTCAGCGCAGAGCCCCATGCGGGGCTCAGTCACATGAACCATGAGATCATGACCTGAGCCAAAATCAAGAGTTGGATGCTTAACTGACTGAGCCAGGCTGCCCCTACTTTAGGTTTATAGTAAGTCTTGAAATCAGATAGTGCCAGTTCTCTGACTTTGTTCTTCTCCTTCAATACTGTAGTGACTATTCTGAGTCTTTTGCCTCTCCATGTAAATTTTAGAATTAGTTTGTTGATATCCACAAAATAACTTGCTGGATTAAAAACTTTGGATCTGGATTGCATTAAATTTATATATCAAGTTGGAAAGAACTGACTGACATTTGACAATATTGAGTCTTCTTATCCATGAACATGGACTATATCTTCATCTTCATTTATTTAATTATTCTTTGATTTCTTTCATCAGTGTTTTGTAGTTATTTTCATGTAGATTTTGTACATACTTTGTTAGATTTATAATTAAGTATTTCACTCTGTGTGTGTGCTAATGTAAATGGCATTGTGATTTTCATATCAAATTCCACTTGTTCATTGTGTATATACGAAAGTGGTTGACTTTTCCATATTGTATTTTTGCAACCTTGCTGTGATTACTTATTAGTTCCTGAAGTTTTTGCTGGTTCTTTTGGATTTTCTACCCAAGTGATCATGTCATCTCTGAACAAAGACAATTTTATGTCTTCCTTCCTAATCAGTGTATTTTTCATTTCCTTCTCTTGTCTTATTGATTGGCCAGGACCTCCAGTATGTTGTTGAAAAGGAGTGTGAGAGAGGCCATCCTTGCCTTGTTCCTAATCTTAGTGGGAAAGTTTTGTTTCTTACCATTAAGTATGATGTTAACTGTAGTTATGTGGAAGGTATTCTTCATCAAGTTGAGAAAATTTCCCTCTATTTCTAGGTTCCTACATGTTTTTATCATAAATGGGTCTTGGCTTTTGTCAGATGCTTTTTCTATGTTTATTGTTATCTCCATGTCTCAGCCTGTTGCTATAATAGATTACATTAATTGATTTCCAAATATTGAACCAGCCTTGTATATCCAGCATTAATCCCATTTGATTATGGTGTATAATTATTTTTATATGATTTTGGATTTGACTTTCTAATATTTTTTGTGAGGATTTATGTTCATGAGAGATACTGATTTGTACTTTTCTTGTGATGACTTTGATGTTGGTATTAGAGGAATGCTGGCCTCAGAAAATAGTTAGGAAGTATTCTATTTCAGTAATCTGGAAGAGATTATAGAGAATTCATATAATTTCTTCCTCAAATATTTGACAAAATTCACCAGTGAACCTGTCTGGGCCTGGTGCTTTCTTTTTTGGAAGATTATTAACTATTAGTTAAATTTAATAGATATAGTCTTATTCAGATTATCTATTTATTCTCAAGGGAATTTTGACAGATTGTTTCTTTTAAGAAATCCCTTTTGTTTAGGTTATAAAATTTATGAGCATAAAGTTTCTCATAATATTCCTTTATTACCATTTTAATGTCTATGCAAAGTTTAATGATGTCCTCTATTTCATTTTTGGTAATAGTAATTTGTATCTTCTCTCTTTTTCTTAGTTAGCTTGTCCAAATACTCATTGTTTGAATCTTTTTAAATGGTTAGCTTTCGGCTTTATTGATTTTCTTTATTGCTTTCTTTTTTAAATTCCATTGATTTCTGCTCTAATGTTGATTATTTCTTTTCTTCTAATTACTTTGGGCTTAATTTGCTTTATTTTTCTAGTTTCTTAAGGTCAAAGCTTACTCCTCCAGTGCTCTTCCTTTTTGCTATAGATCCAAATTGCTAACCTATATAATTTTCCTTCTTTCTGAAGAACTTCTTTTGATGTTTGTTACAAGGAAAGAAAGTCTTTCTACATGAGAAGTTATTTATTTCTCCTTCACCCCTGCTCTGAGTCTGATTCTGATGCTTTCTCAGTCTCCTTAAATTGTATTTTTTGTCTTTTAGTATGCTTTGTAATTTTTTGTTGAAAGCTGTACATAATGTAGTAGTAGGTAAATGGAACTCTAGTAAATAGACTTTTGATGGTGTGCTGCTAAAATGTGAAGTGAGTGGGAGTGTTGTACAGTACTATGATTATGTCAGTCTTTTAGTGAGCCTTGGACCCCTGTTCTGTGAATGTTGCAAACATATTCACAGGTTTCAAAATTTAAGATACAGGCATCTTGGGAGGGGGACATCCTTCTGTCTACACCTTGAAATGCTCTTGTTTTAAAAGTAAATTAAAAAAAAAAATGACAGGGGCACCTGGGTGGCTCAGTTGGTTAAGCATTCAATTTCGGCTCAGGTCCTGATCTCACAGTGTGTGAGTTCGAGCCCTGCATTGGGCTCTGTGCTGACAGCTCACAGCCTGGAGACTGCTTCAGATTCTGTGTCTCCCTTTCTCTCTGTCCCTTCCCCACTCTCATTCTATCTGTCTCTCTCTCAAAAACAAATAAAACATTAAAAAAAATTAAAGGCAAATCAATCCATGCAAGAATATGATCCAGCTTTATCAATATGCATGTAAATAATTTGGTTGTGAGAGGAGGCTAGGATCAGTATTTGAAAACATGCAAGTATTTTTGGAACGACTTGAGTATGTGAATTTATTACTTCAAATATGTATTTTATGAAATCTAAATACAACTCAATATTTCTACTGAAAATTTAGTACCCAAAAGAGATGTGGTGTAAGCATAAAATATATACTTTATTAGAAAGATTTTGTATGAAAAAAGTAAAATATTTCATTATAATGTTGTATTAATTATATTTTGAAATTATTGTGCAAATTTGGGGCTAAATAAAATATATTATTGAAATTTATTTTATTTGTTTTATTTACTTTTTTCTTTTGAAATTTTTTAAAGTTTATTCATTTGTTTTGAGAGAAAGGGAGAGAGAGAGAGTTAAAGAGAGAGAAAGCAGGAGAGGGGCAGGGAGAGGGACTGAGAAAGAATCGCAATCAGGCTCTGCACTGTCAGCACGGAGTCTGACACAAACTCACAAACTGTGAGATCATGACCTGAGCTGAAGTCAGATGCTTAATTTATTGAGCCACCCAGGTGCCCCAACACTAACAATTTCTAAGGTGATTTCAATTGTAATATTGTCCTTAAAATAAATAAATAAATAAATAAATACATAAATAAATAAATAAAGCTATACAACTCTATAGCATCCAGAAAGTAGTCATAGGAAAAAAAAGTCCAATATATCCTAATGCTTCTACCTACAGGAGAGTTATTTGTTTGATGTCGGGTTTTGGAAGGAGGGGATAAAAAATAAAAAGCAATAACATAAGACTAATAGAATTTATTTATTTACCATTGCATTTGTTAGGGACACAGCTTCATAGTTTAAGTCATGCCATCTTGTCATATTATGTTCATTTCTACTTGAGCCTTAGGCAAAGCTACCAAATACAGGAGGCTCATATTATATCACTATTTAAATATATCTCTTTGAGAAAGGAGCAAGAAACAAAGACTGCAATGATACCTTTCTCAATTTTCAGACAAAATATTGAGATGACTTTTTTTGTTTGAAAATTTTTATTTTGTCTGAAAATATCTGGTCAAGATTATTTTTCGTAAAAATGGAAATGATAAGCAAACATTTCCATATATTTTCATTTATATAACCCATCAATATGCTTAGTCTTGATATAGTTATATGACATTTCAAAAACATGATTTCATGAGACGTAAATAATTAAAATAAATATTAAATATTATATAAACTGAGCTTATCATATTTCTTAAATTAGGCATCTACATTGTTGTATTTGAAGGCAGCTACAGAACATTTGAATGATCATTAAGATATAGAATGTACTTTTCAAATATTTAAAGATATTTAAGTGTGCTGACTGAGCCTAACCAGGGATTTTAACTTTTATTGTGCTGGATAGGTTAAAGAAACAATTTATATCATTTTTATTTTATTTATTTATGGCTGTTTACTCTTGCTGTATTTTTAGGCTATTTTTCTAAGAATGTGGAACATGTTATGTCATTAGGACTACTTTATGGTGAGAAATATTTATTTTGTAGGAAGTGTGTGAATTTAGAGAATTAAATAAAAATTATGAAAGAAATATTGGTTCTGTTTAAATTAATATAAATCCTAAAGGCTGACTCAGCATTTTATTTCACTATATCAGGCAGGATTAGAGTGGAAAACTTTAATTTTCTTACACAAATAAGAAAGAGTGTCGACTTCATCCAATAATTGCAGTTCTACACGATGTTATTTAAATTATGGTAAGAAATCACTATTGCAAAATAGAAGTCTATCTATTGTTTAATAATGGGCTCTAAGTGTAAGAAAAACAATTATATGAAATCGTAAATGTGATATTTGGGTACTATGGCAAGATCTGACTCAAAGGAAATTTAGATGTGAAGTTTGCATCTAATAAATCCAAATGTTAATGAAATATTCCTAACACAAGATAAAAAACAAGTTTATGTGAAACTACTTTTGTTATTATATTCTTATTGAAAAACAGATACTAGGAACCTCTAATACTACAAGCCCTCAGAACAAGAATGCATGTTATCATTTTTAGGGTAATCACTAAAAGAACAAAAATTAAATATTAATGGAATAGAAAGTAAGTAATAAATTACTTGATTAATCAAAAATAAAGCAAAAACAGGAGAAAGAATAACATAAAACAGATAAACTAAATTAGAAACAATAGTAAGAAGATAAGTGTAAATACATGTATGTCAGTGTTTACATTTAAGATAAATTGACTATTCTTAGTGTTAGTCTGTGATTGTCAGATTAGAATAAACAAAACAAAGCCTGACTCTGATTCATCAAAAGTCACTTTTATAAGGATCTAAAGAGGTTGAATATAAAAGGAATAAAAACGTACAACACAAATACTAACAAAAATAAAGCTGATGAAGCTGTAGAAATATTAGACAAAATAGACTTTGGGCAAAATAAAGAGAGTTATAATGAAAAGGATTAGTACAACTGGATGATAACATAATTTTAGGCCTAAATCACACAAAATAGAACTAAAGCATAGAAAATTGACAAAACTAAAAGAGAAATAGACAAGTCAGCAAACATAGAGAAAGACTTCAGTAAACTCCCCTCAATAGTTAATGGAACAAATAGAAAAAAAATATTCACAAGAATATACAAGATCTAAACAAAAAATTTTGAAAACTTGGTCTAATGGATTTATGAAGAATATTACATACAACAGCAACACAATTCACATATATTTTCTCAGGTGCACATGCAAGTTACCATATTTGTAAGTAAATATATAATAGGATGCACCATGTTTGAGGCAATAGAGAAAATCTTAATCAATGAATGATAACAATGGAATCAATTAGAAAATAATAAAAAAAATAAGATAATAGAAAAACACTAACTTACTGAAATTTAGAAAATTTGTGACCTCTACAGTCACAAATATATGCTTTAAATAAATATGTTAAAAGGAGGAAATATTAAAAATCAGTAATTCAAAATTCTATTTCAAGAAACTAGTAAAAAAAAACAATTTGCAAGAACATGGATGGAACTTAAGGGCACTATGCTATGTGAAATAAGTCATCAGAAAAAAAACAAATACCATACAATTTCACTTATACATGCAATTAAAAAAAAGAAGTTTACGGATACAGAGAACAGATTGGTGGTTGCCAGAGGTGGTGGTAGTGGGAGGGGGCAAAATGAGTGAAGGAGAACAAAATGTACAAACTTCCAGTTATTAAATAACTCATGAGGATGTAATATATGGCTGTTGCATATTTAAAAGTTTCTACAAAACTAGATCTTAAATTTCCTCATCATACACAAAAATGTTATTATGTTTGGTGACATATGTCAACTAGACACTGTGGTGATCATTTTGCAATATATAGAAATATTGAATCATGTCGTGTAACTCAAACTAACACAATATTATATGTCAATTAAAAATAAAATTCAAAGATGGGAAAGCAAAGAAATTATAAAGATGATGACAGAAATCAGTAAAATAGAAAATAAATATTCAAAAAAGAAAATCAATAGAGCCAAAAGATGACCCTGGAAAGAACAATAAAATTGATTAAGCTGTAAGACTGATCAAAGTATAAGCCGAGAACAAAAGGTTACCAATGTCAAGAATGCAGATTCTACAGATAACTAAAATATAACAAGAAAAATATTATGAACAACTTTATGTGATTAAATTTAATTTAGATAAAATTGACACTTTCTTTTTTTCAAAAAATACAATTTACCAATGTTGGTTGAAAGATAAATAGAAAATATGAATATTATTCTTTCTGCTAAAGTAATTCAAACCATTTTTATACCTTCCCACAATGAAAAACCCATGGTTTTGTATGGTTTTTGCCTGTGAAATCTTCCACAATTTTATGGGTGAATATAGACAAATTTTGAAAAATCTCCTCTATATAAGAAAAAGAGACAACCCTCCCTAACTATTTTAAGGGACTAGTTTAGCTCAATTCTAAAACTTGTGAAGAATCTTAAGAGAAAGGAATGACAGATAAGTCTCTGTCGATTAGAAAGGAACTTCCTTAATATCTACCAAAAACTTATAGCAAGCATTCTACTCAATGAGAAATATTGAAAATGTTCACCCTGAGTTTGGAAAAATAAAAAGACAATTCACAATTGACTACTATCACGATTTCCATTCATCATTATTTTGGAGATGCTGGCTATAACCGTAAGACAAGTATAAGAAATGAACCATATAGATTAGAAAGAAAGAAATTGTCATTATCTGAAGGCAATCTTATTATGAACCTAGAAAACCTAGGGGAGGCTAGTAGAATTAACTAATAGAATTAATAAGAAAATTTAACTTTTTGTCTTATGTACAAGTCAAAATATAATATCTAATTGTTTTTTATGTACCATCAAAAATAAAAAAGGAAACAAAAATAAAAAAAACATAATTTACATAGAATAAAAATATCAAATAACCTGGGAATAAATATATCTCTAGATGCACAAGACTGCTACACTCAAATCTATGAAACATTATTAAAGGGCATGTTTTAAATGTATATAAATGGAAAGATATATCATATTCATTGATTGGAAGAAAATATGGCAATTCTCCATCAAATCAATGTATATATTTTTCTAAATTCTAGTGACAATTTCAGCTTTTTCTGTGGCAGACATTGAGAAAATAGTTCTAAAATTTATACAGAAGCACAAAGAACAAAGAATAACAAAGCCATTTTTGAAGAAAAAATGTGGAAGATTTACCAATACCAGAGGTGATGATGGTATGGTATTCGGCCAAGGTAGAAAAGCTTAGCAATGGAGTAGAACAGTTAAGAAATAGAATATACAAAAACAACACTGAAATACTATGAGAAAAATGATAGCTTGATCTTTTTAATAAGTGGTGCTCAGTTAACTATTCATATAATAAAGGTATTTACATCTCTACCTCACATCATTTATGAAAAAAAAATCAACCCTAGTTGATTTGAAGACTTTTTTTTTTTTAAATAATAGGTAAATCATCATATGGGAATGGTAAAGATTTCTTAAAAAGAAGATAATATGTGCTTATCAAAAAGAAATTGTAGATTGAATTTTATTAATTTTAGAAATTCTATTAACCAAAAGACACCTGTAAGAAAGTGAAAAGGAAGGCCACAACAGAGGGTAAAATGCAATACATGTATCTAGTTTTTTTTTTTTTTTTTTTTTTTGTTTTTTTTTTTTTTGGGACAGAGAGAGACAGAGCATGAACGGGGGAGGGTCAGAGAGAGAGGGAGACACAGAATCGGAAACAGGCTCCAGGCTCTGAGCCATCAGCCCAGAGCCTGACGCGGGGCTCGAACTCACGGACCGCGAGATCGTGACCTGGCTGAAGTCGGACGCTTAACCGACTGCGCCACCCAGGCGCCCCTGCAATACATGTATCTAACAAAGAATTTGGATTTAGAATACTGAATAAACTCTTAAAAGAATGTCAAAAAGATAGACTCTAAAATAGAAATATGGGCCAAAGACATTTCACAAAAGGACGCCCAAATGTTGGTAAACATGAAAAGATGTTCATCATTATTTACCAAGACATGCAAATTTAAATCACACTGAGATAATACTACCTATCAAAATTGCTAGAATAACAAGATCTGAAAATACCAAGTATTTGTGAGCATGTAAAGAACCAAAACTCTATTGTTAGTAAGAAGGTGATTTTGTATAATCTCTATGGGAAAATTGGCTGTTACATGTATAAGATGTATATTTCCCGATAATCCAACAATTCTACTCTACTGTATATACCCTGAGGGATGAAATACTCAGAAACAGACATGTGTTAGGATCCCTCTATTAGGATCTGTACCTAATAGCAAAAAACTACCAAAGTACCCACCAAGAGTAGAATGGATAAATAAATTTTGGTTTATTCACACAATAAAATGCTATACAGTAAAGAAAATGAATGTTCAACAATGCTACAATAATAAAAATGCATGTAACAGACTATGTTGGTTGCAAAAGAAATAGGGGACGCCTGGGTGGCTCAGCAGGTTAATATCTGACTTCAGCTCAGGTCATGATCTCGTAGTTCAGATCATGATCTCATGGTTTGTGGGTTTGAGCCCTGTGTCGGGCTGTGCTGACAGCTCAGAGCCTGGATCCTGCTTTGGGTACCGTGTCTCCCTCTCACTCTGCCGCCCCCCCACCTGACCCCTGCTCGTGCCTCTCTCTGTCTCTGTCTCTCTCTCTGTCTCTCTCTCAAGAATAAACATTTTAAAAATTTTGAAAATTAAAATTAAAAAAAGGAAAAAGAAATAGAAAGCACACATATTATTCTTTCTATTAAGGTAACTCAAATGATGTCATATTATTAATAAAGTCAGTTCTAAATGGATCACAAATATAATTGTAACAGAAAAAAATTAAGCCCTTTGGAAAATAACTTATCCTACTCTTAACCTTTGGATAAGAAAGGATTTCTTGGAAAGAAATTATAAATGTGAACAATAAAGAAACATTTAAATTATTAACTGCATGCAGTATAATTAAGATACATTAAATATATATATATATATATATATATATATATTTTTTTTTTTTTTTTTCAAACAACAGCATAAAGAGAGTGAAAAGACAAGTTACACCTGGGAGAATAAATTTGCAATACATTCAGTTGACAAAATGTTTTATGTTCAAAATAAAGAACTCACTATAAATAAGAAATAGAAAAATTAATAATGAAATTCACAGAAGACATCAATGTCTTCCTCAGAACAGGATATGCAAAATGTGTAGGAACATGAAGAGATGCCAAACTACATTAGATATTGGGTAACTACAAAGTAAAACCAAAATAAGGTATCACTTCACGTAGAACTGATTGGGACAAATTTTAAAGTTGGACAAAACCAAGTATCAGCAAGGACATGGATTAACATGAACTACCCATGGGGATCTACATTTTACCACCACTTTGGAAATAGTATCACATTACCTAGTAAAGTTGAATATGTACTTATCATATGGTCCCAGGATTCCATTCCTTTACATATTCTTGAAACACTAACAATAGATCTTTACAGCATTATTGTAACATTATAGACATAGTAGCATGGTTTATGATGACAAAAACCAATCCATTTAACCTTTGAATACTAGTAGGGATAAATACATTTTGGAATACCCATATACTAGAATTATCATACCTCAATAAAAAAAATGTAAAACTCTAAGTTATATGGACCAATATGTATGAATCTCAAAAATAGGACTGAGAGAAAAGAG
This sequence comes from Panthera tigris, assembly GCF_018350195.1. Lineage (NCBI taxonomy): Eukaryota > Metazoa > Chordata > Mammalia > Carnivora > Felidae > Panthera > Panthera tigris. The sequence continues at coordinate 99,569,718 of NC_056663.1, read as the reverse complement.
TTAGCTGCAAAATAATTCCTAATATTCTTCTTTTTAAAATTCAAAAATGACAAAACTTAACAATATATTATTTACAGATGCATACATATTTGATAAAATTATTTTTTAAAGTAGGTAAATGACACATATCAAAAAAGTGCCTTAACAATTCCGAAAAAAAAAATAGCTAGATATTTTGACTGAAGTGTATACAATACACAGAGACATATTTCAGATATGTAAGGACCCCAAAATATTGTCCCCATGCACTCCTTTTTAATGAGTGATTAAAAGAAGTAGTAATGTAAACTAAGATAGAGAAAGATAACCCAGGAGAATGGTGAAGAGAAAGAAGCTTTAGGGTGACCAGCAATCAGGTAGATTTCTAAAATATCCAGGGTAGTTTTTAGCTTAGGGACGAAGAACAAGCTCCAGGAAAATAAGAGACTTAGTATAGATAATTTGAGAAGTGATTTGTTGATGATTATTGTTGGTGATTTGGTGGTGATTCCATACAGATACATTAGAAAAAAGAGAAAGGATGGCAGAAGGGAGAAGAAAGGGAGAGAAAGACAAGAGAAAAAGAAGGAACTGTTGACTTAAGGAAAACAAGTTTGTACAATTAAAAGTACAGTTCTTGGTGCTATAGTGAACAGTAGCATATAGTTATGATGATGCAAACACTGTTTAATTCAATAAATCAGTAGTTACATACTTATGTTGAGAGGGTGGGAAGAGACAGGTTGAAGAAAGAGATCTGTCTCCATCTCGCTTCACAGAAGTCCATAGATAAAAATGCTAAATTGCTAATCATTAAAAACAATGTAAGCATATTTTAGTTAGAAATGTGGAAATAATTACCAAGAAACAAAATTCTTGCCTCTGGAGAAGTTGTCTGAGTGATGAGACGACATATGGTTAGTGACCGCACTCTTTAATATAAGACTTTGATACATTAGAAAACAACTTTGCGTACCAACTTTTGATACTTAAAAAAAAAAAAAATAGCTAAAACAATGAATGAAAATTGCCCCAATTATAAATTTTCAAGTTTCTACTTTTATTCTGCAAAATCCCACTAATGTTGATTGGTCTGTTTGGTAAACAAGTAGTGTCTATCCTTGAGAATTTACACAACACATATACAAGGGGATGATTTTTTTAAGAAACTTACTTTGCAATGGGCAAGAAATTTAGAAGGCACTCTACCATCCAAGGTTAAATACTCCATACAGATGAAGTCAGTGGATGGTAGAACTCCAAAGGTCCTTCTGAATGAGAAATCTAAGCAAACAGTTAGTCTCTGCCAGAAAATAGCTGCTTTCTCTGAGATTCTTCTTCCACCCTGGGTTCCTTTGCTAGAGTACTTCCTTTCCATACAATTTTCCATACAATTTTGGTAGCTTGATGGGCTAAACACCCTAAAGAGTTATATTTCCTATCGTTTATGTTTTGTTGACATGGTTACAGAAACAGCAACTATGGCAGGCAATTAAACTGACTTCATGGTGTGCCTTTGCTGCAAGACTAAAGTCCTAATTTTCCAGTTGTACTTGGATCTGAAATTTGGCTCCATACGAGTGCAGTCTGTTCCAGGACAGAGTGAAGCCAAGTTTACATTGTGTATTAAATGCTCCAATGGTTGACACTTTTTTCAAACATGACATATACTTCATGGACTGGAATATAATAGTATGGTAGTAAAACCATAGAATTTATTTAAAAGCTTTTTTTTCTTTTTGTCTTCTTTTATTCCAAAGCCTTTCCTCTAATGTTAGATTTCCCTTAGTGTTTCTACTGCTATCTTTTATTTGATAAAGTAAATATATCTTAAACTTTGGAGAGAAAAGACCAAAAATAAGAGCTAATCAATCTCTAAAAATTCTTTCCATTCATTTTGTTTACTCTCCTTTTAAGTTTTTCACTATGAGTCTCTGCAACTTTCAAATCAGAGTTTCGTTGACCTTGTATAAAGAACTACTGTTCGTTAACCACAGAAGCTTTAGATATAAGGCAGAAAGCTCTGAAGTTGACATAAGGAACTAGATCTCCTACAGAGATGTGATTGCCATTTCTTATTCCAAGAATTACACACTAATTCCAGTCTTGTCTTAGAGGTAACTGCTTTCCTAACTTCCAAAGGGAAAAGTTGGTGAAACTACTAAGAACTAAAATCTAATCTTGAGGCATATTATGAGATTAGAGTCCAAATAGACAAATTTAGCAAATCTGCTTATATTCAAATTCAATTTGAATTTATAAATGAAAACAAGGGACCCCAAGTTATTTGAAACAGTATATGGATATTTATCACTATCATGATTGGTGACCTTGGAACTTCAGTTGAAATTAAATCTGTACCTATGGCTGCTAAGTTATCTGGTGTTTTCAGAAAGAAAATAATACTAAATTCAATTTTTAAGAAAAGAAGAAAATTAAAATGCAAAACAGAAAAAAAAATTCTCAGTTTGATTGTTTTAGACTTAGGATATCAAGTTTACCAGTATATCAAGTAATATTGTGTTGAGACAAATGGAGTGATGAGTTTTCTTGTTTTAAATTCTTTTTAACATTTATTTATTTTTGAGAGAGAGAGAGAGAGGGAGAGAGAGAGAGAGAGAGAGAGAGAGAGAGAGAGAGAGAGAGAGAGAGAATGAGCCATGAACAGGAAGGGGCAGAGAGAGAGGGAGACACAGAATCCGAAGCAGGCTCCAGGCTTTGAGCTGTCAGCACAGAGCCCAACGTGGGGCTCAAACCCACGAACTGTGAGATCATGACCTGAGCTGAAGTCGTAAGCTTAACCAACTTAGCCACCCAGGCACCCCAAGGAGTGATGAGTTTTCTTAAATATTTGCTTAGACACACCAGGTTTTACCTGATACTTTTGGGGGGAATGTCAGCACTCATGAATGACAAGCAGTTGTGTGCTTGTGTATCACACTCAATATTAGAATCCAATTCAGAATGAACAGTGCTTCAAAGATGATCGAAATGGCCACAACAGTCCTAAATTGAACACTCTCTGTAAAATGAGGGGCTGGGGAATAGTGCCACTGGGAAGAGGTGAGGGAGCCCCAGTCACCACTACACTTTCTCATTAGTTCAATAAGCTCTGGTTAAACATAGGTTAATGTTTAGGTCAACATATTAACCAAACAAACTCATCATCTCAAAGAGGCATATTTCTGTTCCAGTGTTCCTTTTCACTGCAAAAGGGACCACCACCTCCAAGCTAGTCAAACTTGATATCTGGAAGTAATCCTTGATTTTTCATTTTTCCTCATAGTCCATATCTAATCATTCATCAAGTTGTTCTTCATATCTCAGAAATATGTTTGGGATATTAATAATATTCCTTCTTACACCATCATTAATGAAGTTCAAAGGCTTGCCTACCTCTGTGAAGGGTTTTGATCACTCCGTGTCTATACTTGTCCTCTCTGATTCGTTCATTCTTGGCCCAGAAACCAGAGGAATCTTTGTGAAAATACAAATCTAACCTTGTCATTGCCATTCTTAAAATCATGAGGTAGCTTCATTTTGTCTTAAAATATCCAAAATCCCTACACAACTATCCACACTATATTTCTTATACCTCCAAACTTATCTCCTGTCATTTTATCTTTGATCTTTATGCTATATATCTTCTAACTTTATTTCAGATTTCAAGCATTATTTACAGAATTCATTGGGTTTTTTTGTTTTGTTTTGTTTTGTTTTTGCAGGGGGATATATTTTTATGGGATCCTATCACTCCTTCATCCTTACCCTATTCTTATTTATCCTCTCATGTAAGACTCAGTTCTTTAAGGAAGCCTCTCGTCACTAGACAAGTTTAATTCCTCATGATTTAATCTAATGATTTTGTACGCCGAACCTCTTCCTTCTTTTTTTTTTTTTTTAATTTTTTAACGTTTATTTCTTTTTCACAGAGACAGAGCATGAGCAGGGGAGGGGCAGAGAGACAGGGAGACACAGAATCTGAAGCAGAACTTCTTCCTTCTTAATGTACTTCACACTTCACTTTCCAGGTCAGTGTCCACACTTGACTCTAAGCCCCATATCTACTGGGATATTATCTACCTTCTCCATGCTTGGCCTCCTTATTTGTGCTATAAATCCTGAAACATAGTAGAAATTTGATAAATATTATTTAATCAAATAGAATGAAGTATATAAAAATGATTTTTAAAAATGTGTAGCAGCTTCCTTTAAAATGCTCAAGACTAGAGATCTCAAAGCATTCTATCCATACTGTCATAATCCACATTTTACTTCTGTTTTGCATATTAGGATTGTCTGTGAGTATGTGCATGTTGGGTGTTTGTGTGTAGGTATGTGGTAGAGGGTGGAAAGTGTGGAGGGTGAAAAGAAACAAGGTATTATTGGCAAAGTCCAATTAATATGTATTTTGGCCAGTAGTATGGAAAGCACTATGGGGGATAATTTGTCTTTCTTTTATCAAAGACCTTGCCATATTCTGAAGTCTTTTCTAGTCTTCTTGGCATATATACTCTAGAGAATCCTATATACCAAAACAAAAATACTTATAAAATGCAAATAGAAATTCCCTTGAAAATAAATCATAGCATACCCTGATACCTTTGTCTTCCTTCAAAGATGTGAGGATATGAGGAATATGTAAAACCTAATCCCTTCCTGTGGTTTTAAGAAAATATTGAGAACAAAATACATGCAACCCTCAGCACATATTTGCAGTCACTCCAAAGTAAATGTTTCTTTATACCTTGTGGAAAAAGCAATTTTGGGACTCCCTGCTTTTGAAAATGAGCTAGAGTTTTTTTTCAAAGACCACTTCATTGAGAGGCATATATACTTTAGAGGCAACACCCTTCTAAAATTTTGTACCTTTGAATGACATTTCCTTGAAATGTTTTAAGTTACAGAAGGAAATCCTACATCTTTTGGGGGTGGGTGGTTTATATCATATTGTATGATACAATTAAAAATTTTGAGTATTGCCATAAATAAATTTGAGCAACATAGAATACTCTAGATTTTCTAAACATTTTATCATGCAACCAAACTGTGATGGTTATGTTTGTTTGTTTGAACACCTGTTAAAATCTGAGTCACTCAGAAAAAATTGGCAAAATTTAGGTGTAATGGGACAGAAAATTAGTTCCAAACTAGCAACCGTTTCAGTCTCTTTTATCCCTCAAATAACCTAGCATCTCACAGCCTATCTTCATTTGTACAATGGCAATAATCACACCTATTACTTAGTGTAATGAGAATTTAATGAGAAATGCCAGATTCCCTATTCAAAAATCTCATTTTCTCTTCTAAGCTCTAAACCAGAGGAGAAAATTGTGACCAGCCATTTTGTATATAAAAAAAATACGTAGCAGCATTTAGAAATAAGTATTTCCTCTAAAGGGAAATAATCAAACCTGCATTATTATAAATGTAATATTCATGTAAATCTCTCAACTGCAATATTTTTTTGCACTGGGGCAACTTCAAAGATGGAGGCTGTGAACAATTCTGGCTGTTACCATCCTATGTCATGTAGTGGAATGGCAGACAGCATCATGCGTGTGCTTGGGGAGAACCTGACTGGTGCTACAATCAAAGTTCAGGGGGACACGCTTTACAGACTAACAAAGCAACTGCAGAAACAATAACCCTGAACCCTCTTTTACATTCAAATCACTCTCAGCATGTCTGCAAATCATAAAAGGACTTTAAAGAATGAAAAGTCAGAAATTCGAGCACAGAGTACATGGGTTTCTGGACAAGTCTAGGTATAGAATTGGAAACGAGTGAATATGAGTTCTGTATCAAAATTGTGCCTGCACAGAAACCTGACCTTTATTCCTTCACCATTCCCTGCCCTTCACCCGATGTCCTACATACTTGTGTTTGAGTAAAGGGAAATTCAAGCTAAGAAGAAACTTCAAACACCACAAAGTAAACACTCACAGCATCCTCTGCCTAAAGAGTCACACTTCAGAGAGAACAAATGATTTTTTTTCCAAGAGAGAACTGCTGTTAGCAAATACATGACAGTTCACAGGCTTCCGCTCTAGTGAAGTTGACTGGAAATGGAAATCACTGAATCAGACTGGGAATGGAAATTGCCTGCGGGAGGCTCAGTTACTTAAATTTTCAATGATTGCCTCACGTACATTTTTCCTGAATTCATGTTTAAGAAACAAGAATGTTATAATGATTCCTCTTTTTAATTTTTTCTAAATGTTTTTATTTAAATTTAAGAGAGAGAGAGAGAGAGAGAGAGAGAGAGAGAGCAAGCTGGGGAGGAGCAGAGATACAGGGAGACACAGAATCCCAAGCAGACTCCAGGCTCCAAGCTGTCAGCACAGAGCCCGACGCTGGGCTTGAACTTACGGACCTTGAGATAATGACCTGAGCTGAAGTTGGACCCTTAACCAACTGAGCCACCCAGGCGCCCCATGATTTCTCTTTTTAAAAAGCAAGAAAATAATACTAAAGTTTAAAGCTTTGAAATCATACATTGCTTTGTTTGATTAATTTCTGAGAGCCACATATCTGATTATATTGTATGTTTCTTCATTGTTTCTCAGAGGATAAGAATGGCAAGTTAATAAATTGCAAAGATGTGAATAGATCTTTGGAATGGGTGAAAACCCTTTCATTTGATATTAAGGTGAGAGGAAACATGAGGCATAGGAAACAGACTCCCAGACCAGGTGTATTGGAGGAGCAATTCATCTGGCAATGGGATATTTCAGCTTCTGAAGCTAACATTTGTCCATAGGAACGATCACAAGTTAGTTATCTAAGTTATATTTGACTTTTTGTATTGATTTTTCATATATGACACACTGTCATCATTGGTCCAAGTGTGAGGCCTGCTTAGGCATTTTTATAAGAGTGTATTTTACTCAGTCCAATCTCTCCTCTTCCTTCACTTTCTACACAGAAATCTTCTCAGATTCTGTTTTCCAGAGAACCCAATCTTTGACATTATCCCTGGGCTTTTTTCAACAAATGATGCAGAAGCACTTGTACATCCATAAGCAAACAAAAATAAACTACGACTTAAACCTCACACCTTATACAAAATGACCTCAAAATGGGTAAAAGAAATTAAGTGTAAAATATACAATCATGAAACTTTTAGAACAAAATAGGACAGAATATCTGGCATATGAAGAGGTTTTCAACATCATTAGCCATTAGGAAAATGCAAATTAAAACCACAGTAAGATCTCTTTACACATCTCTCAGAATGGCTAAAACAAGAAATAGTGACAATAACAAATACTGACAAGGATGCAGAGAAACTGATCACTCGTACACTGGTGGTGCAAGTGTGGAATTGTACACTGGCTTTGGAAAATGGTTCGACATCTTCTCATAATATTAAACATGTAATTACATGTAACACAGTTATTGAACACTTTGGCATTTATCCCAGAGAAATGGAAACTTACATTCATTCAAACAAACAAACAAACAAACCCCTGTACATGAAGAATGGCCGCTTTATTCATAATAGCTGAAAACTAAAAACCACCCAGATGGCTTTCAGTGGGTGGACAGTGGAACAAGCTGTGGTACATCCATACCACGCAATACTACTCAGCAATAAAATGGAAAAATGACTGATCCAGGTGGTGGCATGAGTGCACCAGCAGAGTTGTAATGAGAGAAAAAAAGCCAGTCCCCAAATGTTACATACTGTAAAATCTCATTTATATAAGATTCTTGAAATAACAAAACTATGGAAATGTGGAACAGGTCAGTAGTTACCAGAGGTTAGGGATAATGTTGGGGAAGCGTGGTTATACAAGGGCACCCTGAGGGATCCTTAGGATAGAATGACTCTAGGGGCCCCTGGGTGGCTCAGTTGGTTAAGCGGCCGACTTCCACTCAGGTCATGATCTCGCAGTTCATGAGTTCGAGCCCCGCATTGGGCTCTGTGCTGACAGCTTGCAGCCTGGAGCCTGCTTTGGATTCTGTGTCTCCGTCTCTCTCTGCCCCTCCCCCGCTCCTGCTCGCTCTCTCTCTCTCTCTCTCTGTCTCAAAATTAAATAAACATTAAAAAACAATTTAAAAAAAGATAAAATTACTCTATATAACTGAGCAATCGATTCACAGACCTACACATATGATAGAGTTGCATAGAACTAAATATGCCCACAAAAATAAATACAAAGTAAACTTGGGAAATCTGAATAAGTTTGGTGGTTTGAGTCAATGTTAAAATCCTGGTTGTGGTAATATGCTATAGTTTTGCAAGATATTACTGTTGGGAGTAACTGCATAAAGGGTGCACAAGATTTCTCTGTATTGTTTCTTGCAATTGTATGTGAATCTACAATTATCTCAAAATAGAAAGTTTAATTTAAAAGTACAATGCTTGTTTTAGAGTTTTACCGTAGAGTACACTACAAATCGTCTTCCGGGACTTCTTTTTTTCTTTTCTTTTGGTTACTCCAGCTCATCCTATGTGACAGGTTAACTACCAGGAGATATACAGTTTCTTGCATGTAGATTTTTTTCATTCATTTTTACTGTTGTTTAATATTCCAATATGACTATAACGTGTGTATTCTCTTTGTTTGTTTTTTTTTAAGTTTATCTATTTATCTTGAGAGAGAGAGAGAGAGCGAGCAAGCAGGGAAGGGGCAGAGAGAGAGAGGGAGAGAGAATCCCAAGCAGGCTCTGCACTGTCAGCACAGAGCCCTACATGGGCCTTGATCTTATGAACCATGATATTGTGACCTGAGCTGAAATCAGCATTCAGATGCTTAACTGACTGAGCCACCCAGGCACTTCTATATGTGTATATTCTTCTTCTGATTAGCATTTGTGCTCTTCGCAGCTGTTGTTATTATAGACAGTGCTGTGAACAGTCTTGCCTTGAAACACATGGTAAATGTGTGCAAGTGTTTCTAGTTCTCTGATTTGCTCCCATCGTTCTTTCTAATTTGGGATTTATTTGGCGTTCCTTTTATAAGTAAGTTCATTCTTTTCCAACTGTTTTTCTTTTCTAGTTTAAGATTTAAGGCTATGTATTTCTTTCTAAACATTGTTTCTGCATTTTGATGTACAGTATGATTATTTTTTAGTTAGTTCTAAGTTATTTTAAATTTGCATTATGTCAACTTCTTTCGCTATAAAGTGTTTAGATGAGTTTTTTTAAATTTTCAAATATATGAAAATATTTATTCATCTTGTGTTACTGTTGTTTCTTTTACATTTTTAACTGAAGTGTATTATCCTGAAAGAACATGATCTATATGATATCTACACTTTGATATTTATTGTTACCTTATCTGTAGCTGAGTGAAATGATAAATTTTGTAAATGTGCCTCTATGCACTCAAAAAAATGTGGTTACTCTAATTTGAGAGCACAGAAACCTGTGTATCTCCATTAGAATAAACGTATCATTTTTACTATTCAAATAATACCTTTAATTTTGGAGGGAGTTTCTATTTGCCTCTTCACTGATTAATAGAAAGATATTGAACTCTCCCTCTATATTAGATTTACCTAAACTTGTCAGAAATTCTATACATTTTTTGATTTATATAATTCAAGGCTAGCTTATTAGAGACAAATGCAATCATAATTGTCATATCTTTGGGTGCATTTACACACTGATCTTTTATGTAGTGACCCTAAAAATGTATTTTGCCTTAATGTCTATTTTTTTCTGAAATCCTAATAGCTAAATTACATTTATTTTCTCTCCTGGTTTCCTAAAAAACTGAGCTAGTTACTATGAATGTAGAAAATTTTCTTTCATTCCTTCTAAGTGTAGAAAACAATAAACAATGAGTACCTTGGATTATACTGGGATTATCACTTATGATTAAAGATGAACCAAATTTAGTAAACATTTTAAATTAAACTTAACTTTACATTATACTTTATTATTTTTAAATATTTATTTGTAATCATGATGCATTGAAAATGTTGATATAATCATTTTAAATCATATATAATACAGCATAAGTCCCATTTTATTTCCTCTAGTCAGCTTTTTAACATTTTTTTAAAATTTTTATTTATTTTTGAGAGAGAGAAAGAGACAGAGGGTGAGTGGGGGAGGGGCAGAGAGAGAGGGAGACACTGAAATGGGCTTCAGGCTCTGAGCTGAAAGCACAAAGCCTGACGTGAGGCTTGAACTTGGGAACGGCAAGGTCATGACCTGAGCCGAAGTCGGATACTTAACCTACTGAGCCACCCACATGCCCCCTCTAATCAATTTTTAATTACATGTGTGAAATCAAACAATACCCTCTCTTAAAAAAAAAGTAAGAAAAATGCCCGTATTTACTTTAAATCTTCATATTTAGATTCTTACGAGAATGAAGAATCTCTTGAATAGGGAAAGTTAGGTAGAGTTGTGTACCATGTAACATTCTACATTCTGATAAGTCTGTCCCCATCTTTATAATGTCCCTTAAGTAAGCCTTATGCTGTCCTATGTTGCCATGTTCATTTTAGGCAGATAAATATAGACATGGATATATAACTAAGGTCATTCAGAAGAAAAGACAAGCAACACAATAAAAACTTAAATGGATGAGTATCCTAATGAATTAATAAGTAAAGAAATAAAATGGTCATCTTTTCTATTAAAATAAGTCAGATAGGTTAAAAGCATTCAAAACAATGTTTTGGCCACTGGAAGCTATTTAGCTGATGTTATTAGAATCTATCCTAGCTGTAAAATACTGACCCTTTTCTGAGTAGCAAATTTTGTGCTTTTATCAAGTGATTAGAATATTTTGAAGCTTTCCACTTTGGCAAGGTTTGGGGAAAGTCTCTGCAAAAAGTAAGGTCATCGCTCTCCCTATTTGTGGAATTTTAAGGAGTCAATAAAATTTCTGAACTTGTTTTATTTGTGACTTTTTAAATTTGTTTAAATTGTTTAATTTTAGAAGAAGCCTGATGGAAACAGAAGAGACATTGGCCATGGACACATGTCTAGTTTAACCTGCGCTTCCAGAGCAAGGTTGACAGCAATTACTACTCGCAGCCTTTCAGCTTTGTCTCCAGACACGCAGCTCCCTCATCCATCTTTCAAAAGCACAGGTCTTATCATGTTACACCTCGCACCTCCTGTCTTTAAAATGTAAGTGGTTATCTATTAATTTCAGATTTATATGGTCAAGTTTTGACCTATCTTTCAAAGCCAGGTCATCTCCTAACCAGGTCAGAATTTACATTTACAAATTAATTTTATACTCTTCCCCTGCTTTCATTAACCCTATGCTGCTGTCAAACTCAGGGATGGTATATATTCTTTTAATCATGCAAGTTTCTCTCTTTGGCTGGTTCTTTACCTCACTCTTTACCAAGGATGGCTAACGTCCTTTATCGTTCTGCTCAGATAGGATTTCACCTCTTCAATGAACTTTGGTTCAGACCCTTTGTAAGCTAAAAATATGCTCTTTCTTCTGAATTACATTATTATCATATTATGTGTAGAAAGTAGAAAATATGATTTCTATGATAGTATATATTTATATGTCTTCAATTTCCCAGCAACCTTTTGGCATTTGATGAACTGAGTCACTGTGCTGAGAATGAGAAGAGAACGGTGACCCTAATATAGCATTCCATGTAGACAAAAGGTTCATTCAGCCAGGTGTGGGAAGACTAAATCTTGTTTAGACCAATATAGGATAGTTCAGAATTATGAATGATGAAACAATAGGCCGAATTACTAACAACCTGCTAGAGTTGGTATAAACGGAGAAAAAAATCTGTAATATGAAACTGTTAACTCCCATTGTCCCTTTGGACTCTCCTCCTCTGGGCTGTTTTTTGTGACATGAGACAGACTGTTGCCGTGGCTGTCATCAAAGCAGAAGATAAGAAGGCAGCTGGAGCTGGCAAGGTCACCAAGTCTGCCCAGAAAGCTCAGACGGCTAAATGAATATTGTCCCCAATGCCTGCCACCCCAGTCTTAGTCAGTAGTGGGAAAATGGTCTCAGAACTGTTTGTGTCAATTTATCCACTTAAGTTGAATAGTATAAGACTGGTTAATGGTAACAGTGCCATCCTAAAGTCATCAGAAGGGAAGGAGAATGTTTAGTGGACCATTTGTGTGCGGTCTGTGTGGCAGTTTTAAGTTACTAGTTTTTAAAATCAGTATCTTTTAATGGAAACAACTTGACCAAAAATCTGGCACAGAATTTGAGACCCTAAACAAAAGTTATATGAAAAAACAAAACAAAACAAAACAAAACAAAACAAGGTTAAAGAGGTGTATACTCCAAGTAAAACCTCTTACAGTTTAGACTTTAGCTGAAGAATATTACAGTGTTGACAAAAGCTTTTTAATGAGGCAGACATTCCTTCTAAAGCCAAAAAAAAGATGATGTATACACATATTTAGCAAATTATCCTCATGTGTTCAAAGGAGTTAAGATTAAAATTTGGGCTTCATTTTGTAGGCTAGTATATATCAAACTAAGTCTGCTGATACATTCTCAGGTGTTCAGATTGTAAAGAGGTTTTTAAAAATTAACTTTTTACATTGGAAAAGTGTCTATTCATGTCTTCTGCTCGTTTCTTTACCAGATTATTTTTTTTTGGGGGGGGTTGAGTTTGGTAAGTTCTTAATAGATTTTGGACACTAACCCTTTATTTGATGTGTCATTTGCAAAGATCTTTTCCTATTCCATCGTTTGCCTTTTAGTTTTGTTGTTTGTTTTGCTCTGTAGAAGCTTTTTATCTTGATGAGGTCCCAGTAGTTCATTTTTGTTTTTATTTCCCTTATCTCTGGAGACATGTCAAGTAAGAAGTTGCTGTGACCACGGTCAAGGTCAAAGTTGCTGCTGCCTGTTTGCTCCTGTAGGATTTTGATGGGTTTCCAGGCTCACATTTAGGTCTTTCATCCACTTTGAATTTATTTTTGTGTATGGTGTAAAAAAGTGGTCCAGGTTCATTCTTCTGCATGTGGCTCTTCAGTTCTCCCAGCACCATTTGCTGAAGAGACTGTTTGTTTGTTTGTTTGTTTGTTTGTTTGTTTGTTTTATTAATTGGATACTCTTTCCTGCTATGTCAAAGATTAGTTGGCCATAAATTTGTGAGTCCATTTCTGGGTTCTCTATTCTATTCTATTGTTCTGTGTTTGTTTTTGTGCCAATACCATACAGTCTTGATAATTACAGCTTTGTAATACAGGTTAAAGTCCAGGATTGTGATGCCTCCAGCTTTGGTTTTCTTTTTCAACATTACTTTGGTTATTTGAGGTCTTTTGTGGTTCCATACAAATTTTAGGATTGTTTGTTCTAACTCTGTGAAGAATTCTGGTGCTATGGCAACAATAGCCAAATTATGGCAGAAGCTGAAATGTCCATCTACTGATGAATGGATTAAGAAGATATGGTAAATACATACAATAGAATACTATTTGGCAATGAAAAAGAATGATATCTTGCCATTTGCATGCAACAACGTGCATAGAACTGGAGGGTACTATGCTAAGCAAAATAAGTCAGTCCAGAGAAAGACATATGATTTCACTCATATGTGGGATTTGAGAAATTTAACAGATTAACAGAGGGGAAGGGAAGGAAAAATAAAATAAAAACAGAGAGGGAGGCAAAACATGAGACTTGTAAATATAGAGAACAAACTGAAGGTTGGTGGAGTAGGTTAAATTGGTGATGGGTATTAAGGAGGGCATTTGTTAGGATGAGCACTGGGTGTTATATGTGATCAATCACTGGATTCTACTCCTGAAGCCAAGACTACACTGTGTGTAAACTGAGGGGAAAAAAGGGAGAGAGAGAGAAATCACCAGCATCCAAAGGAAAAAAAATAACTTTTTACATTTATGTAATTACCTAAAATTAACAAAAAGATATTTTGACTCATTTAATCACCACTTAAAATGCTAACACAATTGCTAGCAGCCTACCTGTTTCTGTCCTATGACTTTTTCCTTTCCTTTCCTTTCCTTTCCTTTCCTTTCCTTTCCTTTCCTTTCCTTTCCTTTCCTTTCCTTTCCTTTCCTTTCCTTCTCTCATGGGCTAAATCCTTTCTGTGTGCCTGGAATATCACCCTGTCTTGCTCCCCAAGGACTCCCCTACTGCAAGTAACTTTTTCCCCCAGATTCTACATTCACCAATTTCTTCCTTTCATTTTACTTATTTCCATCTGTACACAAATATGATGTTTTGTCTCTTATCTTATAAAATCCCACCCATGGCCCTTTATACTCCTCTACATATTGTACTCCCTCTGTTTACATTCTAGAAAAAAAAAATCTCCAATGATAATACCTAGTTCCTGTCTCAATTTGATCACTTCTCTTTCTATTGTAAATATATTCTAATTGGTCTTCCATACTTCCATACTCATAATTCTACTATGACTGTTTTGTGAAAATCACCAATTACCTTTACATTACCAAATTAACACTCTGTTCTTCACCTCATACAGACTTCCAGCAGCAAACAGTAGAGTTGAAAAATCACCCCATAATGAAACACTTTCTTCTCTTTGGAGATTGTATTCTCCAGACTTTCTCTTACAATAAGTCTCTTCGTCTGCAAGAATTTAAATGTGAGTATTCCCTAGGGCTCACCTTCTCCTCTTCTCTTCTTTACTTTCCTCTCTTCCCTTCTCCTTCCTTATCCTTGTCTGTCTTCTCTGAAGTTCAGTTACTCCAGCCACATGTCTTTAACCATCATCCCTATGCTAATGACTCCCAGTAGTCCTTACTTCTTCAATGAACTTTCGTCCAAATGTCAACATGTCATTTTTACTTAAATGTCTAATAGTATTTCAAACTTAATATGTCTAAAACAGAACTCTTAATTTCCTTCCTCTCAAATCTATTCTTCCATACCCTTTTTCTACATTGCTCATCCAGATTTGTGAGGCCTGTTTTTTCCCGTTTCCAAGTTTTTACATCCAGCCCATCAAAAGGTTCTATTAGTTGTACCTCCAAGATTTTTCCAGTTCTTTATACTTCCACTCTTTTTCTCATCTCTGAGAAACCAATTCATTTTCCTACTTCCTTCTTTATGCTTTCATTGAGGAGTTTACATCAGTTTTCCACAGAGCAGTCAGAGTTATTTTATTTTTTATAAGGGCATCACCTCATATAACTCTCCATTTAAAACCCACTGATGATGGCCCCTTGTACCAGGCTAATGTCTGTACTCTTCCTTGGTGCCTACAAGGCTCTCCAGAATCCCAGGAGAGCCCCAAATATGTTTCTCTTGTAATCTCACACCACTCTCCATCTAGAATGCTATTCTCTCACTTTGCTTGGGTGGCTGCTTCATGTTATCCATTTCTTGTTTGAGAGTCATCTCCTCAAAGAGATTTTGATCACTCATTTGAAATTAGAAGTGTCTGGCACTCTGTTTAAATTCTATCCCATCAGCCTATGCTTTATTTATAGTCTCTATGACCATCTAGAATTATATTACTCATTCTGCCCATGAATATATGAATTTGAGAAGAGTAGAGATTATACCAGTCTTGTTTCTGATATACTGTCTAAGACTACCACAGTGTCTGGTACATAGGAAATACCCAATGAATTCAAAATCAAATGATGACATGAATTTGATACATTTCTCAAAATAGGGTCCTTAGACTTCAGGGGCCTATAGAAATATTCCTAGAGTTTGTAAGTTCCCAAGTTTGAAAAGCAGTCTTAGATCATAGGGATCTAACAAGAGCTTATAATTCGAAAGTATATTAATTTTCTAGGACTGTTATAACAAATTTTCATGAACGTGTGGCTTAACAACAAGAATTTTTGGCGCCTGCGTGGCTAAGTCAGTTAAGGGTCTGCCTCTTGGTGTTGGCATAGGTCATGATCTCACAGTTTATGAGTTCAAGACCTGCATTAAGCTTTATGCTGATAGCACAGAGCCTGTTTGGGATTCTATCTCATCGTCTCTCTGCCCCTCCCCTGCTAACTGTCACACACACTCTCTCTCTCTCTCAAAATAAATAAGTAAACTTAAAAATAAGTAAATAAATAAATAAATAAAAGTAGGAATTTATTTTTTTCACAATTCTACAGGCCAGAAGTCTGAAATCAAGGTGCTGGCAGGGGCACACTCCCTCTGAAGTCTCAGAGAAAATCCTTCCTTGCTTCTTCTAGCTTCTGGTAGCTCCAAGCATTGTTTACTCATGGTTGCATAATTCCAGTCTCTGCTTCCATCTTTGCATGGCCTTTTTCTCTTCTCTGTATGTTTCTGTGTTTCTCTTGTAAAGATTTTTGTCGTTGGATTTAGGGACTACCTGGATAATCCAAGATTATGTCATCTCAAGATCCTTAATTACATTTGCAAAGAATCTTTTTTCCTAAATAATGTTACATTCATGGGTTCTGGGATGTAGTCATTTCTCTTGGAGGACCTACCGTTCAACATACCGTAGGACATATAATAGGCAGTTCAACCTGAGCACAATGTATAGTTGTCCTATCTGGGCAGTAAGTAATGACAGAGGCCACCAGACTATTGCAAAGTGGTGGGCAGTGATGCTCTGAAATAATTCTGTGACATAAAACAAGATGAAGAAAAGAGACTGACCTCAAGACACATTTATTAAGTAAAAAGCAGCATAATTTG
This sequence comes from Panthera tigris, assembly GCF_018350195.1. Lineage (NCBI taxonomy): Eukaryota > Metazoa > Chordata > Mammalia > Carnivora > Felidae > Panthera > Panthera tigris. The sequence continues at coordinate 99,553,159 of NC_056663.1, read as the reverse complement.
AGGATCCATCCACTTCACAAGTTTTATTTCCTTTGGAAATCTTTTTATTTTATAATTGGCACCCACTAATCCTTCACCCTGCTATGAATGGCAGCAATGAGAGCAAACCTGGACAACTGGATGGAATGTAAAAAGTTTAGAAAAGAGTATCAGACAACCAGCACCACCAAAACCAGTCCATATGTTTAGTCATAGAAAAAATGTTTAAGATTGATGTTTCTTCTCTAGTTTACCTTCAGGCTACACGTCCATTAGTATATATTCCTTGCATAAACCCATTGTTTCATTTGTTTTTACATAGCATCACTTTTTGCTGTTATGAAAGCCCCTCGTTTATATTGAAGAAAATTTCATGAATACCAAAAGATTAAAAAGAAATAGAAGCATTAATATTACAGTCCCCAGAATGAACCAGTATTTTTATTTATAAAAGTTAAAAGGAGGGGTATTTGAGTGGCTCAGTTGGTTAAGTGTCTGACTCTTGATTTTGGTTCAGGTCATGACCTAATGGTTCATGAATTTGAACCCCACTTCAGACTCTGCACTGTCATTTCAGCTTGGAATTCTCTCTTTCCCTCTCTCTCTGTCCCTCCCTGCTCACACTTTCTCTCTTTCTTTCAAAATAAATAAATAAACTTAAAAAAAAAAAAAAGAAGGTAGTCATTCTCTGTCTGTTATCTCTATTATCACACCATGCAAAAATGGCTGTAGAAATGGCACCAAACTTTAACTATTAGGGCATGTGTAAAATATATTGTGAGCCCCTCATGGCTAGGCCTCACCCTTCAGAGGCAAAAACTCATATACAATGAGGATGCTACACGTTGTCAACCAAGAGAGACACCATTCAGAAGCCATACAGAGGGGCGCCTGGGTGGCTCAGTTGGTTAAGTGGCCGACTTCAGCCGAGGTCATGATCTCATGGTCCGTGATTTCGAGCCCTGCATCGAGCTCTGTGCTGACAGCTCAGAGCCTGGAGCCTGCTTCAGATTCCGTGTCTCCCTCTCTCTCTGCCCTTCCCTCACTCACGTTCTGTCTCTATCAAAAAATGAATAAACGTTAAAAAAATTAAAAAAAGAAGCCATAGAGAAAATAAATATTTTATTTTTTTAAATTTTATTGTAGAGAAAGAATGAGCAGGGAAGGAGGAAAAGAGAGAGAGAGAGAGAAAGAGAAAGAGAGAGAGAATCTTAAGTAGGCTTCACTCTCAGCACAGACCCCAGTGTGGAGCTCAATCCATGGCCCAGGATCATTACCTGAACCAAAATCAAGAGCCCGACACTCAACTGACTGAGCCACACAGTCACCCCAAGAAAATAGATGTTTTTAAAACATTGCTTTAAAATATATTCTGCATTTAATTCCCCTGCCTTTGAATATGGGCTGGACTTAGTTGCTAATTTCTAATGAATATAGTGCAAAAAAGGAAAAATAATAACTTGATAGTAGAGAAACCTGAATGCATCACCTTAACCATTGCCAGTAGTAAGTCATGTTGACTCCATGTACTCCTTGATATCATGTAGTGAGCAGGGCACTTCTCCTCTGTAGAAGTCTTGCAACAAACAACAAACCTCAAAAACAAAAGAAACAAAAAAGTAAATACCCTCAGTCTAATTATAAGGAAATACCACACAAACCTAAATTTAGAAACACTGCCAGGACAGTGTTCTTCAAAAGTGTCAAGGTCATGGAAACCAGGAAAACATAGTACTGTCAAGACTGGAGTAGACAGAAGAAATAAATTTAAAAAAAAAAAAATTGCAACTAAGTGCAATATGGTATCCTGGACCAGAAAAAGGACATGGCGGGGGCGGGGGGGGGGGTACCTAATGAAATCCAAATAAAATATGTAGTTTATTTAAATAGTGTTTTACCAATAATTTCTTCCTTTTGATAAGCATGCCGTCATTACATAAGACGTCCATATTAGGGGGATCTAGGTGTAGGGTATATAAGAATTCTTTGTATCTCATCTAAAATTATATCAAAATAAAAAGTTTAAAAAATTACATGTTTTCCACTTCCATGTACAAAAATAGGACCTCAGACTTGTGAGTGTACATTTTCAGTTGAGCTGTTTTTTCTAATTGACTACTTAATGAAGTTTATGCCAGGGTGACAAAGTGTAGGAATATTTAAATTTAAAATGTTTCTTGATTCTTTAAGGCAATTCTGGACAGAATAACTTTTTTTAATGTTTTACTTACTTTTGAGAGAGAGAGAGAGAGTGCACAAATGGCGTGGGGGCCAGAGAGAGAGGGAGACACAGAATCCCAAGCAAGCTCCAGGCTCTGAGCTGTCAGCACAGAGCCTGACACAGGGCTTGAATCCATGAACCACAAGATCATGACCTGAGCCAAAGTCAGATGCCTCAGATACCTAACTGACTGGGCCAGCCAGACGCCCTCAGAATAGTTATTTTGGATGTATTTCCTTTCATATCTGTATTTATGTCTATCGATTTTTATCTTTCCATTGAACATACTGAAAGTGTTTTCCATGTCATCAAATGTTCATACCATCTTGATAGCAGAAGAACATTCCACTGTTCATTAGATTATGATTATTTAATTCTGTTAACTTTGATGTATATTCATATTATTTCAGTTTGTGCTTGTCCTGGGAATTAGATGAAGTTTGTTTTTCTTTGTTATGATTTATTGGGAAGCAACAATTTACAGAGAGGAGTGATGTTGCTGTCTTGGATGTAGAATCTTCAAGGGTTTATCAGCACTCAGACTCTGTAAAAGGAAATAACCAACTAAGTCACACGGGAATAGACATGACATTGTCACAGTTGTTACCATTTACACATTATAGAGCAGAGACCTGATAATTTAGAAAAATAGGTCACAAGGGACTGGTGTATCTGCAGAGTGTCTTTGGCGAAACAGAGTAAAGGAAAGAATTCACTAATAATGACCCATAGCGTGAAACTCCATAATCTGCAAAGCATCCCTATACCTAATTTTAAAAACAACTATCATTCATATAGCTCTTTAGAATGACTTCACATACTATTCATTTATTTTAGGTCAATATATATTCTTTAAAGAGAATCTTTAGGTTGAGAGAAAAATTGAATAGAAAGAATAGAAAGGTCCCAAATACCCCCTTTCTCCATTACAAAGTATTACTGACATCCTGGTCAACTAATGTAGTACATTTGTTACAATTTGTGAGCCAATGTTGATACATTGTTATTAACTGACATCCATAGTTTACATTAGAATTCACTCTTTGTGTTGCATAGTTCTATGGGTTTTGACAAATGTATTGTTCATTATTTGCCCCATAGAATAGAATAGAATAGAATAGAATAGAAGTCAAATGTGCTATCCACAAAGATAAAGATGCAAGAGTACAAGACTGAAAAACTCCTTGAGCAGTTATGCAGTAGGATACAAGATAGAATTCTCTTACTTACAGAGCTAAAGAAGATTGAGAATCACAATATTACAGACTTTACCTCTAAAGCAGTATTACTATGGCATCCAGGAAGTCTATGGACTTCATTCTTCATGGAATGACTCCAAAATGTAGATAATCTAGACAAATAATAAAGTAGGAATAACTAAGCAATTTTTTAATTGATGAATCTATGAGTTTAATATTATTAAAGAATAACTTTCCAATTCAGTGATTTAAGAACATGATTCCATAAATACTGGTCCAGTTGGTTCCATGTTAGTGTAAACAAAATCTTGGTAAAATGTTAATTTAAAAAAAAATCAGTTTATTTTGCTACCTCATTCTATACAACCAAATAACTTCTGAATTGGTTAGAGAAGTTAATTATTAGAAGGTAGTTCGATTATAAAATAAGCTAACCAATTCTTTACAAACTCTCCCAAAAATAGAAGAAGAGGGAACTAATTGCATTAGTTGGTCAGTATTACCTTGATACCAAAGCCACATAATGCCATCACAAGAAAATTGAAAACCACTATCTCTTACAAATATTGATATAAAAATCCTCAACAAAATCCAGAAATATTAATATAGGTAGATAGTATAGTACACCATGACCAAATGAGTTTTGCTCTGATAGATTGGTTTAACATCTTGAACATCAATTAATGTGATACACCACATCAATAGAATAAAAGACAAAAATCACATGACTATATCAGGAACCACAAACACTTGAAAAATTCAGCATCCTTCATGAAAAAAATAAACAGGCTATTATGCCATAAGAGAACTTTCTCACCTGATAAACTGAATTCACAAAGACCCACAGGAGTTAATTTCAAACGAAATGATGAAAGACTGACTGTTTTTTCTCTGTCTCTCACAACATCTACACCACAATGTATTAGCAGTTCTAGTCAGGGCAGTTCAGCATAAAAATGAAATAAAAGGCATCCAGATTAGAAAAAAAAAAAAACTTTCCTTATTTGCAAGTAATATGATCTTGCATTTTAAAAAGTCCAAAGGAATATATTTAAAAATTATTAGATATAATGAGGTTAGAAAGGTCACTAGAATATATAGTCAACAAAAACAGGAAAGAATTGAGATCCAGAAGGAAACCCACACACTTAATAGTCCGTTGAATTTCTATAGGAGTATCCAGACAAATAAATGGAAAAAGAATGCTTTTTCAACAAATGGTATTGGAAAATAGATATCCACTATTGAAGGAATGATGCTTGAACCTCTACCTCACACCATCTACAAAACAAAACAACAAAAATGGCTTCAAAATGGATCAAAAGCCTAAATGTATAAAACCCTTAGTAGAAAATGTAGGCATAAATTTCCGTAGTCCTAGATTAGACAGTTTCTTAGATAAGACAACAAAAGAACAAGCAACACAAGAAACAATAAAAAAGATATCATCAAAATAATTTTTAATTTTATTTTTAATATTTATTTATTTATTTATTTATTTATTTATTTATTTATTTATTTTTAAATATGAAATTTATTGTCAAGTTGGTTTCCATGCAACACCCAGTGCTGATCCCAACAGGTGCCCTACTCAATACCATCACCCATCCTCCCATCCTCCCTTCCCTCCCCCCCCCCCCATCAACCCTCAGTTTGTTCTCAGTTTTTAAGAGTCTCTTATGTTTTGGCTCCCTCCCTCTCTAACCTTTTTTTTTTCCGTCCCCTCCCCCATGGTCTTCTGTTAAGTTTCTCAAGATCCACAGAAGAGTGAAAACATATGGTATCTGTCTTTCTCTGTATGACTTATTTCACTTAGCATAACACTCTCCAGTTCCATCCACGTTGCTACAAAAGGCCATATTTCATTCTTTCTCATTGCCAAGTACTATTCCATTGTGTATATAAACCACAATGTCTTTATCCATTCATCAGTTGATGGACATTTAGGCTCCTTCCATAATTTGGCTACTGTTGAAAGTGCTGCTGTAAACATTGGGGTACAAGTGCCCCTATGCATCAGTACTCCTGTATCCCTTGGGTAAATTCCTAGCAGTGCTATTGCTGGGTCATAGGGTAGATCTATTTTTAATTTTTTGAGGAACCTCCACACTGCTTTCCAGAGTGGCTGCACCAATTTGCATTCCCACCAACAGTGCAAGAGGGTTCCCATTTCTCCACATCCTCTCCAGCATCTATAGTCTCCTGATTTGTTCATTTTGGCCACTCTGACTGGTGAGGTGGTATCTGAGTGTGGTTTTGATTTGTATTTCCCTGATGAAGAGCAACGTTGAGCATCTTTTCATGTGCCTGTTGGCCATCTGGATGTCTTCTTTAGAGAAGTGTCTAGAGGAGAAAGCAAGGAAAAACCTCTCTGACCTCAGCTGCAGTAATTTCTTACTTGACACATCCCCAAAGGCAAGGGAATTAAAAGCAAAAATGAGCTATTGGGACCTCATGAAGAAAAAAGCTTCTGCACTGCAAAGGAAACAATCAACAAAACTAAAAGGCAACCAACGGAATGGGAAAAGATATTTGCAAATGACATATTGGACAAAGGGCTAGTATCCAAAATCTATAAAGAGCTCACCAAACTCCACACCCAAAAAACAAATAATCCAGTGAAGAAATGGGCAGAAATCATCGAAGTAATTTTTAAAAGGCTTTGTTCTTCAGAAGACAACATCAAGAAAGTGAAAAGACAATGCCCAGAATGGAAGAAAATTTTTGGAAAGTATCTATCTGATAAGGGACTTGTATCTATAAATAAAGCACTTTCACAAGCCAGTAATAAAGGTAAGTAATCTAATAAGAAAGGTAAATAAAAAAGGAGCAAGAAGGCATACTATGATTAAAATGTTCATAAAATGAAGTTCAATATTATTAGCTATAAAGAATGCAAACCAGAATATCACTATGATATACTTTCAGATCCATTAAGGTGGCTATAGTAAAAAATACAGAGAATAAGAAGTGTTGGCAAGAATGTGGAAAAATTGGACCCTTTGCTCACTGGTAGTGGGACTATAAAATGGTGCAGGTGCCTTGGAAAATAGTCTGGATATTGCTTAAATGATTAAACATACAGTTACCATATGACTTAGTAATTCCACTCTGAGGTATGTATCCAAGAGAACTGAAAACAAGCCATGTATATTTATAGAACTATAATTGTACATGGATGTTTATAGAACTGTTATTCATAACAGCTCAAAAAGGAAAACAATTCAGATACTCATCAACTGATGAATGGATAAGTAAAATGTGTGTTATTTACACGCATTGTGAAAAAATGCTCTAAGATTTTAAGCACTGAGGTGGGGTAGGAGGCTGGTTCATTTAGAACTAACTTTCTAAGTATTTTAAATGAAATGGACTTAATGCAGGGAGTTAGGTGCATATATAATGGTTACGAGGACTAGGGAAGCAAGTGTGAGGCACCTATTACTGGCTTTCAGTCACAGATGCAACTGTGATCCAGAAAATAGTGAAGTTACTGCCACTAGAGGTCAGGAAAATGCAAAAAATGACTATTAGTGTCTCAACTGCCCCCACACCCCCAAAGTGGGTGATTGAAATGGATTCAGACTGCCCTTGTAAGAACTCCTGTCTGCCAGAGCCTTTGTGGCTTTCACCTCTGGCAAAGAAAAACTGGGCTCTATGTTTTATCTTTCAAGTTACATACAAGACCATATTATTGGTAGAATCTAAAACCATATCCAGAAACATGGAAACATGCTATATCCATTAAATAAACACTAGATAGATAGACAGATAGATAGATAGACAGATAGACAGTTAGAGTAAATTAAATAAGGCACTTGTCTAAAGGCCAGGATAGCACAGATGCCAGCAGAACTGTATATGGTAATTTAATTCCAAATTGAACTAAGACTATATTCATTTGAGTTATTCACAGCCTTGTCAGAGGATTACAAGCTAATTTTTCTGGGGCACAAAAGCCCTAGCTGCAATCTGGGAATGTCTTACTCCTGTTTTAGAAGAATGGATTTAAATGTCATTAATTTCCCCTGATGACTCAGAGTTGATTTTATTTAGGTCTCAGTTAGTGCTAAACAAACATCCACACTTTCCTCAAATCTGTTAGTCATGATTTGCGTTGCTTTAAGTGGTGTTATCACCTGCAGTAAACTATTCTTTTTACTTCCTTGTGATGCCTAGGGGTGTTTGTGTCCCAGCTGCCATCTGGCAGCCATTGCTAAGCCGGTGGCCCCTTTTACTTTTCTTAGATTAGTCATCATAGGAAAGTGCAGTGTTCATATGAATGTCTGTTCTATAAATGAATGAAGAGGAGCCAGCTATGCTCAAAGTCAAAGATTTGAAAATAAATGAGATTATTTTCAGAAGAATTGAATAGAATTTGAATTGAAGAAGTTCTAGACTTACACATAACTTTCCAAGTTTTACGTAATCACCAGATTCCATGTGTGCTGTTTTATTTTCATTGCCTTTAGGTAATTCACTGGCTCTGAGTCACTTGATTTCTATTTACTTATTTCCTTTAATCACTTACCCCTCCACCCTCTGACCTCCCTTTTTTTTATGTATCTCCTTCCTACTTGGGCACGTTTGGCTTGCCTATGTGGCTCTAATCTTCAGTAAGTGGATGATTTTCTCAATAGGATGCTTTTTAGTATTTCCCTGGCATTGTTTAGCATCCTAACCAGAGTGTCAGCTTGCATCCTCATAGCTCTAATACGCAATAGAATATACTTTTGGGTGAAGTGGAAAGGAAACTCTTGTCTGGTAGGCAGAGACATAAATACCAGGGCAGACTTAAGGGTGGTTATGGAAGATAAGTAACTGGTGCGGCTTTTGATCCTACCTGTTTATGTCAGGAGGATCTTAAGACAAAAGAATGAGCAGAAGGAAAGTCAGAGTGAACTTTGTTTGTGAAGAGGTGTTAATTAATGGTTTCCTGAGTAGAGAAGAGGCACACAAAACTTTTGATCTTGGCAGATCCTAAGAGTGGCACTGTGAATTAAAGTTTCAGTTTGTAAGCATCTGAACAACAAGAGCTACATCTGTGCAACTGGCTTTGTACAGCCTTAGTAATGCAGTAAAGGGCTTCTGGTAGACTCTGAGACTGCATCCAATGAGACCAATATCTGTGATGATTAGACAATGTGCTAGGTTTCTCTCTTTCAACCTGGGAGCAGGTGATGCTGTCTACATTTATGTAAAAATTTACTTATAACCTTCAATATACTTAAATAATAAATAAAAAAATAAATTAAAAAATTTTTATTTATGAGATTAACATTAATAAGAATGATTCAAGCTGTTGCCCACATCCCAGTGACTAAAAATATTAATGGTAATAAAGAAAGCCAAGAGGGGTGCCTGGGTGGTTCAGTCGGTTAAGTGTCTGACTTCGGCTCAGGTCATGATCTCACGGTTCATGGGTTCGAGCCCTACATCAGGCTCTGAGCTGACAGCTTAGAGCCTGCAGCCTGCTTCAGATTCTGTGTCTCCCTCTCTGTCTGCCCCTCCCCCACTTGTGCTCTGTCTCCCTCTGTCTCAAAAATAAATAAACATTAAAAAAAAAAAAAAGAAAACCAAGAAATTATTTGGGGATAGAAGTGGACCAAAATATTATGAGAAAAAGCTTTTCCACTTGCTTATCCTATTCTTCCAACCCTGATTTATTTGTTCAGTGCCACATACTATTTCTGTTATGTACTTGCCAATCTCCCCTGCAAAACTGGAAACAACTCTACGTTGGAGGAAACTAGATCCAGATGCTACCATAATGACTAGGGCATTTTGACTAGAGTAGACTATTTTAAACATAACCTATGCCTAATACTAGTCGTGGGTCCACAGCAGGGAGCAGAACAGTGACAGGAATTTTGGATAGGACACATAGTTCATGCAGGGATTTGGTAACAGAGAAATCCACAGGAAACAGTCCCCAGTCTCTTTATCTTCATTTTTCTTCTGATTCTTACTTGCTTCAACATTATTTCCAACATGCTGAACTCTTGAAGATAGGTCGTGAACAGTAGATAGGATTTTAACAGGCAGAAACAAAGCTGGAATGTTTTTGAGGGAACAGCCTGAATAAAATGAGGATTATGATTGGTGAAGTAGACTCGGTGAAGGAAAATATGCCTCTGACACAAAAATCATTTTGAGCTGAAGACAATAAGAAGGAAAAAATGCAGGGAAAGCTCTCTCTACCCTCCCCTTTCCTGCCTAAAAGCAGGATATAGTTTTTCTTTTTACTGGAGACAAACTCTTAGCAGCACAGAGGTACCAGAGGAATATGCAAACAGACTTTACTCCATTACTCCCCTCCCACAATTTGCTGCTCTTGGAAGCATGAAACTTTCTTTTCTGCTTTCTTTTCTTCTTTTCTGCTGTCATTTTCTACAAGTATGTTGTTGTTGTTGTTGTTTTTTTTTAAGATGCTATATAAGCTGGAGTTCTGACCACCACTCTGAGTTACTTTTGTCAAGATTTCTCCTGTGATTTGCATAGCATATATTAATAAACTGTTTTTCTCTTGTCAATCTTCGTTTTTGTTAAAGAGCCCAGCTAAAAACCTAAGATGGGTAAAGTTTTCCCTCCCTTAGAATGGTCGGAGTACAGACTATGTAAGCAAGAAGGGAAAGAGGTATAACCTTGGTAAAAAGTTGTGGGCTATGTTATGGGTAGGAAGTAAGTGATAGATTAAATTCTCAGTTGAAGAGTTTAAGCTTAATTCAGTATGCAGTGAGAAGTCATTAAAGGTTTTAATTATAGGGAAGTGACTAGAAAAGAGTTGTGCTTTAAGAAGTTTACTCTGGGGCACCTGGGTGACTCAATTGGAGTCTTGATTTCAGCTCAGGTCATGATCTCACCATTTGTGGGATCAAGCCCACATCGGGCTCGGTACTGACAGTGCAGAGCCTGCTTGGGATTCTCTCTTCCTCTCTCTCTGCTCTTCACCCACTCATTTTCTCTCTCTCTCTCTCTCTCTCTCTCTCTCTCTCAAAATAAATAAACTTTAAAATTTTTTTTTTAAATAATAAGTGTACTGTGGTATTGGTGTTCACTCACATATATTTACTAGCCAATTATTTTCATAATAATGAAACATACATTAAATGCCATGAGAAATAAAAAGGATAGCATGATAAACCTTCTATTTCAACAAGCATACAATTTAGAGAACCATTATAAAATGTACATTGGACCTGTGCTACCTAACACCAGTAATAAATATCTTAAATGTATAGAAGAAATTGAGAGGAGGGACAAACTGCTTCTGGCCATTGGAAAGATCAATAAGGAGGCTAAAACAAGAGGCCAAGCAAGAGGAATTTAAAATTTTAAACCACCAAAGAAATTGCAGTCAGAATAGAGAGTGCATAGAGAAGGAATGCTGTAAAAGTACTCAAGAGACTTGGCCACCATTTTGATTAGTGAGGTAGTGGGAAGAAGAGTTAAAAATGACTGAATTTCTCAAGCTTAGATAAGCAGGATTCATCCATTCATTTTCTCATTCATTAATTTGGCACATATTTATATACCAAGGACCATGCGCCAGCATTTTTTTAGTTGTTCAGAGAGAGGGATGAACAAACTAGTCCTCATGGAACTTACTGTTTAGGAGGGGGATGATAACATGAACAGAGAAACAGTGTTGAATGATCAAAACTGGAAACTAGAAGGAGAGGTTGATTTGGAAGGAAATTTCATTTATAATATTTTGAGCTGGAAGAGCTGATGAGGTTTGAGTTTAGAAAAAGGGGAGCGCCGGAGAGATAGATGGTTATTGATTTGTTCAGTGGAAATAGTTCAAAACTTAAGGATAAAAGGACTCATCAAAGTAAATCACAGAAAGCAAAAATAGCGTTTAGCATAGAAACAGGAAATACCAATACTTAGGACACTGAACACTTGAATAAGAGTCAATTAAAGAGACAAAAAAGGGATGAAAATTGTGGCAGCAGCAGCGCATGCCACAAATATCAAAGAAGAAGTGAACAAACAAACAAAAACAAGGAGCTCACACTGTTCAGTTGAACAGGGAGTGTGAGAATATAGACTGTCCAACATGGCAATTACAATATAGTAGTCAGGGCAGAGGCCAGATGGTAAGTCAGTCTTCTGTGTGAAAGGAAGCGGAGACTGGATAAGAACTTAAGAGAGGAGTAAATTATGAGAAAGTTGTTTTATGACTATTGGTCATGCACGGTCACAAATAAAGGAATAGGAATTTTTAGAGCCAGAAAGAAGGAGAAAGCAACATGAGGAAACAGGTACCAGTGAAGAAGGAAGTGTGAGAAAGTGAGATTGAGTACGCACACAGGGCCTTGGCAAGGAAGACGGGAACCTCTTCCTTAGAAGTGTGTCAGGCATGCAGAGATGGTAAGTCTAAAGTACGGGTGCACTGAGAGGGAACTCTGAGGAAACTGCTGTCAAATAGTCCTGATATTCTTGATAGCTTCGAGAGAGAGAGTGATTTGGAGGGTGTTGGATTAAGCATCTAAACATGAAAAATAGAGACAGTTTGAAATAACTACGGTAGCAAATGAAATTATGACTCAATGAATGATGGATCAAAGGATTACTCCCTAGCCAAGAGGATCAGTTGAAATTAGAAAGTGTTTGTGTGGAATGGACCAATGTATATGATTTTATGATTTCTTTCAGTAAGCATTGGCTGCCTGGTGGCAGAAAAAAAGGTCCGGGTGATCCTAATTCCCCTTTCTCATATTCTACCAATCTTGCTACTGGCAGGGACTAGGGTGATCCATCTGGTGTCAGATGAGATACAAAGGGTTTTTCTCTTCATGTTCTCCATGGTTTGTTTTACTTCTTTGATGAAAAGACGCTGTATGCCAAAGTGAAGAAAGCAAAGTCACCAAAACATAAGCCCACTCATCTATCACTGACAGTGTTTCAGACTTATTTAGCCCAGTTGTCGTGCTGATGAGTTGGGATAGAATTGCCAGAAACCTGAGGAGAAAAGTTCTCAGAAAGTTAAACCAAGTGGGAGTAATTCATTTTCTCAAACATGGAGTGAAATGTCTCTCCAAGTAGCAGTAGGAGATCACACTCCACCTTCAGAAACTCTCTGTATTGCATAGCAGGAACCCCAAGTACTTTCTGTCGCATTTCTAACTCCTCCTGTGGGAGCCTGGAAGACTTGTTGCCAGTCAATGTAGCTGATCCTTATGGACATTTCCACCTCCAGCATTCTGAAAATTTATATAATATAAAGATGTTGAGCTTTAATATGCATAATTGTGACTCACATCTTAAGCTCAACCTCAGAATCCAACTGGGAACAGGGTAAATATAGTTTCTGATCATCCCAAGTGAATGAGTCAAAAATATGTAATGCACATAATAATAAGGAGTAAAATAGCCCAGGAGAATAGTTTTGTTTTTTTTTTTTTTTAACTTTAAAGGAGACCATTTTGATAATATAAGCCAGAAGGGAGGCACATATTCATTGTAATCCATCCACTGAAAATTAGGAGAAATCTCTCACCAGAGAATTTTTAAACTACTGTAGTCTCTCTTTTCACAATTAATCTTGCTAATGGTCAAGTTCCTAAGTGAGGCAATATCATCCAAGTTCAGCTCTATTCTTTCCCAAGCAAATGGTCTGTTGAAAGGATGCCGTAATAGAGCAAAGATAGGGCTTCTTTGTGCCTTTTGATGGAGTGAGACAGAATGGCATCAGATTGGGGATAACTTTAAGCACTATCACTGCTACATGAGGAGATAAAACAGAAAGCAGTCAGTGTCTCTGAGTTGTTTTGAAGCAGAAGCCCTGTACTCGAGCAAGGGATAGTTGTAACTAGAACCGGCTGTAGTCTGAACTAAGAACTGCTGTTGGCTGTGAGTAATGAATTCTGTGCCTGGGGTCTGTGTTATTACTTCTGTTATCCAATATCTTGCTTCCAAGGTATATGCTATTGGACTTGGGCACATTTATAAGAGAACAGCATAGTATAAATTTCTAGAACTGATGGAGACAAGGAAAAAGAAGGACTGCAGTATAAAGCACTCTCAGCGACTTCCTCAGAAGGGAGGAAAGGAAGCAATCTAATACGTATTAATGTCTTTTTAGGTGGCTGGCTCTTTTTAATATATTATATCACCATCACTCAGCAACTTAAGTATATTAAGCTCATTTTTAAAATGACACTAAGGCTAAGTATTTGAGAACCTTGCTCAGTCACACAGCTGAACAGAACAAACCCAGTGATCAGACTTGTCAAATTTATCATTGCTTAGTGTGTCTCAAAGTATGGACTTTGGACCAGCAACATTAGCATCACCTGGAAACTTACTGGAAATGAAAATTCTCAGGCCCCCCAAAAAAACCCAAGAAACAAAACAAAACAAAAATCCTCAGGCCTTATGCCAGACCTTCTGAATCAGAAACCCTGAGAGTGGGGCTCAGCAACCTGTGGTTTAACAAGCTCTCTAAGTGATTCGGATAAATACTGAAGTTTGAGATCCACTGAACTAGTAAAAAAGTCAGAGTTCCCTCCCACTTTGCCACTCTATCCCCACTATATGAGAATTTTAGGAATTGGGGTATTAAACCGGTATGTGTCCATACTATGTGTCCATAGCTCCGTCATCCACTTGGATGCATTTACTTCTGCACTCGTTCATTCATTCATTCCTTCAACAAGTACTATATAAAGTATTCAATACTGATAACAGATAAAGAAGTTAAGACAAATTATGTGGTGTTAGAGAAATATGGCGGGCACACATGAAACAGTTATGTAACAACAAGAGGTAATAACCAGTAGCTGACAGAATGCAGAATTCAGAGAATTCCTCAAGATTTGGGATGAGAAGGATGTGATGGAATTGTCACAATAGACCTCATGGAGAATATAAGACTGCAGGATGATCTTGGGAGAATGAGAATATTAAAAGATAGTGGTGATGCTAGGGTGGTTGTGGGATATTTCAATGCTTAGAAAAATAATCTCTTTTCCTAGAAAAATATTTTTCATAATTCCCAGAGCAATATCCTGTTTTCCTAGATAAGGATAATTGCCACACTGTTTAAAGCATTCACAAGAGGAAGCTGAGGTATAAAGAGTCTTGGAACCTGAATGAAGAGACCTGGGTTCTATCCTCTCACAGCCAATGGCATTTGGCAAACCTTCCATTTCCTTATGTGGAAAACAGGAGTTTCTGCACAGCACTTGTTGACAGAATTGTTGTAAAGAGTAAAGGAGATCATACCCATCAGGGTTTCCCAGTGTGGCTTTTATGTATGTACTAGGAAAAAAAGTTCAATTTTCAAGTAAGTAATTTTGGAGAACAATGAGTTAAATTATAAGTTCAAGAGATAATGACTCTCCTAGGGGAGAAATTGGTATGTGCTACACCCCAAACTAATTGTTCTATAGAATTCCTTTATTTGAGGAGAACCTTTTAGCATCTTCTAGGTCAAATATTTCAGAGAGCATAGTCTGAAAAATGGTCACCCTTATGATAGTATCTGGGCACAGAATGGTGATCCCTGAATGTTAATTTAACTAGATTTTATGCAGACCAGTTATAGTTCATCTTTGATCTCATCGTACAGTAACGGAAATGATGCAGGAATATGAACACATGGCCAGCCGTTCTAAAGTCCCGTGACTATAGGTCAGCATAGACTCTCTGTATCTTAAGACTTTTGCCGACTTAAATTTTACACAGAATATATCGGTACCTGAAAGTGTTCAGCCTTTTAATATTTTGAAGCCTGAAAGATGCAATGACATTGCCAAAAAGTACTTTTCATGGTTGATATAATTTATAAATGTAACCTGAAGGTTTTGTATGTAATAAGTATTTACATAGAAAAATTATATGCATATGCAATTATACATATATATGTATGCACACATAATATGTTTTATATGGGCAACTATATCCAAGTAAATCTTGTGATTGGTGTACATAAATAGGACAGAAGTTATATATTATATTTTATAGTCATCACATATTTTCCATTCCCACTCGGTATGTCAAACACTGGGCAGGTAAGTTTGAAAAGCATGACAGAATATTTCCCACAAGATATTCGTGAACTGGTGGATATTCGTGAACACAGCAATGCCCATGTGTACTGTAGTGCTAAGAGAGGGGCAAACATCCCATGGAAGTCAGAAGAGAAAACAATTAATTCTGTTGGGGAGGAGCAACAATGGGAAGTTTCATCAAGAAGGCAATTCTTGACCTGGGCCTCAAAGAATTATTTTAATATGTTCAGGACAGAAAAAGGGGTAGGTTCCAGGGAGAAAAAAAAATGGTAATAATTTGGAGAAAGTACAAGAGTATCAAAGTGCAAGTCCCATTCAGAAATAATAAATAAATTGGTATCATGAGATAATAACATGAGAGTCAGCAGCAGGAGGCTTTGGCTGGGCATCCAGGTCAAAGCAAAATTGTGAGGATTGATAACGACAAGTTCAGGAATTAAGATTTATTCTGAAGAACATAAGGTGGTATCAGAAGGATGTGTAACAAGAAAAATCTTTACTTTTAAAAGATAAGTCAGTTAGTTGAGCATCTGACTCTTGATTTCAGCTCAGGTCCTGATCCCAGGGTTGTGGGATTGAGCCCTGCATCAGGCTTTGCACTGAACGTGGAACCTGCTCAAGATTCTCTCTGTCCTTTGCCCCTCTCCCTCACTCGTGTTCTCTCTCTTTCTCTCTCTCCCTATCTCTCTCTCTCTCTCTCTCTCAAATAAAAAGTAAACAAATTAAAAAATTAAAAGGTGTTTCTGACTTCTCAGGGAAATATTCTAGGTGAATCCAATATTTAAGTGTAAGGGATAATAATAGTAAAATACCTATCTAGAGAGCACTCATAATATGCTGGGCACATTACATTACTCCATGCCAAGTATTTCATAAATTTCTTTGCTTTAATACTCTCATAACAAAAGGTAGAAATTCTCTTCCTCATTTTAGACAGAAAGTAATGTGCTTAAATTCACATGGTTTAAAATTAAAGAGCAGAACTGCAATCCAAATTTGTGCAAATCGGTATCCTTAACAACTCTTCTATGTCTCGTTAAAAAAATAATAAAATAAGTAGAAGGAAATATAGTGAAAGTTTTTTTTTAACTTCTTGAGTGTAAAAAAAGACTTTCTAAACTTATAACAAAGTCATAAAGATAAGTGATTAAGAAAAAAAATAAGAGATGTGATTATATAAACATTGATTCTTTTACATAGAATAATTATAAAAAGGTAGAAACATAAGCAACAAACTAGGAAAATGCTTGCAACTTTTATGACAGAAAAATAATTTTATAATATATAAATATCAAGTATTTCTAAGACATAAGTAAGAAAAATATGGGCTCCCCTTACAGAAAAACAGGCAAGGACAAAAACATAAAAAAGGAATACTATTGGGAATATTTAGAGATAGAATGTGAGGAAATAAGCACATTCATGCAAAATTGGTTGGGGTAAACCTTTTTCCTCTTTTTGGAATAAGGTTTGACAATGTGCATCATAATGTAAAATGCATATTCTTTGACCTGATAATTTCATTTCAAGATATTTTTCTTAAATAAAGAAGAAGATACAGTTAGATAAATAGAGACAAAATAAACTACTTGGGAGAAAAGAGACTTTGCAGGATTAAATAAAAATCTTATGGACATGACATAGCAATCCTGTTCCAATTATGTTTTTTTCTTTTAAATGTACTGAACGGACTCTGTGGACCTCGTTTTTCTTCTGAAATGGAGCAAACTTCCAAGGAGAGGTGATGGGTATTATAGAGAACAATGGGCTAATGAGGGACCTTTGTAAAATTTGGCTTGGAGACGGAATTCAAAGTCATGGCCCCCTTTTCATATGGGATATATTCTGCAACCCTCGACTACTCAAAATGTTGAAGACTGCTTGGGACTGTAAAACCGCATGCATTTTTAAAATACCATCCTCGCCTACATTCAACGTTATTAACCCAAGGTCAGAACTTTGAAATTCAGACTTTTGGATGCATTTGTTTTCATTTCACAATTTAAGGTTACAAGCGTTAAAACTTTCAGTATGAAACTATTCAATAGCAAATACCAGGTACTCGGTACCTGGTTTCCTGAATTTCAGCAACCAACTTGCTACATGAGTAGATATCCATCTAGCCATGTCACCTAGCCGTCACTGTGAAATTTCAAAACTCTCTGGTCTTTTCTCAAAGACACAACTAAACAAAAAGTGAAGTCAAGAGATCCAAAGTATTTGAACTTGAAAGGAGTTAGAGTTTACAACCCCTATGGTGAAGGCGGTTGAGGAGCAAAGACATTTAAATAACTGGAAATGTTTCATTCTCTTAAAACGCTATCTCAGTTGTTAAAAAATAAACACAACAAACACTTCTCCATAATTTAACATCCTTTTACTGTATCTCTTAGCATAATGTTCCCACTCTTTTGAATTTCTGCCAGTCACTGTCTTTGGCTCCTCATCTTTTCTATTGAACTGAGAGAAACTTGTAATCTTCGCTTTTCTCCAAGAAATACGAATATTGCATGAATGTTGTGTTTCCTCTGTATGGAGGATAGGGAACAAGGAGTCAGCAGTAAATACTTCCAATTAAAGCTTTACTCTGACATATAGGAAGCAGCCCTTTCCTGACTGTGTATCCAGAGTCATTTTTATCCAGACAAGACTGTAACCAAAATCTCATCAAGAATCTAATACAGATGTCTACTTCCTACCTGAATCAGAGATGGTATTTTGGGTTTGGACATTTTAGATCCAGGCACTGTCGGACTGTGTTTGGAAGGCAAAAACTAAAATGAGAAAGTATTAATAATATGAATGTACAACATTCCTTTTTGTTTCAGTTTTGTGTTTTTAGTTCTAGAATGTCTCTTTCAAACAAAACAGATTAGTCAGGAATTACTTCGTGGAAACATAATTTAACTACTTCTTACTACTGGGAACTAACACAGGACACCAACCCAATTCAGAATCATAAGAGTTAATTCTGAGAAGTGTCCTATATTCTCACCAACACGTCTGATCAGCTGCCATATGGCTTCTACTGTTTCTTTCCTCTTTCTTTTGTCCAGATCACTTTTCCCTGGGAGAAGTTGTCACCACAGAAATGTTGCTACTTTTGCCATCTCTACTGGGCATCATTATTTTTTCGAACAAGATCTGCCATCCAATATTTATTTTCTTTTACTGTATATCAGCTTGTCTTTGAATCTTTACATCTTCTCTTTGAGCTTTTATTTCAAAGAGGAAACAGTTCCTCTCATTTCACAGAGAATGTACAGTCAAAAATTTCATCTATTTCATGAGGAATTTCCTCTTGTTTTCTCCTATTTCCTATGTCTCTCATCGTTGTTGTTTTTCTTTGCTTCTTGTTATATATGTTTTTTTTGACATGTTTGCTTATAAGTCCCATTATCAATGTTTCTAGCTATTCTGACTGTGACATTTAGGGATTTTATTACAGGAACACCTATTGACTGGCAAAGAGCTAGTCCAGTAGAAAGCTTGGATATAGAGCTTTTGTCTCAGAATATTTCCTCATTAACTTTACTTGGCAATGTGGAGTAAAGATTTCTCAGTGTAAGCAGATAGATGGATGCATGGCATATAGTAAAGCCAAGAAGGCTACAAGTCCTTCTTGGAGAGATTTAGTGTTTACTTCCTTTTAGAAACTTTGGAAATTGTTCTCATGTACAATCACTCCTTTATCCTGCCTCACTAATAGTCTGCTTGTTGCAAAATGCTTCTCTGAATGAATAAATGAACAATGGTCCCTTGAGGATGGCAGTTTGATATATTCTTCACAGATACGGTTCTCTATTGTATTTCTCCTAATCTTTCAGTATTTATCTTGTCATTTTCTAACCTAAAGAGGCACCATATTTAGACCCCACCCAGTGTGGAAACTTTTAAACCTCATGTATTGCAAATTTAAAACAAAACTTAAAAAGAACATGGAGCCACAGCAGCTTAAAGTAAAGGGGAAATGTTGTTTGCCAAGATTTTTACCATTTTGACCATCTTCTATGGTTTAGGTTTTTCCATTAGCTACATGAGACATTGCTGGGTCCTGTGTTCACATAGTCCATCAATAAGCATATTGAGTAACCTGAAACAAAACCTGAAACTTTGAATTCTAATTCAAATAAGAATCGCTAACATGTACAGAGTTTACTGCATGCCAGGCACCCAGCAAGTGCTTTAGGGGAGTTATCTTAATTTAATTCCCATAACAATTTTACAAATGGATATAATATGGAAAACTAAAGTAAATGTCTAAGCCAGTAAGTGGTGAAGAACATGATTCCAGCTCAAGCAGTTTGATTACAGAGAAGTACCACATGGACCATTATAATATGGTACCTTAAGATGTTAAAAATAAGGACATTGGCCTCGTGCTAAGTAACAAATTTTCTAACAATACCTTGCATAGACCTGCAAGTTTTCCATACCTATAGTCAACTTTTCCTGGTTTATTTAGAGGCCTTTGTTTACGCTTACATTCCTTTATTAAATCATTTGTAAAGCATTATTTTAGACACACATCAACTAGATTAATACCTATATTCAGGAGTAAATGTAACCATTAGATAATCTTTACCCAGTGCACATATTTTTACATCAAGAAAAGTATAGGCAGATAATACCAAAAAAAAAAAAAAAAAGTCCTTTCTGTGTCTAACATTTCAGTTTTGCCTCGTTAGTGTAGCCAGGGAATCACATACCTGAGTACATTTGGGCTCAGAATACTGTTTTAGTTAAATACCAGCAGTGTCCAACATTCACTTAAGACTAACTATGTGGAAAACGATGTATGAGGTATTATGAGAGAAGCAACTGTACTATGACTTGCCTTGTCATGCTCATATTCAGTCAAGAAAGACAGGCACATAGACAGACACAATACGACCTCATGTGATGTAGCCCTGTGACTCTTAAGTGTACTCCATATCAGCAAGGTTCAGTCATGAAGGAAAGGATTTGTGCTATCTGGGAGTTGGTTCAGGGAAAGATTTTGGGGGGGGGGGGATTTTGAGTTGGGCTAGGAGGAAGAATAGGAGTTTTAAAAGCACAGGGGTGCCTGGGTGGCTCATTCAGTTAAGCATCTGACTTGGGCTCAGGTCATGATCTTGTGGTTCATGAGTTCAAGACCCACATCAGCTCTGTGCTGATGTTTTGGAGCCTGGAGCTTGCTTTGGATTCTGTGTCTCCCTTTCTCTCTGCCCCTCCCCTGATAGCGCATTCTCTCTCTCTCTCTCTTTCCCTCTCTCTCTCTCTCTCTCTCACACACACACACACACACACACACACACAAATAAATAAAAACATTTAAAAAAACACAAAAGAAAAGTATTCTGAGTCCCCTTATGAAACACGTTATTATATGAATTAGAATCACCTATTAGAAAATATGCCTTTAAACATAGCTATGTTGAGAAAAAGTTAGGTAAAACACAATAAAAAAATTGATTTATGAATTTTATAAAACCTCTGTATTATTGTACCTGGTGTGAACATTACTAGGTTTTCTTTTATTTTGATAAAACAATTGTCAAGTAGAAACCAATGTATAACTGTTCAGAGCACTATTCTAGAATCAGAGGGAGATGGCTTCACTTAAATCTTGGCTCTGTTACTTAAGTAGTAGTTGGGTGAGGTTATAAATATTGATTAATTTCTCTGAGTCTCTGTTTCTTCCATCATAAAAATTGGAGAATAATACTTGTCCTAGTGCATTGCTTTGTACATGCTTTGACATGATTTTGGTTCTCAAAATATATAAATTAATTATATTATTAATTGTTGATACATTAATTGGGTTATGGTTATATATAGTTATATTATATATTATATATAATATGTGAATATATATTTAATTAGCTTACTAACTACCTAGCAGATTTTTAGAATCCTCAAAATAGGGAAATATCTCACATCTTTCTAACCTCACTATACATAACAAAATTGTCAAAAAGTATTTGGTGTAAGAATAAATGAGTGCATAAATGAATAGAAGGCATGAAGGAGGGAGTGAATTTGGCAGTGCTTGAATTCTTCCAGTTATCTCCTTCAAAAAAGGAAAGCTGCCCTTTGAGTATTTCTGTATAGTAAAATCAAAAATTTATTTTGGGGACATTACATTTTTCTGTGCTGTAGTGGTGTGATATTATTCTGATACTATGAAAACATTTGGCCAAATGATCAGAACTACACAGATCCTGCCCTGCCCTGTCTGTTCTCTTTTGGATCTCCCTGAAATTTTACTATACTTGACTCGAATATACATAGAAATTAGAAGAATGTTTTTCTTTAAAACTTTATATGGATTTAAAATAAGAAGGCAGTGAATGAAAATGAAAGGTGACATTTTGGGACAAAATTAGGCAGCATTCTAAAGTGGCATATATTGGGGTGCCTGGGTGGCTCAGTCGGGCATCTGGCTCTTGATTTTGGCTCAGAGCATAATCCCAGGGTTGTGGGATCAAGCCCTGCATTAGGGTCATGTTGAGCACAGAGCCTGCTTGAGATTCTCTCTCTCTCTCTCTCTCTCTCTCTCTCTCTCTCTCTCTCTCTCTTTCTTCTTCTGCTCCTCTCCCCCCACTAGCAGTATTCTTTCTGTAAAATAAAAATAAAAATAAAAATAAAAAATATATAAAATAAAGTGGTATATATATAAAAAAAACATAATCTTTATTAGGACACTGAATCTGACAAAAGTCCCCACACACACACACTCAAGGAAAAAGTGGAAAATTGCTTGTAGGGAACATAGCTGATACCTGGAAAGGCTCTTCTATAAATAGTCCTAAAACATAATTTTACAGTGTTTCCCAAGAAGCATTGAAATACTTGGATTAAGGTGTATAACTTTAGTGGAGAGCTTACATTTATATTGTGTGTTTTGCTGTTATATATTATCTCTTTTTTAACCTTAGTGGTTTTCCCAACTCCAGGCACAAGGGCGCGCGCGCACACACAAACACACACACACACACACACACACACACACACACACACACACCCCTTTCTCATTCCTATTGAAAGGAATGTAAGATAAGACTGATTCTATAAGCACCAGAGAGAAAGATAATGGGGAGAATATTGGCAGGAATGATAGGGCATAAGATTGATACTGAATATAAAGCTGCTTTCAAGAGGAAGATTAGAGCAGCTGTGGATTCCTTTAAGAGGAAAGTAACTAAAAGAATTAAAGATGTATGAAAGTTAACGAAGTTAAAAGAGTGCAGAAATTGGTTAAAGAGACTATTCATAGAGGGGGTACTGAGTTTAGAATTGAAGGAAATAAGTGCAGATTTAGGTGACTGTGGAAAAATATTATGTTATTATGGGGGTAAATGTGGAGCCCTGGAAGAAAGGGCCAAGACTTGGAATTTATCTATAAATCAGGCCCGAAAACAAACTTGCCAAAATGAGAGCAGAAAAACAGAAGATTAGCATTAAGCTTTGCCTGTGGAATTCAGTGAATAAACCAGGCCTATAAAATTAACTTATTTGTATGAAGCATACACTGTAAAATTAAAAGTGCTTTAGCTGAATATATTTTGCCACCTAAAGAGTACGTGATATGCTGATGACACTTCCAAACCTGGATAACGTGTAAGAGTATGTGACTGTGCTGCCTTTGAAGCAATAGTGAATGAGTTCTTACCAAGGGTCAGTATCCTTCTACATGCTTTATATGTATTCTTGCATTTTCTCCTGGTTACAAACCTATGTCTCAGGCGCTATTATTTCCCCATTTTGCAGATAAAAATTGAATAACCAAGTTAAACATCCTAGCTATTTAGCTAAAGAGCTGATCTGATTCCAGGCTTCAGTTACCTTAACCACCAGCACAATGACTTTAAAGGGCTACCTCTCAAAGACAGCACAGCTCTCCTTTCATTTTTGTGGAATAAGAGACTGATCTTTGTACATTAATAAGGGTATCTGTGCATGTGCGCAAATGAATGTGAACTCAGGACTTTTCTCTATGTTTTTTTTTAATCTAAAAGGAAGTCCATGACCCAATTACCCAGTGCCCAAAGCCAGAGAAGTAGCAGTCTTTGTAGATACCCTCCCTCTCAAATTTTTACGTTCGATACATTACCAAATCTGATCAACATCACTTTAGATCTGAATCCACCCATTTCTGTTTCCACAGCCTCAAGAGACTTTTTTCTCACTAAGACTTCTGCAATAGCTTTTCTGTTTGTCTTTATTTTTTTCTCACCTAATTTCTTTCTCACTCAGCCCGATATATTCTCCACTTTGCACTTTTCTTTGAAAAGAAATCTTTTCAAAATGATGATTTGATCATATATCTCTCCATGTAAAAATCTTTAAATAACTTCCCATTACTTGTGATATCAGAACCAAATTCCCTAACGTTGGTTAGGTTAAGCAATCTTAGCAAAGATCCCTCCAACTTTCAATGACTTAAAGCTGAAGTTTGTCCTTCTTCAATGTGACAGTTGAGGATAGGGGCTCCGGGTTGGTAAAGGATCTTCTGCAAGCAATCATTTAGGGTCCTAGACCGAGAGTAGTACAACGGCCTCTATCACAGAGCTTCCAAAGTCACCCTGCTGTTACCATTGGAGCCCAGAGGATGGGAGGTGAGCATGTGGAGGAAGTGCACCCATTGACTTAAAATCCTGTCTGAGATATAGGGACATCACTTCTACTTGCATGCCATCAGAGAGAGATGTATCTTGTGGCTACCGTTAATGGAAAGGGTAATGAGAAGTGCCGTTTCTGGTTGGGCAGCTCCATGCTCTTACTCTGGGAAGGAGAACAGATTGTGGCACCCTCTGGCCCACCTTTCCCCCAGTTTCATTCTCTACCGTCATCCACGTTGCACTCTCTACTCCAGACACAACTTTGTATTTGCACATGAGCATATTATCTGTCCCTAAATTTCTCCTGCTCATCCTGCAGGTGTCAGTCAGGTCATGTATTACTTTCTCAGAGAAATCATTTCTCAACTGGGGATTAGGTTACATTCCCCCCATACATCACATGGCTCATGATCCTTCCTCTACCAGCACTTATCACCATCTTAAGTTTTTTTCATCTTATATGTGGTTGCTTATTTAATGTATTTATATGGCACATGGATAGTAAGAGTGTGGTAAAAAAACAGAAAAATGTGGTCCTTGATCTGAAAGGTTTTATTTTGTAGTTTGGGAAAAACACAAAAAGTCTTTGACTATAAGACACCTGAAGAAAAAAAAAATGTTGCAGACTAGCATAAGATTAAATGCTGAATGAGAATTATTGACAAAGTGTTATATAATCTCAGGTCAGCTGAGTGAGGGCTGCTGTATGGGTGGAAAATTTCCTGGAGGAAGTAAGGAATGGAGCTAGACCTTCACCTGTCATGCAAGAACAGTGCCCAGACATTTTGAATAAATGCGAGTCTTTGAAGATACTAGTTGGAGATACTCTCTGGAGCCTGAGCTAGTCTGCTATTTTCCAGTAAGTTCTTAGGGGTCAGTAGAATCCTTAGGGAACATCCTTTGCCCTCCTGTGACCTCTGCTAGGAAGCAGCTCAAAGTTTGGACTAGAGACAGGAAACACCGATTGTTCTGGCCTGTGCCCAAGTAATTGGATGCAGGATGGTTGGCATTCTGTGCTGTGTAGCTCAGAGGCCCACCCTCTTGGCCTTAGTGAGATATAAAATCTCCACAGTTTAGTGGATTTGTTATAACTTGGCCAAAGTCTGCAGCTCAAAGGAGCTTACATCAACATAAAAATGTCTGAAGTTTTTCAGACTCTGGAGGAAGATTTGTGGCAAGTGAAATTGCTGGAGAGTGAGAAAAAATGCAACATACAGATGGTGAAAACACAGATGTGCTCATATGAGTAAGTATACACCCAAAGAATGAAAATAAATAAATAAATAAATAAATAAATAAAGCTCTCACTCCATCAAACCAAGATTTAGAAAATAGATCACTAATTTTCCTTTCTCATAAAGGCTAATTGTGATGGAACTTGGTTGCTCACAATAGACCTATCCCCACGACTCCCCTCCATCTCTCCTGGCAGAACCCAACTCCCAGTTTAGAGGCTGAAAATGCCAGGCACAGACCCCGGGGAAAGCTAAAGCAATGGTATGCCATGTGACCAATGCTGACCACACAATTAGCCTTTATGAGAAAGGAAAATTACTTATCTATTTTCTAAATCTTGGTTTGATGGAGTGAGATCTTTATTTCTTAGTAACAAAAACAGAGACCCTGGAAGGGATCATCTCTTTGTCCTTCACTAGAGAGGTCATGTGCCTCATGGAACTATCACCGCTACATTGAAATCATGATGGGGGATGATGCAAACATGCTGACAGTGGCAGGGAATTCAGATGAAAAAATGATAATGGCATCAGGGTGCCAGACCTACATCACTATGCTGTCCAACCCTATCTGGAACTCTGTTAATGTGAGGTCACAAATGCTTATTATGATACGTATCATTTTCACTTGAGTGTCCTCGTACCGGTAGCCCAAAGCATCATATTTGATTATCTAGTGCATAAAATTTAGTTAGATAAAGATAAAAGGTAGCATAACAACAAAAGTAAAGCTTATAAACCTGATTTACAGAAACATCTATTTCACATTGTGTTTGCTTGTACACTAAGTTAAATCTATCCAATATCCAACCATCAGAGGCTGACAGATTGCAATTATGGTTTTCTTCAACGATCTGAGCAACTGAAGTAAATATTCAGAAACTGTGTTGAATTTCAGTTTGCAGCATTTCAAGATTGATTGACCAGTTTTCCTTATGCAATGCATTAAAATATCCTTTTCAGTTTTCTAGACATTTAGTTGATATGTCATATGCCCTCTTCACATTGAATGTAGAAATTTGGCCTCCGTAGAGCTGGCAAGAAAGTGTTCCACCTACAAAATCTGTCAGTAATGCTGCAGTGACCCAAGTAGTCATCTGCCATCTTTATTAAAAAATTATCATTCATATTCTTTATGCAATTTGAAAAGGAATCAAAATTACAAATGCCAAATCAGGTACAGGGTCTTGTAAGGGCCAAAGTGAGGCAACCTAAAGTTTCAGCTGTTAATATTAGCTTTAGGGTATGTCTAACTCGGATAAGTTTTGAATGAAAAAAAATCAAAACTGTCAATCTAGTTCTTTAGATATTGATATCAAAATTCACATATTAGATTCCAGTCCCCCCCAAACAGAATAAACATCATTAACCTCAAAACCTGATCTGCAGGAAAAGGCTATTAGGTGAAACAGACTCAAGGCAATCTTTCTTCTTTTTCTAAAACTCTGTGCCCCATAATTTTTCTTTCTACAATGTCTTCTGTCTGAAGTATAGTCATAAAATCTGCTCCCAACAGAGGAGAAAAATGAGGACATAATGGTATGATCTGTGCTTCCTGCCAAGGTCGCCACTTCTGTGATGGAAGCGCTTTGTACCCTGTTGGTTATTGGATTACAGCCTCTGTTCCTGTCCGCATCCACCAGGGAACCCAGTGCCCTGCCTTTATTTCGTGACCTTTCTGTTTACACTATTTCCCCCTCCGTGCTATGTTTTCCTCTGAGCTATCAAATACTTCTAATTCCTATCCGCAGCCTCTGTGCTTCCTGCCAACTCCCAGAGGTAGCCAGGACACTCCTCACTTCTTTGGCTCTGAACGCCATACTTCCTGCTCAGCATTTAACTGTTTATATGTGTGCATAGAGAGAGAGACAGAGATCTCTATATCTCTATATCTTTCTCTCTGTATATTATATGCAATTTCTGTGTAACTACATAGGCTGTCTCTTCTAACATTGAGAAGCTTTGAAACCATGAAACGATTATCCTTTCTCTTAATTACAGAAGCCACCTCATTCTTCTCTCTCTCTCTCTCTCTCTCTCTCTCTCTCTCTCTTTTATTTTAAATGCAACATCTTTTAATTCATCTAGAGCTAGCCTTGGTATCTGTATTCCTCCAACATGATTCATTTCAGAGTGGAAAGTTTTCAGGAAGCCCGGGTGTTACCTTCATATAGATTTAAACCTTACATTTTATTCATTTGGAATGGACTTTTACAAAATGAGGAGTTACTAATCTATTAGGCTGAAAGTGATTCAAACAACTATGTTTTTTCTGTTTGCTCCCCTAGAATCCCATGTATTTGTCACACTGTGTGTGAATTGCCGTTTTCTCACCTGTCATCCCACTAGAGTAGGTTCTTAGGACAGGACCAGGATCTGTGTACCTTACTTAGTACATGCTTAGTGCCTGGCCCAGGGGCTATAACACAGTCAATTCTTGATAATTCCTTGTGTTAGGAATGAAAAAATTACCTAGTTAAAATTTTTTTCTTAATTTTTAGAGCAATTCATATTATAGAGAAATTCTAAAAATATAGAAAATTTAAATCTGTATAGTCAAAACTGTTATTTCTTCCATAAATGATATCTGAAGCCATAAATATATTTTTAAACATGAGTTTATTTATTTATTTATTTTATTTTTTTTTATTTTTTTTATTTTTTAATATATGAAATTTACTGTCAAATTGGTTTCCATACAACACCCAGTGCTCATCCCAAAAGGTGCCCTCCTCAATACCCATCACCCACCCTGCCCTCCCTCCCACCCTGCCCTCCCTCCCACCCCCCATCAACCCTCAGTTTTAAACATGAGTTTAAATATTTTCTTTCATTTATTATCTAAAATGTGTGAAATGCCGATGGCTCACTTTTACTAAGTTTTACTATCTTGGTTACTTTGTAAGTAAAATGCCAATTTATTTATTATGTCAGAGAGGTGGCAATTAATTTATGATTTAAATGTTCTTCTTTACATTTCTTTCTACACTTCCCCAATGCCTCTGCTCTTTTCTTTCTTCTCCCTTTAATTTTTATTACTAATATCACAGCATTGAAATAAAAGATAGGCATTTCTTCTTTCCAGCAAGTATCACTTGATGCATATTTAATTATTAAATTCAGTTCTAAGTAAAAAAGAGAATAGAGGCAAATAATGAATCTTTACTGTTTTTACATACACATCCATCATGAATGTCATTAAGGTAATTGATAAGCAGAGTAAGATAGTACGTTCCACACATGCCTTCTAAGACAGAGAGGAAGTGGAAAGTTTAAACACACTTGGCTTCAAATCCAGCTCTGACATTTTTTAGCTGGATGATGTGATGTTCAGCAGTTACTGCTTTGAACTTTAGTCCCCATTAGGAAAGTGGACTGTGTGAAGACCTCAGCTGGTGGCTGAGAGGGCTAATGGTATTAAAATATATAAAGTGCCTAAGACATAGTCGATGATATTTTGTTAATTCCCTACTCTTCATTGCATGGAGTTTCGTTGTTTCTTTTTAAGTCAGACAGACAACTGACTGTAAATACTAGAACTTGATTTTAACATCAAAAAGGAAGCTATATTTAAATAATCTGTTTCAAATGGTTTGTTTGCCTATGACTAACATAGGATACTAAGACTGTTCACAACTTCGTGTTTTTGTGGAAAAGTTTGGTATTTTACAGATAAAAAGTGAAACATACATGTTCTTGTGTGCATTAAGGTATTATTTCTATTTACAAAGGAATTTGTAAAACTGAGGAAAAGACTTAGGGAAAGCCAAAGGGAGAAATGCACTTCTATTTGCATTGGGTAGAAGGTACAGGAATAACCAAATCTAAGTGTAATCGGAACATGCAGCATCCGATACAGTATCTTTGAAGTTCTAGACGACTCGGATATTTTAGAAGAATTTTTGCTCACACTATTGCTTTAAATTTGAGCACGGATAATTGCGTTTTTACTTATGATATTTCAGTTCCATGAGTGTGGCAGGAACTATGGCCTGACTGTTCCAAAGCCATTTGAAACCTCTTTCTTACGTTCTGTTACTATGGAAGCTCCAAAACTAGAGTTCAAATAGTCCTGTTCCCACACTCACTTCCAGTTAGGAATGACTGTGTGAACCAGTTCTACACAAAAAGATGAGTTTGAGGGGCACCTGGGTGGCTCAGCCGGTTAAACATCTGACTTAGGCTTAGGTCATGATCTCACAGTTCCCAAGTTTGAGCCTCTCGTTGGGCTCTGTGCGGACAGCTCAGAGCCTGGAGCCTGCTTCAGATTCTGTGTCTCCCTCTCTCTCTTCCCCTCCCCCATTCTCTCTCTCTCTCTCTCTCTCTCTTCAAAAACTAAATAAATATTAAAAAAAATTTTTTTAAGTTAAAAAAAAAAAAAAGATTAGTTTGAAGTCACTGTGCTTACCTGCCAAGAAACTTTTAAAAAGGGACATTTATAAACTGAGCTATCTTTTGGCTTTTCCTTACCCATATTTCTTCCTGCTTCCACCTGGAAAGCAGATGCGAGCTTGCTGAGGCAGCTGTCACAACTTAGAGACAACATCTGTAAGCACCTACCTGTACATGCTGAGAATAACTGAAGGAAAAAAAAAGGTGAAAGTTCCTTGGAGCACTGAACTACTAAGCCCTGACTTCTGGCTGTCTGAAATAAGTAACCCTTATTTGTCTAAGTCCCTGAATAGACTTTTGGTTGCTTAAATCTGAATTCATTCCTAAATAATACAAGCTTCTACTTGAACACAGAAGACAAAAAGTGATTTAAAGACTATTTTTCTCAGTTCTCTCAAGGAAGGTGCATAACTAGCACATTCTAGAGACATTGAAGTGAATACATAATGGATAATTAGGTCATTAGGACATAAATGGATGATTAAGGCATCAGGACAGACTTTTCCTCCAGATCTGGTTGAGAAAGACTGCACAGAACACTTCTTACATGAGATATCATCTGCAGACCAACAGCATAAGCATCATCTGATAACTTATTTGAAATATAGGGTCTCAGAATTCTTCCTCTCCACCAATTCAGAATGTCCATTTTAATCATGATCCCCATGTGATTCATAGGTATGTTCAAGTTTTAAAACTGTTGTATAAATTGTGACCTCTTTGGAATGAAAAGACCACTCTTTAAAAAAAAAAAATATTTTTATCTTTTATATCTCTAATTCCTAGTAAGTATCTAAATAGAATATAATAAGGTCAGCCAAATATTTGATGAATGACACATAATACTGGCTCAGAGTCAATCGTTAAATTTTATTATAGATTTGGTTATCAGAAATCTAACCATTTTTTGCAAAGCAGAGCTTATGGCTATGAGGAAATGAGTAATGGGACAAACATGATGTAAAACAGGAAAACTGGTTGAAAATTTACAAAGCTTAAGATGAAAAAAAAAAACAATAGGCTCTAGTTTTGCACTGAAATTAAAAGTTTTAAAGAATATAGGCACCTCTAAGAGAAAAAGTTAAAGGTAGAATATTGAGGAGCAAGTCATGGAGAGATGTCCTTGCCAACATTCATTATCTTTCCTTGAACCATCTTGATTTAGCTAATCTAGTCAGTGGTTCTCCTATTTGGAAGGATGATGAATCACTTCACTCTGAGGAAAGCTAGGAATTCTGTCCCAGGAAAATACATTTATGCACACACACACACACACACACACACACGCTTCATACAGTTTTAAGAAGTGCACAGAATATTCTAAAGTCTATCCATCAAAGGTACAGTGGACTTCAGATACACAGCCCTTCATGGAGTTTGAATTTTCTACATAACCAATTAGGTAGAATGATCTATTAAATCTAGAAAAGGCTTAGAAAAATAGCTTGAGACTACCTCCTCACATATCCTAAATTTTAAATTAGTTCTCAGTTTAACTTTTGACTAAATGGAAGCATGATCCTTCTACTAGATTCTGCCAGCTTTTTTCTGCAGGCCTATTGTCACTAAATGAATAAGCCAAGATTGTGTAATAAATGCTTGTAGATAACACTTACATGTTGGACCAAGGAACACTTAGACTCTGGCACAAATGAAGTGTAATCATCTTAAAAACTTATACAAGGATATGTTAGGGACTTACTTTTATTATTATAAGGATTTTAATGTTTGTGAGTATTATGGGTTGAATTGTGTCCCTCTCAAAATATATGAAAGTCACAAACCCTAGTTAGTACCCAGAAGGTGACCTTATCTGGAAATAGAAATAGGGTTGATGTAGATGTAGGTGCACTTGAGTGGAGTGGACCTTTAATCTTGCATGACTTACAAGAATTACAGAAGCTATAAGAGGGGAGAACATAGCATGACTACAGGGCTGGAGATTTCAATCAGCTGCAAATAGCTGCAAGCTAAGGAAGGCCTGGGGCTACCAGAATTTGGAAGATAAGGAAGGATCCTCTTCCAGAGGTTTAGGAGGGAGCTTGGCCCTGGTAATACCTTAGTTTCTGACTTCCAGCCTCCAGAACTAGGAGAGAGTAAATTTGTTGTTTCAAGCCATTCAAGTTTTGAAAATTTCTTATAGAAGCGCTAGGATACTATTAGAGTGGGAAAACCAAATGCTAAGTTATAAAAGTCTATTTCAAAATGTCTGTCATGGTTATTAAGGAAAGCATTTATGCAGCAAGTATTCATTGATCTTCACTATGTGTAAGACACTTTGCCGTTTAGGATATCAAAATAAATAAGCAATAGACTCTATGCATTTTTTTTTAAATCAATCATAAGCATGCTGGCTATTCCTTTAAAAATCCTTGAAAGTATGTTTCTCTCTGGAGTTTAAATAAGGTCAAAACTACTCTTTCATATATGCACATGTGAGTGCATACTTACCTTCATTGTAGTAAACTTAGATAAATATAGTCTATTTTTATTTAAAAGTTACTTAGCCAATGTGGGTCTCAGTTATTTCATCAATAGAATGGACATTAAATATTAAATGTCAAAATTTTCTCTGAGTTTTTTTTTTTTTTTTAAGTTTACCTATTTATTTTGAGAGAGAGTAAGAGAATCCCAAGCAGGGATTCAAACACATGAACCACGAGATCATGACCTGAGCCAAAGTCGAAGGCTTAACCCACTGAGCCACCCAGGCACCCCTCTCTGAGTTTTAAATTTCTGTCAGGTTACAGATCATAAATGATTGGTACTTTATTTACTAGGGAATCATCTAAAATGGATTGTAGTATTTAACCTAAAGAAGAGAAAACTCAGGGGGAAAATAGCTCTTTTTAAATACCTGAAAAGCAATAAATTGCAAGTCACTGTTGTGTGTGGCTTCTTATAATAAATGGGGACTGGTAGACATGGAGTTGGATTTCAATATATGAAAGAACTTGTTAACAGTTTTAGCTTAAATACTATATCCTGATCCTTAAATTAATAAATTCTTTGCCATAGAATCGTTCACCTTAAAATTATACAGTGCTGTGTTGTGTGTCAATTATATCTCAATGAAACTGGAAAAAAAAAATTAAGACCATATTTAAAAAAATAAATCATTTGCCAAGACAGCTTTAGGCCATTTCAAGCATTGCAAGTTTGTGGGCGGTTTCCTGGATCATTTTCCCCTGATACCAGAGGATCCAGAAGGGTGTATTTGAAAGGTCATTTACTCTGGAGGTGGAATGGAATTCAAACTCTGTGTCTCTCCCTTAGTAACTGTGTAAACTTAGTTTTTGAATCTCATCTTCCCTGCCTATAAAA
This sequence comes from Panthera tigris, assembly GCF_018350195.1. Classification (NCBI taxonomy): domain Eukaryota; kingdom Metazoa; phylum Chordata; class Mammalia; order Carnivora; family Felidae; genus Panthera; species Panthera tigris. The sequence continues at coordinate 99,520,186 of NC_056663.1, read as the reverse complement.
TACAGATTATGAATACCCATACTAATGAAATAATTCTGAATTGCAAGTAAAATAATGCATATAAAGTATCTATCTAGTCACTAGTTAGCATTTAGTCCACACTGGTTCCTTTCCTTTGCTCTGTAACTCATTTGCTACTGTTTACTATTTTAGGATCCAAAATAAACTCTTAAATAAAATGAGACCAACATTAAAAATATGTTTTTACAAATTATTAAAAAAACAAATCTTATACACATACACATGCACACATACAATGGAATATTACTCAGCCATCAAAAAGAATGAAATTATGCCATTTGCAACAACATGGATGGAGCTAGAGTGTATTATGCTAAGCAAAATAAGCCAGTTACAGGAAGACAGATACCATATGATTTCACTTTTATGTGGAATTTAAGAAATAAAACAGATGAACATATGGGAGGGAAAAAAAAGGGAGAAAAGCCATGAGAAACTCTTAAATTTAGAGAACAAACTGAAGGCTGATGGAAGGAGGTGGGTGGGGCATGGGCCAGGTGAGTGATGGGCATTAACGAGGCCACTTGTTATTATGAGCCTTGGGTGTTGTAAGTGATGAATCACTGAATTCTACTCCTAAAACCAATATTGCATTGTATGATAGCCAACTAGAATTGAAATAAAAATTTGAAAAGAAAAAATAAGAAAGACAAGTAATAACCAACTAGAATTGAAATAAAAATTTGAAAAGAAAAAATAAGAAAGACAAGTAATAAAGTACAGTCTGCCACATGTTAATGTTTATAGTTGTAGAAATATAGAAGTTTGCCACCAGTCATTCAAATTTGCTCTACATTTCATCCTTAAAAGGAACTACAGGATTTACCAAAGCATTTATAATGATAAATCCCAACTAATCATTTGGGAGACAGGGAAAAAGAGTAAAGGCGAAAAAATATTGTGAAGTTCTGCTCCCATGAGGTACTAAGAAGTTCAGAACAATTTAAGAGTAAAAATAGCCTCTGATTATTCTATCTTTCAAGGAAGTTACTTCTTCATGAAAATTATTCAAATATTAAATTTAAATAAACATTGTCTTCCTAGTGAGAATATCTGGAATGGTATATTGAACCTCTTCAGGTTAACTACTATATGGTATAATTCCATAGCTATTTCATTTTCAGCTATCATATTCCTGACACGGGTGTTTCTTTAAAATATTTTGCATTTCTTTGTTAGAGTTAGAATGCTTGTCTACACATTCCTGAAAGCAAAGTGAAAAAAAATAAATTAAATGAAATTCCAATGAGGCTTCTTTGCAATATTTGCATATTTTCCCATCACTTTCCCTATGTAAAATAATGCCAATAGTAAAATCGTTTAAAAATCATTTTGACTCTTCTGAGAGTTTGTTTTACTTTGGTATAGTTACTAGACCCTTCTAATTAAACATATTTTCAGTATTGATTTAAGAAGCTTTAATTTTCCTGTTACTATAACATTGACTTGAAAATAAGTTATTCCATAGTGAGTTTGTGAAAAGTGAAAGGAACATTGATTCAAAATCTTAAGATTTGTGTTCAAACTTTAGCTCTCTAATGTACTAGTAGTGTGACTCTAGACAAATCACATTAATTCTCTGAACTTTTGTTTTCTTTTTTATAAAAAGGAAAGTATATGTACTTTCTGCAAATCTGAGGGTGGTGAAATTCAAATTAAGCAAAAGACATTATTATTTACTGTGTTATTATATCTTGATCACCAACTACCATATTTGTATTTTTCTCCTATGCCTGTCTTTTCCATTTCTTACTTAGCACCTCTTACAGTATTAGACTTGGTCTATTTTATATTTGGCTCGTTGCCATTTTGATAGCCTAAAGAAAATAAAGACCCCTTTTTCCCAAAAGAGAGCATCTACTTCATATTCAACAAATGCATTAATGCAACAAATCGCCATTAACTCCTAACTATGTTGCAAGAACTTTTCTAAACCTTGGGTCCACAACAGTAGAAAATACAGACCAAATTTTTGCGCTTATTTATCTTAGGTTCTACTGGATGAGATATAAAATAAACAATACAAATAAGTAAAACATTGTATGTGAGATGATGATAAAAGTTAAGGTGTAAAAGTAGAGCCTGAGTTTGTGCTTATGGATCTTACGCGGTCTTACATAAGATGACCAGGAAGGTCTCTCCAGCAAGGTCATAGTTGACTAAAGAACTGACTGATGAAATAAGTGTAGACAACCTACACAGTTACCTGGAGCAGCAGGGTTACAGGCAGAAGGAACGGTGAGTACAGAAGCTCCAAGACAGGAATGTATTTGCACATTAGAAGAAGAGAGGTGGCAAGTGTAGCTGGATAGAGCGAGTGAGAGAACAACAGGAGCTGATTTTGGAGAGGTAAATGGGGGAGGCAGATGATCCATAGGATGCGAGCCATCATAAGAATTTTGACTTCCTTGTGAGGTGTGAGGTCATTGCGTGCTTTGGTGTAAAGGAAAAATATGATCTGACCTTTGTTTTAACATAATGCCATTTGGCCATTGTGTTGGGAACAGATTAAAGAAGGTCAAGGTGAGACAAAGATAAAGGGTAGGAGCCCATTCCAATAATTATTGGCTTGGATGAAGTATGAGATATGGAAGTAGTAAATTGGTCAGATTCTGAATATGTTTTCAAGGTTTGCTGATAGACTAGGCATGCAGTGCAACATAAAGAATCAAGAATAGCTTTAAGAATCCTGACCTGAACAATCACAAGAATGGGGTTGCCATATTCTAAGAGATAACATGGGAGAAGACTGTTTTAGAGAAAGATCAGTCATTGTTTTGGAATTAAAACTGATTATTAGACATCAATATCCACCCACCTCCTCCTGAGTTTTCATTATGAACCTAGAAATAAACATTCTGGTGAATTCTAATGAGAAGCCTTGGGTCAACCAGTAGGAGAATTCTCAAAGCAATCCCACATATTTTGCTGTAAGCCCAGGCTTTCACCTTTCACCATATGAATAATAATGTCAAAAATGATAGTTATTCCCTTCTCAAGCCTTCAACATACATTCTCTGACAACAGGAAGGATATTGCCAAAACCAACTATTCACATCCTTTGAGCCCAATACTTAATACCTCTAAGTCACTGATTTGAGGTAATCTTGGAAAAGTCACAAGATTCTCTGATCTCCTACTGTAAAGTAGAAACAATAACACTTACTATGATCACCTGCCTTTCTTACAGAAATATGGCAAGGACAAACTCAGATAAAGTATGCAATATAATATATGTGCAAAGTAACTATGCCTCTGTTTAATAACAAAGCCATAAGTAAGAAACCGTTTTGTTGCAAGTGGATTCTTTTCAACTATAGATGATAGAATTGGAAGAATGTAAGGTGTTTTGTAACATCAGACAATGAACAACTCCAAATAAGTTATTTTTACATAGTAAAGTCAAGACAACTAGTAACCTTTTCCCACTGCATAGAAGACATTAATAAGATGAACATCGCTGGGCAGCAGAACAATATGGTATTCAAGGATGTCTGCAGTGCATACATCTAGGCAAGTAGCAAATGGAAATCAAACAGCAAGAGTAAGAAAAATGTTTGCATGATATCTGTCCACCTGAACTTGGAGGACATGTGAAGGGGTTGAACTAACTGCAAGAGATATCAACCACAAAACAAGGAATAATATAGTCTCCTGTGGAGACTCCTCCTCCTCCCATTGTGTATCAGAGATATGTGAAAGTGATTCATTGGACACATAGAAACTTATGGAAGTAGTGGGAGAGACACAAGACTGAGGTGAGGAAGGAAGAGCTTTTGGCCTTGGGGACTTATCCACAAGGGACTCGTGTATTATATCAGCTTCCAAATAAAAAGGAATTTGTGGTAAATGTTAGAAACATAGGCAGAGGTACGTGTGGGTCGTGTGTGTGTATATGCATATACTGTATAGCACTGGTTCTTAGCCCCATCTAATATTGCTAGACACGTCATTCCTACAAGTGCCAGGTATTCAACATGTCCCCAGGAATGTTTCATTGGAATATAAATACATCATTCAGCTGATTCATAGCACCAGACGTTCTTTCCTGCTCTCCAGATATGGCCGTGTCACACTGTATCTTCTGGGCGCTGCTTCCACCTGGGCTGATGTCCCCAGTAATCATGCCTGGTGTTTCTACCTCTGTCGTGTAGAATAGTCCCTTTTTGTGGATATTACCATGTCCACAGTTTAGCCTCCCCAACCTGCCACTGCCATTCCTGTTGGGAGGGCTTGAAATAAGCAAGGTATCAATTTTTCCACTGCATCTAAAGTGTTGTTTTCAAGATGGCAAGACAAGACTTTTCCAGAATCTCCATGTGATAAAATTGTACCACATTCTATGTAAAAGTAGCAGAGATGCCTCTAGGTCTGTCTTCTCATTCAAAGAACAAAATACTACAATTCACAAAATAACGTTTGATGCAGTTCGCTTCAACTTCAATGATTTGCACATGTCATAAAGTAAATCAAGGAAGAGATAGCATATAAATTAATCAAGCTCAAACTGGATGTTGAATTTTTTTTTTAATGCTAGGAATTACCAAGCAATATAATATTACTATTTCCCATATTTATTTCTAACATCATAAAACATGAAAATAAAGTTTATAGTCAAGTCACAAGCTTTTAATAAATTCAGACTACATTTCAGAGTGCCACTGTGAGCGGGCTGCACCAGCTGTTTTACAGCTGCAATGAATTTGACATGCTCTGGAATCACCATGGAATGCTCCAAATCCTTTGGAGATAACCGAGTAAAGCCGAAGGAATAAAAATTGTAGTCTGCCGTGGTGGACAAAATAAAGGAAGACATATTTTAGAGAGTATGTGTGTATAATTATTTTAGAGAATTCCAAATATGAGTAGCCACAGTATTTAGAAGATATAATTTCATGCATATGTATATATATCATACATGCTAATGATACCATTTTACAATGACATATTACAACATTTTTCAAGTAGAGAAAAATTGAAATAATTTTACAGTGAGTACCTGTATATTTATCACCTACTACTGACATCTTATTATATTTGCTTTATCACATCTTTCTATCAGTCCATCAATTTATCTTATTTTCTATATACTTTTGATACTTTTACACAATATGGAAGCATATGATTTTAGAGCCCAGTGTATATCCCAGAATATAACTGTTAGTTCCCAATCTGAGTTATGGATATTTAATACTGGAAGAGACCTTTAAAACCCCTTTATTGTAAGCACCTTATTTTTCAGCTATAGAAATTCAGGCATACTGATTTGAAAGAGTTTGAGTAAGAACATCCATCTAATCACCTAATTAGTAACTAAACCAAGCTAGAATCCTTACTTTGTATTTTACATAAGCATGTACTTGGATAGTAAGAGAAAGCTGTGAAGTGTTAGTAAGATGAGGAGGATCATTGAAGCGTGCTCTTTGTTAGAAAATTGAAGCGATTTTAAGTTAATAGACCAATGCCCAGTTGAATTAGCAGTGAGATTTCAGGAGGAAGTAGAGTTAAGAGCTGAACATCTATGAAAATCCTCCCATTGTGTAAAAAAAAAAAAAAAAAAAAAAAAAAAGCCCTGCTAAAACAGCTGTATTCTAGCATCAATCTTATGTGTGTGCCCAGTTCTCAAAGTGATGGAATGTCATGGGGATGAAGGATTAAAGGCTAACTGAGTATTGGAAGCACAGAATTTGAGTGGGAGACAGGATCTGCTGCTTCAGTCCAGTTTGGCAAACTCACAGACTGTCACAACAGGAACAGTTTAGAGAGCAAGGAGGAACATGAACTGTAGCTTACACACCCTCTTGAATCCATTGCTGGAAGAGTGTTCAAAATTAACTTCCATATTACCCACAATCAATCTGCATTGTGTTCAGGCACATGCTGGCCTGAGTTGCAATTCTGTTTAGAGAATGAACGGGTCGCAGATTAACTTCTTTGTTGCTTTTATGTTTCTGTGTTTTGACATAAATTTTTTATTTTTTTATTTTTATTTATTTTTAACATTTATTTATTATTGAGAGACAGAGAGACACAGAGCGTGAGCAGGGGAGGGATGGAGAGAGGGAGAGACACAGAATCTGAAGTAGGCTCCAGGCTCCGAGCTGTCAGCACATAGCCCAACGCGGGGCTCGAACTCACAAACTGCAAGATCATGACCTGAGCTGAAGTCGGTCGGTTAACCAACTGAGCCACCCAGGCGCCCCATGAAATAATTTTTTTAAAGGAAATTTGAGATCAGTGGGTGAACAAATGTTAGAAAATTGTTAACATTTAGAAAAGGTAAAATTCTTTGCATTTCAATTCATACTTCAATGTTAGTCGAGCATCAAATGCCTCTCTCTCTTTTTCCCCCCTTCTTCCGCTTTCATCCTTTCAAACGTTTCTTCTCCAGGACTATTTCCTCAGGTGTCAGCTAAGTGACTAACACATTTTCCCCAAGACCACAGTTTTAGTGATTTAGAATGCTTAAGAATTTATTGGGAAACACATAAAATTTAGCTTGAGCTCTATCCTAAAAGATACTAGTGTTCTGTACTTTTTAAAGTTTATTTATTTTGAGAGAGAGAGAGAAAGAACAAGCAGGAGCAGGGGAAGGGCAGAGAGAGAGGGAGAGAGAGAATCTCAAGCAGGCTCCACACTGTCCACACAGAGCCCTGTAACCCACAAACTGTGAGATCATGACCTGAGCTGAAACCAAGAGTCAGATGCTTAACTGACTGAGCTACCCAGGTGCCCCTCCAACCTTCGATATTTTTAACAAACTTTCTGGGTAATTCCTTAGGTGATCAACAATTAAAAACTACCAGTATGAAGAATTCTGTATTAGAAGTTAAGAGGTCTGACTTCTAGTTCTGGTGCTATAATAATTATTGATTTATTGAGTGGTCTTATGTAAATCACTTACATCTAGAATTTTTTCCCTGGGAAAATATTCCCTGGGAATATAAAACAAAATTGATGGAACTCTTCTTTAGCATTACAAGTAATACAATAGTGATCTTGTAGGACACTGGAAAGATTTAAATCAAGTCATGTATTTAGAAACCTAATATACTATCTAATGCTTAGCAGTGCTTAATAAATGATAGTTATTATCATAATTATAAGAATTCTTTTTCAAGTATTTATTTAACTTCCAGTTAGTTAATATACAGTATAATATTAGCTTCAGGTATAGAATTTAGTAAGAATTTTTTATATTACTAAGAAACAGGCATTAAACTTATCTGCTATTCAAGACTGGCCACCTAAAGTGCTGAATTGATTAAAATATGTATGAAGAGCAGGGTCATCCTCTCTCTAAATGTTCCATTGATCATAGTTTTAGACTCAGTTTTGGGTATCATAAAGGAAGGGCATGTGGTCTACATAAGGAAAAAAAAAGGTAGCAAAGAAAATGTTTGGGTTTTAGGCACAGGAAAAAGACCACAGGAAATGAATACAGTTAGCCTTAAAAAGACAAAGTGAAGAGTATGTCAATCTCTGACTATGAGTTTACTCATCTTGAAAGTTTGACTAACGATTCCTGTTCTCAAGTTCATGAATCAAAAACAATTTCTGCCACATACTAGTTGTATAAATTTGGTCCAATAAATTTACCTCTCTGAACCTAAATACTTTAATCTGTAAAATATAAATAAGGCTGGGAAATAACTCATAGACTGTGAGACTTCTTGGTGTATAATACACGTTTAGCACTGGGTGAATGTTAGCTAGTGCCATGGACTCCTTCCTCTGTTTTTTCCCCTGAGGGCTGCCGTAGCAAAGTACCACCAACTGGGTGACTTAAACCAAGAGGAATTTATTGTCTCAGAGTCCTGGAGACTAGAAGTCTGAAATCAAGGTGTGAAGAAGACCATTGTCCATCTGAAACCTGTAAGGGAATCCTTCCTTGCCTCTTCCTAGCTTCTAGTGGTTTGCCAGCAATCTTCATCATTCCTTGGCTTGCAGCTACACACCTCCGTCACATGGCATTCTCCCTGTGTGTCTCTGTCTTCACATGTCTATCTTCTTACAAGAACACCAATCATGCTGGATTCAATGCCCATTCTACTTCAGTATTCCTTACTTCAACTGATTATATCTGCAACAACCCTCATTCCAAATAAGGTCATTTTCTTGAACACGTAGGAAGTTAGGGCTTCAGTATATCTTTTTTTGAGGGGGACACAATCCAACCCATAACAGTACATCGCTGTCTACTTTACCAGGGTCACAATGGGCATTATGTGAGATGACAAAGATGAGAGAACTCCATCTGCAAAACATAAACGTTATATATAGTTTTTTCCATAAAAGCCTTCAGATAGATGGGGCACCTGGGTGGCTCAGTCGGTTGAGCATCCGACTTCGGCTCGGGTCATGATCTTGTGGTTCGTGAGTTCGAGCCCTGCGTCGGGCTCTGTGCTGACAGCTCAGAGCCTGGAGCGTGGTTCAGATTCTGTGTCCCCCTCTTTCTCTGCCCCACCCCTGCTTGTGCTCTGTCTCTCTCTTTCAAAAATGAATAAACATAAAAAAAATGTTTAAATCCTTCAGATAGATGAAGAGGAATTTTTGGACTGAGAAGGAACACCAAATGTAAACATATTTAAACCTAACCCAAAAGAATTTAAATGACACTAGAAAGACATGACAGCAATAATTTTTCTGAAATGACAGGATGAACTGTTTAGTGGTTGTCTCTTTTGGAAATACATAATAAGATGATGAAGATGAGTTTGAGAGAAAATGTTGGTCTAGAAATATTAATGAGACCGTAATGTTTTAAATTGTAAGGTTTGTATCTTATCCTACTATCTACATGTAACAAATAATAAATAAATATTTTATAGGTATCCAGCTTATTCTTGAACCATAACTTATATGCAATTTTTTTTATCAGTACAGTACTATAAATGTTTTCTCTTTCTTACGGTTTTCTTACCAAATTTCTTTCTTCTAGCTTACTTTATTTTAAGAATACAGCATATAATATGTATAACATAGAAAATATGTTTTAATTGACTCTATGTTTATCAGTAAGGCTTCCAGTCAATAGTAGGCTATTAGTTAAGTTGGAGAGTCAAAAGTTATACATGGATTTTTTACTGGATGGGGTGGAGGGAATCAGCAGCCCTAACCCTCTCATTGTTCAAGGATTAACAGTACACCAATTGTTTTCCTTGTTAATGATATTAAAAAAATTCCCTTTATGCCACAAAGAGTAACTATTAGTACCCCATCTTTCTCTTTTCTATAAGAATGGGAAAAAGGGTATGAAATATCTTACCCACAAATCTATGGTTAGCAAATAAAAAGGCTGGCATTCAAGCCCATCATTTTGAATAAAAATCTTGTCTGTTTTGTTTTTGTTTTTGTTTGCTCATATATGTATATTTTTATTTTTCTTGTTGCTGGTTTGTTCTTTTCATAATACTGGTGTACTAGATGTGAAGTTCCACAACAGCAACAACAGAGGATGTAACCAAGACCTTCACTGTAATTGCCCTTTGAGCAGAACTCCCCATAAGAATATAAGACCACACACACTTTCCTCTCTGAAAACGTTTCCTGTCATTTTTTTGTTCTTTAGTACATTTTCTAAATTATATCCAATTACCTTATAAGAAATAGAAATGATTCTGTGATAACAATTTGTTCCATTGAAATGATTTTATACAACACACACACACACACACACACGCACACAGGCACTAACCATTTCATTTTTATGCAGTGACCAATTATCTATGACTTTGGATTTACTTGAATCCAAATGTAAACTCAATGAGATATGAGCTAAAATCAATAAATGTCAAGTGCAGGTAGAAGAAACAACATGTCAACTAAATTCTGCTTGTTTTATTGCTTCCCTAGAAAACACTCAACCAGATTTATGCCATAATTTTACTGTAGTGGGTTGGTTTACAAAAGATCTTTTCTATACCAAAATGCAAAAATTATGTTCGTTTTGGGAAAACATAAAGATCTATCTCCAGAAGCTGTTTCCAGCTGGCTTTCCCTAACCAAATTTCAATGTTTAGACCAAAGATGCATGCTTTATGTGAAGATCCAGCAGAATCCAAACTTTCAAAGTAACATCTGCAGAGAAGTTGCAAGCCAACATAAAAACATGTTCATTGTTATTGAAATTTTGAAGCTTGCATTCTTTTGAATTTTTCTGCTTCAATGGGTATTCTTTATTCATAACCTCTCCAAGGCATTTTCTTTGGAACACAAAAGGATGGCTCCTATTCTGTTTTTTTTGTTGTTGTTGTTGTTATTCTCATAAATTATTTGTTAGTTGCCAAAGTCTCAAGTTCTAAAATGATACTTTATTTCCCTTTACACCTACTCACCTAAATCTCCAGTTCCAAAAGGAATCAACTGGAAAATTTATACACCACACATTTTCTATGTTTCTAAAGAATTAACAAAACACTGATTGAATTTCTTAAGGGCCATGTGATATATATGACTGTATTTATGTGATTAAGGTAAATATATTTGGCTAAAATGTCAGAGATTAAGGAATGTGACCCAGGGTGTCTTAATTTAGAAGAAACTTCCAGTTCCATAGAACTAGTTGATTGTCCTGTCTTCAGATGAGTTTCACCAAAGTTATTCCATTTGACCCACGTTTATTCATTCAACTGGTGTGGACTTTGTGCTTACTGTATACCAGGAGTTATGGGGAGTGCAAAGGAAATAGAAGTGAAGGTCAATTTAGGAAACTTAAAATCTCTACAATGGATACTTTTTTTTTTCAACAGTTAAAACATGGGAAACATCTTGAAACAAACGAATAAAAAACAATTCATACCCTCACGAATAGCAAACCCCATGATGAAATGCCAAAATACATGGTACAGAAAATAAATATAAAAGGAAGGTTTATGTTCTTTAGTTCTAATCAAAAACTGTAGTGGTTTAAGTCCATTGTTTATGTTCTAAAACAATAAGTAAAACATGGTCTATATAATTCATTAGTTATCTTTACTAAAAAATTCTTCCTTAGCTAAATATTTAATTAGAAACTTCTTTGGGGAAAATTTTTCAGTGTTGAGTAATTAGACAAAAAAACATTTTATCTGACCATTGAGAAACAAAAAGGACTTTTTTCTGTACTTCATAAATGTGTGCAATTTACAAGAGTGAAGGGGGAGAACATAGGCGGGATTAAATTAACTCATCTTGAATCTGTGATATTTATAGTTTTAAGGCTTTCGCCAGGTTTTCGTTTTTCACAAGAGGACAAGTCTGAAATATAAATCATCTGTTTTTCCTAACCACATCTTAGCATGCCCATAATTTAGTCTCCTGATTTTTGATATTAGGAAATGGCTGAGAGATTGATTTGAGAGGTAGTAGGTAAGCAAATTGGTCTCTGGCTGTTTCTCAATAAGTCTTACATTTCCTTTTAAAAATATCCGTAAACTTTAAACATCTGTTTAGTTTTGCCACCTCCAATGTTCTGCTTTATTCATTCTCACTCAAGTCCAAAGTCAGTCTCTTTTATTGTGCTTGGCTTTTGTCAGGTAAGAATGACAAGTAAGGGAGGATTATCTCTAGACTTCAAATCTCCTTTGCCATAAATGCACACATGTACACATCCCTCATATACCAAGAGATGATTTTAGAAATTAATTTTTCAATTTCTCTTCTATACTACTCCTGAAACTTCCTTAAGGAAAAGAGCTGATACATCACTGAAAAATCCAAATTCCTTTACTGTTCAATCATTAGATTTGAATTATGCTACTTTAGAACAGAGATCCTGTCCATTTTACTCACTGCTATATCTTCAGTACCTGGGGCAATGACTAGCATTTAATATATGCTCAATACATGTTTGTTGAATGAGTACATGCATGCAAGATAAAGTCTTTAGTCAAACTGAGCAACTGCAGGCATCAGGGAAATTTCCTTTTGTTGTCCCTGAAATACTTCTTTCAAGGCTGCTTCTAATTTTATGTAAGACCACACATGTCGTGAGTGTCCTTCTTTGCCAGCTGCTCGTCCCACTTCTCCATCTTCATATTAAAGAGTGTAAATCTTCACCTCTATCCTGAATCTAAACACAGACATGATAAGCCTTTCTGGGAATATTGCAGTATATTAGGTGAGTCTTGGCAAAGAATGAATTGCTAATCCTCTGAGCTCCACAACCCCACCAAACCTTACAACTGCTGAAGATTAGGTCCTTCAGCAGCACAGAATAGATTTGTGTGGGGGTACATTAGATTGATAAAGGAGAAGGGGCACTGTGTTTCTCCTAGGATCACCTATATAGGGTCTTCTAAGTATTAAAATAGCTATATGCAAAGGGGCAACTCTGAGGCAGAAAATGTGGGATATAAGTGATTTAAATGTTTGTTTTTTTGTCATTGGCTCTTTACTTCTGAGTTGGAGAAGCCAATGAGAAGAAAGTATTAAGCAGTCTCACAGATTGTATCCTCCCATATCGTAAGAACTTCTACTCTTGCTGCATAAATAGTAGGAAATAGTCACAGGACTGGCCGGTACTCACAAAATAGTCCTTTATTTCCATACTGACTGTTGGGACTGGGTCCACCCTCCTGCACCACTGTGAAGCCTGCCAGAAACAAAGATGCTAACATTAAAGTTCAGTATTTCCTGGCTCAGATTATAGCCACGTAAGCCAAATTTTCATAACAAATTCTAATCTTGAATATGTCTACTCCTCATACATATATGTGTATGTATATGTATATGAGCCCAAAGAATTAAGCCTCCTGTGCAACCTAGCTTTTAGTCAGTCACTGACACTCCCTCTCTGTCCTCTGCATTGTCTGAGAAGTGACAGCAGCAGGTCTTAAATGAAACCATTTCACACACACAATGCAAATCCTTAAAGTCCCTGTGTGTCTGTGTCTGCCTTTGTCAAGGGAACACAGCATGTATGTAAACATGTGGCATGGAAAGAAGATCCAGGCAATGACAGCAAGCTTATGGCCCACCAGTTTCCTGTTTGTCTCTGAAATTATTTTACCCCTGGAAACTAGTGGAGGAAATAATCTCCAAGAGAACAGCACTTCTTTTCCTTATTATAAGTTCAGAGTTTGGCAAGTAAAATAAATTAAAACCTTCTAACCGTCTTCTTAATTGCCAAATGCTTTTATGTCCCTGTTCTTTCTTCATTAACTTTCCTCCTTCCTTCTCTCTTGAAACAGGAGAAAAAGCAATAGAAATAGATTCCAAGATACAGATAGAGAGATGGAGGGACAGAAAGAGGGGATGCAGAGAGGGAGTTCTAGTTCAGTATTTTAATCTGCTGAAAACTATGATGCATTGAGTTTGTGCAGGTGAAATATTTTGTTTAGTTTTTTATTTATTATTTATTTTTTAAAAAGACAGAGTGTGAGCAGGGGAGGAAGAATCTCAGACAGGCTCCATGCTGTCAGTGCAGAGGCTGATGTGGAGCTCGAACTCACAAAACCATGAGATCATAACCTGAGCTGAAATTAAAAGTTGGACACTTAACTGAGTGAACCATCCAGGCGCCCTGAGAAACGTCCAACAAAGTTCATACAATATCTGCAGAGTTGCAATGAATAAACTTTGTTGTCATATCATAAACAGTGACACAGCTGGGGAGATCAATGTATCTTGGGTGACTTTTTCTATCATATAGACAGGCAAAACCAAGTCACATACATCCATTCATTCATTTAGTTGGTGCTTGCTGCATAGAAAGCACTATGTGGGACGTGTCCATTCTTCCTTTATCCTCTTGTAAGTAGAGTTGAACCCACCAGAAAATGGAACACTGAAAAGGTGAGATAACTTGCCTTTGGTCACGTTATGGTGGATTCAGGGCCTGTTCTATTTGATTCAAAGTTGGCATGTTCCCCGCACTACGCATTCTCTCCATACTGTGATGCTTGGTGTGTTAGGTAGTGCAGAGATAAGATAGAGAATTTGAGGGGAACAAGCCAAAATAAGGAAATTATCAGTAAGAAAACTGAGCAATTAAGTACTTAACTATCTTGTTCACTGTTCTTTTAATGAGCAATGGGAGAAGGAAGGAAGGAAGGAAGGAAGGAAGGAAGGAGAAAGAAAGAAAGAAAGAAAGAAAGAAAGAAAGAAAGAAAGAAAGAGAAAGAAAGAGAAAGAAAGAGAAAGAAAGAAAAGAAAGAAAGAAAGAAAGAAAGAAAAAGAAAAGATAGAAAGAAAGAAAGAAAGAAAGAAAGAAAGAAAGAAAGAAAGAAAGAAAGAAAAAGAAAAGAAGGAAGGGTGGAAGGAAGAAAACTTAGAGACTGATGACTAAAAATTATCTTTCAGAATCTAGCACATAGATTAATGAAAAATGGAAAGAATATTTAGTAAAAATAATTATCTGATCCATTTTTATGTTTATATTCATGTCACACAAAACAAGGAGCAAAATCTTATTTTGGAGTAGTGATTTTCAGGCAACTGTATCATTATAAACTGCATTTTTCACCTCATGGAAGTATTTCTTAATAAATGGTAGCCAAAAAGATTTCACCTACATATCAATTTCATCTTAGGATAGGTCATCCCATTGACAGAAGTCCCCAGACAATATTCCCTTAGATATTCAGACTTTTGATAACTATTTGTACTTTTTTTTTTTTTACCATCACAGGAATACCATCATATTCCAAAAAGTGCTCAGATTTCTCATTATACTAGTCAAACACTTAAGCATTGTATTAATCAGCCATTTGTTCCACAACCTCATCTGTAGGTAATGCCTTTTAAATCTTTTACATTATTGAAAATTTGATTTGGCAGACCTAGTCTTACATTAGAATCTACTGAACATCAGAAAAGTGTTTTCTCAGTGTTAAGATTGCCATTCATCCTTCATATTGTTGTGGTACATATGTTACTAAAACAAACTCATTAATTGTTAATTATTTATGACATGGAAAAAGGATGCCTTATCAAGAGATACCTTAATTTCTAAATTTTACATAAATTTTAGTACTCTAAATTTTATATAAATCTTTAGTTTCTTTAATTTGTTAAATTTAGCAGAGACAAATTTACTATGATTTAGCCCCTTATACAGGCTCCTTGACAGAAGGACCCTAGCAATGTTTACAGGGTCACAATAATTTTTGTGAAATTTATCATTATAAGACACTTTAACTGAAGTTGATTAAGACCACTGTCTTTCCGAGTGCCATAGTGGCTCAGTTGGTTGAACATCCTACTCTTGACTTCAGTGCAGGTCATGATCTCATGTTTTTTTGTGAGATGGAACCTGAGTCAGGCTCTGCGCTGAATCAGTTGGGATTCTCTCTCCCTCTCTCTCTGCCTCTCCCCTGCTCATGTGCATGCAGATGCACTCTCTCTCTCAAAATAAATAAGTAAATATTTTTTAAAAATTCTGCTATCTTTCCATCCCCACTTCCCCCAATGTCAAGCCATATTGGAGTGGCCACAAACATGTGTGGGAATCTGGATAAAGGTAGTTACTTATCCTGAGGATACTTTGAGTTTGGGTTTAGTGGGATACATTTATGTAGCTCACAATAACTTTCCTATACACGTAGAGTAATTGCCCACTCTCTGAATGCAGAGATGGCTATTCCAGGAATCTTAATCCTGACTCAAAAGACAGAGTAGAGGTCCTTTGTCATCAATTCAAAGACCATGTGATTACATTGCATAACAAAACTTAAAATACCCTAAAATCATAAGGTTCTCTGTGAAAGGCATTTGATAAAGATGTTCTCCTATTCAGTAGTCCCCCTTATTTGCAGGGGATAGGTTCCAAGCTCTGGTGGATGCCTGAAACTGTGGATAGTAGTGGACTCCACATATACATTTGGCTCTTAACAAGATTTTACACTGCACAGGCCCACTTATACAGTACTATACTATAAAAAAAATTCATGAAAGTGTATTTTCTCTTCCTTATAATTTCTTCACATTTTTTTTTCTCTAGCTCACTTCATTATAAGATGATCGTATATAACACATATGCAGAATATGTGTTATCGACTATTTGTGTTATCCGTAAGGTTTCTGTTCAACAGTAGGCTATTAGTAGTTAAGCTTTTTGGGAGTCAAAAGTTAAACTCAGTGGGGGTTTGGCACCCCTAATCCCTGCATTATTCAAGGACCAACTGTACTACTTTTTTTTTCTTGTACATACCTACCTATCCTAAAGTTTATTTTATAACTTAGGCATAGTAAGAGATTGACGATAATAAGTAATAATAAAATAGGGCACAAAGCAATGTACTTTAATGCAAGTTATGTGAATGTGGTCTCTCTCTCTTTCTCTCTCTCAGAAATACTTAATGTATTATATTCACCCTTCTTCTTCTTAGAATGAATGATATGAGATGATAAAATGCCCACGTGATGAGATGAAGTGAGGTGAATGGTATAGGCATTATGATGTAGTGTTAGGCTACTGTTGACCTTCTGATGACATGTACAAGGAGGATCATCTGCTTCCAGGCCACAGTTGTCCATGGGTAACTGAAGTCACAGAAAGAAAACCACAGATAAAGGAGAGACTAATGTGTTTGACAGCTGTATAATGTTAATGGTCCTGTATAACATTATTGATGATGATGGGTAGAGGTAAGGGAGACTTTCTAAACTATTAGGGGAAAAAGTTGTGTTCACCAATACTAAAACAAAGACTAAATTCTCTTCCTATTATTCTCTCAACAGAAAATAGTACAAAATTATTATAATATAAAAGTGTACACAAAAAAATTAGGAAGACAATAAACTAATAAAGCTATTATGCTTTTTCTGATATTTTGATGCTTACTATATTTATAACCTCAGAAAAATTTGGAATTTATTGAAATTCTTTTCTTGTTTTATATATATATTTGTTATGAATTTTTAAGGGGTCCCCAATTATATAAACTTCTAAACTGACAAAACCTGGATTCAACCCTGTAGGCCAGGAAACCAAAATAATTCACCTTATTTTTATAAGAAGATGAAATGTTTATTTCAAGTTAAATACAGTTATTTTTTTAAAAAATAAAGATTTGCTTAAATTTCTCCCTCTTTATTTTCACTAGATTCTACCAAGGTGAAGGACATATTTAGTTTTTCTTCATATGGCAATTCTGTTACATTGCTCTGTGGCCTGACAAATTAAATCAAAGAAAGTGGTTTAGAAATTTGCAAGGACTCAGTTTTGCCATCTATTAAGTGACACTATGAATTAGATTGCCCACTTTCCCTTTCCTCTGGTCACTTTGGTTATACATTTTGCTAAGTGAGAAAAAAAGAGACAGATATCACAAATAGTACACAATAATTATATAGTGTGTATTTTAACTTAGGACAGACTTCCAACTTCTCTGTGGTTTAATTTCAGAAATAATGTGGTACCATTGATACATGCCTCACAGGGAAACTCAGAGGGTTGGTAATATAATACCAATAAAAGGTCCTGGAAGAAAAATGGCCCTTATGAGTGAGGTGGTATTATACATGATGTGTGCTGAGCAAATGGGATTATTCCAGAATGGCTGCAGTCCCTTGGTTTCATGAATAATCCTTTAAAAGCAAAGAGATAAACCCCTGAGGTTAAGTTACAGCTTGATGAAATACTTGAAATGACCAAAGTTGGAATTCAGACATTGTTGTACTTCAGAGATACGGAACTACTACCATTTCTTACACTTGTCCAGAATAATGTCGTATTATTCTGCCCTCTCTCCATAAACCGGAGCTTATTAGGCTAAGCAACTTTCTGTCTAAGTTCTACAGGCATAACACGGTGGCTGCCACCAGATAAAAGGGGTGCTGAATATGTTTTCATGCACCACTGGCCACAGCCTTAAATTTTTCATCACTTCTATTTCTTTCCTACCTACCCAGTACCTTTTTTTTAAATAACAAAACACAGATGTTAACATTTAAACATTTCCTTGTATTACTTATATATCATAAAATGACAATACTGAGAACAAATGTTGAAGAAGTCAGAAATTTTAATACACTTGAATTCTTACTAGCCATTGCAAATTCAAATCTTATTCTAACTCATTCAAGGCATTTTCCTAAATGCAAAGTCATTGGAAGACACACTATGGACTCCCAGTACTTTGGTGTTTTGGAACAACCTTGATAAAAATAGCCCTCACAGAAAGTTGACTCTGAACTTACTTGGGAGGTTTTTAAGCACTGCTCACAGCTGATCAGAGACAAGACATTAAGTTGCCTCCTTAGGACTTCTGATTAGCTATTAGCTCACCTGGCTGGGATTTCCAGATTTTTACAGCTTTTTGCTCCATGTGGCCCGAGGTAGAAAAGAAATATCCACCTCAGTATATAAATATTTTCAGGAGGCATCAGTGCCCAGATTTACCCAAACCTCTCAGAGACTTTCTTCCTGGTAAAGGGTTTATTTCCTGTTTCTTCTAATTTCTCTACTTTTCTAAGAGATTCTGTCCTTTAAAATGACCAACTGGCATAAAAAGCTAATGTACACTAAAATTTTTTTATAAGCTATTCAAGCCTTTTCTTTTTATAAGTATTTCTTCCTAGAAGCTCCTAGCACCAACTTACTTCTTAAAGAGAACTTAGATTTTTATCATAGCTTTTATTTTAAAAAATGAACAGCATACTCAAGTTTTGAATAGTTTATAGAAGTTCCCTCTCTTAACTAAAGAGCCCGTTGTCTAAACAAAAACTCAAATATCAAGATTTTCTTGATAACCAGAAAAACCATATTGCTGCAAACTGTTTAAGTTCTACTGATAATGGAACTCATTCAAGCAAAATAAAATGAATATTCTTACAGATATCTGTTATGAAAATAGGTTTTCTTTTGTCTTTCCTGGTAAGCATGTATTGTTTTGAACGTTAGTGGTAAGAAAAACTAAGCTACATATATGGATATAATTTTCTTTGATGTAAATTTCTGTTACTTTCCTCACCTCCCATTTGCAATTATGTGTTGTTTTATGAAGCACCTGTGACACTGTTAACTTTATGTCTTCAAATAAATACGGTCATTTACTCTAGTTCTGCTCCAATAGCTTGAAAAGTTCCCATTAAACATCCAGGTATCTTCCTAATTAAAGCAAATGCTAAACTCATAAAGGCCCATTGGAAAATTCCTCTGATGTTTGACACAGTCGGCAAATCAGCAATGAAGGCTTCTGTTTAAGCTTCCTTAAACTACAAAGGCATTTCTTCAACTGTGAGCCAGCTATCTAGCCGGTGTAACTTTTCCAAAGAATTTCAGAAGTAACCCTTAGCTTCTTGGGTTGGAAAAATATCTCTTATTTATACGAAGAATCAAAAGCTTTAAATGAAACCTTATCTTAGGAAAGTATCCCTGGAAGCTTACTGCACAACATTTTGTTATACAAAAACCCAGTTTCAAAGCAAATGCATCCATAGTTGAAAAAAAAAAAAATCTTAGTGTGGATAGTGAAAATGGTCTAGCCTGAACTCTTAAAAGGGCAGCATCTCAACTGGTTATTTTTTAATTGACTCAAATAGCTATGACTGGGGTGCCTGGGTGGCTCCGTCGGTTAAGCGTCTGACTTCGGCTCAGGTCATGATCTTGAGGTCTGTGAGTTTAAGCCCTGCATGGGGCTCTGTGCTGACAGCATGGAGCCTGGAGCCTGCTTGAGATTCTGTGTCTCCCTCTCTCTCTGCCCCTCCTCTGCTCATGCTCTGTCTCTTTCTGTCTCTTAAAAATAAATAAAAGTCAAAAAAAATAAAAAAAAAAAATAGCTATGACCTTGGCATAATTCCGGTTAACGGAGCCAGGCAATTGCTTTTGAATTACCTCGCCACTTAAGGTAATCACGAATAATGCCAGACATGTGTTTCTTTTCAGGATGTTAACAAAGATTCCAGATTCAAAAATATGTGAAAAGAGGCATGGGATGTATCTGCTTTGGAGCTGTCTTTGCAGGCCAGCCCACAGTTTAATATTTCTGCTCTGGCAGTTAGAGCCAAGGTTCGTGTACCCTCCCTGTCTCACCGTCCTAAGTGGCTTCTCATGCCAATCCAGCCTTTATACACCCATAGAAGTATCTTCTGAACATGTAAACATGGGTAGAAGATCTTCAAATTTTCTCAAATTTTTTTTATAGAAAAAAGTTCAAAATCCCTAGCACGATGTCCAAATCCTGATCTGGTTTGGCTTTTTCTTGACTAGGTCTCTTCTCCGAACATGCTGTCCTTCTCTTGGTGCCCCAGCACCCCACCCAGCCTTAACACACCCTGAGCTCTCCAGACACTGCCTTGTGATTCAAGCTGATCTCATTGTCTAAATGGCCTTTCAATCCATAGACACCCTTCAGGTATCTGTTCTTATAACACCTTCCCCAAAGACACCTTCTCAAATATTCCTACACGCAAAATATCTTTTCTTCTTCTACTTCATATAGCATGTATAAATGTCATGTGCACTTAACAAAATCTATCACATGATGCCTTATGTTGTTTAAGTATGTTTCTGTGTTCTCCACTACATCATAATCTGGAGCACAGAGAGCTCTCTGTATCTTAGCCATATCTATAGAATCTTTTATGACTTCTTCCCGTTGCTTCCCCATCCAATGACTAGAAAGGGGGTTTGCATATAGACTTTTTAAAATATTTGCTATTTAGTTGAAGTATTGCATAGCTGCTTGTGATGGTAGTTTTCTATGTATAAATAAAAAATTAGTTTACTTGAATATGTGAGGCATGTTTTGACTCCTATAAAAGAATGAACAACAAACTTTTCTACTTTCATTTGATTCCGTATAGAGAAGTTTCTTTTCTTTCTTTCTTTTTTTTTTTTTTTTTGGAAGTTTCTATCCAAATATAGAAGAACTGATTGTTGGGAATGCAACTGTGGCAATGTACTTAAATGCTATTTCTCTTCAATTTCTATTTATTTCAAAATAAGAAAGTAATTGTAACAAAAATATGTACACACACAATACCAAAATACAAATATATAAAAAGGAGTTTCTTCATCAGTTCGGGCTTCTATAACAAAGTACTATAGACTGAGTGACATTTATTCCTTACATATCTAGAGTTTGGAACTCTCAGATGAGGGTGCCATCATGGTCCAATTCTGGTGAGAACCTTCTCAAGGTTGCAGACTGCTGACTTTTCTTTGTATCCTCACATGGCAGAGAGCAGAAGGGAGAAGCAAGTTTTCTCATGACTCTTGTAAAGGGCACTAACCCCATTCATGAGGGTTTTATTGTGACCTCATCTCATCCTAAGTACCTCCCAAAGGTCCCACAATAGGGTATAGCATTCCACCATGTGAATTTTGGGGGGATACAAACATTCCATCCATAACAGAGGAAAAAGTGAAAATTATGTCTTCTCCCACTTTTGTCCATCATTTCTCCTTCCTAGAGGCGACCTTACCAGTTTCTTATATAGATTCCCTCCCCCCACCCGGCCCTGTCTGTCTCTATTGATCATGGTATTTTGTTTCAAGGTTAGAATGTTTGCTTGATTTGGAAGAAGTGCCGGTTTCCATTAGTTCATGTAACTACCAGTAAATTCCTAAAATCCTTCAAATACTATCTGCAAAACAAGTTCTCAGAGTGATTCTCTACATCTTAGTCTTCGCCATCTATGCTTGCACATGTAAAGTTACAGGATATTTGCGCTCTTGCACAAAAATTATCTTTCGAATATCTACAATTTATCCAACACAGCACTGTATCAGGCGATCTCATTTGTTATGTCCATTAATCCTCACAACAAAGATATAAATTTTTGCCTCTCATCCACAGGCACAGATGCAGATTGAGGTTTAAGATTCTAGGGCTGGCCGGTAACCAGAATGCAATTCAGCACAGGTTTATCAGACTCCAAATTCAAGTAGAATCTCCAATCATGGGACTGTATGACTCCATTATTTGGCTGTATCGCTTTATAATTACTTTCTTTCTTCCTTCCTTTAGCAGTCAGTATCAAGTTATGTCATTTATATGTGTTTCATGTTGCTACAGGATTATTATAGAAATAACTCTTTTAAATAATAAAATTATAAAATGATCCAAGGAGTGGTTCTAAGTAGTTTGGGGGGGGGGCGGGAACCCTAAAAGTCATTTTTAATACCCTACCCCTTAATTTCAAAGTTTCTAGAGAGAAATTAAAAAGTCTACTGGAAATTGATCTGCTGCAAATTCATCCTAAGAATTTCAGGGTTGTAGGCTTGTCACAAGAGTAGCATGATAGCCGATTCCTTGTGAATAACAAAACTTGATGAAGTTAATGAACATGCTCTGAAAATAAAGACTACAGTGCAATGCAGTCAACCTTTTTATTTGCCTGAGTAATTGTCCTACGGTCCTTTTGAGCTTGTCTCCATCCCTTCCGTTTTTTCTGTTATTATATTGAGATATACTTCACATTTTGTTTCCCTGATTTGAAACATAACAGCCATTAACTGAAGCACACACTTAATATTGATGTCTTTCTTTTGTCTCTCTTTTTAAATATGAGGCTATAATTAAACAATTAAATGTTGATTTAACAAATTATTCAAGAGACTAAAAACAAGATAGTATACTAGAAAACATACTAAGTTCAGTCTCATTTTGAGACATGGATTAAGGCTTTCTTTTTTTCTTTCTTTAATCTGCTTATTTGTTCGTTGAATAGACTAAATCTACTTAGAATATGACAACAGAATAAGTCACTATTGTGTATTATTATTACTGTCATTATTATTTTGCACCTTGGTCTCTTTATAGAGAGCATTAAGCCAGCTGAGAAATCTCCAAGGTCATTTCAAGGACTGATATTCCACTCTGTTGCTTTCCTTGAGAACTTGTGACTTTCGACACTGTACAGCCTGAGACTGCTGGAAAGAGAGGGTTTTGTGACAGGAGCACCTGGAGCTCCCTAGAGGGTAATCTTTTTGGCTTTACTGCTTCCTTGACTTCTGAAATTGTGGTGGTGACTGAGTCCTCCGTGCTGCCTGGGCTTTAATTAAAATAAGACCTTTGATACCAGAGGAAATGAAGTACTGAGAGTTCTGGCATGGAAAGCATTTCACATTTCCTTTGGACATTTGGGAGTTGGAGTGCCATGTTGCTTCTAGGGATTTGATGACACCATCCATTTAAAATTTTTTTTTAATATTTGTTTATTTTTGAGAGAGAGAGAGAGAGTGTGTGTGCACAAGTGGGGGAGGGGCAGAGAGAGAGGGAGACACAGAATCCGAAGCAGGCTCCAGGCTCTGAACTGTCAGCACAGAACCCGACTAGGGGCTCAAACTCACAGACTGCGAGATCATGACCTGAGCCAAAGTTGAACACTTAACCGACTGAGCTATCCATCGGTGCCCCGATGATACCATCCATTTTAAACTGTATCCTTCTCCCCACTTCATAGCACAGGGTACAGTTTAGGATCTCATTGTCTTACATGCAAGATAACAATGAATACCAATATTAGCTCTGCTTTTTTATAGCACTTATATAAAGTGTTTTAAATATTTAAATTCAGATACAATGGAGGGATTCCTATACACCGTATCTGGTTAATAGTCAACTCAGAAATGCTGATGGCAAAATATATAAAATGGATTACTGTTAGTTTATTCTTCTGCATACTTTGCACAAAAGCTGTTAATTAGGAGAGGAAACAAGACATGAATTTAAAAAAACTAAAAAGATATTTGATCTTCATGGTTCTTTAAGCTGGCAAAACAGGTCATCCAGGTATATGCTTATTCAGGAAGAGTTAGAACATCCATGGGAGAAATCACTTCCTTGAGAATAAGGTTGATTTGCAACACCTTAAATTCTAACCCTGCAACTTTGCTACAGGTATGGGATCATTCTTCACGTATTTTATACGATCTTTTATCCATAGTCTGAATGTTCTGCCAAGCATTGATTCATTATCATTAAACTGATAAATGGTCTTCAAGATTCCCCACAATCATTCTGTAAACCCTGCTGAAATAGCCCTTTCCAGAATGGATAGCTATGAAAGGGATTGGAATGCCAGTCAAATTTTAAGATTTAATCAAAAGGGAGTTACATACATTTATGGCTGTAAATTCTGTTTGCCAAAGACAATTTATTTTTACCTTTTCCTTTGGATTTCGTAGTTGTTTTTGCTGAAAGATACGTATATTAAAGCAGTACAAACATACTGGAAATATGCTTTAAATTTAATAATTTACTGTTCTTCATGGAGTTACCAGGACATACATAAGTTAGAAAACTGTTTTTTTTTTTTTTCTGTTATGTTTCACTGTGTTTTCTCCAGTGCAGTTTGATTTTTATCAGTAGGGTGTTGACATCATTTCCTTTATAAGTGGCCATTGTTTAACACTGGTCAAGAAGGACAGGAAAGGGGCAATATATTTATTTATATAAAAGGCTCTAATCAGGAAAATGTTTTCTTGGGTAATTCATTTCCTCATTGTCAAAAGTGAGGTTCTTATAAAAAAAAAATAGTGATGGTATTTTATATCTAACACAAAAGCATGGTAGTTTGTTTTTGTTCATGAAGCTCTTACTTACCTCTACATCACTTTTGATAGACAGTTTTTATTTTAGATATTACTTTTTATCCTCTCATAAATTCCAGAAAGAGATTTTGACATTAGGATCCCCTGAAATTAAAAAAAAAAAAAAAAAAAAAAAAGAAAAGAAAAGCAAAAATCAAATACATTAATGCTTAGCAACGATTGAGTTGTCTTCTATAATTTAACAGTCTCTTCTTAGTGCAAATCCAGCTAAAATGGAAAGGATTAAACTCTGAGTTGATCAAAAGATTGGAGGAGGCTTGGGGTTTCAGTTCAACTTAGAGGCTGAATTAGAAAGCAGGGAGAATGGAATAATAATGAGAAAGTATATGATTCCCCGAAGTATGCTTTAATCCCCTTTTCTTCTTCTGGCCATAGTTTCTTTTTCAAAAGTAGAGTTCAGAAAATAAGGGCAAAATATGATCTTTTAGATCAAGCTAAAAATATTTCTTCTCCATATCTTTAATGATAGTGCACTATGAGACACTTCTTTGCACATTAGTGCATCTACAGCTAATTTTTTCACTCAATAATATGTATTTATTGACACTTATTATGTCTTAAGTTACTTAACTGAATGCTTTGCATCAGTCATTTTTTCCTCACAAAACAGAAAGAGGTTGGTTCAGTTATCAACTGTCACAGGGTAAGGAACACTGAGGCCTGCCTAAGATCATGGAGCTGGTAAATCACAGAGCAGGGATTTAAACCCAGTTAGCCTGACCAGAGCCTACACTCTTAAAACTGTTATGATGATTGCC
Organism: Panthera tigris; assembly: GCF_018350195.1. Taxonomy (NCBI): domain Eukaryota; kingdom Metazoa; phylum Chordata; class Mammalia; order Carnivora; family Felidae; genus Panthera; species Panthera tigris. Next base: position 99,494,923 of record NC_056663.1, on the reverse strand, counting down.
TAAGGTGAGATGCTATTTACTACGCATATTGTTCTCAATGGACATTGTTTTAAATATATTTAAAAGAAATTGATATATAAATATATGTATTCTCAAAATATTAGGGGTGCGTGGGTGGCTCAGTTGGTTGAGTGTCCAACTTCAGCTCAGGTCATGATCTTGCGGTTCGTGAGTTTGAGCCCTGCGTTGGGTTCTGTGCTGACAGCTCAGATCCTAGAGCCTGCTTAGGATTCTGTCTCCCTCTCCCTCTGCCCCTCCCCCACTCACTCTCTATCTCTCTCAAAAGTAAATAAACATTAAAAATTTTTTTAAAAAATAACAAAATATTTATCACCAGGATTTCAGGCCTAAGTCTTAGAGACATAGAAATGAATCATCTAGAGATTTGTCTCTCCTCCATCTTAGAATCTGGTGATGGAGGAAACCACTTTATATACTTATTTATTGGACAGTATAGTTATAAAAACAATAACTGTGGGCTCATTTAAGATAATAAATTGTAGTAAGTTTAAAAATAATTCTTTAGGGTGCCTGGGTGGCTCAGTCAGTTGAGCATCTGACTTCGGCTCAGGTCATGATCTCGCGTTCGTGAGTTCGAGCCCCGCGTCGGGCTCTGTGCTAACAGCTCGGAGCCCGGAGCCTGCTTCGGATTCTGTGTCTCCCTCTCTCTCTTCCCCTCCCCCCACTCATGCTCTGTCTCTCTCTGTCTGTCAAAAATAAATAAACATTTAAATTTTTTTAATAATTGTTAAATAACTTACATGTGGCTAATATAAAAATCTTATTTTTTATTCAATAACATATATATCTATATGATTGCATAACAATAGATTGTTCATATTGTTCCGTAAAGAAAGTGTGCCATTTTGTCAAGCAAACTATAATATCTGACTGACAGGTGCATAATAGTTTTAATCCCTATAGCATCCTAATGAACTTTCCCTTTAGCTCATAGTCTCTATGATACTACAGGTGTGACAAGGTATCTTTATTATGTGAAAAGCATTGTAATGGAATGGGAAAAAACAAAAACACAAACAAACAAACAAATAAACATAAGATTGAGGGTCAGCAGGTAGTCTTCCTATACCACATCTGACTTTATTTTTCATTTTTGTTGTTGTTGTTGTTTGTGTGTTTATTTATTTTTTATTTTTTAAAATTTACATCCGAATTAGTTAGCATACAATGAAACAATGATTTCAGGAGTAGATTCCTCAGTGCCCCTTACCCATTTAGCCCATCCCCTCTCCCACAACCCCTCCAGTAACCTTCAGTTTGTTCTCCACATTTATGAGTCTCTTCTGTTTTGTCCCCCTCTCTGTTTTTATATTATTTTTGTTTCCCTTTCCTTATGTTCATCTGTTTTGTCTCTTGAAGTCCTCATATGGGTGAAGTCATATGATTTTTGTTTTTCTCTGACTAATTTCACTTAGCATAATACCCTCCAGTTCCATCTGCTTAGTTGCAAATGGCAAGATTTCATTCTTTCTGATTGCTGAGTAATACTCTATTGTATAGATATACCACATCTTCTTTATCCATGCACTACTAGGCATTTATCCACGGGATGCAGGTGTGCTGTTTCGAAGGGACACATGCACCCCCATGTTTATAGCAGCACTATCAACAGTAGCCAAAGTATGGAAAGAACCCACATCTGACTTTATAAGCACTGGGACTTTAGGCTGTGTCCTCATCTGTCAAAATATAGATACATGTCTCCTATCTCATGGATTGGGTAGTTTTAAGGATTAAATGAAATGTAGGTAAAGCATCTTACAGTTTAAATAGCTAAAATGATGTCTATCATAACATGGGCTCTTAATGAACACGAGTCTCTGTTGCTAAACTTCAGATCTTTCCATTTCATGACAACATGAAGAGTACAGTTTTTACTGTCATGGTGGAAATGTATCTGATGGGGAATACAGAGTCAGAGTAAAGCAGACTAGGCTCAAGTCTTTCTCTGGTTTGTGTTCTTTCCATGTGCCTGGAGGAGAGGCTGTCCTCCACCCTCCTGCCTGTCCTGTCTTCCTACTGGAATTTCATGATGGACAAATGGCTATTCAGTGGGCCATTCCTAGCTTCCAGGGCACATGGGCACAGATTCTATTTGGGCATTTCCTGTGCTGATATGTTGCTTATAGGGAGAGCATTTCAGAAGATTAAAATTAAACACACACACACACACACACACACACACACACACACCAGAGAAACCCTGAGCTATGTTCCCCAGCAATCATTCTTTCTCCTTATCTATGACAACCGAAATGTTCTTTAGAGGTTTTAAAGTCCTACTTCTCAAGAGAATACAAACCCAGAAAGAGAAAATGGCTTGCTCAGAATTTGGTATGTGACTCAGATGTCCACTTCCAAACCATTATTCTTCCCAGGCAATAGAATATCGTAAGTGTCTATGTAACCAACTGCATAGAGCTAAGCAGACCTGTGGCCTAATATCTGTACTGATTTACCTTCGGGAAATGTCAATCCAATGAGTTTGAACAATCATAGATATCTTTACTGTGGGTTTTTCTTTGGGAGAAATATGAAGGATTTAGAGGGCACTTAATTCAGCCTGACTTCTTGAAATTCATCTGGGGACATTTCTTCCATCTCCAAAGTTTAATTTCTTACCAGCCAAGATTGTACCCAACCTCTGTGCACAATTTCCATGCACACTGTCTTCCATGCCTTTCCATCTACTCCTCACACACAACTGTCCCATCTTGTCTAATGGGAAAGGTCATCCTTCTCTGCCTCTGATTCTTCTTTAGCAAGGCATATCTCCGCTAAAATTAGGGGAGTGATGTCCTCCATCATCTTGTTATGTTGATTTATATTTATGATTATGACACATGTCACCTTTATTTTACAATCTTCTAAATATTAAAATGAAAGATCAAACTTGTCAAATAACTATTTTCTCAGGCAATGGTCGGGAAAATGTATGCTGTTCCAAGGAAACTGCCTAATAACCTGGAGCCACTAACACCTCCCTCCGAATCATTGTTGGCAAAGAAATAAAACATAGGGGGACCGTATAGTGAGGGCTTCTAGGGAACATGGGGTTGGGAGTCAGTGTGGCTTATTGCATTTTCTCTATTTTTTTATTGTGTTTTTGTATGTGTGTTTTCTTTACTAGATTGGGGGCCAGATTGTTTTGTTCCCCAGGGCTAGTATTTTGCCTCGAAAAGACTGGCCACTCAATAAGTGTTCAGGAAAGAATGGATGAACAAATGAAAATATCTATGGAAACTATTTTTTGCTTTTTGGTAGGAACTGAGTACAGGGGGGAGCAAAGGGAGAAAGAATTGCCCAAATCCACAGCTTCTAGCCCAAGATGGTGGCAGAAGTCTGAGTTGAGCTGTATTAAAGATATCCCTCCCTCCTGCTTTAAACATCCATGCAAGGCCTGCAGCCCCAGAAGCCATCTTGGTTGCTGTCTGGGAACACAGAGACGGCTTCCCGTGTGGTCTGTTGCTGGAGTCCATGGGGGCTAACAGACCCCATCTGCCTGGAGCAGTGCTCTAATCCCTTTGCTGGACGCTCCGCTGTGAGGACACCACTCCACAGCGCCAGAGGATGAGAGCCTTCACGCTCTCTGTTCTCAGCTGCTCGTTTCCTGAAGAACCTGCCAGGTTCCCATCGTCTCTCCTCTGAATAGATAGCTAGTCTACCAGGCCAGCGAAATTTTTAGATTTTGCACTTTTAGATTTTGACCGTCAGAGTCAAGAATAGCATAAATCTGAGTCCCCTACAGCTGACCTCCCCCCTCCTCCACCTACACTTCCACCATCACCTGACACAGGGCCTTTCTTTACATTGAGAGCCTCCAGTTGTCCAAAGGGGAGATAAATTAGCAGCTCTCCCAGACAGCAGTTCAATAAGGTGAGAGCATATTGATGACATGGGCTGTGGCTGCAGCACCGAGCTTAGAAAGCCAGTTTTGAAATTGCGAAGGTGCTTTAATAGCATAAATAAACACTATAAACATTTTAAAAATTCCATCTCCCTTATCTGATTGAGACTGATCCAGGTTATCTCAGCAGCTAAATGGAAGTGCATTTTAAATGAAACAGGAGGCAAACCTAAATACTTTAAGCACAAGAACAGAACTGGGGGTGGGGGGGGACCTCTAGTGCCTTATCTCATTTACATAGTCCCTATAAAAAATGGTGTTATTCTTAAAGAAAAATTTTCACTGACAGAGTGGCCTGTTGATAGTTCTATGTATTTTAATAATGCACGTACCAAATGTTAGCTTTAAAAATTCCATGAGATAAATTTGATTTTAAAGTTAAGTATTATTTGAGTCAAGATAAATTGATAAAAAATTGCAAAATGACTCATTGCTCTCAAAATTGCTTTTCACTGATATAAAAATAAAAGTGAGATTGAACATGGATGAACTAATTTGAATTTATAACATTTTACTCCCAAAGGAGCATTCTCCTTTTTTAGATAAAGGGCTGACAGCTGCACATTTACATTGTGATATGCACTCATGTGATTTCAAACATTTCTCACCTAGATGTTTAGCAGACATACCTGACCAATGGTAATTCCCAAGAAACAGATTTTCCATTTCTTATTTTTTTCTTAGTCCAAAGTTAACAATGCTGCATTTTATACAAAGGCAGTGGCTCAATGAATTAGCAATTAGCTACATCCAAAGAAAACTGCCATTGAATAATTAAATGCATCACACAGTCATTATTGAAGAGATAGAATCCAAAAGCTAAAATTTTTTTTTAACATTTTAGAACAGATCTTTATTTTTTTAAGTTATTTATTTATTTGTGTGTCTGAGAGAGAGAGCATAAGCAGGGGAACGGCAGAGAGAGAGAGGGAGGGAGACATAGAATTCAAAGCAGGCTCCAGGCTCCAAGCTGTCCGCACAGAGCCAATGCAAGGCTTGAACTCACGAACCATGAGATCATGACCTAAGCCGAAGCCAGAGGTTCGACTGACTGAGCCACCCAGGTGCCCCTAAAAGCCAATAGTTTTTAACACTAGCATATTCATGCCCTAATATGGGCTGGCTTATAATCACCTGCTATGATTCATAATCATTTAGATAGCATCTCGCATTCCTAATAAATCATCAAATGTACAGCATAAGGAATAAGGAAAAAGCCAATTAAAAATAGAATTAATAAAAACCAAAAGTATTTTTAAATGTTAGTTCAAAGAAATTGTGATCATTTTATGTTTTTCTGACCCTTACTGGTCATTTATAGGAGCAACTTGGTGCCATACTCAGTGAACATGAATAAAAAGAAAGACACTTGATGTGCATGCAGTGTTGATCACTGCATAATTTTAGAGAACTGCTAGTCTCTGAAATATAAGTATAATAGGATAATGAGTGTTACAGTCTTGAATAAAATTCACAGAAGTGGTGTCAGGATATTAAATTGTCTACAGATTCTTGCATTGTGGAAAGCACTCCAAAATACTAAATGACATCCAAGAAATGTGTATATAACTGGAGTTATCCACCCACAAGTCTAAAATTCTTTTAATCAGTGTCATAATTCTTTTATTTGATGAGAGATCTCTTTTCACATTCATTCTTATCTCTTCACATCTTTTCATCTCTATATGTTATGATTTCTTGTAAGACAGTTTTTTCAACCCGTATCCCTGTTGTATTGTGCTAAATCCAATAACTCTATACCATCCTGCTGTGTGACATTGAATGATGTAGTTCCTATCTGGACTAATGTTTCTTTAGGCCACTGCCACCCCCCAAATCATCAACTAGTAGTTCTCTGGCTTTTTAGTAATATTATTATTCATAGCAATATTCTCACAAATGTTTTCATTCCTTCTCCATTAAACATTTGCCAATTGTCCGATATGTAAAGGCATAATATTGGTATTATCATAGAAGGAGTAAGTTATTTTTAAATTAATGATTAAATACATCTTATATTACGACTTATAGAAAAATGAAGCCGAAAACATGGGAATGCATCTTGAATCCTGATATTAATCAGATACGTGCAAATTTAAAAGATAAGTTACCGCTGTTTAAATATTCCTAGTGATTAAAAAAAATGTTGTGTTGAGGTGCATCTGGGATTATTATAATTGGCCCAACTTTCTTAGTGGACCACTTGGTCTTATGTTTTAAAAGCACTAAAATGTGTGCTATCCTAATGAACAAACCCCATCTCTAGGAATATTTTCTTTTTTTTTCCTAGGGATATTTTCTAAAGCAGTATTAACAGGCATGCAAATATTTATTTATAAGATTTTTAATTACAGTTTTATTAAAAATGCACAAAAATGGCTGTATATGTAAATTGTTTCATTCAAGTAATAAAGTGATATGATGAGTTTAAGATAACAATCTGAAAATATATCTATTACTGGTAGGGAAGGGTGTTTATGTTTTATTTTGAGTTAAGCTACTGGTCAATTATAAACAACTTGTATAACAATTGTTATATGTATTTGGGGGAGGAGTCTAAAATATATACACCAAAAATAGTTTACAATGGTTTTCGCTAAACAATGAATTATAGAAGATCCCATTTTTTCGTTCCCATTTAACAGTATTTTCTGATTATCTATAGTAACTATGGATGGCACAATTTTTCAAAACTTCCTAAGATAAAAATTCGCTTACAAAGTGAGAATTTATTATCGGAATATTTATTCTACTATGTACTCATCAAAGATAATAAGCAAAAATACTTCATTCCCTAGCTAAGCTTGAAATAAACTCTGTAAATATACAGGATGTTGTGTAACAACCGCATCACCTCACTTCTAACAATCATCCTTAAATTCCCCTCTTCCAGGTAGTCTGTGTGAAACTATTTATAGGGATTTCCATTTATAATCAGACAAGGAGGCAACAAAGTAGATCAAGTCCAAGGAATTATGACTGATTAGAAGGGATCCACAGGAAAGAGAACACATATTTTGGGGGGCCCCTGAAGAAACCTTTCAAGTCTGCCATCAGTGCTACAGTGACTCTCTGACACAATTCAGTAGGAGAAGAGTCATCGTCACTATGGGATATGATGAAGAAAAACAGTCCAATCACCTTAGAAATAAGAGTCCCTGGTTGATTAGTCCAAATCCATCATCTTCATTAGTAAAATGAAAGTACTCATTCTGCATGTTGTCAGCAAGACAAGTGCTTTATTCTTTAATTATTGTTCCTACTGTTCCATACTCTGAGTGGAGACCCATGATGGACATTTTCTCATGATAAGACATGTTTTTTCCCAAACAGAATACATGGAAAACTGATATGTAAATGCTGAGTTTCTACGTCATGGTACTCCTTGTTCAAGGTCATGTCCTGTGGATTGTAATCTGTATACTTACTTTATTCATCTGAAAATAAATAACTTCTACCAGAAGCAGAACGGTTTTATCTACCACTTTATACCTAGCATTAGCTTACAAAGAAGACATTCAGTTAATACTTATTGAATGAATGAATGACTCAAGAATGAAGAATGAATGAGCACATGATTTAAACAATTCTAATTGAATGTGAAGTGTTTATACGTGAATAGTCATGAAGAACTATTGAGTTATAAAACCCCAAAGAGACTCAATTCTACATAAACATTTAATTCATGATGAATATGACATAAGAAAATGACAAAAAATACTAAAATCATTTTCTAAAGGTTGTTGAGTTAACCCAAAAGCAATTAGATAAAGCAATTTGATCCACATTATACACCATGCAACAAAATTCCATATGATCTAAAGTGCCACAGAAAAAAAGACAATTAAGTATTCATCAACTGTCTGAAGGAAGGGCTAATGAAAATGTAAGCTGATAAATACCTAAGTTTCCTAAGCAAAGAAACACTAGAAGAAATGCTAAAGTAAATAATCTTTAGCTATATAGAAATTTTAATCTATTATAAGATTTTTAAATAGTAAAAATATCTAGAAAAATATTTACAAAAAACATGAAAAAAGTTTGCATTTTTAAATATAAGTTTATTGTAAAGTTGGAAAAAAGTACTCCAATGCCTAGGTAAAAAAAAAAAAACAAAAAAAAGATGATTAGTCACTCCCCTCAGGAGAAAATGCATTTAATAAACCAACATATTGAAAAGCCTGCACTTTCAATAATAATAAATTGAAATAAATAAATTCTATTTATAAGCAATAAATAGAATTAGAAAAAAAGTGGCGTAGTACCATTTTTCACCTATTAAATTGACCATTAATAGCTGTACTATCTAGGGGGGCCTGGGTAGCTCAGTTGGTTAAGCCTCTGACTGGCTCAGGTCATGATCTTGGGGTTTGTGAGTTTGAGCTCTGCACTGGGCTTTATGCTGACAGCTCAGAACCTGGAGCCTGCTTCGGATTCTGTGTCTCCCTCTCTCTCTCTGCCCTCTCCTGTTCATGCTCTGTTTCTCTCTCTCTCAAAAATAAATAAACATTAAAAAAAAAAAAAACCTGTACCATCTAATGCTCTTTAAGAGCATGATAACAATGATAAAGTAAGTCATACTCAGCTGATAGCAAAGTAAATTAGCACTATCATTTTGACAAATAATTTGGCAATATGTTTTAAGTACGATACTATAATAATGCTTGCATTCTTTGTTCTAATATTCCGATTTTGTAAGATTCACCCATTTGAAAGTAACACGTAAGAAACAGCTCTCGGGTGAAGACATTGCATTTTATTTGTAGAAGCAAAAACAGTCAAAAAATGTCCAAAAATAGGGAACAAGTTGAATAATTGGGGACACCCATTCAAAAGAGTATGAAGGGGCAGTGGGAATGGATATGAAAAACATTACAGATAAAAAAGCATAGCATTACATGCATAATATGATTGCAACTATATAAAATATATGCACCTGGGACAGGTGGCATGAAAATATTTTCATATGAGAAGAGGAGAAGCTATCTTATGTCTTGCTTCTTCCATCCTGTTGTCTGGAATATTTATGAGTTCCAGAGGCTTCCTGAAGGGAAGGGGAGCACTTGAGGGACAGCCATGCCTAGAGCTTGAATGAGATCTGAGGTCCCAAAGACCTGATGGAGCTGCCACTCTCGCCATGTGCCGCTTACGTTGGACAACATATCTAGGCTTTTATTTATTTAGGTCTCAGCTGCCTGGGTTTTTCTGTTTCTGTTTGTTTGTTTTTCTGTAATCATCTGAACCCAATCCTAACCAATATGTAATAAAAAATAATCTAGGATTGATTCTATATGTAGCATAAATAAGAATTTGAAGTTTTAATTTTTAAACTGAATAGTAACATCTTTTTTTAGAACATAGTCCTATGTGCTACATCCTTGAATATCACACACAATTTTTAAAATGCCCTAAACATGTTATTTATCAAGGTATTTACTAAAATAAAAGTAGTACACTGCAATATTTTACCATTATTAATAATCATTCAATTCAAAAGTTTTGGGGGAAAATGTTTTGAAAGTAGTTAAACTGGCCCAATTCATATTTTTTTCTTGTGTTTCCAGTTCATTTCCCACCCTCACAATGACAATTGTCCTCTATTTTCAGTTTTCTCCCTTTTGTTTCAGAACCATCATGTTCCTCTCACGGGAACTGGCTAACTCCGTTTAGTTTTGGCAGTCACAAAATATGTTCCCAGGACAAATGGCCCATGTATACTCTGAAGTGTACAGAATTCCCAGCTCAGAATAATGCTACATGCTAACAAGCAGATGCATACAGCTGGCTTTTCAGAAGACTTGGCAAAGTTCACTCTTTGTTCAGCTTTCTTATGATTAATCCTTACAGGACTTTTTGGAATATTTTACACCGACCTTATTTGATACAAGAACATTTCAATTGAAAAAACAATTAAATACATATACAAAAATTAAGTTTTGACTTGGCCCACTGAAACCGTAGTATCACTATTTGTAGAATTAAATATTGCACATTCTACATATAACAAATTAAGTATAATGAGTCATTAAAAATACCAGAAATGTTTATTAAAATAAGTGCTAAGTTGATGGCATAAAAAACAAAAAGTAGATTCTATTTTTGGCCAGCAAGCTAAAAAATATGAACATGAGGAAAAGCAAACTTTGCAAAGTTTCCATTTGATTATACACAAAAAGAATAGCATGTAGTTTTAATTATTACTTTGCACCAATTCTGGGCTACATGGTCAAAACAAACTAGCTTCTCCTTAAGGATTTGTGATCTAATTGGTCACAGCTCAAAGAGACAGAAAGAAGGAGAGAAGGAAAGAAGGGACAGAGGGAGGAAAAAAGAAAACAGACACAGTGCTATGTTCAAGTTATGTTTTGGTTAATTTCTCTAGCAAACATATATCAATGTCCAGCAAATTCTAAAGACAAGAATATTATATATACATATACACACATACATATGTGTATACATATACATATGTTATGTACATATGTGTGTTATGTATATATAATTTTATAAGCTAAAAAAATCACCTTGAAAGAACCATAAATGTATCCCTCACCACTTTTACATTATTTATGAACAATTAAAAAATGAGTTTCAGTATTAAAAATCATCATGAAGTATTTATTTTTTATTGGGTGAATTTTATCAAAATTGTATTTAAGTGCGTGAGTCAATTGATTCTGAACAGTTTTTGTGATACAATTCTCAGTGAGAAATTATTCACTAAAAATATTGATTATTCCATAGTTATTATTTATATAAAGCTAATAGTGTGGCAATTTTTTTTTCAAAACTACGATGAGAAATACAGTTTAAAAAAAGTAATAAATATGATAGGAAATATGAGTTAACGTTCATAGGTTCAGCTCAAATGGCATTTCCCCTAAAAAGCCTATCTTAATAGTCTGACCTGTTCCTCTGAACAAATATGGCAGTTGGTCTGTGCCTCTGCTGTCACCTGAATCTTCTAGCTCACCTTGTAATTATTTGTGTAATCTTACATAGGTTTTTGCCCCAATCTCTTAAACAGTCTCTTCCTCCAGTCTTGTTCTTCTTTAATCTAGTGGCTGTCAAACATGAGGCGTGCAAGTTCAAGTTCAGGTGGAATTGCCTGAAAGGCTTATGAAACCATGTATTGGTGAGTCCCCATCTCCACAGTTTTTGGTTCAGTAGCTTTGGGGTGGAGTCTGAAAATTTGCATTTTTAACAAGTTTCCAGGGGATACTCCTTCTGCTCGTCCTGAGACTATTTGGAGAACCACTGGTCTTTTCTCAACAAGGAGATGGAGAAAGTTTTAAAAACAAACACCCAAGCATGTTTAAAAAACTCTAATAACTTAACCAGTCTGTACTACAAGGTGCTTCCATTCATTCATACCACACTTCTCTACTGAAGCCTATTTCTTGGCAGTCCCCTTCTTCACACTGCTGAGACTGTCTTACTAAACTTCGTTGAGATTCTCAAATGCGATAAGCTTTCTTCTCTTCAGGACCTTTATGTTTCTTCCTCCTAGAATACTCCTTTCTTCCTCTACCTGGCTAACTCATACTCATGTTTCAGGTACCAGATAATTCTTTCGAGAAGCCTGTCTCCCTAGAAGGTGGTGCTTGTATGTATTTGCTGAATACTCTTCCTGTTTCAGTCTAGCAATAATACAATAGCTCCTCACTCATTCAGGAAGTCTATGATGGACAAAGACAGCATTTATTTTGTTCTCTACTATCTCGCACAGGACTTATGTTCCAGCTGCTCATTAAAAAAATGGTGGAATGAGTGAAAAACGTAATAAATGAATGTCCTGACTAACCTATCATACTGTAAGTTTATGGGATAAAGAATTTGGTGACTGAATCTTTATCTTCTTCATAGCATCCACAATAGTGCCTTACACCTGGTAAGCACTAGAGAGTGATTATTTAACTAAAGGAAGAGATACAGGGATGGGTGGAAAAAATGTTAGTGGGTGGAAGGAAAGGAGAAGCATGGGAACAAAACACACAGTCCAACACCAGAAAGTAGGTAGTATTTGAAAAAGCTGAGTAGAAATCCTCTTATATTTACTGAAACAAACAAAGCAAACAAACTCTCTGACATGGATTCACTGAGGCAAGCCTATAAAAGGAAAGCGATGGCAAATATCTGTCATAGAGAATTGAAAAATAATTTTTGTAATGTTTGTGTTGAGAGAGAGAGGCACGGAGGGGCAGAGAGAGGGAGACAGAATTCCAAGCAGGCTCCACACTGTCAGTGCAGAGCATGACATGGGGTTCTAACCCACGAATCATGAGATCATGACCTAAGCAGAAATCAAGGGTAGGACACTTAACCGATTGAGCCACCCAGGTGCCCCGAAAAGTAGATTTCTGAGGGAGTATTCCATCATCTGAAAGTTCAGGATTACAAAACGTTATATCTTACCAGAAAAGTACTCCTGGAAGATGGATAAAGAGAGATGTTCCCAACAGAAACACATCCATATTAATAGAGGAAATGGCAATATCGCATTACATTTATGTAAGTCAAGAGCCATAACACAAGGATATTCAGACATTGACTTCAGCTGTGGCTGCCATCTGGTAGGTCACAGTGTGGGAAAAACAGAGCTGTGACACAGGGGAATAAATCATGAGCCTGGGAACTGGAAAATCAGAATTCTGTTCTTGATTTTAGCTGCTGAATTGCTATAAGAACTTGAACATGCTGAATGCTTTAGTTTCCTCATCTATGAAGTGGGGCTAATAAAATCTTCAGTAACACAATGCAGGGATGAACGAGTATCTGTGAATACTAAAAGCCCTCTGGACATTTTACTATTTTGAGGCAACCTCAGACACTGTTTTTTTCCCCCGGTCTCAGTTTTTCCTGTATTGAAGTACATCCAAATTTCCTGTAATTTTGCAGTTTTATGGAGCCTGTGTTTTATATAAGACTGCATTTCCCAAGCTGCTGAGTACAGTGATTATTCTTGCCTTCAGTAAGAAATTCTGCAGATAACAGAAATAATTGGAATTGAGCAGCTGCTAGCTTTCCCATTTTTTAAACAATTATGAATGGTTTCATTTTGTGTATTATTTGCTGCTCTTACATTCTCTCTTCTCGCAGCCTAGAGCCAAAGACTTTCTGTTATAAGCCTATAGAGATTAAGAATATAATTAAGCAGCAGAACTGTATTTGGCACAACCTCCAGCAAAGATAGCAAGAAAAAAAAAATACCATTGAGCAACTTAAACCAGCAACCATCCCCAAAAATGCAGAACTAAAGTCGAGGGAAAGGAAACCCAGAGAAAAACATTTGATACACATGAAAGACTTTCCAGCTCTCGGGGGAAACGCAGCAACAGAAACAAGCAAATACAGCCTATAGCAGGGAAGGTACACGTAGGCTTTTCCATACACCTTTAGCAACTATAGGATTGTCTTTGGCTTCGCTGCTATTTACTTTGGGTGAGTCGTGCAGAGCGTTTGCTTTCTACCAGACAGAACTTTTTCAATGGTAGTTTTGCTCACGTGATTCCCTCAGCCTGAAATGCCATTTCTTTCCATTGCCTTTCCCCAGTTTCTTCCACACCTCACTGGAGATGTCTCAAGCCCTTCCCAGGTAGAAATATCTGTTCTAACTATTCATGTCTATAAGAGAACAAAAATCTCATTATCGAAATTAACTTATTTTATGTCTCTAGATTTACAAGAGCTTCTTTTGAATAGGGATCTTCTCCTTCATGTCTGCACTGTCTGTTCTTTGTCCCATGCCCGTCACATAGCAGATACTTTATAAATGTGGCATGGCCTCTAGGCTTCTGGATAGGAAGATCGTTTTTAAGAAGTGAAAACTGTATGACTCAGGGTCATCTGACAACATAAGTGCCACCATCTTTACCTGACTTAAGACTAAGCACATTTCCATTTTATCAGGAATATCATCTGTGTTTATGGAAGCTTACTTACTGCCTTCTTCAGAATTCATTAGTAGCTGTTCTTTCCTCATATTACTACAAAGTCAAAGCAATAAAAGCATCTTACATCACAGACTTGGCATTAGATTAGCTCAGTGAGAGCATTTTCCATATAAAGATGAATGAAGAAAAATACAGAGCAGTTACTAATTAAATGGAAAGATTTTTTTTTTTCTGATTCAGAGCCAATTGATGATTTTCATTGAGGAGATGTTCCAGCATCTTCTTCCACATAGTGCCCTAATTTTTATGAAACTAAGAATGTAAACATTTTTTAAAGATCTTATTTTTAAGTAATCTCTGCACCCAACGTGGGGCTTGAACCTACAACTCTGAGATCAAGAGCTACATGCTCTACCAACTCAGCCAACCAGGTGCCCCCAAGAATGTTAAATTTTTAAAAAGACTTAGGTTACCCTCCTCTAGGAAGTGGATTTAGGCAGGTAGATGTCCAGTACTAGAGAAATACAGTACTTTACTTTTTATAGTAGGTACTCAACAGACTCTTAGCAAATAATTGTGAGATCTAGAGGATACAGATGCTAGAAAAAAATCTGCTTGGGCTATACTAAAATAATCTGGGTGATTTCAAACTGAAGCAAACCAGATATATTACATTCTTCAGTGAAGTCACTAATGCAGTGTACCATGCCAGATATTGAGCTGTAGAAATTATGATGCTCATTTATGAAATGATACCCACTAAATGGCACCCTGGGTTTCATGAATGACTAAAAATGTAATAACATTGGAAACTGTACCAAAATTGTATCTTGTCACAATTTGTTGACATTGAGACAAAAATTTATAGAAGTAAAACAAAGATTTTGTGTTTTGTTTTTACATTTTTCTTACTTTCTCACTTTCTCAAACTGCTTTTTGCTCTGTGCCTTATGCTATTTGGGCCTCATTACTCTCATTTAAGTAATGATGAGTAATAATTTAAATAGATATCAGTTAGTGTCTAAACTACTTAGCTCACTGTCTCTCCAGGTGATTTCTGGAGAAATTCAGATTTCTCCAGGACATTTTTAAAGACTTAGGTCAAAGTGAGTGCATGGGAATGATGATTAACGATTGATGATTGATGGTCATGCCACGAGATTGGCCCGTGTAGGTGCTGGTTTCCTAGAGAGGTGCTTACGTCTTCACCAAGGAGTAGAATGTGCAAAGACTGATTAGGTTCTGTGGTTAAAGGAATGCCTGAGAGGTAAATGGGTAAAGTACAGCATCTGTACCTTAACAGCCATTTTGACTATAACATCAAGGCCAATGATGAAGGGAGCCATCTGCAAGGGTTATATCTTATACTTGCTGTGTTCCTAATGTAATGAAGCCTCTTGCAAAAATTGTATCATATCATACATACTGCTTCATACATCTATCATATCATATGCAGATAGACAGACATAGACATACATAGACATACTCATGTAATTAAATATTCTTTGATGATGTGATTATAAATGAATATATACTTTCCATTGTAGACTTTATCATCATTTGTTTAATCCTTCTGTGGAGGGTCATTTAACTAAATTCCATTTTTATCCATTATAAACAATGCTCTGTAATATATCTTGTGAGATAAATATTTGCCTTCATACTCAATTAGTTCCTTAAGGAAGATTTCAAGGAATGTAATTTTTGGAGGGCAATGGAATGCTTACTGTTAGAGATTTTGGTAAATACTGCTAATTTTCTCTCCAGAAAAAAAAAAAAGAAAAAAGAAAAGAAAGAAACCATGTGCTTCTGTTCCAATTCAAGTTAGGCATTTCCTTTCTTTCTTTTTTTTTTTCTTTTTTTTGTCTTCATACTGTATTTTAAAATTGCTTTTATTTGTTATGTTTATTTGTGAGTTTCAAGAAAGGGTAGAGTTAAATTTGCCCATGATATTTAGATACTTAGCAAGCCTATTCTCCACATATATGCAAAGTAATTCAAAATTGATTTTTAAAACTGGTTGTTTATCCTAACATACATAAAATAACAGTTTATTTAATTTTTGTCCATTGGATATTAGTGTAGTTAACATGATTTCTATGAGTCTATGATATCTTTGTATTTCTTCTGTTAGAAATCCCTGTCCTGCCCTTTGCCTATTCTTCTGTTAGTACACTTACATTTTTCTTATTGATTGACAAAGCTCCTGTATATTAAAACCATTAATTCTTTGCTGTCATATATTCAATAATTTTTACTAGTTTTCCATGATGTATTTTTTATGAAAAAAATAAGAATTGGTGCTAAGTAGTATACAACTTTCCCAATAACTTGAAGCATATTTTTATTTATTTTTGGGACAGAGAGAGACAGAGCATGAACGGGGGAGGGTCAAAGAGAGAGGGAGACACAGAATCGGAAACAGGCTCCAGGCTCCGAGCCATCAGCCCAGAGCCTGACGCGGGGCTCGAACTCACGGACCGCGAGATCGTGACCTGGCTGAAGTCGGACGCCCAACCGACTGCGCCACCCAGGCGCCCCTGAAGCATATTTTTATTATGTACTAATATAAGCATTATTATATACTACCCATACCTGGTTCAATTTTAGGACTTTATGATATGTTTTATTTTATTTTCTGTTTGTTTTGATAGTAGTCCCATAAAATGATATTTTTTTTTGTTTTATAAAATAGTCCCAATCTATTCTACTGATTTTTTAGATGTATCATATATTTTATTTTCTATTAGTGCAATTTCCACCTACTACCTTATTACATAATTAAAATTTTTATTTATGCTTGCTCACTTATTATTTCAAATAAATGTTTTAATAATTTTATAAAGACAAAAGTCTTGTTAAAATGTTGATTTGGTTTGTATTATATTGTAAAATAGTTTAAACAGAATTAATATCTATAAAACAATATTGCTTATTATACATGTTTCTTTATTCAAATAAACTTTTATATCATTAATAAAGTTTACAGTCTAGGATTTTCATAGATTTTGTTTTAATATTCTCATACAATCAAAGTTTATTATATGGTGTTTCTACCATTGTACTAAAATAATCTATACAAATGTTCAAGATTGTTAACAAAGTTGAGTAATTTGATATCGTGAATATATCACTGCTAAACACAATAAGACCTCAAGGGCTATTGGTAAATCTAATCTGATTATCATGTGTAAACATCCACAGATACACAATAGCCATAGAAAGTCCTCTATTTCTAAAAATGCTTTTTTAGAAATGCCATTGAAAACTACTTATAGATAACTGTTACATTTTCTTTTTAAGTTTATTTATTCATTTTGAGGGATAGAATACAAGTGGGAGAGGGACAGAGAGAGAGACAGAGAGAATCCCAAGCAGGTTCTGCACTCTCCCAGTGTGGAGCTTGATCCCATGAACCACGAAATCCTGACCTGAACTGAAACCAAGATTTGGACACTTAACTGATTGAGCCACCCAGCCGCCTCTCAATGTTACATTTTCAATGCAAATAATTTATTGTGTGAACATTATTGAACATAATTATTAGGTATTAGGATTAGTGCTGATGATATAGATAGGATAAGAACTTAACTCTTATCCTGGATAAGTTTTAAAGTAAAGAAGACAGGCAGCTTCTGGGTGGCTCAGTCAGTTAAGTGATTTCAGCTCAGGTCATGATCTCACCATTTGTGGGTTCGAGCCCCGCATGGGACTCTACACTGAAAGCTTGGAGGCTGGAACCTGCTTCAGATTCTGGGTCTCCCACTCTCTCTGCCTCTCACTCGCTCACACTCTGTCTCTGTCTCTCTCTTTCTCAAAAATAAACATCTATAAATAAATAAATAAATAAATAAATAAATAAATAAATAAAGTAAAGAATGCGTAAGATGAGCATTCAACTTACAAAAGAGGTGGAGTAAATGCTGTTATTAGAAGTAAGAGCAAAATGCTGAGAGAGTAGAGGTTGTTTTCCACGCTAGGTAAGTAAAGCTGATTTAACCCTTCAGATGTTCTAAATATTCCAGGATATTTGGAAATTATTCTATTTTTATAACAAAAAACTGATGAAAATCATCATATTGCAAAACCAATAAATTTTGTAAAAAAAGAAAAATATAATTGGAAATCTAATGCATGTGGAAATGCTGTTTTAATTAGACTCAAATGTGGATAAATAGGAAGAAATATATTTGAAGATTCTAAGATTTGAGATCTCCACTGCACCAAAAGTCATATTTTAATTTTATTTTCATTATTAACCTCGTGATTAGGTCTATCGGTCACAATTAATATCGAATTTTGACTTACAAATATAATGAAGAGAAATGGAGAAGGAATAGGGCAGGTAGCAGGTATCAAGTAAGAAAATTAACTAAACATTAGAGGAAAGGGCAAAACAGAAAAAAGTTTAAAGAGGAATATTCGTGCATTGTTAAAGATTGTGGAAACAGAAAGATGTGCTCATATATATACAATATCCTCAAATTGGTCATCTATTAATATTAACAATGCTTTTAGTTTTAGGGCTTACAAAGTGTTTTCACTTGCTGGATCTCACATCCTTATTCCTGTGATTTAGGAAATATTATTGTGGCTATTAAAAAAAAGTCTGAAACTCAGATTCAAAGTAATATGACATTGCACATCCAAAGTCTCCTAGCTAGTAAATGGTGGAGTCAGGCCTTAGAGTTGCACCTGCGGTTTTCAGTGTTTCACAGCAGCCTGTGGTTCTGGAGGGTGAATTCTTAGGGTAATAGAATTATATAAACTCCTAAACACAATCAGTTCATTGACCTCTCTCTTTCACTAATCTTCTCTTACATACTTATGCTGCTTATATTCTGCACTTGACACAATAAAAATAAAAGTGCCATCCCATTTACTATTCCACTTTTCTCCCCATCTAGCTCTGTTATAATACCTCATAAAAAACGAAGTTGACTTCAAGGAAGGTATTGCCTAATTGCTAGAATTGTTGTTTATTATTGCCTGATCAGAAAGATATAATCACTTTGAGAACTGAAATCGTTTGGCTGTTATTTCTATCTTTTGATTAATTCACTAGTGTTATAAAAAAAGACTTTAAGCCTATTGAGGATAAAGGGTGGGTGGGCCATTTTATTCAGATGTCTATCCCTATTATGTAGCTCCATACCTGGCATGGCGTGAACACTCAGTGATTATTGAATGACTGCATATGTTAATTAATAACTGATAGAGGCACATGGGTGGCTCAGTCGTTAAGCATCCAACTTTGGCTCAGGTCATGATCTCACAGTTTATGGGTTCAAGCCCCACATCAGGCTCTGTGCTGACAGCTCAGAGCCTGGAGCCTGCTTCTGATCCTGTGTCTCCCTCTCTCTCCCTCCCCCTCTCATACTCTCTCTCTGTCTTTCAAAAATGAATAAATGTTAAATTAAAAAAAAAATAATAAAAAATAATAACTGATAAATGTCAGTAGACTATAATCAGATTATTTTGCAATTATAGCTATAATATTAGTGATAGTCTTCTTAGAATTACATTACTTTTTCTGTGATTATATTCTCTGAACATTAAAATAAACAAACAAAGAAACAAAAATAACATCCAGGGTAGATGGTGAAATGTGGAGGGAACCCAGGATTTGGATCTAATTTTCTGACATTTTCACCTGGTAAAACAAATTTTAAGTTATAGCTCTTCTCTTCCTCCCTTTCTCTTTCATTTGGGTTTTGACTTTCTAACTTATTAATTACTACTTAGGTCATAGAAATCTTCCCACAAATCTACATTCTTATTTCCAAGTCTATGATTATTTTAAAAATTATTTTTAATATTTTTATTTATTTTTCAGAGAGAGAGAGAGAGGGAGAGAGAGACAGAGACAGAGCATGAACGGGGGAGGGACAGAGAGAGAGGGAGACACAGAATCTGAAGCAAGCTCCAGGCTCTGAGCTGTCAGCACAGAGCCTGACGTGAGGCTTGAACTTGTGAAATGTGAGATCATGACCTGAGCTGAAGTCAGACACTTAACCGCTTAACTGACTGAGACAGCCAGTGCCCCAAGTCTATGATTATTTTAATTTTTGAATTGGAATAGATGTTTTCATCAGAGACGAAGAAAGAAGAAAGAAAGAAAGAAAGAAAGAAAGAAAGAAAGAAAGAAAGAAAGAAAGAAATGAAGGGAGGAAGAAAAGGAAGGAAGGAAGGAAGGAAGGAAGGAAGGAAGGAGGAAGGGAGAGGGGAGAGAGAGAGAACATAACCCTAAACTTTTCATCAAAAAAGTATAACTCTCTTAAAATAATAGATGATCCCAAACATAAATCCCAAACTACCCATTTTGCCAATTATGGTAAGTGTTTTCTGACTCAGATTTTATAGAGTGCATCTTTCTTTCCATACTCTTGCTGCCAAGCGGTTTCTCGTTCTGGACAAGAAGGGTGAAGAAATCTCCACACATACTTTATATATTTAAGTCACAATCATACAAAAAGAGAGAGAGAGAGAAGGAGAGGAAGGGAGAGAGGGAAGGAGGAAGGAAGGAAGAAAGGAAGGAAAGGCTGGTTTTTCTCTAAAAGAATAGGGTGGGGGGGCATGTGGGTGGTTCAGTCAGTTAAGCATCCGACTTTGGCTCAGGTCATTATCTCACAGTTTGTGGGTTCGATCCCCATGTCAGGCTCTGTGCTGACAGCTCAGAGCCTGAAGCCTTCTTCAAGATTCTGTGTCTCCCTCTCTCTCTGCACCTCCCCTGCTTGTGCTCTCTCTCTCTCTCTCCCCGCTGCCTCTCAAAAATAAATAAACATTTAAAAATTAAAAAAAAAAAAAAAAGAATAGGGAAGACTTCCATGGCAGTCTATATGTTTTTCCAACCTCTTCCCCAGTTTATACCTTAACTCCACATATGTGTGGTATAGCAGACACTAAAAGACCATGCCATCTAAATTCGCAGCCCACAGTCCTAAAACCCTAGTGAATTTTGACTTAGCTTTCTTTAGGTCTCCCATGGGTAAAAACAACACAGCACAAAACAAAAAACTGTCCTGCCGTGGATACTCCATTTATAACTCCTTTCCTTGCCACCCTGATTCCCATTTTCTTCATCTTTACCAGCACAATAAAAACCTGAGGAAAATTCAAGGGAATACAAGAGAAAAAATAAGCAGTATCTGCTTTCCTTCTCCTTAGACTGCCAAACAGGATACGTTGGGAAATTAATTTAACATCAGTTAACTCATGTGATCATAGCTTTTGGGAAGCTGTAGCCTAGAAACAAATCACTTCCCCTAAATGTAATGTGACAAGATTCCACTGAGAGACAAAATGCCACTATTAGAATGGCAGGGAGCACAAGGGTGTCTGGATGAAACCTGTCCAGAATCCCTAATGTGTCTAAGAAGCCCGAGTGCTATTCAGCAGCCTGAGCGGATGGCTAACCTGGAAGAAAGATTAAAGCTTGCATTCGAAGCTCCCAGAAATCACCTTCTGGATGTGACATTGTTTAAAACATTTTCTTTCCATTCTGCAGTTTCAAAAAGAGCTGGCAAACAAGAAGCACGTCATAAATCAAAGCCACAGGCAGGGCACAAGTTAGAGTCAGGCCATTGTGATAAGAATTTCCACCGCAAAAACCCAGTTCATCAGAATTCAAATGGATGAATGTAATCATTAACAGGAACACTTAAAGACAAAATTCTTCTGATTTTTCAATTAGTTCTTTCACTCAGCATTAGACCTATTGTGAGAATAAACATCATACTCCCAGCAACTCCATTCACGTTGTGATGCATGCATAATCCAGCAGGAGTGAGAGGTGGGAACTTTGCAGCTCAGTAAAAAGAGCACTGAGTTCTTGTCTGTTTGATTTAAACTCTGTTACTCACTGACGGAGATTAGGGAAAGCAGTTTTCTTCATGTTGCCCTTCCTCAAAACATAGGAAAACACAAGAATTTCAAAATTAAAGGATTAAGAATAGCAAACTCGGCATTGTCCCCCAAATCAATTGAAAAGTTGTTCCATTCTGCCTGCAGGTTTAGTCTTGATCAAGGGCAAGAGAACCCTTGGGGCAGCCAGAGACTGAGCAGCAGGGATTCAGACAACTCTTGGCAACTGTAAGGAGCTGGCTGCAGCATTGAAGGTGAGGCAGGTAAGCTAGAGAAGTCCTTGGGGACCTACCTTTCTGTCCGGGCACTGTAGTCACCTGCTAAAGAGAGACTAACAGAACCTTTCACTACTAGACCTCAGGCATATACATAATACTATTCTAAACCAGAGATCAGTAAATATTTTCTGTTGAGAGTCAGACAGTAAATTGCAACCCATGTGATCTCTGTCATGACCATTCACCTCTGCCATAGACAATACATCAATGAATGACTGTGGTTATGTTCCAATAAAGTTTTATTGAGAAAAGCAAGTGGCAGGCCAGGTTTAGCCCATGGGTTATAGTTTGCCAACATTTGATCTAGATTGTTTTGTCCATAGCTCTACTGAAGGGGATTCTATATGCATCTTCTCCATGTAATAAAAAAATAGAAGAGTGGGGGGTTTTACACAACAAATACTAGGAATGAAGAGACCATGGATGCATACAAAAATCAAAAACTAAAGAGACAGAGAGCTACAGTAGCTCAGAGCCATTTCCAAGTTATTGAACAGATAATAAGAACATTCTGTAATAACTAATAAGGTTTTGGAGGCAAAAAGCCACCATCTTAGACCAAATATAACAACAAATTAGAATGCACAGTAGAGTCTTTATTCTGTTCCATACGTATTCCCTTAAATTCATGGATTGAAGTTTTTCGACAGTTTAGATTCAGAAGAAATTGCAGGCTGATCAGCATGTATTATCCATCATTCATAATTCATTGTGTGTGTCATAAAACATAGAACTTATTAGAAGTTTCTTTTTTGCTATTCTCATTTTGCTATTTAAAAAAAAACTCTGAGGTCAAGATCCCCTTTAGATGTTGTTAAACATACCCCTCTATCAGCCATATCCTACCCATGTAATAGAGGGAAAATTTTGAAGCTCAGATGAGCAAAATTGAAAAGTGTTTTTAAAATGGTTCAGTAATGTTTCACTTTCCTTCTCATTTAGCTCATTTTTCATGACTCTCCACTATAACTACTTCCATAGAAACACCCTTGTTTACTACCCCTCTTTCTGATGGACTCACTTTGGAAAGCTCCATAGTAATTAAATCCAACCATTTTTGCTTACTCTGTAACTGTACATATTAAATCACGGGACCTGACTGAAGAAAAGTTTGTGTTTTGACTCCCTTCAAATTAAAGAGCAAAATCTCAAATAAGCACTTAAAACTCTGAGAAAGACTACCTACCTAGTAAACTCACTTTTTTGCTCTCTAAACCAACTACTGTTTTGCCTTCTCTGTGTACCTCCAACATCCCTCCTACCTTCATTCACCTTACTGTATACAAAAAAAAAGATGCAAGCAGCTGACAAAGGATTCATCTTTTCATAACCACCCCCCACCGTCTCTGGCCACAAAATCTCATCTTCGCTCCTGTTATAATCAAAGCACAGCTCCTGCACCTATCTATGTCAACACCTTCACTTGTGACCTACAGCTGTCTTCCTCTTACCTCTTCAAGGAGTTTGATCCTTCAATCACCTCCTTTTTATTGTGCATTATCCATTGTCTTTCCATCTTCACAAAAATCTAATTTCTGATCACCCAACTTACCCTCCCTAGACCCTATTAGGTTATAATTTCTCTGCCATTTCCCACCACAAAACTCCTCAAAGAGTTGTCTACAATCTGTCTCTACTTCTTCACCTCCTGTCAACAACTAACACAATGTCTAATTCTTATTTGACACATGTTAATTATTTATCCAATAAATAATAAATAATACCCTTTATCTGGGTTTTATAACATAATAGTATTCAAGACATAGCTTCATTGGGGTGCCTGGGTGGCTCAGTCGGTTAAGCGTCCGACTTCGGCTCAGGTCACGATCTCGCGGTCCGTGGGTTCGAGCCCCACATCGGGCTCTGGGCTGATGGCTCAGAGCCTGGAGCCTGCTTCCAATTCTGTGTCTCCCTCTCTCTCTGCCCCTCCCCCGTTCATGCTCTGTCTCTCTCTGTCTCAAAAATAAATAAAACGTTAAAAAAAAAAAAGACATAGCTTCATTACGGTACATGTTATCTTTTTCTAGAGACTCCCCTCTGGGGGATAAGCTTTAAAGTAAAGGACCAGATTCTGTTTTCTAACTTTTTTTGCTCTAGAACCTAGCACATATTGGACAGTTGATACATGCAAAAAAAAAAAAAAAAAAAAAAAAAAAAAAAAAAAAGGAAAAATCAGGGAGAAAGGAAAGGAGGCAGGAACTCATTATGTATTTCAACTGGACTAAATCTGCACAGTGAATTTTCCTTTCACTGTATAAAACATAAGCAAAATGTTACTAAGACTGAATAGGGAGTGACTTTTCTGAAGTTTCTACCTGGTCCAGTGTAGTGATGATGGTATGTAAAGGATCAGTAAAAACTTTGGTGATTAGGAAACCATGTGACAAACCAATATATAGATCTATATACAATATTGGATCAAAAGCTTAGGCAATACCTGGAGGAAGATAGACTTGTGGACAAGCATGTACTCAAGAGTGAGCCTTTAATATACAAGCTGCCTTTTTAAAAATCTGTATACATAGATGAATTCTGCTCTGCTCCTGTGAAGTACTTGAATTACCAAAGGAAACAGCTTTAGTTTTATGGGCTATGTCCAGCAGCTAGGCATAATATAAGCATGAAAAATAAACAGCCCTTATGGTCTTCTAATGGAAGCTATTTGAGAGTTTTAATTTTATACATGAGCAATGTATTTTGTAAAAATGACCACAGTACCTGAAGAATATTCTTTGTGGGCGTTAGATAATTTTGTTTTTTTTATAAGATTGCATTTCTGACTCAGCATTCTCTCCCATCCTGCTTTTCCTCTTGCTCTTGCCTCCTCCATTTCTTTAACCCAGTACTTAGGCTGGAGTTAAGCAGAGTTCTGAATTTCCACTTTGCAGTTATACTAAGATCTGTCAGGCTCTTATCCAACAAATACCTCCCGGAACTCAGAAGGTTGATGTGGTTTTCAGACTCAGTACTCTCGTGGGATGGCTTCCTTTGAAAGAGACTTTCTGGGTAATGTAAGTAAGATCAGAGAAAGGAGGGAAGGAAAGGGAAAACATTTCCATCTAAACTAATAGAAACTTCACTCAACTTCTTGTGATTATGAACAGGAATTCTAGAGCTAGACTGCTTGTATTTGAATCCTGTTTCTGGCACTTTTGGTAGTCTTGGGTAAGTTATTGAATTTCTTTGGTCTCAGTTTTCTGATCAGTAATATGGAAGTAATAATAGAACCTATTTTGTAGACATGCCACTACCATTAAATAATCTAGTATCTGTAAAGATTTCCTAGTATTTGTAAAGATTTACTTAGAACAGTACCTACCAAGTAGTATCACTTAAGTGTGTAATAAATATCTTTAAACAGTACAAAATAGTAGCCTACTGTGAATATTATCCTTCTTATACAACAAGTGGTTAAGAAAATAAGGTGCATCCAAGATGCTGCCCAGATTCAGATCAGTTATGAACAATAAACATTGCTATATCCCTGGGTCCTGGAATAATGCCTGATAGATAGTAGGTGATCAATGCATGTTTTGTTGCAGGAGTAAATATGATCACAGGGTTGGATTTGAGCCAGGTATCTACTATATAGTCTAAGGCCAGAATTATAATCATTCAGATAAAATAATTAAAGTACTATTGCATCTAAGATCAAAGATAGATGTCAGGATAGGGTAATTATAACTTGTGCTGTGTGCCACAAAAGCAGACAGATCCAAGGGTGGGAACAGAGGAAATAAAAGCTGGAAACCAATCAGCGCAAAACAAAGTCTGGTGTTAGATGAGTTGTGGTCAATATCAGAATTTGTAGGGACTCAAAATTCATCTGAAGTACAATTCTTCTTGTTCCTCAGACAGTGTATATTGATTCCAAAAAGCAGACATAGCTGTCGGTCTTGATTCTTTCCACAAATGGGAATCTACTTTTTATTTTCAGATAATTATCATCGGTAGATTATTCTTTGTCATAATATGCTAAACCTTAATTCTATATATTTCATTAACCCATTTTTCCCAGCTCTCTGAAGCTTGAGAATATAGCAAATAACTCTTCTACATAATTATCTTTCATCTATTTAAAACAAGTATAGCTATCTTGATTTCATTTTCTCTCCTTTAAGCTAATTATTTCCAATGTATTTAACTACTCGTCTTCAGCATGGCTTCTTTGCAGCCCCTTTACCTGTCTTCTGGGTAGTTGTTAATGTCCCTAGCAAAACATGGAGCCCAGGACTGAAATTTTTAATAAAGACAAAACTAGGAAATAGCGCAGAAAACACTGGGGGCTATTATCCTCCCGTACATGGACACTCTATGTTTATTAACAAAAACTGTCTGCATTAGGTTAGGGGTCAGCACAGTCTTTCCATAAAGGGCCAGGTAGTAAATATTTTAGGTGTTGAGGTACATGAAGTTCTGTTGCAATACTCAATGCTGTTGTGGCATGAAAACAAACACAATATGTAAACGAATGAACACGGCTGGATGAAATACAGTAAATAAAACTTTATTTACAAAAACAGTATTTACAAAATATAGTAAAGTAAAACTTTATTTACAAAAACAGACTGGGTTTTAGTGTGCTAATCTCTGCATTAGCTATTCATATGCTTTTAGTCACCTACAACGCCTGGATTTTCTTCATATGCTTGTAAGCTATAGACCTCCACGGTTTAAGACTTTTTTTTTCTCTGTTAAAATTTTAGAGGATTAGGTTTGGCCCATACATCTAATGTGCCATAATCATGTGGATTCTGACTCTGTTAGCTATTACATGTAAGAGCTCCTCTTCTCTGTCATGCCATCTACATATAAATAAATATGCTTTTCATCATTCTAATGCAAAATATTGACAGAATTGTTGAATGAGACAAGCTCAAAGAAATGCTCTTTCACAATGAAACTCCAAGTTAACAGAAATCCATTAATAAACATTCTTTGGGGGACATTTCTTCACTCAACTATTATAGATTAATTTTACCGCCCCCCCCCTTTTTTTTTAAGTTTACTTATGTTGAGAGAGAGAGAGAAAGCAGGGGGTGGGGCAGAGAGAGGGAGAGAGAGAATCCCAAGCAGGCTCTGCACTGTCAGCACAGAGCCCAATGCAGGGCTTGAACTCACCAACCCTAAGATCATGACCTGAGCCGAAATCAAGAGTTGGATGCTTGACTGACTGAGCCACTGAGGCACCCCACCACCCAGTCCTTATTTTCTCATCATCATAATAAAAAACTGTCAAATATCTTAATGGACTATAATAACAAAACTAAGTGGGGCAAAACTATCTGGGGCAAAACTAAGTGCAGTATTTGAAATCTCAAGTCAAACTGCAGCTTATACAACAAACAAGTTTCTAGAAGGTATTTGGAATTGGAATGGCTTGTGTCATTAGGAAATCAGGATTCCAGTCATTGACTGTATTCTAAAGATGAAGGATAACATTTGAAGATGACTGAGAGAAATCCATGTATCAATTAAATCGTGGACTGGGTGACAAGCAAAACCGTGTCTATCTCTGAGAGTCTTTGAAATCTAAAATTTTGTTCAGCCGAATAAGGACCTGGCAAGGAAACAACCTCTGTCTTACTGCTGAGAGTGTCTAGTTGCAAGGGAGGTTAAATACACAGCAAATAGCTGTAGTTCATACCTCACTTTCATTATCAGTTCCTTGTTATCTGTAGCTCCAAAGAGTATACTGGCAATGACCCCAAAACACAAGAGTATACTGGCAATGACCCCAGGATATAGAATAATATTGAATTTCTAACAGTCTTAAAGTTATGAAATATTTATTTCTACACAGGAAAGGACCAGAATAATTATTTTACTATTCCTATTGGATATCCAGACATTTAAGTTATACCCTTAGACTTAAATAGGATCAGCCACAAAGGACATCAAAAATCCCCTTCTCTACTTCATTTGGAATATTTATCCAATCATAACTTGTTTCAAGGATATTGCACTGTTTTAATTGATAGCACTATTGTCTGAATTGTGTATAACATTTTTGAACTAAGAGAATGGACAGAGGGAAATCTTTTATTGAAACATAAGAGTGGCTTATGTATAAGAATCTCACTTAGACAATCATTTCTCAAAGCTATTTTTATCAAAATCCATACATTAGGTGAAAAGAGCTTTTTCTAAAAGCAAAATAAACAAAAAATATGTGAAAATCTTTAAGCCTTGGCATTATGACAACATTCAACAGCAACATAGTTACTGATTAAAATGCAGTCATGAATATGTTTTATCAGAATTTCTAACCAAAAACAAACAAACCAACATTCTGCTTGCTGGCTTATTTTTGAATTCATGTAATATAGTAGACACTTGGTGGCTTATCTTCTGCTATTATTTTTCTTATCTGTGAAAAATCATAGTATGCAATTTCTGATAAGTAGAATGCTATTTGTTTTGTTCTTTAGTATTTCCTCCTCTTCCCAACAGAATCCCTTATATCAAAGCCTTTCACTGTTCCTACAGATCAGGGAAGTCATAGTTCACAGTTGAAGTTCATGCATAGAATTTGAGATTTGAAGTTTATTTTAATAACAAACATGGAGTATGGAACATGGAAGAAACCAAAGCAGAATGACAAGACTATATAGCTTCTCTTCTGATTTTGCCATATTGTGAATGACCAGAACATCATAGTTTCTCATTTTGCATTCTCATTTCTCATTCTCTATGTTCAGAACAACATCACTTTACTTTGAGGAAACTGTTTCTCCCTGCTCTGATAATGTGGCCCAGGTGGGGCCTGCCAGCACAGTTTCACTTCAGTTTTCATCTGACAACTCAGCTGGTACAACTGAAGGATGACCAACACTCTCTTGTCTTAGTGACTGTACAGGACATGGAGAGACATCTCAGGTTCTGTCAATCTGAATTTATCCCGAGATTTTATTAATTACGAGCTAGCTCTTCAAAAAGACATCTAAAGTCAGAACTGGAGGCCATAAATTATACTGAGTGGAGAAGGGTATCAGTGGAGATGCTCTTGGTTGTAATCCAGAAGAAAATATAAACTCAAATTCTCACACATTAGGTGGCAGATGGCAGATGACATGAGTGGAAAGAGCAGAGTAAGAACCCCCAAATATTCTCTGCTCAATAAAAGCAACCAGAACATTGGCAAACATTTTCAAAATCAATTTTTAAATTAACAGAAATTAGCAGAAATTAAATTAGCAGAAATGAACAAAGAGCTTGGAACAATCTGGAAAGTATTTATTTAAAAGAAATGCCTGGATCTCAGTAGCATCAGTGAGCCTTGTGGAATTTTAATTTTTCATATTCCTAGACCCTTCTCACAAATTTCATGGTAGCCTTAAAAATTATCAGTCCCACAATCATGGTGATAACTACCAGACTAGCAGCCATGATAGGGAGCAGAATGGAACGAGAGCTCTTTCAAAGCCCCATGCCCAGATTACTGCCATTATTTAATCCATCTGGAAGCTCCCTGGAAAAGCCCGAAGCTTTCCTTTATTTGACTAGAGTCAGAGTTCACCCAGTATGAACATCTTTTCCCTGGGAGCATTTTAAAAGTAATCGGCAGCAGTTGTTTAACATTAGAGTTGTCATATGTAGCAATAACAATTGGGGAAAACAACAAGGTAACTGAAAAACTTAAAAGAAAAAAACCTGGAGAATGAAATGTCTACAGGATGCTTTTAAAATCTCCACGATATTTCTGGGAATCTAGAAGTCTATGTGCATGCATAGGTCTCTGTGCTTGCCCAGGAAAGATGAAGAAAAGCTGTAAGCATTGTCCCGTGGCTGTCCTTGAAACTGCACCTGAGCAGGAAATGAAGACTAAGGCAGAGTTGCTAACTGCCTGTATGAATATTGAAGGTTGTCCCCAAATGCATACACAGCCACTCAGAAAGATGGGACATTTATTGATTCAAGGCATTAAGGAAATCTCTGTCCAAGTATTAGCTAACCATCAAGCTTACTATGCAAAGACTTCAGAGGCTGCATACAGTACCAATGCATACTGCATAAACAGTACCAATGTTAAAGAGCTAGTTCAGGAAAGTCACTAAACAAATAGCTACAA
This sequence comes from Panthera tigris, assembly GCF_018350195.1. Taxonomy (NCBI): domain Eukaryota; kingdom Metazoa; phylum Chordata; class Mammalia; order Carnivora; family Felidae; genus Panthera; species Panthera tigris. The sequence continues at coordinate 99,464,890 of NC_056663.1, read as the reverse complement.
CAATAAGCAGCAACAGCAATAAATCTTATGGATGGGAGAGAATCTAATTTCCAGGGTTGCCACACTGTATTATCTAAAGTGTCCAATTTTAGAATGAAGATTATGAAACATGCGGATAAATAACAAAGTATGACCTATACACAAGAAAAATATGTGATAGATCAATAGAAACGATATTGAGGAAACAAGACATCAGTTTTACTAAATAAAGATTTTAAATCATTATTTTAAATTTACCCAATGAACTAAAGAAAACCATGTCTAAAGAGTTAAAGGAAAATATGGGAACAGTATCTCACCAAACTGAGAACATTAATAAATAGAAAAAAATTTTTAAGATAGTTCAATTGAGATTATCCAGTCTCAGTGTCTCACTCCCTTAGGATTGTACCGCAGACTAAGTAGCTTATAAACCACAGAAATTTGTTCCTCACAGTTCTGAAGGCTGGAAGTCCAGGATTAAGGTGCCAGGATGGTCAGGTGAGGGCCCTCTTTCAGTTGCAGACATCTCATTGTGTCCTCACAGAGTGGAATTGGCTAAGAAGTTCTGTGGGGTCTGTTTTATAAAACACTAATCCCATTCATGAGAGTATTACTGTCATGACCTAGGCTCTCCCAAAGACCCCACCACCCAATACCATCATATTGGACATTAGAATTTCAACATGTGAATTGTGGAGAGACACAAATATTCAGGCCATTGCACTGAGAAACATAATAAATAATAATAATAATTATTATTATTATAATGAAGAAAAGTGAACTGGGCCTCAGACCTGTGGGATACCATGAGGTATATCAGCATGTGTATAATGGGAGTACTGGAAGGAAAGGAAAGACAGAAAGAGGCAGAAAGTGTATTTGGAGAAATAATGCCCAAAACTTCTCAAATTTCATGAAAAAATATTAATCTGCACTTCTTGTATGTGCTCAACAGCCTCTAAACTGTATATATTCACAGAGATCTGCACTTAATTGCATCACATTCAAGCTGTTGAAAGTCAAAGACAAGCTGACAAGAGCATAAGAGAAGCAATGCATTGAGCACAAGAAATCCTCTGTAAGATTAACAGGTGATTTATCATCAGAAATCATGGATACCAGAATATGACATATTCAAAACGCTGAAAGAAAAAGTTTGTCAACCAAAGAGTCCATATCCAACAAAACTATCCTTAAAATATCAAAAAAAAAAAAATTAAGGCATTCTTGGATACATAAAAACAGAAAGAATTTGTTGCTAGAAAATTTATCCTACAAGAAATATGAAGAGAGCCCTTTATGGTGAAATAAGAGGACACTAGACAAAACACTTGAATTAGTGTAAAGAAACAAAGGACACTGGTAAAAGTACCACAGGGGTAAATATAAACGACGGTTTACATTTCATCTTTTATGTGACTCTTTTTTTTCACTTGTCTCATCTTAAAGACAACTGCATAAAACAATACTTACAAATCTTTGTTGATGGGCATTCAATGTATAAAAATGAAATATATTATAAAAATAACAGCATAAAGAATGGGAGAAAGAGCAATATAGGAGCAAAGTTTTTGGAAACTATTTAAATCAAGTGTATATTGATCCAAGTTAGTTTGTTATAACACGTTAATTGTGACCACCTGGGGCAAGCATTAAGAAAATATCCCAAAAATGTATTGAAAGAAACAACAGAATCAAAATTATACATGAGAAAATACACATTTAATACAACAGAAGGTGGTGATGGGGAACTACAGAATCAAAAAGAGATATATAGAAAATAGCAAAATGACACACATAAATTCTACTTTGTCAGTAATTACATCCAATGTAAATATATTAAAAACTCCAGTCAAAAGCAGAGATTGGCAGAATAGATAAAAAAGAAACATTGTTCAACTATATACTGTCTATAAAAGACACACTTTAAATTCAAAGACACAAATAGGTTGAAAATAAAAGGATAGGAAAAGTTTGTCAACCAGAGTCCATACTGTTATGTATAGATTCATCGAATGAAAAAATGGGCAGTTAAACAATCATCGATGAAGTCTTCAATACCATACTTCTGTAACTGAATGGACAACTAGACAGAAGAATAGGAAGGAAATAAGAGAGTTGAACAACACTATAAACCAACTAGAGCTACATAGTCATTTATAGAACAATCCGTCTAATACCAACAGACTACACCTTCTTCTCAAGTGCACGTGGAATTTTTGCAAACCATAAATGTGATAAAGGTCTATTCTCTATAGTGTGTACAGTTTTTACACAATTCAATAATAAAAAGACAACCCAATAAATGGGCAAAGCATAAGAACAGATATTTCTCCAAAGATATACAATGGGCAATAAGCATATGACAAAAGCTCAGCATCATCAGCCACAGGAAGATGCAAATCAAAACCACAACGAGATACCAGTTCATATCTACTAGGATGGCTAGAATAAAAAAATGGACAATAACCACGTTGAGGAGAATGTGGAGAAATTAGAACCCTCATCCATTGCTAATGGGAGTATAAAATAGTACAGTAGATTTAGAAAACAGTTTGGCAATTCCTCAAAAGTTATACACAGAATTACTATGTGATCCAGCAGTTTGACTCTTTGACCTATACCCAAGAGAAATAAAACATGTGTCCACTTAAAAACTTGCACACAAATATTTATAGTGGAATTATTCTTAATAGCCAAAAAAATAGAAACAACTGATAAATCGGTAAACAAAAGTAGTCTCTCCATACAGTGGAATGTTATATAGCCACACAAGTGTTGATGCATGCTACAACATGGATGAAAACATTATGCTAAACACAAGGTCAGACACAAAATATCCCATATTTTATATAACTCCATTTCATTTCTTTCTTTGTTTCTTTTTTTGTTTCTTTGTTTCTTTTTTCTTTCCTTCCTTTCTTCCCTTCTTTCCTTCCTTCTTTCTCTTTTTAGAGACAGTGAGAAAGCAGGGGAGGGACAGAGAGAGAGGGAGAGAGAGAGAGTCATAAACAGGCTCCACGATCACTATGGAGCCCATTGTTCGGGGCTCAATATCATGACCCTGAGATCACGACTTCAGCTGAAATCAAGGGTCGGACATCTAACCGAGTACGCCACCCAGGAGCTCCTGTATAATTCCATTTATACCAAAGGTCCAGAATAGGCAAATCCATAGAGACAGAAAGTAGTTTATTGATTTCCAGCGGCTGAGGAAAGAAAGGGGGTGGGAATGGGGATTGACTGCTAGTTTATAAAAGATTTCTTTTCAAGACAAGCTAATGTTATCAAATTAGATAGTGGTAATGGTTGTACAACTGAGTGAATATATTAAAAAGCACTGAATTTTATACATTAAAAGATGAATTTTTTGCTACGCAAATTCTATCTCAATTTAAAAAGGAAAAACAATCTTATACCTAAAAGGTCAGTGATCCAATAGGCCTGTAGTACAGTCTGGAGCTTTCTATGTTGTGAAGTATGTAACTTTGAAACCAAGGGTACAGTTGGCATCTGCAGAACCACGCAAGCAAATCTGGAAGAAGGTGACACAGTCACTAGTGAAAACAAGATACTAAGAGACTGAAGAGCATTTACAGTTAGAAACAGAGGAAGGGATATGGTGAGGAAATCTGACACTGAGACGGGGTTCAGCTATTGCATTCTTTTTCATGGTTTAGTTATCAGAGCCAAAAAGTCTCCTTTTTTTTTTTTTTCCATTTAAAGCCATGGAGTTAGATTTCTGTCACTGGCTGGCAAAACTCTGGAATAATAGCTGTATTTAAAGAAAAACACTCCTCAAAATGGCTCGGCCCATTTTAACACTAAATAGGAGCATATTGCATGGTGATGAGTGAAAGCAAAGATACAAGAGTGTTGTATTTCAATATCATCAGCCAGAAAGTTGTTAATGGATAATTTAAACTCAAATCCTTAATATGGTGATTCTGAAACTTGACTAAAAAATATTGATGGTATCAAAGCTCAGAATGTTCAGGAAGAATGTGATTGTGAGTTATCAAGCCTAATTGTTAGGAGCAACCTGTGCTTGACTAATCTCTATGTTTTAATGCAGTGAGCAAGCTCTTATGTTACTGCTGCTGAATTATTTCCTAGGCTTCAGAAGAAAGTAGGCCAAACAGTAGTTTTTTCCCATATATAAATATGGCTTATATTTTTTGAGAAGTGGAAATTCATCTTCTGTTATTATTTTCTTTACTAAATGATTTAATTTGGCATAATTTAAAAAATTCTTTAGTTTTGCTATTAATCTGTTAATCCAGTGAAATAATGCTAAGAATTTTCATTATGTTTTCTCAAACAATATACTTTAGGGGTCATGGTTATCAAATTCATGATTATAGTATGTATTGAAATGTGTCTGAGGAATTAAATTGTCAATTATTTCTCTATAGAATAATTCTTTTAATGCCACATAGGTATAATTAAGGGATAAAATAATTGACTTGAGTTGTATGCCCCTACCTTCCAAAAGGAACCCACAATGTATTAAATTGACTTGATTAATTTTCTAGTGACAAATAGGTATATAATGATTTCCTATCCCTAAACAAGTAGACAACAAATGCGATGTAAGAGATGAATGAATTGTCTTAGATGACAAAAGAATATGCAGAGCACACGCACTGTTGACCTGATTCTAGGTGGTAGCCAGAAGAAGCAATCACTGATGAGTGAATAGATAAATGCACAGATAAACACACACACACACACAAACAGGCAGATCTGTTGTTCATAAAATTTTACTGAACTATGGAAGTTCAATTAAAGAGGATTGTCATCCAGCAATATCTGAGTTAACTAGAGATTGAAATCTGATTGACAAAGAAGATATGTATGTAAGTGTCTGAGAAAGAGACAAAGAGGTAAGAGAAGAGAGGTGTTTTTTGAGAAGTAAAGTTCACACCCTGGGCTCAATAGGAAAAAATCACAGGATTCCTAGTTGGCATCAGGGAGTTCCTGATAATAATAGTCTTACAATAGTATGAATGGTCATTTACTTTTTTTAGGCAGGATGTACTATAATGTGATGTAAATGCATTATTATATTTTTTAAAACATGTATGAACACTTCCTGAAGTAAAGTTGCACAGAAAATAGAATGATTCATCCCATATACATGCTACAAGTGCTTACTGTGTTCCACATATGGTAATTTACCAGTATCTTTTTTTAAAGTTTATTTATTTATTATAAGAGACAGAGCACAAACAGGGGAGGGGCAGAGAGAGAGAGAGAGAGAGAGAGAGAGAGAGAGAGAGAATCCCAAGCAGGCTCCACACTCTCAGCACAGAGCCCAGCATGGAGCTCGAACTCACAAACCGTGAGATCATGACCTGAGAGGAAACCAATTTACTGAACCTTATTTACTGCCCCAATTTACTGAACCTTAGCAGTTCTATTCCTAAGTGGCGACTGAATCTATGTATGTTGGTTGGTTCATACTGATTATTTAGCATTTGACCAATTTTTCTGAAACTAATGGATCAGTCTTGTGGTCAGTTGGAGTCAGTCTTTAATACACAATTTAGAATATTTTTATATAGTTGGATTTTTTTTTCAAGAAATAGATTTAGTTTATGAGTTTTGACCCCACGATTAGCCTACTCACCCTAGATCTCCAATAATTAAGCTGATTATGTTTGTGTGCCCATAGTAATAGGCCTAATGCAGCAGTAAGAAATTAAACAGTACCTGTGGCATAGAAAGAATTGTCTTATATACTGGTAAAAGAGGAGCTTAGTGCCAAGGTGGCCCCTGTCCCAATCTAATGGATAAAATACCTTCATTTGTCAGCTATTATCTATCACTGGGCAGGATTCTCAATACCTACAGGCTTCCAACTCCTAAACCATAGGCATGTCTCCTTAAGAAATGCAGGGTGGCTTTGCCAAGCTCTTTGCAGTCAATTATTTGTATCCTCAATTCATGGAACCTTTGTACTGCTTGTTTACTGTTTCAGTGGTAAGCTGAAATGAGACACTACTGAAGCCAGTCAGAATTAACATGTGCCAGTCTTCCAACCCAGCCCAACACTTTGTGGTCTAACTCAGCTCATTTGCCATCCCACAAAGTAAACAGGATTGGTTAAAACCATTTTATAGTCCCACTGCTTGTGTCACGATGAAGTTCACATAAACAATCACAGCTCTTGTTAAGAAAAATAATCACATGAATCTAAATACACTTTAATGGAACAAATGATATAAGAAATTTAGGGGAGGGACACCTGGGTGGCTCAGTCAAAATCTCTTGATTTCGTCTCTGGTCATGATCTCATGGTTTGTAAGATTGAGCCCCGCGTCAGGCTCTGTGCTGGCAGCTTGGGATTCTCTCTCCCCCTCTCTCTGCCTATCTCCCCCCTCAAAATAAATTAAAGACATTTTAAAAATTAAAAAAAAAAAATTAGGAGAAAATGTATACCCAAGAAGTCTTTAGTCCGCTAAATGTATCTACCAGTGGAAAACAGTTCTGTAGCTCTAACATGATTTAATGACCAAAGAAAGTCAACCTTTTCTCAATTTTGCCCCTGTAATTTAATAAACATAAAAATATTCATAGAAAATCTAGCTCCCTCAGATTATCAACTACCTCACGCATAAAGGGTAGGGATGGCTAATGACTCCTACTTTGCATTTCACAAATGTAGGTATAAATATCCCCAAGTGCCTAAAGTAAGCCACAGACAAATCGTGTGTGGGGTGTTAACAGTAGCCACTGGGCAATGGCCAACTGCTAGGAAAGGATCAGTTCTGAGGTAGGATTCAGGTTCCAGGACTGCCTCTGGGGTCATGCTGAAGCTGCATTCCAGCTGAGACCAAACCCATGCTTACTTAACTTCCTCCTGCCACCCTGCTTCCCTCACTCCCTTTCTCCTGAGGTGATTCTCTCAATAAATCATTTGCACAAAAATTCCGCTCAGGCTGTGCCTCTAAAGAAACAATCATAGGCATCATATGTCCTATGTCTGTGTCCACACTGCTTCTCCCAATAATAGTGTGAAATGCTTAAAACCCTTGTCATTTGTCCTTTTTGTGCCCAGCCAGTGCTTTCTGAACTTTTGCCTTTCCCTTCGTTGCATTCCTCTGAACTTATCCTCTCCATGTATTCCTGGATCCTTTAACATTTCCCTGTGTTTAACCTTCCCATTAGCCTTGGATTGGATTAAGAGAGGCATTATCCTCATAGGCCTGGAAAAGAACTTCAGAGATGGGTGTCTAAGCATACTGAAAGTCAACTCAATTAAAATTAGCACAATTTTTCTTTATGTCTAATTAAAATCTGCCCTTTTCTTAAATTTATTATTTATTTTGAGGCAGGAGGAGGGGCAGAGAGAGAGGGAGAGGGAGAGAATCCCAAGCAGGCTCCAAGCTGTCTGTGTGGAACCTAATGCCGAGTCTGACGCTTAGCCGACTGAGCCACCCAGATACCCCCCCTTCCCAAATCTGCCCTTCTTTATTTCATGCCCATTTCTTGGTTTTGGAGTTGGTCTTTTGTGGGCTAGTAAAGTCTCATAAACAAAGACTGTTCATATAATCTAAGACAGTAAAATTTGACCCACTGGATCTGGGTCTAGGTCATTTTGTTGAAAGTCAGTTCTTCAAAAGTCAATTCACCAAACAGATAATCCTCCAAATGACCAACTTGCTAAAGTTGTTATTTCTCTAACTATTTAGTTTTAATTGGATGGTTCTCATTTGGCTTTTAAAATAGGCCTAGGGGCCCAACCAAATAAAATAATCCTTATACCACTATTATGAGGCAAAATGTAAAACAGTCAACTAAAATTAAATACATAGAAAAAAATAAGTACATTCTACAATATATATGGCTTCTGGGAACTTTTTTTAATTGCCTAATATCTTAAAACTGATTTCCATCCATTCATAATCATTTAAATATCCTTAATGTCGAGAACACTGAGAGTTAATCAGTCCCCAGATGGGTTCATTTCCTGTCATTTTTTCCCCATATACTAATATGTAAATCACTCCCAACTTAAAAGTTAGTAACATCCTGTAAGTAACTAGTGGAAGAATGTAAGGTAAAGATTTTATTTCCTCCCTTAGATTTTGTTTTTCTTTGAATTTGGAAGGGTACTCTCACCTCTTAAAAACAACTTGGAAGCATGTATCAGAAGATTTAAAAACAATCTTGCCTTTTGAAACATTAACTCAATTCCTGGAAGAAACAGATATATTAGAAAAACTCAGTTCAGTCTACCTCTTATGTCTTTCTTTCTTGAGGGTGTCCTTTACTCTCATACCACTACCACAAATGCACAACAATGACACCAGATGTGTGGAGATTGTTCCCACACCAAACAGTTCTCTGTGATACCAGCTGAGTGTCCTACGATTTAGCTCAATTCTAACCCTGTCTACCTGGAGATGGTGTCAGATCCCAGAAGTTAAGGGCTCAGTCCCACAAAATGGCCTCCACCCTTTTTTAGGTGTCAGTGGCAAGTAGTGGGTCCCCAGGTCACCCACAACTTCTGTCTGACTTGGCCACCGATCTCGATTTCCAAGGTACTCTCACCCTTCGTAAAGTGACTCACAGAACCCAGGGCAACACGTTTACCAGTTTATTCAAGGACATGATAAAAATACAGATGAGCAGCCAGATGAGGAGATGCATAAGCTGAGGTCTGGGAGGGTCCTGAGCACAGGAGCTTCTTTCCTTATGGAGTTGGGGAGTGTCACCCTCCTGATATGCAAATGTGTTGGTCAACCTGGCAGCTCTCCAAGCCCCATACAATGGGGATTTTTATATAGGGCTTCATCATGTAGGCATGATCAATCACTGACTCTATTTTCAGTCCCTCTTCCCTTCTCAAGAGAATGGGGGACAGAGGGCCGAAAATTCCAAGCTTCAAATCATGGCTTGGTCTTTCTAGGGATCAGCCTTCATCCAGGAGTCATTCAGAAGCCCACCCAGAGTCACCTCACTGTAGCCCAGGAAATTAAAGGGTTTTGGGAACTCTGTGTCAAGAACTAAGGGCAAGATCAAATATTAGAGTAAAAGATGCTTCTAATATTTTTATCACTTAGGAGATTGCAAAGGTTTTAGGAATTCCATGCCAGGAACCAGGGGCATAAATAAATAAATTAAATTAAGAAATAAATGAATAAATAAATAAATATTTTATCTCACATCAGACATGAGGACAAAGGTAGATTGCTGAGATATTGGATGTAAAATTTTAAGAAATTTGAAATGAAAAAATCAGAATTAGAGCTAGTTTCAGAAATGGATGGACTCAGAATTCCAACCTTTCTTTGCCTGTAGATTCTATTCTTCTTCTTCTTCTTTTCTTCTTTTCTTTCTTTCTTTCTTTCTTTCTTTCTTTCTTTCTTTCTTTCTTTTTTTATAATAATAGGGGCCTTCAGGGGCGCCTGGGTGGCTCAGTCGGTTAAGCGTCCAACTTCAGCTCAGGTCACGATCTCGCGGTCCGTGAGTTTGAGCCCCGCATCGGGCTCTGGGCTGATGGCTCAGAGCCTGGAGCCTGTTTCAGATTCTGTGTCTCCCTCTCTCTGCTCCTCCCCCGTTCATGCTCTGTCTCTCTCTGTCTCAAAAATAAATAAACGTTAAAAAAAATTTTTTTTTTAAAAAATAATAGGGGCCTTCAGGGCAATATTCCTGGTGTCTGCCGCTGATTACCTCAAATTGACTCAGAGTTTAAGCTAAGTAGAATCTACCTCTGGTACTTAGAGCAGAAACAGCTCTACCCAAATCATGAGTTCAAAGCAAAAGAAAATTGATGGTTAAAAAGAAATTTATCCAACAAGGGAAAGTATTTTTTAGCTGAGAGAAACTAAAGTTAGCCCTTCAAAATGATTTAAAATGTGATGTATTTCTATTTTGCTACTACAAATCGTTTTGTTAAAAATATTTAATTATGTAAGAAAATGCTTATGATAAAATGTTACATTGAAAAAGCTGGGGGGGGGGAGAAACTTAACAGAAACCCATGGGGGAGGGGAAGGAAAAAAAAAGAGGTTAGAATGGGAGAGAGCCAAAGCACGAGAGACTCTTAAAAACTGAGAACAAACTGAGGGTTGATGGGGGGGTGGGAGGGAGGGAGGGTGGGTAATGGGTATTGAGGAGGGCACCTGTTGGGATGAGCACTGGGTGTTGTATGGAAATCAGTTTGACAATAAATATCATATATTAAAAAAAAAAAGAAAAAGCTGGGGGGGGAGAGCAACTGTGAGACTGAATCAGTTTTGACCTGTGAAGACAGAAGAGTCATATGAGCTCAGGTCTGATTAAGGAGGCCGTGGCGGGGGGAGACACTTTATAAATAAAACAGGAGAGATGGGCAGAGCTCAGATCATGAGACATTTTATAGAGCATAGTACTCATTTTAGTCTTTTTCCCAAGTTCAGTGGAAGACATCATAGGGTTTTTAGCAAGAAGTTTGAAAGATACAATAAATATTTTTAAAGAACCTTATGTTACCGTGTGTAGAGACCCAGTGGGTAGAGAATGAATTAGAGGGACACAAGTATAGAAGTAGGAATTAACAAGATTTCTTTGGGAAAACCAGAACCTTTTTATCTGTGTAGTTCTATATTTAATCCATACCCAATGACCTCACCACCACATATTACCTATGTTATGCCATTTGGCACTCCACTACGTGCACATCAATTTTTTTGAGGGTAGGGACCATAACTCTTCATACTTGGCACCTCTTTCTGTACTAAAGATAGACTAGGCTTGTAAAATGTGTATGAGCTTCAATCAAGACAAAGTTCAAGACTGCAAAGTCTTTGTAAACTTTCCACGTTTTATTAAAACCACATACAATAGATCTAAATTTTTTTCTACTAGCAAATCATAATCCCTTAAATAAAAAAGCGATTCCATCTTATTAAACAGACCATTTGGATTGTAAACTATTGATTCTATAGTTTTTGAGAAATTACAGAGCTCAGGCTATATTTGTGAGAAAACCATTATGAATAGCTTAAAAATAATAGCCTTCAAGTAAAAATGGCCTTCAGCTACAATGTCATCCGTGATGTTTTTCCATGATTTACAAAATTTTTCATGAGGTCCTAAATAAAATCACTAAAAAGATAAATAAAACTTTATTTTCCATCCCATTATGTTAACATAATTTCCCTGATACTTAAGCATATACACAGTTGATTTTTATTACCTCCATATACAAATCTGAGAACAAAAATTGAATTTCTTCTAAACCAAACACACTGGACCCTTAATATTTAGTAAAGTACTTTGTAATTGATACTATTATTCCTATTTTAAACACAAAAATGAAGTGAGGAAATTGCTCAAGGACATCTAGCTAATTGGTGAATTTACTCCTGACTAAACAGACATTTATTGACAAATCATAATTTAAAATTTTAATGTTCTTGTTATAGTTTCAGATATTTTTATTGAGCATTAAGCATCTTTTATCTCTAACACTAGATTAGATGCTTCTCTTCTGAACCCTTGTATAGTATTTTGTTCATACAGTTGTCACCATAGTCATGCTATTGCACTTTAGTTATTTTCTTACATTTATTTTTATTTATTTTGAGAGACAGAGAACAAGCATGGGAGGGGCAGAGAGAGAGAGGGAGACAGAATTCAAGCAGGCTCCATGCCATCAGCTCAGAGCCTGATGCGGGGCTCGAGGTCATGAACCATGAGATCATGACCTGAGCCAAAATCAAGAATCAGACACTTAACCGACAGAGCCTCCCAGGTGCCCCTCTATTGCATTTTAATAACCTATTTACTGTCAGTCTCCCAATAAAATATACAGTCCTGAAGAATAGGGATTGTTTCTTAATTATTAGGCGCATAGTAGAAGCTTAATAAATGTTTTATGTCATTTTTTTTCCATAGTAGTAGATGGGAACGGCAAATCATCAGTGAATTAGAATAATATAATTTGCTAATACTACTCCACAGAAAGAAGAATGTGGAACATATTTAAATACCAATGGGGAATATCTGACATATTGATTTTGAAACATGACTATTATGATATTACTTTAAGGAAGCTTTCCTGCGATGGATCTCAGTACATGTTCATGAAGGGGAAAAAAAGTGGGGTTTGGAGGATGAAGTACATATAGGCAAATTGGCATCATTTGTCTTTGGATAGCATTTCAGCCAAAAGAGACTCAAGATTGCACTGACATAGCCAAATATCATTTAATGCCACTTGTGGCATTTCAAAAATTTCATGGAAAATACAGTTCTCAGGTTTCTTATTTAATAACATGGGTAGTTTCCAGTGATGAGAAAATGCCAAACCTATTTCAATTTTGAGGTTTCAAAATCTAATTTACTCAAAATCAGGTTTTATCATAGTCCCTAAAAATAGTTGCTACTAAAGACTTATAGAAGTATGTTACTTTTACACATGCTTATACTTGCAGAAATAATGCTAAAAGCTTATTTCAACCTCAGTATTGTTTTGTTTATGCAATCTAATTTAATTTCAATGTGTTTTGGTTTCTTAGCAAAAATATATTTAGACAAAAGTAGATCCAAGAAAACTCAGCATTTAAGTTAGAAAGCACAAAATTAATTTAATTCATTCAATAAATACTGCAAAGTATTTACTTGACTACCTTGTAAATTGTTGCGTTTCTAATTTAGTCAACATATGCCTTTTAAATACTCACCTGGTTGTGTGATTACTCAACTAAAGAGATGCGGTAATTCTAGAACTATGTTGTCATAATTTTTTTATATATTGGTGATTTTGACTGCTTTTAGTTTTGATCTGTTGGAATACAATTGGATAGATGGTTGTTTAAATGATGTAATATTTTTCTTCATAAAATAGCAATCAGTTACATTTATTGCTCAAACTGCTCTATGCCAGAAAGGAATCTTGTTTAAAGGTTTCCTAGTGGCCTCTGAGGAAATAATTTGTAGCTTTCCACTTCTCCCTAACATCCAAGTTACTTTACTCTCTCTCGTTTGTTTTATTTCCCCTTTCTTATCCCTTTTCTTCTCCTAGCTTTCAAAGATCTTTTGATTGTTTTCAGTATTTGCCTTTTCTCCTCCATTGTATATTAAAATTTCTGGGGAATCTTGGATTAATGTAATTGAATGCTTCCTATAAGGTATTGTAAACAGCATGGAAGACAAAAATGGTAGTCATTCAACAGGTGAAGTCTATATCTGGAACACTTCCATTTCCCTGGTGTTACCATAAGCTATCAGTCCTGGGGGGGGGCCCCATAATCCTCATGTGTTTTTTTAGTTTTTTGTCATTTCTGAGAGTTTCTCTGAACTAATCTCATTTAACAAGGCTCACAGACTGAATTTCAGAACAGTCCTCTTCAGAACTGACTACAGGAGAAAAGCCTAGGTAGAAGAAAAGTGCAGAAAATAAAGCTAATGGCACTTCTGTCTCTCTCTGTCTGTCTCTGTCTCTGTATCTCTTTCATGTTTACTCTTCAATATTCATAGCCCCTTCACTGGTAGAGCTGGCCTCAAATTTCTTCTAACCACATCCTAAAATGAACACTAGGTGTTTTAACTACATAACTTACTTTTTGTCAAATCAGGCCATTTTTTCTGAATCAAAAGTCTCTCATCAGGACACGATTTCCACCATTATTTGTTGGATGGCATCTCTTTTTAATAATTTAATACCCTCTGCCCAATGTTTCCACTCTTAAGGCAACCCACTGCTACACGCACCAGTAACTAAAGTGTTTTACAATTGTAAGCAGTGGTCTCTGTTCCCTTGAAATGTCAGGGCCACTGGGATCTTCGAGGAAGAGAGATTCTGTGGGTTCTCCCACAGCGCTTTCAAGGCGTGTCTCAACCTCTAGGGATTGCCACACACATCTATTCTCATGTATTTGGCAGTTCGTTCTGTCAGCTTCCATAATGTCAGCTACAATCATGCTTACTACTCTGGCTAGTACAGTTCAATGTACTTTAACTGCTGCCTTCTGGAGATAAAAATCTAACTTTTTACTTTGACACCAAAAGAGAGGTGTTTGTTTGTTTGTTTGTTTGTTTTAAATTTAGTACATTGGAAGAGAATTTAAAGATAAGCAGAGTTCATCTGTATCTTTTTAAATCGTATCACATAGGTAGAATTCAGGTCAACCATAAATACTAATAGGCATAAAAGTGATAAGCGTATTTATCATTATTTTAAAGTTCTCTAAAAGGTTAAGAAAGAGTAAGATGACAAATATGAATAAAAATACTGAACTGCAAGATGAAAATGGAACATCTCTAAGATGGATGCTATAACAGTAGATTCTTGCCACCTTTTGAAAGGAAGTCACATAACTCTTCAGAGCCTACGTTTGCTTAACTGTAAAATGGGAATAATAGCTCTGAAGTTTAATAGAAATACGTTTTATCAAAAACCTCACATAAACCAACGTAAAAGTGGTCTGTTGTTATTTAACAAATACGTTTAAATGTCTAGTACACACAGTGCTAGGCCTTGCTAGCAAAAAGAGTAAGAGAAAGAAAACCAAGCCTTCCTCTATGTACACATTACGTTCACACTAGTGAAAGAGACAGAGTATATAAGATTTCTCACGTATAAGGCAAGACAGATGGTAAAAGGAGCTCTTTCAGAGATACCAGAAGCTGCTATAGGAACTGAGCCTTGGAGAAAGTAATACAGTAGTTAACCCCTTATCTGTAGAGGATACATTCCAAGACTTCCGGTGGATGGATGCCTGAAACTGTGGATAGTACCAAACACTATATATACACTATGTTTTTCCCTAGACATATGTACCTATAAGAAACTTAAACTTATAAATTAGGCACAGTAAGAGAGTAACCAGAATAGCTAATAATAAAATGCAAAAAATGTAACAATATCCTGTAACAAAAATTTTGTGAATGTGGTCTTTTTCTCTGTCTCTCTCTTTCTGTGTCTCTCAAAATACCTTATTGTACTGTACTCACCCTTCTTCTTGTGATGATGTGAGATGGTAGAATGCCTACCGCGATGAGATGAAGTGAGGTGAATGACGTAGGCGTTGTAACATAGCATTAGGCTACTGTGGACCTTCTGACCGTGATTCTGAAGAGGATCATCTGTTTCCGGAGGATGACTGGCAGTGGATAACTGCAACCGCGAAAAGTGAAACCGCGGATAAGCGGGGAACACTGTACTACTTGGGATTCTGGGAAGGTTCGTGAAAGAGCTAATTTTTTATCTGAGCCTTAAAGGGGAAGGAAGCATGGGGTGGAAAATTTACTTATGTAATGACAATTACAACCAGCAAGCCAATAAGATCCAACTGATAGCAGTCAGCTAGCTGACTAGCTCAAGGCAGCCAACATGCCATCTTTATGATTTTCAGGATAGAGTTGAGATGAGCATGGGGGGAAAGACTGAACTGAAAAAGAAAAAAAAAACTGTTCACCCACAGTATAGATCCACACAACATTTTTAGAGGATCAACCAATTTTGATAGAGTTAGTAGAAGTTAGCTTGCAAAATTTAAAAGGAATTCTTAGAGAAATTATTTACCATAGTAAAAATATCATGTCATTAGGTCATATAGAAGAACAATTAAATAAAAAGTAGGTGAATATGTATGTGTACCTACATGTTGTGTAACAGATCTATCTGTATATGTATCTGAATATGTATATGTGCTTACGTGTTGTGTAACAGATCTATCTGTAGCCCCTGCTTGGTGTCCACAGACATAATTTAGGTTACCATGTCTTTATAGCCAATGGAATAAATTTGTTTAAAATTGCTTTGATTATTTAAACTAATTTCCCAGTTGCAGTATGCGTACAGATTTCCCTTTCTTCCATGCTGAACTTTTCTCCAAGTGGTTTGCTAAGAATCAGCCTTATTCAGATTCCCTGAAAGTCTTGTCCTGGCTCATATACAATACCTCTCCTAACAGTCCTTGAGTTCAGACAATTTGAACCCCACATGCGGAGAAAACATTTATAAGTGAAAGTTGATCTGCCCCCTAAACAAAGCAAACAACATAGGCAAGGTCCTCAGCGGAAGAAGGAAAGGCCAGGTCCAGAAAATGGAGGTGGGACACTAGGAGGTCATTTCCACGGGCAGCTGCCTGTTGATTCCAGAATGTACATGTGTACATTGATGCTTGCTCTTATCCTAGGTTAGTATATCCTATGTATATATGACATGAATATGTGAAATTTTAAATTTGACACACACACACACACACACAGAAGTTTCCTGAATCAATTACCACATTTTACTTTTAGGAAAGAGGAAACACTGCAATTTAAAGTTACACCATCCTCTTTCTTGGCTGAATGGAGTCCGCATGGAGCCAGGTGTCTACGTGGAGGCTGTTCTCCTTCCCTTTGTGATGTTGGTCAAATTATTTAAAATGTTCAAGTCCTCAGTGTTCTTATATTATTGTAAGAGTGATACAATACAATAGAGCTGTTTTGAATATGAAATGGAATAATCTGTGTAAAGCTCTTAGCATAGCATATATTAATTATTGAATATAAATACCATCTTAACAACAGTGCTAAATTCAGGATCCCAGTTTGGGAAGACAGGACAAGAGATATAACTTTGGGGAAGGTATATGGGGAATGATATATGGGGAAGATACCCAGTAATGCTACTATCAGGGTAGATATTATACATCAGTAATTTACCAAAAAGGTATTTGTCATGCTCTAATTTTCTCTTTCTCATCACAAAAATTATATACATTTTTGTTGCCAATTAAATAAATTATTTTATTTGCAAAGACTTTTTAAACTAAACTCTAGAGAAATATGAGCTAGGTCCCTAGAAAGGAGTTACAGAAATGAAGCCACTAACTCTCTGACTTTGAGAAAATAACTGTCTTTAAGTTTCTTAAGTTATGCAGAGAAATAACTAATTCTAATAATTAATAATAATTATGATATTTCAATAAATTTTGTTATTGTTCTGGCTTAAAATTGTATAGTGCCTTCAGTTAGCTATCACTTATTAAAGGCCTTAGACTTCTCAATGAACTTACTCCAAAAAAAATGTGCCCACAATAAAAATGTTAATCCAGCATGATTAACGTCTAAAATTCTTCTTGAGAATTAGGAGAGACAGTATGTTGAAAGTACATTACCCAGGTACACCTCACTCATTGTTGCTTAGCGGACATCTCAAGGAAAAAAAAAATACTGGCAAAAGACCTGGCTGACTGAAACATTGAGAGAAATCATACACAGAGGAAGTGTTCTATTTCCTTTGTTCTTTATGTGTTCTATAAATATTTCATGTATTTATTAAAGCTGTGTTATTGCTGGAAGCCAGCCTTCTCCCTTGTTTAATTCTTCCCCCATCCTTGAAGGTTAGAAATGTTTGAAATATAGAGCGTCTGCATTCCATGTGCATGTTTTGTTAATAGACAACACATGAAAATTACGGATGAAGATTTCTTTAAAGGAGGAAAATGGGAAATATTTAGGATGGCTGGGAAGAAGGAAGTCTCACAATACCCTGGAGGTGACCTTGGAGCAATAGCATTTATCAAAATTCTATGAATTAAAAACTGAGAAATTCCAATAAAAATGAAAGTCAGCTTTTTCTTCTCAAAGCTGTGTTTGTCTTCCTTGGCCCATGTAGCCGGAAAGTCATGGTTTGAGGGGCTTCATTAGAAAATTGCCTGCGGGTGGTTCATCACTAGTTGTATTTATTTCAGTGCTAAAAGGGCAGATTTCCTGTTTAAATAGTATGCATCTTTGAGGGCAAGAGACCACTATTGGAAACATCAACAAAATCATTCCTTTCACTAACATTTTAAACCCAGGAGATAGAATAATGGAAGGAATCAATAAATCAGAAGTCAACATGGAGTTCTCTTCCTTTGGGGACCCCGAAGATCCTGTTGTTTCAGTCTCATCTGGGCTGTAAAATGAACAGAAACAAGTGGAAATATCCCATCTGGTCTTTGGAGGACATAGGCTTCAGCCTTCCTTTTTTACTCATGAACATCACCGTGGGACTATGTGCCATTTTATTTCATCTCAACATAGTATCACGTGTGTTCTGAGACAGAGAATTAATAAATGGAAAGGTGCAATTTGTTGCACATTGAGGGAAAAATAGTACACTATGAAAGTGGATACCAAAACCCATCTGCACAAGTTAAAAAGTGCCAAAATCTACGGTGAATTCCATGCTACGTTGTGTCTTCTGCAGAAAGCATCTATGCTGCTGCAACATGTGCTTATCACAGTGTGATAAGCATTGGACATATGTTATCTCATTTATCTTCAAAGGGTTTGATGACTATCCATTTTACTGAGAAAGAAACCAATGCTCAGATTGAGTGCTTGTCCAAGTTCACAGAACTGGTATACGTGAAAACCTGAATTTCAACCTATGCTTGCCCAATTGGGTAGCTGAACACTTAGCTACTACAGATCCTCCAGTATGCAGTTATATGGCTATACTCATTTAATGAACAGGCTGGTTCAACGCTTATTACCAAAGTTCCAAGAAAGGCAGTTATCTCCACTGATTGGCATACCTATAACCTGGATCGTAGTATCACAGAAGCTCGGGGGTATTTAATGTTAGCATTATTATACAATGCCCAGTCTTCCAAACTGGGATACTTTTGTGAATTGAAGACTGTGCTAATGATACTTTGCTAGGAAAACGGCTATAAGCCAGTATTGGTCAAGTAAACTGGAATGTTTGTTCATTCTGTTTATAGACAATTTTGGTCAATCATCATACAATGTGTGAATTTTCTAGCATTACACTAATATCAAGAACTGCAATTTAATACTTGCTTCTAAGACTCAGATTTGTTTATAGGTGTTATCTTTATCATCTGCACTTAACTCTTCAGGTAGAAATTATTATCTCTACTTTAAAATGTGAGAACAGAGTTGCAGAGTAAACAGGTGAGTTGAAAAAGGGTATTTAATTATTAACAGGCAAAGCTGGGATTCAGTGCCAGGTTTTTGATATTACCCCTTGCACTTTTCTTTTGTCTTTCTTATCTCCTATACCCCCAGAAAAAGCTGGTCAACAGATGGCTGTGCAACCTATTTCGCAGTTATCTTAGTCATGTAAAATTCATCAGTTTTTAAGGAGGAACTTTAGTAGATAATCCATTTAAGACATCATAGCAAGATGGCAGAATAAGCAAATAGGACTATCTTCCTTCCCACTTCAAATTCTTAGAAATGACCAAATGCGGAATTTTTAAAGAAATATCATTATTATCACTAGAAAACTACAAACGCTGGCAGACTAAAATTCTGGGAGAATTATGAAAGAAGATAAAGTTGATGGGACCAGATTGTCAAAAGATCCATAGTTCAAACCATTTTTGGGAAAGCCTGCTGAAGATGCAGGAGGGAATCTAAGGCACACCATGTTCACAGACAAAGAATGTAAAGTACAAGAGTTCCTTTTGGCAATTGTCAGGATGAATCAGTGGGGCTCTGATTCAGAAAAGTTGATAGGTGTTTATTAAGTTAATAGGTGCTTCCTCTTATGTTTTTGCTGATAAATAGGCATCAGAGATTCTTCTCCAGGCTAAAGCAGTGAAGGTGTGGCCATCTAGGACAAAGGACTATGGCAGGGCTAATATGCAGCTGGAACAGACTAGCTGAACCAGTTGTTAAAATATCGTAGGACTTCTTTTTGAGAATGGACAAATGGACAAATGGACACTGCTCTTAGGCCCCTATGTGCTACTCACTGCTCCAGCCCACAAGCATCTCTTCCAGGACCCTTAGATTTCCTCGCAACTCAACAATCAAAGGGTAGTAGTTTGGCATTACCAGGGACTGCAAGATTCCAGTCTGAGGCTCTGGCCAGTATCCATTCTGGCTGTTCACTACCTGTGCCATACAAAGTAGAGCAGATGGTAACAGGCTTCTCAGATGTTTGCTTTCTCCCCCTTTTTAACACATGTTCTTTTATGCTTACAAGTGGCTGTATAACTTGCTTCAAGCCAATAAAATGTGTAAGGAAATTTGAGTATTTTACTAAAGAGGATAGAGGCTTGTATTCTTTGTATGACTATTTTTATTTATTTATTTATTTATTTATTTATTTATTTATTTATTTTACATGTATTTATTTTTGAAAGACAGTAAGGCAGAGCATGAGCAGGGGAGGGGCAGACAGAGAAGGAGACACAGAATCCAAAGCAGGCTCCAGACTCTGAGCAAGTGTTCAGCACATAGCCCGACGCAGGGCTCGAACCCATGAACTATGAGATCATAACCTGAGCTAAAGTTGGGTGCTCAACCAACTGAGCCACCCAGGCGGCTGTATAACTGTATAACTATTTTTTTAAATACAAAATGACAAACACACAAGCATTTTCTTTTACTAGGTATGAAATCAACAGCTTTTTTCACCATCTCATCTATTTCAGTCATACAATCTAATATCAGATCAAAACAATCTAATGTGTTTTGTAAATGGTCAGTCTTCAAATATTAGATAAACACAATTATAATGTCATTCTTATAATGTCACTCCAAAATGGAAACATTCAGAAAATGTATTCTTCGCCTTCCATGGTGAATCCTGAAGCTTCATGTTGAAATGTTAGACTCCAAACCGAATAGATTTCCTGTCAGCCTAGGTGCCCTAGGGACTACAATAAATATTTGTTTGGTATCATTAAGATCTGTAGAATGACTATTAAAACACCAAAACAAAGCCTGACTTAATCTACCAGCAGTTAAGTACTTTATAGTTCTCCCTTGGTAGTACCTCCTAGCTGGTAACATCCAAGAAGAACGGGATCCCACTCACCTGGAAGCTAAGGTCAGTAAATCACCACCCCACTCTGCCTTTCCATAAAATAACTCTCAGAAATGGCATCCACCACTGATCAAGATTTCTCTAATATAAATATGGCCAATAAATAAACAACAACGAAAATGGAAAGAAGGCTTAATAGACATTGAGGATAAATTTTAAAATTCCAACATCTGCTTAAGAGATCCAGGAAGGTTGGATAAAGGATATAAAAGGGAAAAATATTTCTCAGAGCTTATGACCTGCTAAAAGCCACACAATATAAATTATCAAAGACAAACTCACACATTCTCAAATTTCAAAATAATGATAAAGAGAAAAATTTAAATGCAATTGAGGAGGCTGAAAAAAGTTAAAGGCTCAATAAACAAGAGTAAGTTGTTGTTATTGTTTTAATAAAAACTCTGGATCTAAAAGACAATGGAATATTGGTTTTCAATTTTTGATAAAATTTTTTCCATCCTAGAAATCTATCCCCTGTGGTGATTGCTAGAGATAGTGAATTCAGCAGAAATATTATTCCACTGGCATAAATGAAGTTTTCACTTAATAAGATGTGTCATAGTAAGGAAACAACTATTTGATACCATTTATATCCCATGTTGCTTCAATCTAAAGACCGCTGTCTTTTGGATATAATTTGCCACCTTTATAGGCATCCCAGTTATAAGATGGCTGTTCGTTCTTGACTCACATCTATATTACAGAAGAAGAAGAAAGTAAAAAAAAAAAAAAAGGCGGGGGGAGGGGGGGAAGCCTATCCTATATGGGAAATTCTACTCAATATGGTGCCCTTTCCTAGCCATACCCAGAAGATTTAACCTACAACTCTGTGGCCAGATCTGTGCTATATGCTTTAGGGAGGAGGAAAATTTTCTTCTATCCTT
Source organism: Panthera tigris (assembly GCF_018350195.1). NCBI lineage: Eukaryota > Metazoa > Chordata > Mammalia > Carnivora > Felidae > Panthera > Panthera tigris. The sequence continues at coordinate 99,443,242 of NC_056663.1, read as the reverse complement.
CTAAATTATTTGGCTGGTCTAATAATACAATTAACAGAATAACAGGAGAAAAACACATTTAATAATATATGTAAGGGGCCCATAAAAATATGAGTCAGAGAGTTGAGACTTCTAGGCAGTCCTGAGCTAAGGAGAAAGGGATAGGGGTTTGGGACTTCAAAGGAAAGGAAATCAATTCACAAGGAAAGGGGAAGACAAATGTTTGGTAAACAAGCTATGTGGAAAAGTATTTCTTGTATAAAAAGTTACTTTAGTAATAGTTCTCTTCTTGGTACAGGCTCCATATCTAAATTATTGTAGGCAATTAATGGGGGAAGTAAAAAAAGACTCTTCTTGAGTCTTGTTGGCCTTGATTGTCTTCAGCTCAAAATAATCTTCATGCTAAAGTGGCACAGTCTGGGGTAGCCTGTCCTGGACCCCATCATGTGCCACCCCTAATTTCAGTAAAGGCTGGGACATTAAGAAGAGACATTTCTACTTTAAACACAGTCGGGGTTACAATAACAAGGAGAAATGAGAGAATGGATAACGTGAGTAGGAAATTAGCCGGGTCTGCCTGTGATTTTCCTTAGAGTGACTCAACAATTCTGGTCTTCCTCTCCTTCAAGGTCCACACCATTCAATGTGTGTAGAAATGATGACCCGTGCATCTGGAAATAAAGATACATGACCATCTCACAAAATATGTGTAAATAACTCCTTTTGAAACATCGAGCTAAACATACAATTGTGAAATTACTATAGTTTTAACGGTAAGGATTTTACTTAAAAGACCCCAACCCCAGAATGCTCAAGTAAAAGGATTGACATTTACAGATATAAATTTCATTTAAAACTCAAAAATCATAAACTTCAGGATTATATTCTGAATTCTGTCAGTCCCCAAATATTAATGTGTGTTAGGTTTTATTAGACAAGAAGAGTACCTAGCTCCAAATTGAATGGGAACGAACTTTAAGAACTGAATTTGCCCATTTTATGATAATATTCTGCTCCTTTAAACTCTAAAATATTGATTAAAAATGGATCTATATTTTTAATGGAACTTTTCCAATCATTTGAAGAAAATTGATTAGAACTTTATACTTACCCAAATCAGAAATTTCCTGTCAACTGGTAAAAAATAATCAGTATATTAATTTTATTTTTATTTTTTTAACATTTATTTATTTTTGAGAGAGAGAGACAGAGTGCAAGTGGGGTAGGGGCAGAGACAGAGACACCGAATCCTAGGCAGGCTCCAGGCTCTGAGCTGACAGCACAGAGCCCAAAGCAGGGCTCGAACTTATGAACCCAAGATCATGACCTGAGCAGAAGTCAGATGCCTAACTGACTGAGACACCCAGGAGTCCCATAATTTTCATTTTATTTTAACTAACCAGTTTTTGTTTTTGTTTTTGGGTTTTTTTGCTATTACATAGGCATAGCTAGATTTACTTTATATGTACATTTGGAGTGCTTAATATGATTAGCTACATGCTTTATTTTGTTTAATGCTCACAAAAACATACAATGAAACAAATAACTCAGATAAAGTAATTTCTCTAAAGTCACACAACTTGAGAGGGAAAAACTGACGTTTGAACTGAGGTGAGCTGACACCAGAACATAATTAATCACTAAACAATTGGCCTTTTCTAGACATTATTTCTATTAATCTTTAGAACAATTAAAGTGGGATTTTGTTGTTGGTTTCACTTTTCGAAACTTTAAGAGACTTTCTCTGTTGGGAGAATCCCTCGCCCTCTGAGTCCTGCTGGAAACAAGATAGGTTCTTGGCCTAGAGGAGCTAAACAAGCCAGAGCTCTCTTTTCCAGCCTTCCTTGTCAACTCCCTCCCCACTTTCCTACTAACATCCAGTCTCACCGGAGCCTGGCTTGCAATGAGGAGCTTTGCCTCTCATACTCTGGGGATGGCAGCAGCAACAGTGGTGGCTGCTGACGACAGGCACGTCTCAGAGGTGGAAATTGCATAGAAGCTACCCTGGGAGAGCTCATTGGCTCAAAGCTGGGGAGTGATGGCAGCGGGCAATTTCCTCATTAACATGGTTTTGATCATTGCTTTTGACTGCTTGCCTCCAGGCTAATATCTCTGTGAGTCACCCAGTGTTATTTTAATAAGCTGAAGACTCAAAGACAAACAAAGAAACAAACAAACAAAAGACTCAGTTTAGAGTATGAGTTATGAGCACAGGCCCAGATCTGCCACGTCCTAGCTGTGTGACCCTGGGCAAGTAACTTAATCCCTATGCTCTTCACTTTCCTCATCTGTCACAGAGAATAACAATAGTAATGTGGGGGTTAAATGTGTTTGCAGTATTTTGAAGATTCCGTGGCACAGAGAAATTTCCATAATGGTCCACTGTATTATTGGACCAGTTTCCTCATTAATTAGGAAAAGCCTGTTTCTTGCAACCAGGAGGTATGACCGCTAATTATTAATAGTTTTGATTTTCATGAGAAACTGAGGCTGAGAGGAGCTACTTAAGGTTATAAATTTAGAGGAAAGTGGATGCAGCAATTTTAGAATAAAACTTAGACCTATCTGAACTACAAACTTAGTAGTTCTTTGTATTGTCCTACTTAATATAGGATGGCTTAAAATATCCTTATACCAAACAAGTAGAAGTATCCTCATTTAAATGCAGTTGGCTGGGAAAGGGGAAAGAGTTTGACTAGAAAAATTTCCTTTAACTCTATTATTATTACATTTAGGAGACCTTCTACCAGACTGAAATCCCAATCCCCAATTAAGCCACAAGAAAAATGTGCCTGTGTATATAAGATATAGCATGAACCCAATAACTTAATAATTCTGTTTATTAAAACTGTCTTGAAGTTAATCCTATTATAGCTATCTAGTACCCTGAAAGCATACGAGATTACTAAAACAGAATGTGTGTAGTTTTTCTTTAATTTTTTTTTTCCATCTCATTTTCTTGGCTTCAGAATTCAGTAAGCCGCAAATCTCCACTCTCTTTCTGATACTAAATGTAGCAAGGTTAGCAGAAACTCTTGACATAAGGGCTTATCTTTCCCCCTACACTCACCAGCCAGAATTTCATCAATCTTGCCGTGGCTGCAAAATAGAAATGTGTGTTCCAAACAAAACAGTCAAGCATTTCACATTTGAGCTAGGCTTCTTTGCCATAGTAGAAACTCTTTATACCTTCATCAAGGAAATCATCAGAAAAAGGGTTGCTTTCAACTTGATATTTCCTTTTGTACAAAGCCAGACTTAAATAAATGCATTTCTCTTCCTTAAACGATGCTGTAATATCTTTCCTGTCTCCAAAGCTAAATGTGATGATTTGATGGGAAACCCAGGAAATAGTCTTTGAGAGTACACATTGTAATTGCATGATTTACATACTTTTATGCAGAGCTAATCATCAAGAATCATATACTGAATATTATTTAAATTGTTTCTTTTATAAATTGGGGCATTGTTTTATTCTTTTCTATTTTAAGTTAACGTTTGAATTTTAACAGAATACCAAAATATAGCATTTCTTTTGTGGGGAACTTTAAATATGTTTTAAATGGGAATGTATGTCATTATTTGCAATTTCTCAGTGTCGTGTCGTATTATTTTTTTATTTATTCTTATGATCACCAGTAAGGCACACATTTGATGAGCAAAACTAATGAATTCTCAGCTTATTAAATCAAGCCAATGTAAGTTATTGAAGATATTAATCTTTACAATACGTTTGTGCAATATTTGATTAAGTGATATTTCTGAAATAGAGGCTATTCTCTTTTATGACCTGGAATAATAACTTTGTTGTTTGCAGTGTATTTACAAACGTATAAAGTGCTTTTACATTGATTTTCTCCTTGAAATCTAACAACCTTATAAGCTTCCTAGAGAGGTCTTATTGTTACATTATCAGTGGAGAAGATGAGGCCTAGAGAGGTTAAATTGCATCCACTACAGGAGGGGACGGGGGCAGAAGAAGTCGAGCAATAAATGGCAGAGCTGGAACTTGAATCCATTATTCTAAAATGAGGATTCAGTGTCCTTCCCATTACAGCCATTTCTCTCGTTCTCCCAGTGAGTTCATGTAACAGTTTGAAAGGGAAATAAGTTGCTTTATCTCAGGAAACTTACTCTGGCTGCCAGCCTTGCGGCAGAATATGCAAAGCTTTGTCTCAGCCCCACCTGGAGACAAACAGGATCCCAGGGTCCCTGACAGCCACCCCCGCCTTCTCTGGCCTGGCCTGAGGGCATGGAGTGCACGGCACCGGCACCGTGCTAGTGCCAAGGACAGGTCTGATATCTGGTTGTTAAAGGAGTGAGTGATGGATGCCTGGATGTGCTTGTGATCTCTTGGAAAGAACGCTCACTTAACATCCAAGACGTTTGCCAGAGATTCAAGGGGGAGCCTTCTGAGTTCTGCATCACAGCGACATTCTTTTTCTTTGAGAGGTTTTTTTCATACATAAATGAGGGGTTGACAGAGACAATTAAATATGTCCTAATGTCTATAATTGTTGTGAGGCAACATTTTACCCTGGAGGTGACCTCTCTTTTACCTTTCAGTTTTCAGGTACTTTTTTGTTTGTTGTTTGTTTTCATGCTTCTCTCCCTCTCACCTAAGCAGTGTGGAGTTTACTTTGTGATCATCCTTTCTCTGTAAGAACTAAAAGCCTCTTATCCATGTAGATCAGCTCTTATTACTTTTATAAAAGGAACACTATACGCTAATTTGTAGGCTGGGTTTACCTGACTCAGTGAAATCATTTCTGTACCAGAAAATTGGTATTTTATTAAAAGGTGGTATTTTATTTATTTATTTTTTTTAATTTTTTTAAATGTTTATTTATTTTTGGGACAGAGAGAGACAGAGCATGTACAGGGGAGGGGCAGAGAGAGAGGGAGACACAGAATCGGAAGTAGGCTCCAGGCTCTGAGCCATCAGCCCAGAGCCCGACGCGGGGCTCGAACTCACGGACCGCGAGATCGTGACCTGAGCTGAAGTCGGATGCTTAACCGACTGAGCAACCCAGGCACCCCAAAAAAGGTGGTATTTTAAAGATGTACTTAGTCGAAACAGGCAAACCATAAGAGACTCTTAAAAACTGAGAATAAACTGTGGGTTGATGGGGGGTGGGAGGGAGGGGAAAGGGGGTGATGGGCATTGAGGACGGCACCTGTTGGGATGAGCACTGGGTGTTGTATGGAAACCAATTTGACAATAAAGTTCATATTTAAAAAAAATGTACTTAATGATCTTGGCACTGTTTTGGGGTTTAAAAACAAGAAAAGAAAAAAAAACCACCAAAACACCAACAAACAGAACAAAATAACCCTTTCCCTCAATTTTGGGATGAGTGATACATTTTTTTTTCCATAGTTTAAGAAAAGTCCACATTTAATGCTTGTAGCATAAAGAAGTAAGAGAGGTGCTTTTCCCATTAAGCCTCTGAGGTATGAAGTTGCTTCTGTGTTTTGAGTGGCATCAGCACATAGATTGGGCACAATAGTATCAGAGTTGAGCAGGATTTGAGGTTAACTTTGTAATGTATCTGACACTCTGTTGGCATGGCAGTTACATGTACAGATAATAAGGACAGATTTCTTATTCCTGGAAAAAATGGTTTTCATTGCCTGTCTCTTTATCCCTATAAACCAGCTAGGATTTTATTTCCTCAACCTGTTTTCTTTTCATGAGGTGAATCTTCATGTGACATATATGAAATATTGACTTTTAAGTTAGGTTTGCATTGTCCTTACAAAACAGAATCTTCAGAAACAAAACATTTAAACCTTTTTCAGAAGAAAAACATGGAATCAGAAATTATTTTCCTCCTTCAGAAAGAAAGTAGCTTATAACCAATAAATTGTCTCAATAGCTAGATCTATGATTACCAAGGATAAAAAGATAAGAAACTTCGAATAACATGTAGAGTTCATATACATCTATTAGAAGACACACATTTAAATGACTTATGCTTATTTGAAAATTTGTTTCAAATGATTTACAAAGTCATAGAATGATAGCTAGTTATCTAATATGAAAATCAGTGATGAATTATGTATTGATTCCAGTTTTATCCATAACATAAAACTTTAAACTAGATGATCTGATTGTCCCTTTCCAATTCCAAACCACAGTGATTTATCTCTCTTCCAAAGAGGCATATTAATTTTTTAGGTAAGTTATTTTCTTCTATAGTTTCTTAAATGCTTTCATGAAAGTGTCTCCTGTACTCTTGAAAACCTCATAAAGCCTATCATTAATATAATAATCAACAAATATTAATAGTATGTTAATTATGTTCAAGACACCACAAACTATAAAAGATCCAAAGAAAAATAAGACATCATTAATAACTTTAAGGAACATACAACATTGAGAGACAATGAATACAGGAAAAATCAAATAAAACCATACAAACATTAGATAAATGATGTCATGAGGGATGGCATGCCTGATTTAATTGTATGTGCCACAAGAGCTGAGTCCATAGGAAGAAGAGCTATTTGGGTCTGAATGGAACTAGGGATTCTTATGAACAAGCCATTTGATTTGTATCTTGAAGGATGGGGAAAATTTGAAGAAGTAAAGGGAAGATCCATGGCAATCATAGCTACTACACTTAGAGCTTTTAGAGTATGTTAGATGTTTTTATACAGTAACTTGACAAGACATTATGACAGTATTCTTATTCCTATTTTAAGTGAAGAAAATAGAACTCTTAGAACCTACACTCATATTCTGATCTTTTGATTTCCAATCTTATGTTCTTACCTATGCTTTAACTTGGATTCTAAAAATGTATTATTTCTTAATTCTGTTACTTTGTATTGTTTTAGTTTTGTTTGGAAACAGATTAGAGGATTAATTAATATTGCAATTGCTAACTCTTATTCTGAATTATACCTTTCATATAAGTGACTGTGGTTTTGCTATTCTTATTAACAGAAGAGGATGCTGAAGCCAAAAAACTTTCTAAGTAGGGATTGAAATCAAGAATGTAGAAAACTGCATGGCACTAGACTACAAATTTTGTCTTAAATAGTTTATAGAAAGAAAAACTTCCAGAAATGTTGATCGTACGGCTTTTCTTTCACAGATGGCCAATTATTATCCTTTTCACCCCAAAGAGTTCATGAACCTTTATAAATCCTTAACATACATATAGAAACTAATGTACCTAACAAGAAACTCTAATTGCTATTATTATTTAGAAATCAATATGTAATTTTTAAGTGTTAGCCCTGTGCCAGATATCAAGCCCATTGCCCTCACGTTATCAAAAAAAGAAAGAAAGAAAGAAAGAAAGAAAGAAAGAAAGAAAGAAAGAAAGAAAAGAAAAGAAAAGAAAAAAGAAAAGAGAAAAGAAATCAGTAGTTGAATATTTTTGATAATGATTTATCCATATGTGCTATAATTACTTCACTCTTACATCATTTAGAAATTCTGAAGGTCAAATTGCTAGTTGAGTGTCTGCTTTCCTGGAGGAGGATGTGTTAGGAGCTATTGTATACATTTACAGAAAAATGCAGGAAAGGAATTTTATGAAATCAATAGCTGAACTTTTTGAAAGCCCTAATGAGGGACTAATGAAATTTCCAGGCCTCTCCTCACTCAAAAGAAACAAGGGAAGTGTCACTTTGACATCAAAAAGTAGCTTCTACATCCTTGAAGTGGTGTTCTTTAAAAAGAACACAAAGCAGGAAATGGAGGGGAGGCTGGGGAAATGGATAACAAAATTTCTGCAGCAGCATGTGATCCATTTTAACCCTTCCAGGTGTTTATGATGCCAAAATTTCATAACATGTTATTTCTTTGATACTAAAAATTCAATAATGTACTTTTATAATTTCACTTTGAAGAATTCTCTCATAGTATACTTTTTCTTTCTCAAATCAACAATTTCTTTCTCTAATAGAAAACACATTTTCTCCTGTCTGTTCTCAGGTCTACGTACCAGTGAAAGTTTTCTTCTTAGGTTTAATCAAATGATATAAAAGAACCAGCACAAAGTAGATAAGCCAATGAGAAAGGCTCTTGTGTACAAGGATCTTTTTAATACCCTTACTTTTGTTTTAGCAGCACAGAATCTGGTACCCAGGACCCAGCTTTCATACTTAACACATAATGGACACAAATAAGAATAGCATCTCCTTCTATGTGATTGGATTGGCATTTTGGGGCTGTGCTCAGACATGCATGTGAACTTGAAAGGAGACTGTTTCATTAAAGACCCTTTTACACCAAGTGTTCCATCTCCCTTTGCCAAACATACATAAGTATGGATAGGAACTTCCAAACACCTAAATTGATTTCTCCTTCCATATGCTTTGGCAATGCTGACTGCACTGTTTGTTTACTGCAGCAGTTCTCAAATGTACTGGTCTCAGGACCCTTTTATACTCTTAAAAATTGGTGAGGATTCCCAAAGAGCTTTTGTTTATGTGGTTTACATATGTCAATATTCAGTATGTATCAATTTAAAGAAGAAAATTAATTTTTAAGTTTATTTATTTTGAGAAAGAGAGAAGGGGGGGCAGAGAGAGAGGGAGAGAGAGAGAATTTCAAGCAGACTCTGCTGCACTGTCAGCATGGAGCCCGACGTGGGGCTTGAACTCATGAACGGTGAGATCATGACCTGAGCTGAAACCAAGAGCCAGATGCTCAACTAATTGATACCCAAAGAGAGGTATCAATTTTAAAATAGCAATAATACCACCACTATATGTGAGTATAAATAACATAGTTTTATGAAAAGTATCTGTATTTTCCAAACCAAAAAAGAATATTTGGCAAGAATAGTTACTTTTTACACCATTAAGTGTTTTTACATGTTTAAAAATCCTTTTAAATGTCTACCTTAGTGAAGGATAACTGGTTTCTTAAATCTGTCCTTGCATTTCATCTATTGAAATATATTATTTTTGTTGAAGTATATGAAGAAAATATGACCTCCTACAGATTTTTAGTTGGAAAAGGAAGGCATATTTTAACAGTTTTTTTTAAATACTTGCATATTTTCTTCTTTGCTACTTCACCAGTATTTGACAGGTGGTAGTTTCTCAAAGGTGAGCTGCACTATGAAATCTGTAATTATATCAATCAACTTTTTGAACTGTTATATTAAAACCCATTAGTTTAACTTGTACTTTGAATATTTTACCGTGCATGATTTTATAAAATTATATGCTGGTTATATGGAAAATTTACTGAGGTATGCAGACCTTCCTGGTGTTGACACATTTCAGTATACAATATAAAAAAAATCACTTATTAATATTATCACCAACCTCATCAGGAAAGTCTTTAGGTATTAGAAACTGTGGAGCTCCTAATGATGAACACAAGTTTTCTAAAATTCGAATTTTTACTTGATGGCTTGAGTTCCTTCACTGGCAACAAATGCTGTCAGTTTTTCTTTAAAGTGACAGGCTCACTTCACTCATTTCCGAGAAAATATCTGCCAGATATAGATATACAAGTCTGAATAATCAGAGTGCATCTACCTGTCATTCATTCAAGAAAAAATGGCATTTAATGAAAAAAAAAAAAAAAGCAGCTAGCTTGACCTGCAAGTCAAGCAATTGCGCTAGTCCCTTTACTTGTCCAACAATTTTTTGTATGTACCCAACAGAAGTGTGCTGAATGCATACTCCAGTTTTATCACACATGTTCTGATGGGTTAAGGTTTTTAAAAAAAAATCCTACTTACTGTTTCATCAAGGACATCCTTAAGTGAAGCTAGTATTTTTTTTTTTTTAATTTTGCTTGCGTGGTGATGAAGAATACAATCACTACAGTACAAATAGGTGCCACTGCGTTGGCTTGCCCTAAGGCACATCACTTTCACACATCATTGCTTTTGCACCATCCCTAAAATGTCAACACAATGAAATAGGAGAATAATGTCATGTTATTATGAAAATAGTTTTGCACTCACTCTTGAAAATGTGTCAGAAGCGTCTAGAGGCCCACAGATCATACTTTCGGACTGCTGATCTATAACATGAAAAGATTATAGCCTCAATTCTTACATTTGCAGTTCATTCAAGGAAGTGTATGAATTATACATGAGTTAGAAGTTTTCTATTTATATTTATACATAGATACATGATAACCACATTAATAATAGCTCACAAAATTGCATAGGGATTGAAATTTTTATGAGCCAAAATGCAGCTAGACTTACTTAAATTTGAATATATCTGTTTGTTGTTATCAAGGTACTTTTTGTCTACAGATAATAATTCCTGAAATTTATCTGCAGATTTTAAAAAATAAACAGGAAAGATGTGTGTTATAAGACACCCATGGTTGTTCACACTGGAGAGTTAAATAAGATATTATTCACTACTAAGTGAACAGAAGTGCTTCAGATACTAACTGAATACCTGGAAAAGCTAGACCATTCCATATCAATGACATTACATTTATTTTTCAGGTATTAATGAGGAGTAGTTTCATAATCTCATTTTAATTCATTTACTAACAATATTTTGAGATTCTGAACTACTGGAAGGGAATGTGGTAACAGTACAAAGGTAAGGTACAACCTCTGTTCACAACTCTACACTGTTGGGTATAATTTAAGGTGATAGGTGCTATAATAAAACTAAAATATAAAGAATTGTGGGACTACAGAAGTAAAGGGACTAACTTAATTCCACACGGAGAATCAGAGACAACTATACAGCAAAGGATAAACCTAAAGGTAATTCTTGGAAGACAAGTAATTAAAATAATAATAACTACTGTTCCACTTATTATGTGCTAGGCCCTATTCCAAGCAGTCTATACTCATTTACTCACTTAGTCCCCATAATCACCTAAGGAGTAGGAACGATTATTATCCCAATTTTACAGATAATGAATCTGAGTTGCAAGTGGTTAAAAAAATCTGCCCGTGGTCAGATAGGAAACAACATTCGGAACCATATTTGAACCCAAGAAGTTCAGTTTCAGTTTGTGCTTTTGATCATAGCCTGTTCTGGAATCTAAAACCACATTGAATGTAGTTTATATTAGCATCCGTTGTGTGCACAGGGGGAAAGGGCATGCTAAGCAAGAAATATGTAGAAGCTGGTGACAGAGTGCCATATTTCACTCTATTCCTCTTTGAAGTGGGAAACGAGGTCATCTTCCTCAGGTGGGAGAGGTGGGGAAATAGAGAACTGTTGGACTTGAGCAAGTACTTCAAGCAGTAAGAATAGCCACAGCATTGTATGCAGAAAGAACTACTTAGAAATACAGCTAAAATTGTAAACCTTACATTTGCAGTGGTCTAAGTCCATATTGTTATTGCTTGTTTCCCAGCAGATCTCAGAAACTGAGATACTAGAAAATATTTGTTTTGGTCCAGGGTTAACAATAAAATAGGATTTTACAATATTTTTGAAGGAGTGGCTAAAATTGTGGACTTTGTAGTATAGACTGATTAGCAAAAGAAAAATCCTGACAGAGAAAAAACAGAGCTCTGCTATTATATTTCTACCTTTTCTACCTATGAGAAATAGTCTGGAAATAGCAGAACAGTGTGATTAAGAAAGATCCTGAAGCCCTAGATTAATGGGAAGATGGTTATGAATGAATAGAGTTTCCATATGAATGTATGTTGCCTGTTCCAGAAAGTAAGACAAAGTGAGAATCAGTTCATATCTGGAGTCTGACTGCTTGTGTTGAAATGCCAGTTCTTAGGAAAGTGGGAAAATTATTTTAACTCTCTGTGCCTGTGCTTCGCTATCCATAAAGTAAGGATGATAAGTGTAATCTATATGAGAATGTTACAAGAATTAACTGAGTTAAACCATGAAATGAACAGATGCCTTCCCAGAATAAGTACTTAAATGCCCACTCCTACTATTATATTGGTATTGTTATTATTATCATACACTAATGTAGCAAAGATACAGAGTTTCTGGATGAAGAGTTCACTATACGAACAAAATCCTTAGTTTTGTCTCTTAAAAATATTTATTCAGAATCTGAATCCTTTAATATATTTTAAATACATTACTCAGGATTCCTGATTTCTAGGATCTTATAATTTGGAGTTGGAGAGGAACATACTTTATAATTTCGCTGAGTGAGTTTGTATGAGTAAATTTAATCTTATATGTAATTTGTTGGTTGTGTCCCCAAATAGAAATACCAGTATATATTGCTGTAATTTTCAAAGTGTATAAAGTTTTTTTTTAAACAATCAGAAAGCACAGTGATCAGGTACCAAGTCTGCTGAGACTGCCCAAGCAAATCTAATCCGAGTATTCTGGAATCTCTGTTCCATAACCACCAAAATGCCCTATGTCCTCAGAACTTTACCTGACTAATCCCCTCTTATCCTGGCCTTAACTAAAATCTGGGACTACCCAGATTTGTCAGAAACTTAACTAACCCCCAGGACAATTATGAATACATGTATTAATGTGCAGTCTAATAATGTTTGTGTTTGTTCATCCAAATTCCATAATATTGGTAGAATAGACAAATTCTTTATCTATTTGGCTGACTTTTTTTAAGTTGTGTAAAATAGTTAATGCTTATAATTGCAGAGCGGCTAAGACAGAAACCTGAAAGTGAATAGTAACAACAAAACCCATTATTGAATGTTTACAGTGTACCAGGTATTATTCAAAGTAATTTACATGTGTTGCCACCTATTAGTAAGCAGGTGTTACCGATTTTTCTCACCTTAAAAATGAGAAAGCTGAATCTGATAGAGAGTGTATAACCATCTATGGGCACACATCTAGGTAGAGGAAAAGTGTGAGGATTCTAAAATGTGATTATAGTTACATCCCTTGGGGTAATCTTCTTGTAGCATAAATTCCTGCTATTAAAATGGGACCCAAGCTATGATATATTTTTGGTTTTACATTAAAATATGGGTGGTATAAAATCTGAACAAAAATTAATAACTTCTATTTTTTAATGATCTCACAAGTATCCCAACACAAAAATTTTACTGCCTTTTGCTTTTGACAGACTTCTTACTATACCATAAATGACCTAAATCTTTTTTTCTTTGGATCAGATCACCAGGGTACATTCCACATGGAGTGTTTAAGACACAATCGGTTACCAAAATCTACCCATTTGCAAGCTGTTTTTAAGGAGATATTTTGTAGGTAAATATTAAATGTCATCACTTTATCAGTCCTATCACTCTGGCAGAATTCTGGTCTATCAGTAGCCTAATCAGTAGGTTAACTCACTCCTCTCATGTGACAGACTTTTCTACATAGTCCTTACTAGAGGAGAATCAGTCCATCCTTAGTTAGAAGTAAAACTGTGCTCTCAGCAGCTACATGGATCCAAACTTAATTTTCTCTCACCCTATGGGTCCCTGACAGAATTATTTTATTATTTTATTAAATTTTCTGACTCTGTTTTGATAAATTATCTTCAGGAGCAGTTTTTCGTTTCCAAGTTTAGCTGGTGTTGCAATGATTATCAAAGAGAAGCCTCCTTACTGAATTCTACAGTGCTTCAACCTTCATAAAACCAGACTACTTTTTAAAATCTAGGTTTCCGTATCAATGCATCGCCCTCCAGAAAATCGAGTTGCCAGTAAAACCAGATAAGCCAAATATCTTTATATCTGTGGTCATATATAGACAGTATTCCTGAACAGCAAGTTTCTTCTATTTATTATGTAAAGTCAACACTTTAATCTTTAATTTTTTTTTTTTTTGAGACAGAGAGATTAAGCCAGGGAGAGGGGCAGAGGGAAAGAGAGAGAGAGAGCAGCAGAGAGAGGGAGAGGGAGAATCTTAAGCAAGTTCCATGCTCAGCCTGGAGCCTGACGCAGGGCTCCATCCCATGACCCTGGGATTGTGACTTGAGCCGATATCAAGAGTCATATGCTCAGCCAACGAAGCCACCCAGGCGTACCTAAACTCAACACTTTAAATAGTCATTAGATTTCCTAAATGTGGTAAGTAAGCCTGTGACTGTTTAGGAGTTTCTCAAGAATATCTAGACTTTAAACAAACAAGTTGAAGTAAATAAGCCAACTTTCAAACTTATACAGTCTTTCTTACCGCTAATATCTGATGACATATGGGGAAATTGTTCATTCATTTGTAGGATCTTCATCCTTTTAAATAATAATTGGAAACATTTTTATTTCCATTTCTTGAGTTTTATTCTGTATTCGTTGATATGATAAAATTAATGGAGAATCCAAACCATAATAGTAATTAATGACTAAAATATAACATGTATGAAAAGTTAGAATTAAAGTTCAACTGTCTTACACTTTTTTTTAAATTTTTTAAATGTTTATTTATTGTTGAGAGAGCACAAGTGGGGGTAGGAACAGAGAGAGAGGAGACACAGAATCCAAAGCAAGCTCCAGGCTCTGAGCTGTCGGCACAGAGCCCAATGCAGGGCTGGAACCCATGAACCATGAAATCATGACCTGAGCCGAAGTCAGATGCTGAACTGACTGAGCCACCCAGGCACCCCTACCTTTTGACAAAGTATAAATCCTCACACCTCTCCCTTTTGACAAAATAGAAATTATCTTTATAAATATAATTTTATATTATAAAATATTTTAATATAAAATATATTATAAATAGAATAATATAAAATATGTTATAAAATATAATTTACATTATAAATATACTATGGGATATTATATTCAATAATAACCTAATAACCAATAGAAACAATTTGATATTGGATGCTATGAGTGTGAAATTTGGAAAAACTGCAATCAAGAATCTTTCTGTGTTTACTTATTTTTCAATAGAATTGACTTTGAGCCTGGAAAATACAATTCCTATGTACAGCTAATGAAATCAAATTAGCAGATGTTAGCATAGTGTGAAGAGGATGGGCAGTATACAATTGTTACTCCCATTATTGCTTTCTATAAAACTAGGAATCCAGTGATTCATAAAAGAAACAATTAATATGCTTATTAAATTATCAAAATGAAGAATTTTGTTGTTTGAAAAAACCTTTTAAGACAATAAAAAGATAAGCAACAACAATCTCTTCAATAAGTAATGGTAGGAAAACTGAACAGCTATATGCAAAAGAGTGACATTGAACCCCTTTCTTACACATAGACAAAAATAAACTCAAAATGAATTAAGACCTAAATGTGAGACCTGAAACCACAAGACTCCTAGAAGGAAACAGGCAGTCATTTCTCCTATATCTGCCAAAGCAACATTTCTCTAGATATGTTTCCTGAGGCAAGGGAAACAAAAGCAAAAATAAACTACTACACAAATAAAAGCTTTTGCAATTTGCAGTAAACCACTAATAAAACAAAAGAGAACCTACTGAATGGGAGAAGATATTTATAAATGATATACCCAATAAGGGGTTATTACCCAAAATATATTAAAAAGGTACACAACTTCAAAGCACACAAATAGTTCAATTAAAAATGGGCAGAGGACCTGAAGAGACATTTTTGCAAAGAAGACATACAGATGGCCAACAGAAACATGAAAAGATGCTCATCATCACTCATCATCAGAGAAACGCAAATCAAAACCACAAGGACGTATCACCTCCCACCTGTTAGAATAGCTGGAATCGAAAAGACAAGAACTGAATAGTGTTGGTGAGTATGTAGAGAAAAGGAATCTTCATGAACTGTTGATGGGAATGTAAATTAGTGTGGCCACTGTGGAAAACCTATGGAACTTCCGCAAAAAATTAAAACTAGAGACACCACATGATCCAGTAATTCCACTACTGAATTATTTACCCCTCAAAAGTGAAAATGCTAATTCAAAAAGATATATGCATCCTTATGTTTGTTACAACATTGTTTACAATAGCCAAGGTATGAAAGCAACCCAAGTGTCCATCGATCAATGAATGGATAAAGAAGATCAATGAATGGGTAAAGAAGATATCACATATCTATGTGTGTGTGTGAGTGTGTGTGTGTGTGTGTGTGTGTGTGTGTGAGGCTCTGCACTGACAGCACAGAGGTGGCTTGGGATTCTCTCTCTGCTCTTCCCTTACTCTCTCTCTGTCTCTCTAAATAAATAAACTTTAAGAAATAAAATAAAAATTTAAAAATTACAGAAGAAAAAGAGGCAGGCCACAGGGTGGGAAAAATATGTAAATCATTTATCCTATAAAGAATTTGTACCCAGAATAAAAAAAAAAAAAAGAGACCTCAAATCTCAATAATGAGAGCAAAACAACAGAAACATATAAAAATGGGTATAAAATTTGAAAGTCACTTCTCTAAGGTTTGTCAATGACAAATAGGCACATGAAAAGATCTGTATGTAGCATTATTAGTCATTAAAGATATAAGTGAAAAACACAAGAAGATACCACCTATTAGAATGACGTGTGTGTGTGTGTGTGTGTGTGTCTGTGTGTGTGTGTCTGTGTGTGTGTGTCTGTAAAAAGGAAAGAAAGACACTGACAATACTAAATGTATTGGAAAAGATGAAAATCATTTCATTGTCCTTTGGAATTCAAAATGGTACAACCACTTTGGCAGTTTCTTTTAAAATTATCAAATTTTACCATTATCAAATGACCCAGTAACATTATTCTTCATTGTTTACTCAGTGAAATCAAAACTGATGTTCACAGTTTTGTATGTGAAAGTTTTTAGCAGATTTGTTCACAATTTCCCCACACTAGGAACAACCCAAATGTTCTTCAACTTGTGAGTGAATGAACAACCTCTGATACATCCATATCATGCCATGTCACTCACCGGTAAAAAGGAACAAACTATGAATACATGCAACAGCATGGATGAATCTCACATGCATACACTGAGGGAAAGAAGCCAAATTCAAAGGCTCCATGCTGTTTGAAAGCATTTATATGACATTCTGGAAAAGGCCAACCTCTAATGACACAAAACTGATCACTAGTTACCAGGGTCTGAAGGTAGGTGGCGGAGTCAGAGGGAAATTGTGGAGTGAACAGAATAATTCTTGTGTGCCTTGATTTTGGTGATGGTTACATGACTGTATGTATTTATCAAAACTCATGGAACTATACACTAAAAGGGTGATTTTAGTATATGTAAATTATACCTCAGTTTTTAAAAGTCAAATAAGACACCAGAATCACAACTACCAAATTCTCTAACACATTGGACAGTCTAAATAAATTTACAGAGTGCAATTTTTTTATTATCAAAATCTATTATTCCATTGCCTTCTATTATTTAAAACTAAAGAACATGCTTTGGTGAATCAAAACCAAAACCTTAGTCCTTTTTAAGGTGCTGAGACAAAAGCTGTTAATTTGCTTTAAATACTATTAATGTGATTATAAAAATGTTAATGAAATGTTATAAAAATGTTAAATAAATCTTTCATTGGATATAGTTTTTTTCATAATAAAAGCTTTCAAAGGTTTACCTTTTGGGGGTGCCTGGGTGACTAGGTCAGTTAAGCATTCGACTCTTGATCTTGGCTCAGATCATGATATCGTAGTTCCTGGGATTCGAGCCCTGCATGGGGCTCCGTGTGGAGCCTGCTTGGGATTCCCTCCCTCTCTTGCTGTCTGCCTCTCCCCTGCTCATGCTCTGTCTCTCTTTCAAAATATATAAATAAATTTTTAAAAAGGTTTGCCTTTTTTAAAAGTTTTGACTTAAATTCCAGTTAGTTGACATACAATGTTGTATTAGTTTCAGGTGTACAATATGCTGATTCAACACTTCCATACATCACCAATGCTCATCACAACAAATGCACTCTTTCACTCCCACCACCTAGTTCACCCATCCCCCCCACCTCCTCTCTGGTATCAAAAGTTTACCTTTTAAGGTAAAATTGACCCCCTGCCTAGAACCATTCCAAGCACAGGTTAGATGACACTTTGTTGGGATCCATTTTAGAGACCTGTCATCTCATAACAGTATGTAAACTAGATTTTGTTCCCCCAGGTCTCTTCTATACTTTTTTGGGATGATCCAAGCCAATGGCTATCTCAACCTGATGATCAAAGAGTTTCTTTAGAAATTTTTTAAAAAGGTATCTTTTCTTATACCAATAAAACCCACATTCTTTTGTGTTGCCTGTTGTTTCACTGTGTGATGAAAATATCACAAAATCGCATTTGTATCACTTCTTTTAGTTAAGATAATTTAGACATGTAGAACTTTAATTATGTGGGGATAAAAATAGAGAAATTGAAGCAATATTTCAGATTAGACCTTTACTGAAACTTAGCATTTCTTTTCTATCCAGCACAAGTGACACTTCTAACCAATAGCCTTCACGTTTTTGTTTTTTTTTTTAACTTCTTACCAAGTATTCTGGTGTTGTTTAGACATAATGTAATTTAAAAAAATTAATAGATCATTTTATGTAAACTTAGTGGAGAAAGTAATGCTTAATACAATTTCACTTATCTTTATGATCAAGATGGATTTCTCATGAAGAAGGTCAAGAAATTATGCTGTAGAATAAGAACTTGGTTTATGACCTTAGTTTCATCCTTTATCTATATTGAAAAAGGTGCTCAGGATCTGAGTCATGGGGCTTTCTCTCATTCCTAATAAATTTGAGCAGTGTTGTGAAAGGTATCAGTTGAATAGCCAGAAGAAAGCTGAGCCTGACAACTTTTTGTTTAGAAACAAATAGCTCTTTTATGAACTACAGGAGAAATCTCACACACGTGTGCATGCACACACACACACACACAGACACACACACACACACACACACACACACACACACACACACACACATACCTCTTACAGAAAACTTCTGAGAGTTGAGTTGGGATGGCAATAAAGTACATTGGATATTTGGATCGATATTTTTTTCAGCTTTAAAATAGTACCAAATAACATCTATCCTTACACCTGCCAGCTTCAGGAGGAAAAAAAATGTGCATGCACAAGGCATATTTCTTAGGAGGGAAGAAAAAGCACAGCCCATAATTTGGATGCATAAAGGACCTTGTAGGATGCATCATTCACTGAGAAAAATGGTGCACCCTCTATCCAGAGATTTCAAATAACCAAGCAGAAATTTAAGAGGACTGAAAAATAAAATGCCAGCTTAATGAAAATGGATAGGTAGATAAGTAAGTAGGTAGGCAGGTAGAGAAGAGGTAGGTTGATTGATTGATTGATTGATTGATTGATAGATGACAGATAGAAAAAGTCATTTGAGCCTATACATGTAAGTTTAAAATGTCTCATAAGTGATAGTTTTTCTTAAACAGCCAATTAACAACTGATACATATGAGAATAAAGTTGCTTCTGTGGTATCAGAAAGAATTTCTAGCTTTCTTCTTTTCTATAAGTTTCTTACACAGTATAAGCCAAAGAAAATTATACTGTTATTCTAGATACTAACCCAGCGTCTAAATAGCTCCATTCTCACAGCCTAAAGAACAGCAGGGAATACCTTAATGGAATATGGACTGCTTCCATGTATTCTGTCCTTTCTCTGAATCAAATCCTCTGTTTCATAATAAATAAGAGAATTTGTATGGCCATTGGTATGAAGAAATATTTTTGTTTGTGTTAGTCACAAGTATTTTTCCCTGAAGGAGAACTATCTCAAATAATCTCCTCTTTTTCCCTTGTTCAATGCTATATCCTCTTAATCTTTTCTGTTACTTTCATTGTTATAAAGACAGCAGAAGATGAAAAAACACTTCTGTAGAATCTATAGGATATATAGGAGACAAGGAATCTGGCTAACTCATCTTCAGTATTTCCTAAAGATATTCACCAAAAGTCTTGGAAATCTAATAGAAGTAGTAATCCTTGTACATTTATTTATATACATATGTATATATATATATTTGCTGGAATTACATCAACTCAGAATGGCTGTCCTGAGGATAGAAAACTAGATTGACAGTAAAGAAAAAAAGTTTTTGAAAAAGAAAAATGAGGAAACTAAGTTTAATCAAGTAAAGGCATTTTATTAGATAGACCAGATCTTTCAACACATGGAGTATGTATGGGAAAACAAAATAATAAGACAATCATTGATGGTAAAAAGTTTGGGAACCATGATTTAGAGGCAGGCCATCTTCCTCTTCCACAGAGGAAGTGTTAAGAGATGGTGTTTACAATGTTGAATAGAGATAAGAAATAGAACTTGAATCATCTACGCCTTTAAATCAACAGCTTTATGGAAAACTTTAGACTGTAGTATTATATTTTTAAAGGCTTATTGAAACATTACCTCAAATTTGACAACTTCAGCAAAGGGCTTAATTATTTTAGTTATTTCTAAAAAGTTTGAGGCTTTTGGGTATTTCAGTTGGTTGTACATGATACATTCAATACCATTTTGAAAGTTTTAGATAAGTTGGAAATGTCATTAATCAAATTATCTAAACTGTATTTTATGGAAAGTAAAATATGACATATTTGTATACTTTTATTCAGAAGTCTTGGATATATAGCCAGGATTCATACATCATATATTTTCTTTTAGCTTCAAAAATAAATGCAATTAATATGCATAATTTCTGTGACACTCAGGCTTTTTATTTTTTAAATGTTCTCAAACAAAAGCTATAACATATGATAGTAATATTTGTTAACGTCTTTATTGAGGTAAAATTGACTTTCAATAAACTATTCATATTTAAAGTATAAACTATACGTTTTGCTATATGTATGCCCTTGTGAAATTACCACCACAATCAAAATAACAACTGCACCCTAACATTCCCAAAGGTTTTCTCTTATGTTTTTGAAATCCCTCCCTCCCACTATTCCTTGTGCCCCATCATTCCTGAGCAACCATTGTTTGACTTAAGGGACAGATACATAATTTGCAAGACCCAATGCAAAATGAAAATATGAGATCCCTTATTTGAAAAGCAGAGAAAATTTTATTTTAAAGGTACAAAATTACAAAGCCTTTTCTTTTCATCCGTAATCTCTCTCATAGCTGTCATGGTGTTTTTCATTTGCTATTTAATGGTTTTCTAAATAAAGAAAAAATAAACTTTAAAATTATTAGCATGAATTTTGCCACTTACCTTTATGTTATTCAAAGCCAATTCTAAATACAAATATATGAGCATTTAAATGATATACAAAATTACTACAATTACACCATTCATATTTAGTAGCTCATACATGCATATATATCTTGTTCCTACCAGAAGAGTGGAAATGGGGCACAAAATTCGCAGAATTATTTTTATCTCATGTCTTGATACATGCATGTTCTACCAGCATTGTTGACCTTCAGGTAAGGTTTGGTAAGGAAGGATTAAAAGGAAATGGAACTATGGGTTGCCTTGTCTTTCCTTTTCCTTCTGTGTCATCATTTTCTCCATAGTGTTGGCTAATACAAGAAAGTAACAGGAATAATAAAGGATATGATAGGGTTCCTTGATTGCTTGTGTTTCTTAGAATGTCATTGCCTGCTTTTTGCCTCTGGTCTTTTTTACAGTTTCTGTTTATCTTTTAAATATGTTCAATTTTTTCTAGCTCCTTAAACATATAGAATATAATAATAGTAGCTTTACTTTCATTGTCTATTTATTCTATTTTTTGTGTCATGTCTGAATCACTCTTGACGAATTGGTTTTCCTGTTCATTATAGATTGTGTTCCTCTAATCCTTTGCATGCCAACTAATTTTGATTGGATACCAGGCATCGTGAATTTGACCTTTTTAGGTGTAGGGTATTCTTGTATTTCTATAAATATTTTTATATTTCTTGAGCTTTGTGGTGGGGGACCCAGTTATTTTAAAAGCCCGATCTCTTTGAGTCTTGCTTTTAAGTTTTGTTAGGTAAGGCGAGAACTGCATTTATTCTAAGATTGAATTATCCCACTACTGAGGCAAGACCCTTCTTTGTACTAGAAGTGATATCTCTGAATTTTAAAGTCTGCTGCTCTGGCCCTGGCTGTTAGAACAGCCCTGGGAGAACTGCAGCTCCTGTTTCTGATCTCTGAGTTTCTGTCTTCATGAACTGTGTCCTGTCTGGTATTCTGCCCTACAAACTCTAGGTAAAAGGGATCTATCTCCATTTGTCTTCAAATAAGGAGAACACCGAGCTCTTCCTGGGGTTTTCCTTCCTGAGCCTTGGTCTGGAAATTTGGTAGTAAGCTAGGACAATCATTTGTTTTCCAGCTCTCAGAAACCATTGCCCTTGTCTAACTCCTTAAATATCATTGTTTCATATAT
The DNA here is from genome assembly GCF_018350195.1 of Panthera tigris. NCBI lineage: Eukaryota > Metazoa > Chordata > Mammalia > Carnivora > Felidae > Panthera > Panthera tigris. The sequence goes on along the minus strand of NC_056663.1, from coordinate 99,421,132 downwards.
TTTTTTATGGATTTTTAGTTATTTCAGACAGAAGGTAAATCAGTCCCTGCTACCTCATCTTGACTAAAAGCAGAAGTTCAGGCAAATTTGACTGTTTACTTTGTAGATATACTTTTTTGTTGTTTCTTAATTTCCTAATAAATATATGACTGTTAGAAATTATAGCTATTATGTCTTAAGCTTGTAGAAATTAACTGATTTGTAACATCTTGAAATTTCAAGTTTATCATTTTTATTCTGTGTCTTGCTCTTCTTTGTTCAAAGTCCCCTAAGACCTTATTACTCCATATTATATCCTGACTAAAAGCCTTGGGATCACTAGAGAACATGTGAGAAAGGCAAAATCTCAGCCTCTACTAATACCTAATGAATAAAAATCTTCATTTGAACAAGATCCTTAGGTTAAACATGTTGAATTTTAAGAAGCACTGCATTAATGGGGTACCTTTTCAGAAGGCACATAAATCTCATTTTTAGTTCCTTGATAAAGGAGTTCCTAGTCAAGGTTAAAGACTTTAACCTTGTACACCAGGGAACTCCTGTTGGAATTCAACCTTTATGCATTTGCACTCCAGCTCTGACAATTTCTAGATGTGTACATTTGGATAAGGTAATTTATAGTCTCAGCTTCTTTATCCACAATGCAGAACTAATAACACCTACTTTATAGGAATACTATAAAATCAAATTAGATATTACATCTAATATCTGGCATATAATAACTTCCAAACAAATGGTAATTATGATTATTCTTAGATCATTATACTGGAAGTTTCTGGAATGAAACGGTCATGTCAAATTTTACTGAATTTCTCACAACACCTAAGAGAGTAGATACTTAATAAAGGTTGACCGATTGTAATGACATTTGAATATTTCTCTAGGTAATTAAGAAAAGAAATAGAAGTTAATTAAACTGCTTCTAATGAGTAGATTATATGCCTCACTGAGCAGTCATAATCATTGAAGGAGAAAATAGACTCTCTCTACTTCATTCATGTTTTAAGATAGAGTGTGTTCAACCTATTGATTTTCAATGTTCATCAAGACAACTTCACATGAATTTTTACCTATTTCTTATTCCATTTTAAGCAGCAAAGTCACCCTGCCTTAATAAAATGTTTTATTAAATACTCCAGCCAAACTTTAATTGAATGTGCAATGACCTGCATTGTAGTGCCATAATTCACCTTGATTATATTGTCTGAGTGATTTTTTTGAAGGAAATGACCATCTAAATAAGAGAGAAAAAAAATTCACCCAAACACAGCATGATTCACTGTGTTGCTTTTTAAATACAAAGGTGAGGGCGCCTGGGTGGCTCAGTCGGTTGAGTGTCCAACTTTGGCTCAGGTCATGATCTCACAGTTGGTGAGTTCCAGCCCCCCACTGGCTCTGTGCTGACATCTCGGAGCCTGGAGCCTGCTTCGGATTCTGTGTCTCCCTCTCTCTCTGCCCCTCCCCCTCTCATGCTCTGTCTCTCTGTCTCTCTTAAAAATAAATAAACATTCAAAAAAAAATTTTTAATAAAAAATAAATAAATACAAAGGTGATGTGACTGTCCTGAAATCTCTACAACATTAATTTAAAGACTTTTTTCCCCTAAACTTCCCCTCCATAACCAAATTTTGATAAAATATTAGAACTAATCTAGCAGCACTCTGTCAGGTTGTCCCTCTTTTATGATATGTGAGACGCATTTTTGAAAGCTTATGAAAAATATGTGTCATTAGACCACAGTGGACTGAAATGGTATTGCAACCACTTTAAGAGAATAATCTAACAAATGACCATTTTAGGTCAGTGGGGGGGAAAAAAAACCTTTCTAAACATGATTCAAAAGCCATGTACAAAATAACATACAAGAAATAAAAATGATTTTTTTAATAAATTTAATCTTTAAAGACAAACACCATTATAAAACTACTTTAAGGTTATTACATACTTGTTTAATTGATATGTTATAAATAAAAATTATATCTTAGAATTGATGTTGAGAGTGTTTTCCTTCATCTGACAAGTTATAGGCTTTGAAAAGAAGATATGATATAAAATTTATTGACTTTAAAAGAATCAGTTGGCAAAATAATTAGTAACTACAGGTATACCTTGGAGATATCATAGATTTGGTTCCGGACTACCACAATACAGCGAAAATTGCAATAAAGCGAGTCAAATGATTTTTTTTGGTTTCCCCTGTCATATAAAAGTTATGTTTACATGCTATTAAATACAATAGCATTATGTCTAAGAAACAATGTACCCCCCTTAATTAAAAAATGTTTTATTGCCAAAAAATGCTAATCATCATCTGAGCTTTCAGTGAGTCATAATCTCTTTGATGGTGGAGTCTTGACGCCATATTAATGGCTGCTGACTGATCAGGGGAGTTGGTGGCCAAATGCTGGAGTGGCCATGGCAATGTCTTAAAATAAGACAACAATGAAGTTTGCTGCATTGGTTGACTCTTTTCATGAACAGTTTCTTTATAACATGTGATACTGTTTGATAGCATTTTACCCACAGTAGAACTTCCTTCAAAATTCTCAAAGCCTGTAGCTACTTTATCAGCTAAGTTTATGTAATATTCTAAATCTTTTGTTGTCATTTCAACAATTTTCAAGGCATCTTCCCCAGGAGTAGATTTCATCTCAAAAAATGACCCATGGGATCATGTGACCCAAATGATTAAAATAAATAAGATTTTAGAGAAATAAATGTTGTTTGTATATAGCTCAATGGATAAATATATGGACCCAGAAGCCAGACTTCTCAGAGTTAATTCTGATACCTCTACCAATAAGCTTTTGGACCTAGGGCATTTTTAAAAAATTTTTCTGTGCCTTAGTTTGCTCATTTATAAAAACTGTGGTAATAGTAAGAGTACTTTTTTTATTTGGTGATGATTAACAAAAGTACTTTGAACACTGTCTGAAGCATAGCACATACCAGATAAATATTAGTGAATACTATTATTACAAATATTAAATTCTGCCTAAACTGAAAAAGATCACTGTTTTATTTATAAGGACATACCTATGCTCCTTATGGTAATATCCATTAATGTTCCAATTGATAGTCTTAACTCTCAGTCATATATCAAAATATTTAACAATGCAATTAGAAATGAGGAAAGAATAATATAAAAGGTAGGCAGTTTGGTGGTGATTAAAAACACAGCTTTGGAAGTCTGACAGATTGTGAAATCGGGTCTATCATTCATTAGCATAATAGCTTTGGTCAATCTGTACTTCGTTTTGTGAGCATCAGTTCCCAAATTGAGAAAATGAAATTATTAGTAATTATCACAAAGAACTATTATGAAGATTTAGTTACAGAAATTTAGGCTTTTTGATACATAAAATCCAGAGTGTATTTCATTTCAGTTATATTTAGAATATAAATATTTGTTGGATTTGCCCTTTGTCCTCACAAGAAAATTCAACTATATTGTGTTAAGAATATATATACCCTGAAAATATCCAAGATTGCAAAGCAGCTTATATATAATGATAAATAAGTAGCACAGCCAAAAATGACACTTAGAAAAGTAGTTTATTTTGGCCTCAAAGGCTTTTATCTTGTTCATTTCTCTTCTTCCAGTTTCCCAGGTGCAGTAGTCCTCCCTTATCCACAGGGGGATATGTTCCAAGGCCCTCAGTGGATGCCTGAAACCATAGATAATCCCAAATCCTGCATGCACTGTTTTTTCATATATATATATATATATATATATATATATATATATATATGTATATATATATATATATACATATATATATATATATCTCCATGATAGAGTGCAATTTATAAATTAGACATAGTAAGAGATTAATAATAGCTGATAGTAAAATGGGAAAATTATAGTAATATGCTGTAATAAAAGCTGTGTGAATGTGGTCTCTCTCTCTCAAAATGTCTTACTGTACTGTACTCATCCTAATTCTTGTGATGATGTAAGAATGATGACATGAAGGAGGTGAGTGACCCAAATATGGTGACGTAGCATTAGGCTACTCTTGACCTTCTCAAGGTCAGGAGGAGGGACATATGCATCCAGACTATGGTAGACCATAGATAACTGATAACTGAGACCTTGGAAAATGAAACCACGGATAAGGGGGCGAGAAGGACTACTGTACTTCTTGGCCATCTCTAGGAGACGGGAAGAGAATTTAGAAACACATACAGAAGAAAAAATCATCTGCAGCCCAGATTGCTCATTCTAATTATGTTTCTCCTTTACTGAAAGTTAAGTTCCCAACTACAAATAAGACACATAAGGTGTTGGTGTTAAAACTAAAAATTTTTAAATACCGCATTACACTGCAGATAGATTCTTATAACAAGCAAACATAGAAAAGTCTTCGAGGGAGGACTGGGATACACAGGCACCTGAATGCAGATCCCTTTCCCTGTACTCCCAATTTCTCTGCATCGCCAAAGTCAGAATGCTGTTAGGGCCTATGGACTGTTGAAAAATAGGAGACTCTGAATTGGAAAGAGTTCTCCAGATGATAATTAGTAACTAGTATGGTGCTTTTGCCTTTATGGATGATTGAGACCTTATAGACCAGTTTTACAGGGATCCTAGACAGATACCAGAAAGAAGCACATCCTGAGAAGATCCAAGCTTTCTTGTCCCTTGTCCTGAGAGAGTATTAGAAGCCTGGGGAAGAGTGATCCTTCTTCTAAGTAACCTAGCAGTGGCACTGGCAAGCTTCCGGCCCATACACTTCTGGCCCAAGATGGACTTATTTCAAATACCTGTGGGGCTTGTGCCATTAGAGTCTTCCAATAACCAGCCCTCATATTCGGTGGGTTAACAAAGGAAAAAACCCAGCCATTTAAGGAATCCCAGCAAACAGAATGATCACTCAGGGTTCAGTTAAGATATAGTCATCACATCAATTATTTTAACAGAAAATGTAAAATAAAGAATGGTTAATGATATGTAAAATCAATATGAATTAGGAAAGTGAAAGGCAAAGGTGATCAGGGAGGTAGCAACTACAGAGAGCAGGTGTTACCCTCAAGGCTGGGGGAGCAAAGGAAAGAACTTAGAAATATTGACACTTGGGACGCCTGGGTGGCTGAGTCCCTTAAGCCTCGGACTTGGTCTCAGGTCATGATCTTGCCGTTGGTGGGTTTGAGCCCCGCAGCAGGCTCTGTGCTGACAGCTGAGAGCCTGGAGCCTACTTCAGATTCTGTGTCTCTGCCTCTCTCTCTCTCTCTCTCTCTCTCTCTCTCTCTCTCTCTCAAAAATAAATAACATTTAAAAAATTTTTAAAAAGAGAAAAGAAATATTGACACTTGGAAGAGAGGCCCCACAGAGCTAAATTCAGCCCTCTGAGGGAGAAGCCCTGCTGGGCTAGTAGCGACATCTTTGAGGTGGAGCAGGTGTCACATGGGGCAGGGGCCCAGACTCCTGCGGAAGGCTGGCAGCTGTCTGCTGCTGGTGAATCTGAGCCATGGTGATAAGGCTGGTCTTGTCAGAGCTGGAAGACTACAAACAAGATCCAGCCACTGCTGTGGGTGAGCACAGCTGCTGTCAGGGTGAAGAAGCATTGCTAGGGCGGCACAGGAAAAAGAAACCCAGAAGGCAGCAGGAAGCCCACAGGAAGTAAACAGAAAATAACAAGTCTCTTCAACTCCAACTGCCTGTAGCCTCTCCCTCCCTCTCTCTTTCTCCCTCTCCCTCTTCTTACCCACCCAGGAGTCACTGGGCAGTGGAGTCACAGTCCCTGCATCACAAAGCCAAAAGTAGAAGGGTAGTTTTCTTAGCTGCAATAACTTAATAACTGGCACAGTCTGACAGAAAATAGAAGACACACAAAAATAAAGTAGCAGGGAGAGACAAGTGGAGATGGAAAATAATGGAAACAATAAGTTGATTCAAGGATATGAAAATAAAATATCTTTCTATAGATTGAAGAAATAATGAAAACACATGGTTTTCTAAACAAATTAACAGATGAGTTGAAAGGGAGCAGTTGCCACTGGAATCTAAGTTAGTGGCACTGGGATCTAAATCAAATGAAATAAGTACCACAAAGCATAAGACACAGTAAAATAGATTGATATATGACCAAAAAAAAAGGAAATGTAAGAGATGTAAAGTAGAGATCCAAGAGAGCTAATGGAATAGGAACGTTAGGAGATTGTTGGGAGGAATAATAGGAGAAGAAATAATTAGACAAATAATAAAAGAAGGCGTACTTGATCTGAGGAACTCAGTTCTGCACACTCCCAAGTTTCATTTAGTTCCATAGTCCACTGATAGTAAAACCCAGGGAGAAAAGTACTAAACTTAAGAAAAAAGGGGTCCTGGGTGGCTCAGTCGGTTAAGCATCCGACTTCAGCTCAGGTCATGATCTTGAGGTTTGTGAGTTCAAGCCCCACATCGGACTCTCTGCTGTCAGCTTGGAGCCCATTTCGGATCCTCTGCCTCCCTCCCTCTGCCCCTCCCCCACTCATTCATTCTCTCTCTCTCAAAAATAAACATTAAAAAAAAGAAAAATCTTACAAGTTTCCAGACTTATAGAAAAATTACCATCAAGAGAAAAAGAATGGGGAGGGGAGGAGGAGAGAGCGAGAGAGAGAAAGAGTGTGCACGCACTGGGCTGGCATCAGAATTCTAATCCAAAATATAGGAAGATGGAAGCTAGGAAGAGTAAGATCCTATCCGTTAATTATGAAGGAAAAGGACTGTAACTGAAATCAAATCAAATAATTGAAAAGTTAATATAAACTCATTTCTTCATAATAAAAATTCTATGACAAATATAAACAAATTTATATAGATATAAATAAATATAAATATATATTATGCTTCAGCATCAAAAGCGTAAATAAACAAGATACAGTTATCTAACAGTAAATTATTTTAACTAAGGTGGATTCTCACAGACTAGTTGGAATTCAATTTCTCATAATAAGATAAGGAGTAAGAGAAAATCTAAGAAGGAAAACAAAAGCATGAATTATACCACAAAGGCTAGTGTTATATATTCTTAGTGTCTTCAGTGTATTAATATCACAAATGTTAAGAAAGGAAATCCTAGAATTTATAAAAACTAATGTTTATCAGAAATGGGTGAATCTTTTCATAACAGAAACTCTGAATTTAGAAAAATGTAGACAAATACTCTTATGTGAATATCTTCTTTTTAAATAAGAAATGGAAAACAATGCATATAGAGTCCCCATTTGGATGTAGAGCTATTTATATAAGCCTTTTTACAGCAAATATTCTCAGACTTAAAACCTTAGGATTAATCTCTAAATAAGCAAAATTTGAAGAGCATAAAATGAACCCTAGCAAGTTTGGCTCTTGCAAGGCCTTTTATGAGAAAACAGATTATCTTTGTCGTCTGTTATTTCCAGTTAATTTACAAGCTAAATGGAAACCCTAACTGCTAATTCATCCTAAACAATTCTGGAATAAAAGCATGCCATTTGTATATAGTAGAACAATCATGAATCCAGGCCAAAAGATCTTCCTAGCAATGAAGACATAAATATAAATAATCACGGACAATGCAGAAGAACGAACCAAGCCATTTTTAAGAATGTGCCGAGATTGTGAACTTTATTTCAGGTGCAAGATCTGCACCTCCCATGCCTTGCATTGTAGGTGCTCGTTAAAAGTTTGTTGCTGATAATAGATTCTGGGTTTTTTTTCCCTTTTGTACTTGAGGACTTTGGTTAGCATCACATTCACTAGCTACAATATATTACCATTGAATATTTATCAAATTATTGAATGGAGGAAACAAGGATTCCAAAACCAAAATGATTGACTGACAATAAGAATCATGATTATTTTATGATTATGGATTATTAGGTGTCACTTTATGTTTTTATCTTGAGCCAGAAAAAATCAGATTTGTGTGTGTGTTTTCACTTTTCCCATTGAATAATGACACTGAACCCCAACCTCAGCTGTTGTTGTTTTTGTTGTTGTTGTGTTGTAGTCATCGTCGTTATTGTTTCCTTCTCAGGTCTGTGAATGTTTTGAAGTAAGTTACTATTCTGTTTTACATTTTCCAATGTCTTTCTTATTTTATTCACCATTGTTCAGTTGTCTAAACATGTGTAGAAACAGGAACCTGGGAACTAGGTTTTCCTGCTGTATTCAGGAACGTAAATACTTGGAAGGAAGAGACTATTCATTGACAATTGCTCGTTGCTGACTCCAGTATGCCAAGGAAAACATTGTCACTTTGTTTTTTGAAACATTCTTGTATGAGGTTTGTTTGTTTTGTTATAAATGGTAAGGGATGCCTGTTTACTTAGAAAGATTGTGCACACACCCACAGAAATAATTCACAATTTTATTAATACAAAGCTCAAGAAATTATATTTTTTCTTTAGATATTTTGCTTTTTCAATAAAGAAAAAAAGCATTACAAGTGGAGTTCAAAACTTCTGCATGCCTCACCTGCTTCCATTACCTTCCCTCCCTTCCAGAGTTTACCACAACCCCAAGATTCATGTGTACCAATCCCATGCTTGTTTCTGTTAATTGTATGTTTTTCTGCATGAGGTTGTTTTTTTTTATGAGTATAGTTGATACAATATGTTACATTAGTTTCAAGTGTACAACTTAGTGATTTGATAAGTTTATATATTAAGTTATTAATATATGTAAATATATAAGTTATATATATGTTAATATATATAAATATATAAGTTACGTTCACCACAGGTGTAGCTACACCATCTGTCCCATTATATCACTATTACAGTATCATTGATTATATTTCTTGTGCTGTGCCTTTTATTCCTGTGACTTATTCATTCCATAACTGGAATCCTGTATCTCCCTCTCCCTCTCTCCTTCACACATTTTGTCCATCCCCAGATCCCCTCCCCCTGGCAACCATGAGTTTGATAGGTCTGATTCTGCTTCATTTGTTTATTCATTTTTGTAGATTCCATTCATGTGTAGGATTACATTGTATTTGTCTTTCTCTATATGACTTATTTTTGCTTAACATAATACCCTTTAGGTATATCCATGTTGCCTCAAATGGCACAGCCTCATCCTTTTTATGGCTGCATAATATTCCTCTGTGTATATGTGTGTGTGTGTGTGTGTGTGTGTGTGTGTGTGTGTGTGCGTGCCACATTTTCCTTATCCATTGATCTATTGATGGATATTTAGGTTGCTTCCATACCTTGGCTACTGTAAATAATGCTGCAGTAAGCATGGGGTGCATAAATCTTTTCAAATTAGTGTTTCTGCTTTCTTTGGGTAAATACCCAGTAGTGGAATTATTGGATCATATGGTATTTCTATTTTTAACTTTTTGAGAGATCTCTATAATGTTTTCCACCATGACTATACCAATTTACATTCCCATCAACAGCGCATGAGACTTCCTTTTTCTCCTACTTGCCACTTGTTATTTCTTGTCATTTTGATTTTAGCCATTTTGACAGGTGTACGATAGTATCTGATTGTTATTTTGATATGCATTTCCCTGATCATTAGTGATGCTGAGCATCTTTTCATGTTTCTGTGGGTCATCTGTAGGTCTTCCTTGTAAAAATGTCTATTCAGGTCCTCTGCCCGTTTTTAAGTTAGGTGGTTTGTGTGTTTTTTGGTGTTCAGTTGTAGAAGTATCCAATATTTTGGATATTAATCCCTCATCAGATATACCATTTGCAAATATTTTCTCCCATTCAGTAGGTTGTCTCTTTGTTTTGTTGATGGTTTCCTTTGCTGTGCAAGAGCTTTTTATTTTGATGTAGTCCCAACAGTTTTTGTTCTTACCTCTGTTTCCCTTACCTCAGGAGACATACCTAGTAACATTTTTCTAGGGCAATGTCAAAGAAATTACTGCCTATGTTTCCTTCTAGGAGTGTTATGGTTTTGTGTTTCACATTTAGGTCTTTAATCCATTTTGAGTTTATTTTTAAATTTGATATAAGAAGGTGGTTCAGGTTTATTCTTTTGCATGTCTCTGTCCAGTTTCCCCAGTACCATTTATTAAAGATACCGTCTTTTCTCCATTGTATATTCTTGCCTCCTTTGTCATAGGTTAATTGACCATATAATCGTGGGTTTATTTCTAGGGTGTCTATTCTTTTCCATTGATCTATTTGTCTATTTTTGTGCCAGTGCCATACGTTTTTGATTACTACAGATTTATAGTACATCTTGAAATATGGTATTGTGATACCTCCAGCTTTGTTCTCCTTTGTCAGGATTGTTTTTGCTATTCAGGGTCTTCTGTGGTTCCATATAAATTGTAGTACCATTTGCTCTAGATTTGTGAAAAATGCAGTTGGTATTTTGATAAAGATTGTATGGACTGTGTAAATTCCTTTGGGTAATATGAACACTTTAACAATATGAGCCCTTCCAGTTCATGAGTATGGAATATCTTTCCATTTTTTTCTGTCATCTTTAATTCCTTTCACCAGGGTTTTATAGTTTTTGGAACTGTTTTTAAATTATATGTGAAGTTTGGGGGCAAATAAATGAAAGACTAAGTAGCAAAGAGCTCTAATGTGAAAGCCATAGTTTCACTGACCAGCTAAGCTGCATGTGTTATTTATAAGGTGCCCTGGGGCAAAATTGTGACAAGGAATTCCGTCTTTTCATTCTCTCTTTGTCTATTAGTTTCTTTTCTACATAGATTATATGTACTTACATGCTACCTGGAACAAGCCAAAGCAGTCAATAAAAATAAATCTTGATTACTAGATAATCCACCATTGTGAACAGTCTACCACTCGTGTCTATCTTGGCCTGTAGCCTTGATATTCTTTTTACAGCTCTAGATCAGTGGAGGATTCAGGCACATAGGATATGTGCTCGCTAGGCTTTTATTTGAATTTTTGCATGTATCGCCTTCATTTTTAAGACAATGAGAAAATACAAATAAGTGAAAATAATAAAATGAACAATAATTATACTTCATTAATGTTACAAAATATGTCATTCCAGACTTATTTTTAAGGCCATGTATATACATACGTGAAGGAAGTATGAATAAATGATTAAATAAGAAATGAATGAATGAATAAATAACAAAGTGAGAATGTGTGTGTATGTGTGTGTATGTGTGTGTGTGTGTGTGTGTGTGTACACACACCCCACCCCCTCACCTCTTCAGACGTTCACTCAAATGCCACATTATTAGTGAGGTGCTCTCTGGCTGCCATGCACACATACATGCACACAAATACTTTGTATCTCCTTTCTTGCTTTAGTTTTCTTCTTTGCACTCAAATCAGTATTTTTTCTAGGTGTCCATCTACCCCCCTCACCGCCACCAGATTTAAAGCTCCGTGAGTACAGGATTCTCATCTGTTTATTCAACCGCTATGCCCCAAAACTTAAACCAATGCATGGCATACAATGATTGTTCAGTTGTATAGTGAATGAGGGAATATAAAAGTCTGGTTGATTCACAACTAACCTTGAGTGCCAAGCATACTGAATTTAAAGTTCAAAGGAATTTTGTGTCTGTTTCCCTTAATGGTCTAAGAAAGAGTTGTGTTTGAAGGAGGTATTTATTTATATATCTGAAAGGTGAGGGAAAGAGGAGTGAGGATCTCTGCCTTGAGGCAGATGTGCCTGCAGCGTTTGGGGGAAGACCCAGGTGGCCAGAGCTGCTCCAGCAGGGTTAGAAGGTGGTGGTAAGAGATGGAGGCAGAAGACAATAGGAGGCCCAGTCATGGAAGGCCTTAATGCGCTGATAAAGATTTATTTAATATATATGTATGTATACATATATAATATGTGTGTGTGTATATATATATATATACACATAATATATATGTATACATATATAATATTTAGGAAAATTCTCCAATGTCAACTATTCCTTGCTTAAAAATACTTGAAACACTAAAGATTATAGAAAGGCAAGTTCATTCTGAATCCCAAATAAACTTGAATTCTTGAACACAGACACATAGTCATTAAGAAGACTGTTATCTGTGAAGTAAAGGAACTTACTCCTTAATTTTTGAAGCTATATTTCTGTAGATCTAATATTAAAGATGGATTTGAGTGGCATAGGATCTAAAACTTAGATTTGGAAAGTACTTCCCTAAAATGCGAACCTAAAACATTCTAACAATCCCAATACCACTTGGCATTTTGGGATGAAGGGCAGGGAGGAGTCCTAAAGAAATCACCCTACAATCTTATGTCTTCAGTATTTTGCCACATTTAATTTTGAAGGCATTTTCTGGCATCCTTTCAGATTCTTCCACATGCCATATTTACATTAACTACACTAAGAGACATAATTATAACTTGTGGCTAATTTGTTTTTAAAAAGAAGAGAAAGAACCCACAAGAAGCATGTTAAAAATAACACTGAAAATATAATTTAAGTATTAGACTTAAACCAGTTAGTGTCAAAATACAAGCTTCCCTTCCTAAGCAAGTTTAAATCTACATCATTACAGTATGACATGATGTGTCTGAATAATAAAAGACTAAACTTTCATAAGAAGTGACCCTTAAAAAATATATCTGTTTTTCTATGTGTGTTTTATTTAAGGAAAATAGTTAACTGCACTTGACCACTTTCTATCTATATGCAATTGCACTTACAAAAAAGATTCATCATTGATTATGCTCATTCTTAAATAAACTAGTCAATAGCGGGCCTGAAATTAACAAATGAATTTTCAGATGTGGAAACAGAATAGTTTTACACCAGCATACAAAACAAAAATACTCTAGCCATTAATGTTTGGGAAGTTGTTTGAGGTTTTGAAGTGTTTTTTAAATATCCTTCTTTTTTGTTTTATCATTTTTTAATGTTTCTTTATTTTTGAGGGGGGGGGCATGCGTGGGGGAGGAGCAAAGAGAGAGAGAGAGAGAGAGACAGACAGAATCCGAAGCAGGCTTCAGGCTCCGAGCTTTCAGCACAGACCCCAACTCAGGGATCGAATTCAGAACCGTGAGATCATGACCTGAGCCAAAGTCGTGCGCTAAACCTACTGAGCCACCCAGGTGCCCCCGACTGCTTCTAAAATTATAGTGATGCCTATATGTGTGCACTTAATCAATGGAATCCCTGAAAAGTCTGGCTAACTGAAATTAGCTTATTATCAAAATGGGCTGATGAAACAATAATTATAACACTATCATGATTTTTTTATTCTTACATTAGATAATATAGAGTGTAGTTTTAGCATCAGGAGTAGAATCCAGTGATTCATCTCTGACATACAACACCCAGTGCTCATCCCAACAAGTGCCTTCCATCAACCATCTTCCCCACCTCCATCAACCCTCAGTTTGTTCTTTGTATTTAAAAATCTCTTACGGTTTGCCCCCCTCTCTATTTTTATCTTATTTTTCTTTCCTTTCCACTATGATCATCTAAGTTTCTCATATTCCATATATGAGTGAAATCATGGGATATCTGTCTTTCATCTTTCTCCAGACTGTTTTCACTTACCATAATACCCTCCAGCTCCATCCATGTTGCTGCAAATGGCAAGATTTCATTCTTTTTCATCATTGAATAGTATTCCAGTGTGTGTGTGTGTGTGTGTGTGTGTGTGTGTGTGTGTGCATGTGAATACACATCTTCTTAATCCATTCAGCAGTTGATGGACATTTGTGCTCTTTCCAAAGTAGCTCTTTGGAGCTACTGTTGATAGCACTGCTATAAACATTAGGGTGCATGTTCTTCTTGAAATCAGCACTCCTGTTTCTTTTGGATAAATTCCTAGTAGAGCAGTTCCTGGGTCATAAGGTAGCTCTATTTTTAATTTTTTGAGGAACCTCCGTACTGTTTTCCAGAACAGTTGCACCAGTTTGCATTCCCACAAAAAGTGCAAGAGGGTTCCACTTTCTTTGCATCTTTGCCAACATCTGCTGTTTCCTGAGTTGTTAATTTTAGCCATTCTGACAGGAGTGAGGTGGTATCTCAGTGTGGTTTTGATTTGTATTTCCCTGATGATGAGCGAAGTTAAAGCATCTTTTCATGTGTCTGTGATCTGGATGTCTTCTTTGGAAAGTGTCTATTCATGTCTTCTGCCCATTTCTTCACTGGGTCATTTGTTTTTTGGGTGTTGATTTTGATAAGTTCTTTATAAATTTTGGATACTAACCCTTTATCCAATATGTCATTTGCAAATATCTTCTCCCATTCCATCGTCTGCATTTTAGTTTTGTTGATTGTTTCCTTTGCTGTGTAGAAGCTTTTTATCTTGATGAGGTCCCAATAGTTCATTTTGTGCTTTTATTTCTCTTGCCTTCAGAGACATGTCAAGAAAGAAGTTGCTGCAGCTGAGATCAAAGAGGTTGCTACTTGTTTGCTCCTGTAGGATTTTGATGCTTTCCTTCTCACATTTAGATCTTTCATCCATTTGAATTTTGTGTGTGTGTGTATGATGTAGAAAGTGGTCCAGTTTCACTCTTCTGCATGGTACTGTCCCATTATCCCAGCACCATTTGCTAAAGAGACTGTCTTTTTTTCTATTGGATACTCTTTCCTGCTTTGTCAAAGATTAGTTGACCATATATTTGTGGGTCCATTTCTGGGTTCTCTATTCTATTCCATTGGTCTATGTGTCTGTTTTGTGCCAATACCATACTGTCTTGATGATTACAGCTTTGTAATACAGGTTCTGCTTTGGTTTTATTTTTCAACATTACTTTGGCTATTAGGAGTCTTTTGTGGTTCTATACAAATTTTAGGATTGTTTTTTCTAGCTCTGTGAAGCTAGAATAGCTGGTGCTATTTTGAGTGGGATTGCATTGAACATGTAGATTGCTTTGGGAAGTATCAACATTTTAACAAAATTTGTTCTTCCAATCCATGAGCATGGAATGTTTTTCCATTTCTTTGTGTCTTCCTCAATATCTTTCATAAGCTTTCTATAGTTTTCAGTGTACAGATCTTTTACGTCTTTGGTTAGGTTCATTTGTAGGGATTTTAAGTTTTTTGATTCAATTGTGAATGGGATCAGGTCCCTGATATCTCTTTCTGTTGCTTCATTATTGGTGTATAGAAATGTGACCAAGTTTTGCACATTGATTTTATATCCTGTGACTTTACTGAATTCCTGTATTAGCTTGAGCAGTTTTTTGGTGGAGTCTTTGGGTACTCCATTTAGAGTACTATGTCATCTGCAAAGAGTGGAAGTTTGACTTCTTATTTGCCAGTTTGGATTCTATTTATGCCTTTATTTCATTTTTTTGTCTGATTGCTGAGGCTAGCACTTTGAACACTATGTTAAACAACAGTGGTGAGAGTGGATATCCCTGTCGTGTTCCTGATCTCAGGGGGAAAGCTCTCAGTTTTTCCCCATTGAGGATGATATTAGCTGTGGGACTTTCATATATGGCTTTTATGATGTTAAGGTGTGTTCCTTCTATCCTAACTTTCTTGAAGGTTTTTATTAAGAAAGGATGCTGTATTTTGTCAAATGCTTTTTCTGCATCTATTGACAGGATCATATGATTTTGATCCTTTCTTCTATTAATGTGATGTATTATGTTGATTGACTTGTGAATATTGAACCAGCCCTGCAGCCCAGGAATAAATCACACTTGATCATGGTGAAAATAATTCTTTTGATGTACTGTTGAATTCAGTTTGCTAATATCTTGTTGAGAATTTTTTCATCCATGTTCATCAGGGATATTAGTCTATAACTCTCCTTTTTAGTGGGGTCTTTAGTTTGGAAATCAAGGTAATGCTGGCTTCATAGAATAAGTCTGGAAGCTTTCCTTCCATTTCTATTTTTTGGAACAGTTTGAGAAGAATAGATGTTAACTCTGCTTTAAACGTCTGGTAGAATTCCCCTGGGAAAACACCTGGCCCAGAACTCTTATTTGTCAGGAGATTTTTGATAACTGATTCAATTTCTTCACTGGCATTGAGTCTGCTCAAATTTTCTATTTCTTCCCATTTGAATTTTGGTAGTATGTGAGTGTCTAGTAATTTGTTCATTTCTTCCATACTGTCCAGTTTGTTGGCATATAATTTTTCATAGTATTCTATAATAATTGTTTGTATTTCTGTGGTGTTGTGATCTCTCCTCTTTAATTTGTGATTTTATCTATTTGTGACTTCTCCCTTTTCTTTTTGAGAAGTCTGGCTAGAGGGTTATCAATTTTGTTTATTCTTTCAAAAAACCAGCTCTTGGATACATTGATCTGTTCTACTGATTTGTTGTTTGTTTGTTTTTGGATTCTATAGTGTTTATTTCTGCTATAATCTTTATTATTTTTCTTCCGTCTTTGGGCTTTCTTTGTTGCTGTTTTTCTAGGTCCTTTAGGTGTGA
The DNA here is from genome assembly GCF_018350195.1 of Panthera tigris. Lineage (NCBI taxonomy): Eukaryota > Metazoa > Chordata > Mammalia > Carnivora > Felidae > Panthera > Panthera tigris. Next base: position 99,404,854 of record NC_056663.1, on the reverse strand, counting down.
GGTTTGGTTGTGTATTTGGGACTTTTCTTACTTCTTGAGATAGGCCTGAATTGCAATGTATTTTCCTTTTAGGACTGCCTTTGCTGCATCCCAAAGGGTTTGGACTGTCATGTTTTCATTTGCATTTGCTGTCATATGTTTTTTATTTTCTTCTTTAATTTCCTGGTTGAACCATTCATTCCTTAGTAGGATATTCTTTAACCTCCACATATATGGGGCTTTCCAGAATTTTTCTTGTGGTTGATTTCAAGTTTCATAGCATTGTGATCTGAAAATATGCATGGTATGGTCTCAATATTTTTATACTTGTTGCAGGATGTTTTGTGACCCAGTATGTGATCTGTTTGGAGAATGATTCACGTGCACTCAAGAAGAATGTGTTCTGCTGTATTAACATGAAAAAATTGTAAGTATATCTGTTAAATCCATCTGGTCCAATGTATCATTCAGAGCTGTTTCCTTATTTATTTTCTGCCTAGATGGTCTGTGCATTGATGTAAGCGGAATATTAAAGTCCCATACAATCATGGCATTATTAATAAGTTTGCTTATGTTTGTGATTCATTGGTATAGATATATATATATATATATGTATACGTATATATATATATATATGTACGTATACATATATATATATACACACACATATATATATATATACGTATACGTATATATATATATATATATGTATATATATACACACACATACATTTGGGTTCTTCCATGTTAGGGGCATAAACATTTACAATTGTTAGCTCTTCTTGATGGTTAAACCCCTTAATTATGATATAATACCCTTTTCCCTCTTGTTACAGTCTTTGTTTTAAAATTGAGTTTGTGTGATATAATATGGCTACTCCAGCTTTCTTTTGACGTCAATTAGCATGATAGATGGTTCTCTATCCCCTCACTTTCAATCTGCAGGTGTCTTCTGGTCTAAAATGAGTCTCTTATAGGCAGCATATAGATGGATCTTGGGTTTTTATCTATTCTGATACCCTATATCTTTTGATTGGGGCATTTAGTCTATTTACAATCAGAGTGATTATTGAAAGATACGAATTTAGTGTCATGGTGTTATCTGTGGGTTTTGTGCTGATGGTGACCTCTCTGGCCCTTTGTTGTCTTTGCTGCTTTCCAATCACAGAATCCCTTTTAGGATCTCCTGCAGGGCTGGTTTAGTGGTCATTAACTCCTTTAGTTTTTATTTGTCTGGGAAAGCCTTTATCTCTCCTATTCTGAATGACAGCTTTGGTGGATAAAGGATTCTTGGCTGCATTATTTTCCTATTTAGCACATTGAATATTTCCTGCCATTCCCTTCTGGCCTGCCAAGTTTCAGTGGACAGGTCTGCTACTACCCTTATGTGTCTGCCTTTGTAGGTTATGGCCCGTTTTTCCCTAGCTGCTTTCAGAATTCTCTTTTTTTTTTTTTTTTTTTTTTTTTTTGCCAGTTTCACTATGACATGGCATGGTGTTGACCTGTTTTTTGTTGATTTTGAAGAGAGTTCTTTATTCCTCTTGGACTTGGATGCCTGTTTCCTTCCCTAGATTAAGGAAGTTCTCAGCTATAATTTGTTCAAATAAACCTTCTGCCCCTTCTCTTGCTTTTCTACTTCTGGATCTCCAATGATACAGATATTGTTTCATTTTATGAAATCACTTAGCTCTCTAATTCTCCCTTCATGATCTAATATTTCCTTCCCCTATTTTTTTCCAGCTTCATCAGTTTCCATAATTATATCTTCTATTTCACCTATTCTTTCCTCTGCTTCTTCCATCCTCATTGTCACTGTACCTAGTTTATTGTGCATCTCATTTATAACATATCTTAATTCATTGTGACTATTTCTTAGGACTTTCCTCTGTGCAGCAATAGATTCTCTGCTGTCTTCTATGCTTTTTTCAAGCCCAGCTATTAGTCTCACCACTGTTATTCTAAATTCTTGTTCAGATATATTGTTTGAATCTGTTTTGAGCAATTCTCTGGCTGTCATTTCTTTCTGGAATTTCTTTTGAGGAGAATTCTTCCATTTTGTCATTTTGGCTAGGTTTCTGTCTCTTGCATGTTTTAAAATCTTGTTATGTGTCCTGAACCTGTGAGTACTACTATATTAAAAAAGGGTCATACACTGTCCCAGGCCTGGCATTTTAGGAAGTGTTTTTGGAATGTGTTGCGTGCACTCTGTTGTTGCATTTTGGCTGCTCTATCCCACTGGTCAGTCCTCTGCAAGGCTTCTCCTTGCTTGTTGTGGCAGAGTGTTTGGACCTTCCACCAGGTTGCTTTGATTTGTTCATTGATATAACTCTGGAAAAAAGGAAAGGGCAAGAGGGCAGCCTGATCTCATACAGGAGAAAAATGAAAGGGGAGAAAAGAAGACCAAGCAGAGAATCAAAAGAACTATACAGTTAGTACAGAGAGAGAGAAAGGAAAATAAAGAAGATACAGAAAAGATGTAAAAAGAATAGAGTAAAAATGCCTGGTTAAACAAACAAAGCAGAAAAAAATATGTTTACCAAAAACAAATCAGAAACTATAAGCCTGATTCCAAAGGAAAAAAAGAAGAACATAGGAAGAGAAAAGAAAAGGGAACAGAAGAGAAGAAGAGAAGAACAAAGAGACAAATAGACAAACAGAGGAACACAAAAACAGTTGTCTGTTGGTGCCTGGGACTGGTGGCAGCACTGGTCTGGAGGAGAGGCTGACTGCATTTTATCAGTCAGTCTCACTCCAGTAAACAAGCAGTTACCAGGCACGGAGGGGAGCGGTTTGGTGTAAGCAGGTCTCACCTCCACTGGGGGCCGCCATCCTGTTCTCTGAAGCCCCACCATGTTGTTGTTGGGGAGAAAAATGGAGACACTCCAATCTCTCCTCCCAGACTGGGTGTCTCAAACCACACTGTTCTTGCAGCCCTCACAGAGTAGTGCAGGCCATCAGCCTGCCCAACTCCACAGTCTCCTGCACCTTCTAGACACTTGGCTGGGATTCAAAACCCTATGTCTTAAGGGGCCTGCACCCTGTGGACCCTGTTCTGGTGTAGTGCCCCTCAGCCCTGCTGATAAAAAGCCTTTGGCTGGCTCTTGCAGGGTCATTTGTCCTTGAAGAGGCAATAAACCCTCTTCCCACAGTGCTCAAGGAAGGGGACTGTTCTCTCCCAGTGTGTCCCTGAGATTGCTACAGTGCCCCGGGGCAGCTCCCTCCCCCACAGGCACACATGCAGGGCCAGCTCAGGTTAGAAGAAAGTCATGCACTTTGGGACCTCTGAGCTTCAGCTCCTAAGGCTGTTTGCAAAATAGAAACTGGTACTGTCCATATTTCTTGTTCCATGGTCCAGAGTGGTTTTCCTTGATACTGAAGCCCTCTGTCTTTCTCTTCCTTTTGCCTCTCCACAGAAGGGGTTCCCTCCCCTCCGTGCCTATGCCATTTTCTCTCCCCCAGTTCACATACACGAACCTCCATCCTGCCAAGCTGTTCCCCTCCTCCTGTGGAGATCTTTCTGCCACTCTGCAGATTGATTTCCTGGGTGTTCCAAGTGATCTGACCTCAATACACCTGTGTTTGAGGGACAAAGAAAATCCCAGTCCCCCTACTTCTCTGTTATTTTAACTCCTTCAACACTATCATGGTTTTTAAGCAGCTGTACATAGTGCAGCATAAAGATGCATGTAGTTGTATGTAGTGAAAATGCATATAAATTGTGTAGACAGCACAAGTGTCTTCTCCTTAAAAGAAATTAAAGTTCAGGGTTCTGAGTTCTTACAAGAAAACTAAAAATAACTTCATCTTTATCTTTAAAAAGAATTTAAGTAGGCCCCTTTTTTTTGTTTTCTCAGATCCATAATAAGGAACTCAGGGTATCAAATGATCAGTGATAATGACCATTACATTAGTTAAAAGTTGGTATGTGTTGGGGCGCCTGGGTGACTCAGTTGGTTAAGCGTCTGACTCTTGATTTCAGCTCAGGTTATGACCTCACAGTTTGTGATTTTGAGCCCTAATGGTACAGATCCTGCTTGGGATTCTCTTTCTCCTTGTCTCTCTGCCCCTCCCCTGCTCTCTCTCTCTCCCTCAAAATAAATAAATACACTTTTTTTAAAAAGTTGGTATGTGTAAAAATTTATAGACCATATGAAGGAAATTTTTAAGACAAACTAAATATTCTTAAGTGAAATGTGATGTCAATAAAGGCACGTGGCTGGAATTAAAATCTTCCAGGTTAAAAAGTAAAATGAAATTCAACTAAATAAAAGTGAAAGGCTCTTTCTTACCAGGACCCTCAAATGGATGGATGAGAACATTTTGTGTAAAAAGAAGCATTCTTAAAATTGTACATTTAGGAAGGCTGCTCTATATGGATGTTGGGGCGACATACAGTGCAAGCAGTAGCTCATGTTAAGACAGGCCCTTCCCCCTCCGTATCCATCTGCACATCACCCACTGAGTAGTTGATATGGTGTTTGAATAATTTATATCAGCTCAAGAGTTAAACTTGACTGCTCTAAGGATAAATGTATTCCCTCACACACCCGCCATTGAATCATTTAGGTATGAAAATGTGTGCCAATTCTGACCAAAGAGATGTGAGGAAAAGTTTCCTGCAGATTTCTGGAAAGGTTTTCCTCAAAGATAAAAATGGGAAGCTCCGCCCTTTCTCCCACCGTCCACAAAGAATGAAGCCTAAACTCCAGTGTCACTGTTGACAATAACCAGGAGGTCATTCAACCTTAGGAGAAAACCACATTGCTGGTAACCAAGTGAAAAGGTAAGAATAGAATCCAGAATTGTTTATATTTGAGCTCCACAATGAACTAATCCTAAAGCCAGGCCTACTCCTGGAATACTAGTCATATGAGTTAAGAAGTGCCTTTTACTGTTTAAATCCATTTGATTTGCATATTTCTTGCATTTTCAGGCATGGTAACGGATAAAGGACTCAGTATATATTTGGCTCCAGGGTAGAACTAAGCATGAGCTGCCAGTACTACAACCCATAAGAAAGACAGTCATAGTCATAGTTTAAAAATGTATATATATATATATATATAATCTTTAAAATGAAGAACGTGAAGGCATGTTTTCATTCTTCTCTGTAGACAGTCTTAGAAAGCCACTTAAAATGGCAGCTGCCATTTGATCCTTAAGTGACTAGGACCTCTGTGAGTACCTCCTACCTGGGATTTGGTATGCAGATTCAACCTCTAATCTGGATTACAGGGAGAATTTCACAGTGCGAATTTTGAACTCTGCTTGGGAACCTCTTTGAAGATCAGCCAGAAGATGATGGAAGTGCAAATAACATGGAGAAGCTCACAGCTGCCCTTCTGTAGTTCATGCTGAGCCGGCAGTCATTCTCCCAACATGACAGAAGTCAGATTACCCTGAGCATCAGCCTTTTACAGGTTATTATGTTCTCATCTTCAAAATGCACTAATCCCCCCCTTCTATTTTTTTCTGAATTTTACAGCAGGAAATGCTAAAATTATGATTTCCTTTTAAGAAGTATACATGAATCTTACTAAGAAGGAAGTTGGGGGGGGGTTGTTTGTTTTTTTTGTATTTTGGGTAGCAACCAAAATAAATGGTTCTACGAGAGTCAACATTTTCTATTTTGTTTTGCGTTATGTACAGATGCTTGGTTATAATTTCTATTAAGTGTAAGTCTCATAATGGCTTTCTTTAAGGAAATATTGTACATTTTTTGGCCCAATTTGAACATAGGTTCCTTTTGGCATGAATAAAAATACACTTTTATTAATGCATGTTTAAGTGTTTTTATGAATACAAATTTTCTCAAAAATTGCTTCATTTCTAAGGCTGAGATTGTTTGAGTGCTGAAACCTATTGAGTAGTCACAGTGGACCATGCTTAGCAAGTGTAAATATAGAGTAATTTAAGTCTAATGAAATTAAAATGAATCATAATTAAATACAAGTCAAATTAAATTTTCAAGTAATTTCCATTACCAAGAGGAATGTCTTTTTTTACTTATACCCCATATTAAAAACCAAATTAGTCCCTTCAATGTATGCTATAAAACAGAAAACAACAATTTAAAAATCAATATTCTTGCTATTAATACAAACATCATGATAACAAATGATCCCCTTAAAATACAAAGACAAAAATTAACTATTTTTATAAATAAAAATGACTTTGCACACACACTCAGGTTTCAGTGACAGAAAATGAACAGGTTTCTATTTGTACTTTCTTTTAAGAATTGATTATCAAAGGCCAAATTGAACAAAAATTATTGTACGTAAGAAAAGTCAACTAAAGTATGTAATCACATTTGTTTCTGTTAAGCTTTTTTTTTTCTTCTCACAGCACAGAACATGGGACTTCATTAAATCTCAGCATTTACATATTCATGTAAGTAATTTTTTTCATTATGAGTTACTAGTTCATATCATCATCTTGTTTGGGGTGGAGGCAAGTGTCAGCTCTTTAAAGTACCTAGGCATTATCTCTCTTTCATTAAAATACATTTTTACAATTCTACATAATCAGTACTATTACCTCCAGTTCCATTAAATACCAGAAAAAAAGCACCCGAAGAGCTATTTTGCATTATAATATTTATTTCTAATGTACAAAAACACAGACTCTATATATATGAAAAATAAATATTAACCACAACCAATTTTATGTTTCCTCTTTTACTAATAATTAAAAGTAGCATTTTGCAGGGCCACCCGGGTGGCTCAGTCGGGTAAGTGTACGACTTCGGCTCAGGTCATGATCTTGTGGTCCGTGAGTTCGAGCCCTGCATCAGGCTCTGTGCTGACAGCTCAGAGCCTGAAGCCTGTTTCAGATTCTGTGTCTCCCTATCTCTCTGCCCCTCCCCTGCTCATGCTCTGTCTCTCTCACTCTCAAAAATAAATGTTAAAAAAAATTTTTTTTAAATAGTAGCATTTTGCATATCAATCCATTTATCTTAAGAAAACTGAGATATATAGGTAAAATACAATGAAACAATCTACATTTTATAGGGCATTATTCATCATCTTGTTAAAACTTAATAAGAATAAAAACGATAATTTGGTTATACATGAAGCCAGTGTTAGCGTCCTGCTCTGAGTCTTGTTCTGCCAGGATTGGTTAAGGGTCTCACCCATCATTGACCACAGGGCCACCTTCTCACCTGCATGGGGAAGAGCTAGAATATTCTCTAGCTGGAATATTCTCCAGGTGAAACAAATTACCTCATACTGCTATCAAATCTCCATGTATCTGATTAATGCCACACACTCTCCAAATGACTGAAGCAGTTTAGAGTTGTGCACACATGTATTTCCAACCCCACGAACAAATCAAATGCACTACTTAATTGTTTAATTTTTTTTTAAATCAAAAACATATGGGCACTATGGAGAAAATATGCATAAATGAAAACATAAGAAAACATCAGCCATTTGTGGGGCTTATACCTTATTAGGTATATATTGGGACATACCTTATATTATATAAAGTATATTATATATATTATATTTATTATAATATATATTATGTGTTACATATATTATATAAGGGGACATTTTGAAAAAAAAATAGATGCTCAATAAGCACGTGAAAATATGCTCAATCTCATTCTGTTAAGAAATAAGATAACCTTCCATATTAATGAAATTTTTTAAACTTTATGAAATACAGTGTTGGATGCACAGTTATGCATAAATGCATGTAATAAGTATACTCATTTCAAAATTTTTTTAAATAACAAAAAATGAGGGAAAGCAATTGGTTAAAATTTTTCCCTTCTTTCATTTCTGTGTTTCTTCTTTCCTGTACTGTAAAGCTTTCTTTCCTCTCATTCATCAAATATTTAGCAGAATGCTTATTCTGTGTCAGGTATAATGTAAACTCATAAGGAGTCCTTAAAAAATTTTACATAGTACCCAATTTTTTTTTAAGTTTATTTATTTATTTTGAGAGAGAGACAGACAGCAAGAGCAGGGGAGAGAGAGAGAGAGAGAGAGAGAGAATCCCAAGCACAGTCCCCGCTCAGTACAAAGCCGGACTCAGGGCTTGATCCCACAATACTGGGATCATGACCTGAACTGAAATCAAGAGTCAGATGCTTAACTGAATGAAGCACCCAGGTGCCTCCCCCTTTTTTTTTAATTTTGAATTGTTTTTAATTTCAAAAAGATCACCTCAGCTTCAGTGTGATTAACAGATTTGAGGAAACTGATAATGATAAGAGGACAGAAATAATGGACATGGGAAGAGCAGTTATACAAAATCAAATCTCAGGATATTTTATAGATAATAAAAAGAATAAAATAGATAAAATACATATTTTTTTTCAGGAAGGATAACAAAAATGTTCATATTAATTACTTTTAGTGAAAGGGAATACAAATTAAGGAAACTGGACAAAAGTAGACATTTTATTTCTTTTAGTTTCTGTATTGCTCACATTCTTATGATGGTTTATATAACTTACTTTTTTTGAGAGAGTATGTGCACACGCAGGTGGGGAAGGAGCCGAGAGAGTAGGAGAGAGAGAATCCTAAGCAGTCTCCACCCAGTGGACCGTAGGGAGCTGGACGTGGGGCTCCATTCCACTTTCCTGGGATCATGACCTCACGACCTGGGCCTAAATCAACAGTCAGACGCTTAACCAACCAACTGAGCCACAAAGGTGCCCCTAAACTTTTACAATTTTTTAACAGAATTAACTAGCTTAAGATTACAGGCTATTTTGATTTTTTTAATGTAGTATAAATTAAAAGTAATTATAATTACCATTTAAAATGTTTTCTCCAATTTATGTTGTTCTTATAATTTGTCTCAAAATATTTTATAATTTTTTAAATGTTGTGATGCTCTTTTGTTAGGCTTCCTCTTCTTCTGTAAATTTATTTTTCCTAATAAATAAAGAATTAGGAAACACAGTTGGTGAGATATAATTTACACTAAAACAAAAAAACAAAACTAAAAAGCAGGAATTTTTATTTCAGTTCCCTTACAATTTATTGAGTTATCCATGTCCGCTGCCTATTTACCCTCAAAACAGGGCATATCTTTTTGCAAGAATTTGATTTTGCACAGTCCCTATAGTTCCGCACTTCAGAATCACATTCTGAGTTAATTTGCTTGCAAACAAGCCAAGATGATGCAATCAATATTTTTAGTGCATTCTATTACACTCGAATAAAGAGGCTTGAAATGAGACGAATTGCCAAACCAAAGTGTCTTGTTTGGTAAAAGACAAATAAGAAAAGGCATAAGGCCATCTTCAACAATCCTTGCAGACCGTTAATGGGATTGTTTTGGCTGTGTAAAATTAGTTTCATACAAGATTTGTCTTTTTGTGATTGGCTTATATAACTTAGTATAACGTTTCAAGTTTCATCCATGTTGTAACAAGTGTCAGAATTTCCTCCCTTCCTAAGGCTGAATAGTATTCCATTGAATGTATATACCACTCATATCCATTCATCTGCAGAAGGGCACTTGGGTCGCGTCCACCTTTTGGCCATTGCAAACGATGCGGCTATGAACGTGGGTGTGCAAGGATCTGTCCGAGTCCCTGCTTTCATTTCTTTTGGGTATAGGTCCAGCAGTGGAATTGCTGAATCATATGTCAACCCTGTGTTTAATTTTTTGAGGAATGTGATGTTTAAAAAGATACATTTTGTGTTATGTTTTCTTTACCACAATAAAAAACAAAAGCAGGAACAATTAATTTCAGCTGGATGTAAAGATTCTTATCTCCCAGCAAGCCCACAGACTGTGCAGCAGAGAATCTCTGACAAGTCAAGCAGCCTGACTCTCCCCTTCACACACAATCCATACTGACTCTTCTGCGTCCGGACTTGTACATCTTTCAGTTCCCTGATCTTTACATTATACCCGTCTTCCCATCCCAACAGGATGTGTGTCCTAATGCAAAGCCAGCCACTTTTGGACATAGAAAGGGTCTTCAGACCCAAGTAGTTTATACTGTTTTCTCAGATTCAAAATAGTTTAGAGGCCAGAAAACCTGGGTCCAATTTCTCCCTCTGCCATTTACCCAAATTGTAAATGTTTTTATTCAAGGACACCTACGTGGCTCAGTTGGTTAAGCGTCTGACTTTAGGTCATGATCCCCTGGTTGGGGAGTTTGAGCCCCGCATCCGGCCCTGTGCTGACAATCCAGAGCCTGGAGCCTGCTTTGAATTCTGTGTCTCCCGCTCTCTCTGTCTCTCCCCTGTTTGCACTCTGTCTTGTTCTCTCTCAAAAATAAGTTAAAAACATTAAAAATAAAATAATTTTTTATTTACTGTTTGTTCATTTATTCATTTTTTAAAAAATGTATTGAGCGTCACTATGCCAGGCGGTAAAAATGCAAAGAGATTATGTCATAAATCCTCTGTCAAAAAGTTTATATAGTTACTTGGGCAAGAATAGCCGCCTAATACCCTTCGCAGGGATAAAGTAAATAACTTTTTAAAAGTAATCCATGGAAAAGGGCTTTGTATATTCTCAAGCATTAAGTGCATGAAGTGTTATTAGTATTACTCACACTGGCTGCCTGTTACACTTAGGATACTCTCAAATCCACATAAAAAATTAGAGATTTTACTGTAAAGTAAAAAAAAAAAATACCATTCCTTCTATATACAGCAAAAAGAAAAACAATAAAAAGTTATGACACGTAATGATATCTTTTAACATTAGAACTCTAGTCCAGTTTAAACATTTTGCTTATCCAAATTTTGTTTCCTTTCCATGAGCCACATACTTGTATTTACCGATGACTTTCAAGGCATATTTACATAAAGAGAAGGTCTGCATAGCTTTCTCTACCTTTAATTAAAAAATGAGAATGGGGATACCTGGGTGGCTCTGTTGGTTAAGCATCTGACTTTGATTCAGGTTATGATCTAATAGTTCTTGGGTTCGAGCCCTGCAGTGGTGCTGACATCTTAGAGCCTGAAGCCTGCTTCAGGTTCTGTGTCTCCCTCTCTCCGACCCTCCCCTGCTCACGCTCTGTCTCTCTGTCTCTCAAAAATAAATATTAGAAAAAAAATTTTTTTAATGAGAACAGCATTTAAAAAACTAAGAGAGGAAATAATCCCTGCTTTACGAGGACATTTAACATGTGAGAAGAGGTCCTACAGGCAACCGTCTGTGGGTATACCTTAAATGACCTAATACATCAAAGAGCTGAATAAATAGGGTGTGTTTAATGATAATAATGCTGATTCAATTAGACATCATTTCTCATTCTTCATTAATTTCTGATAAATAAATTTTCCTGTCTCTTTTTTCTATTCAGTCTTAGGTTAAATGGGAATGCTACTTGCATGCTAATTATCAGCAGTTAGATGCCCCAGTTTTCTTAGTATCAGGTACTCCATTAACAATGCAAAAATAGGGGTGCCTGGGTGGCTCAGTGGGTTAAGCGTCTGACTGCAGCTCAGGTCGTGATCTTGGGGTTTGTGAGTTTGAGCCCTGTGTGGGGCTCTGTGCTGACAGTTGGGAGCCGGAGCCTGCTTGGGATTCTGTATCTCCCTCTCTCTCTGCCACTTCCCCACTCATGCTCTGTCTCTCAAAAATAAATAATTTTTTTTAAATGCAAAAATAAACCAGCACTGGTCTCTATTGAAGTGAAAGAAAACAAAAATATTTTATCCTGGTTACTACATTGTTAGCAAATAAAGATGCCTTGCCACTGAAAAAATTACAAGCCAGGATGAAACATTGTAACTAGTCATATATTGGATCAGCTGGTAAGGTAAGATGGGAAAGCAGTTGGGGAAAACCAAATGTCAGTAGCATCTTTCAACAGAGAAATTTAGAGAGGAATTTGCTACTTGGTTTCAGTTTCAGAAATTAACAAGGTTATTTGGAATGATCATCAGGATGTCTGTATTAAAAACAATAAAATGTGTATTAGTCATGATGAGTGTTAAAATGTATACTCATTCATTGAATAAATGTCTCATGAGACTGGGAACTCAGGGAGGTTTCATAGAGAAAGGGATACACATATTGAAATGAAAGGAGAATTAACATTGGCAAAGTCAGAAGAGTGAGAGTGTGACAAGTATATACATAGTAGCAAGTACAATGCATGAGAAAAGCAAGAAGAGACATATTTTAGGAGGAATTCAGTATTTGAATATTAAAGTTATATTAAAGCTGGAAAGTTATCAGAGCAGATCAAGGAGCTTGCACAGAGTGTATTATGCTAAGTGAAATAAGTCAGAGAAAGACAAATACCATATGATTTCAATCATATGTGGAATTTAAGAAACAAAACAGATGAATATAGGAGAAGAGAGGAAAATAAGATAAAAGAGTGGGAGGCAAACCATAAGAGATTCTTAAGTACAGAGAACTGAGGGTTGCTGGAGGGGTGTTGGGGGAGGGGATGGGCTAAATGGGTGATGGGCATTAAGGAGGGCACTTGTTGGGATGAGCACTGGGTGTTATATGTAAGCGATGAATCACTAAATTCTACTCCTGAAACCAATATTACTCTATATGTTAGTAAATAGAATTTAAATAAAAACTTAAATAAAAACAAAACAAAAAGAGTATGCAATATCTAAGGAGTTTCAACTTCTTCCCGAAACAATACAAATGTCCCAAACGTTTTAGCCCAGAATGGCTTCAAGGGTTACAAAAAGAGTAAGATGATAATTGTGTTCTTTCTAACGATTTTTGAAATGCACCTGCTAATCCAAAACCGGGAGCCCTAAATTGTGATAACATTTCAGTGTCCTGTGGAGATGGTTGTGTCAGAGGTATTGTGTTTGGAAACTGAGTGTGTCTTTATCTCTAAAATAAAGAATTCGCATCAGAAAAGAAGTCACTCCTCCCACCACATAGACAGGAAGAAACTGCAGGATGGAAAGAGAAGCCAGATACGCACTTATTAGAGCTGGTTACAAGAAAAGCCACGGAAAGGTGAAGATGTCTCTCCAGACATGTGTCTGACACGTGGTAGGTGTTTAATGAGTACTTGCTCACTGAACAGTGCAGTGGTACAGACTGCGGAAAGGGGAAATTACAGAGGAGAAGTTGAATGCTGTGTCATAGAGTGAGGTTGCAAACACTAAAGGAATGGTTTTACAAGGAGGAAGAACCGAAAAAGAGAAAGGAGTACTAAAAGACAGCTGGAGGGAAAGGAAATGTGTAATTGTGATTTATTCTTAGAGTAGCAAAGTCCTAGTAAAAAAAAAGAGAACATTGAGTAAATTTAAGAGAGGCTATAAACCAGCTGCAGTACACAGAAGGAAGCATGAAATAAAGCTGCATGGTACACAAGAGCCCTGAAGGGCAGGACTGGCTTCCCTGAAAACTTAGCAAGGAGGAGTTGGTGTCTAAAATGAAGCAGATCTGAAAAATGTAATTATCTGTTTGGGTTTAATGTAAACGCATGCGAGTCCGTTCTTCAATTTTTCCATGAGGAGATTAAATAAATGTCAAATAACCAGTTTGGGTTGGAAGTCCAAACTTAAGAACCTTAATCAGACTGTGTCCCAAGTAGAAATATTTTAATCTGGATACACTTATAGGCAGACTGACTTCATATTTTATTATGAAGCACCCTAGCTCTACTACCCAAAGAGGCCACAAAGCCAGCCTGAGCAGTCAATTTTGAGGCTGAGAATAAGGAACTCCCTCACTTCCCACCTTATGCAGGTATAAGAACCACAAACAGACAATGGCACTGACAGGAAGGATGGACAGAGAGGAGAAAACATTTTCTGAATAAGGATAATTCTTGAGAACTGTAAAACCTCATATTTCGATTTTATAATATGGAAACCAGCTCTGTGTCTAAAATAAAATAGCAACCACCGAGATGACTTGTCGAATGGATTCCTTCTTTCCTTAGAATTTTTTACTATCTTCTTTTTAGGGAAATTCAAATATTAATGTTATCATTGTTTCTATTATGATCCTTTGTCAACTAAGGTTTATCAAGCACATATTATAACTATGTGTTCATAAACTTTCATTACCTTATTTCATCTTTATAATTTTCACATAAAGTAAATATTAGTATTATTCCCATTTCAGCTGAGACAAAACTCCACTTCTATTAACCTCAGCACCCACATCATTAAATCTAATTATGGACTACTTCCTTTTTGCTACTTACTTAACTTGCTCTCTTGCAAGAGGGATTGGATTGGATTTCATCGTTGTAATCATTGGAGGGCAAAGGCAAGGTGGCTGGACATAAATAGATTTATTGACCATCAACTTTGCACCAGACATCACATGGATGCTTTCCATACTGTATTTCACTTGATGTCAACAACAATCCAAGGAAATTACCAGAACTTACTATATTGCCCAAGGAAACTGATTTTGTGAGTGTGTCAGTTGCTTCAGACCCATCAGTTACTAACAATAGAACTGAAATGTGAGGAAATACTTTACTCCAAATCCCGCCGGTAGAACTATTGATTTATATATTTTCTCCCAAATTAATATTATATATATGTTTCTATCTAGTATTAAAATAAATATGTACTCCTTAATATTCTAAGTCTGTATACATTGATTAGATTTGCCTGTTTTTTAATGTTTTTCTCTAACTACGTTGGTGGATTTCCTCCATACCCTGACACCATCTCATTCTCTATAGTTACCAGATACATTTATCTCTTTTACATCCTGTCTTGCTTTCCAAGAGTGACCAGAACAAGAAACTTCTTTTAGACAAAGAAATGATACATTTGTAAAGAATTGACAAGACAAAGGACTGGAGGTAGTAAATCGTGAAGTAGTAACTAGGAAGATAAGGCTTAATTTTTTTTTAATATGAAATTTATTGTCAAATTGGTTTCCATACAACACCCAGTGCTCATCCCAACAGGTGGCCTCTTCAATGCCCATCACCCCCTTTCCCCTCCCTCCCATCCCCCATCAACCCTCAGTTTATTCTCAGTTTTTAAGAGTCTCTTATGTTTTGGCTCCCTCCCTAACCTTTTTTTTTCTTCCCCTCCCCCATGGTCTTCTGTTAAGTTTCTCAAGATCCACAGAAGAGTGAAAACATATGGTATCTGTCTTTCTCTGTATGACTTATTTCACTTAGCATCACACTCTCCAGTTCCATCCACGTTGCTACAAAAGGCCATATTTCATTCTTTCTCATTGCCAAGTAGTATTCCATTGTGTATATAAACCACAATGTCTTTATCCATTCATCAGTTGATGGACATTTAGACTCTTTACATAATTTGGCTACTGTTGAAAGTGCTGCTATAAACACTGGGGTACAAGTGCCCCTATGCATCAGCACTCCTGTATCCCTTGGGTAAATTCCTAGCAGTGCTATTGCTGGGTCATAGGGTAGATCTATTTTTAATTTTTTGAGGAACCTCCACACTGTTTTCCAGAGTGGCTGCACCAGTTTGCATTCCCACCAACAATGCAACAAGGTTCCCCTTTCTCCACATCCTCTCCAGCATCTATAGTCTCCTGCTTTGTTCATTTTAGCCACTCTGACGGGCGTGAAGTGATATCTCAGTGTGGTTTTGATTTGTATTGCCCTGATGATGAGTGACGTTGAGCATCTTTTCATGTGCCTGTTGGCCATCTGGATATCTTTTTTAGAGAAGTGTCTATTCGTGATCAGGCTTAATTTAACAGGGTTTATTTGTAGTGATGTCTTGGCCCCAAACACACCATCTCTGGTGAATGTGTTCCTTCCTTTTGGTCCAGGGAGGATACCTCTCACATGACCCATTTCAGGACCGAGTAGGGAGGGAGGAAGGGCAGAAAGACCTTCCTGCTACTGCCATTTTCTCAGCTTCCTTCAGTTTAAGATATTCAATATGCCAAGGTGTCATATTTTGGGACCCTCAACACCAGCCTCCCTTCCCACACCTGTTCCTTCTTCCAGAAACCACAGCAAGGCACAGCACACAGTTCTGCTTTCTCCCTTAGTTCAGGACTGAACCTGGAATTTCCCCTCGGTGGCCCTTGGTAGCTTGCTGAATTCTTCCTATGGAACTGTGAGTATAACAAAATTGTAAAACTCTTTCTTGATCTGCATCACCAAGCCTCACCCAAGGCAACATGGATAAAGCACCCGGCCTCTATCCATTAGAAGCCAGAGGCAACCCTCCCTGCCACCAGTCATGACAATTAAAAATGTCTCCAGGCGAATGTTCCCTGTGCGGACAAAATTGCCCTTAGTGGAGAACCATGGGTTTAGAATATTCACTATCAACCTCTGACCTTCAGTAGTGCTTTCCTGACATCCCTTATCTCAGCTCCTCCTCCAACAATAGCTTAAGCACTTAATTTTGATTAAATTTATTTCTGGCTTACACAGAATAGCTTCTGTTTTCCTAACCAAATGTGACAGAAATGTGCATAACTGATATATATATATATATATATATATATATATATATTTGCATATGAGTAATCCACAATGTATTTAATTTGGTCATATAAAATATTTAAATGAGTTAAAATTTCACATGCTTTATGATATAACCTGTTCCTTTCCCACAGATAATTTTTTCAATAGAAAAGAATCCTTACTTTCAAAAGAATATTAATTTAATTTTTTTTGGAAAAATACCCATCTTCTACAATTGATTGCACTTTGAAGGAAAATATGACCTATTTGGCAAGGTTATTTCTTGGGAGATAGCTACTGGCCTATATTTTTAGAATATGTGTATTCAAGAATTGGATTGTAATTTCCCAAAATGTGAAACATGAAAAAGCCAGCCAAAAATAAAAGTATTTGATGTGGTTGTGGTACAGACTATTTTTTACCATGCAGGCATATGTAAGACACGTGAGAGAGAAAGTAGTATTTTCCCTTAATTGTCAAAGGCCTAACTGGACTAGAGCCAAGAAGAAGTAAACAGAAAGAACTAAGGCTGCCATGCTTCCAACTGGGTCAGATCTATTTGACGTTAGATCTTACTGACAAAACAAACCAACAAACCAAAAGGGCCTCTTCTCACTTGCTCATTAATTTCACCTCTAGTGTAGTTTGATTAATCTTCTCACAGATAATAGTTTTAAAACTTTACTTATTAACACACTTGTGTAGCATAATGGGCTTTGAAATTCTCCAGTGAAGGGTATTATAGAGGCGCCAGGTAACAAGAGATACAGTATAAATCTTGACTGAATGTTTCAAAGTCTAGAATTTCATGCCTTTCTTCTCCCATCTGTGCTCTAATCCTGCCTCTGAGAAACAAAGCACTGGGGGCACTTCACAGTGTGGTGCAGAAAATATAAATAAAACTTAAAAAAAAATCTCTTCTTCAGTAAGTCGGTACCCACTGAAGTCATGCCAGCCTATGAATTACAGTTTGCTGAGGCTTTAGAAATGAGGATAAAATTGCAGGATATTATATTCCATGTGAAATGAAGAAATGTTTCTCCTTGTACGTATGCCATATAACAAAACAATACTCTGACCTAAACTGATGTGTTTTCTGAAATACTCTATGTTTCTCAGCGTCTGAGATCTTTCATCCATATTCATCAGTCCGTTGTGCAAAGTTTATAACATTCAAGCTATGGACTGAACACGCTACCAACCACAGTTCTGGGTGTGGTTCCAGCCTGACCCAGTAGCATATACATTTCAAGTTTAAGAAACAGAAACAATTGTAGCATGTGAGAATTTACTCATTTCTTTTCTCCCCTGAACCTGTTAATAAATTAGTTGCTAAAGGTATGTGGTGGGTCTTACAGACTCTGAGCTATGAATGATATAAAAACACCGTAACATGAAATCTCTGCTAATGGTAACATAAACAATATCTTGACCAAAAAAAAATGAAATTGTAAAGGCGTCGGATACATTTGGCTGAACGTTATCTTTTCCTCTTTGTCTATCTGGACAATATGCTTTATGACAGGTCCCTTATAAATCTTTCATTCCTAGCCCTGTCAGTTAAGTTTTCCCTTTTCTGTGTTTCACTATATTCAGGAAATATTTACTGAGTCTCTACTATGTAACTGACTCTCTTCCTTGACTTTATTAAGAAAAATGAGACATAGTCCCTAATATAAAAGAACTTACACTTTAGGGTATCAAGAGTTGGCAGGATAATATTTTGAAATATCAGCCATGACATTGTCCCCCTTCATGTAAGTCTGTACCTTCCCCACAATACGGACATCATCTATTACATCAAAGAGGTGATGTTCCATCACAATCAGAAAAAAAAAATACTATTTTTTTTGCAGACCAAGTTTCTTTTTTTTTAATTTGAAATGTAATTAATATACAGTGTTAAATTAGTTTCAGGTGTACAATATAACGATTCAACAGTTCTATACATCACTTAGTGCTCATCACAGTTAAGTGTACTCTTAATCCCCTTGATCTGTTTCACCTATTCCCCTACTTACCTCTCCTCTGGCAACCACCAGTTTGTTCTCTGTATTTAACAGTTTGGTTTTTTGTTTGTCTCTTTTTTTTCCACTGTTGTTTGTTTTGTTTCTCAAATTCCACATGAGTGGAATCATATGGTATTTGTTTTTCTTTGACTTATTTCACTTAGCATTACGCTCTCTAGGTCCATCCATATTGTTGCAAATGGCAAGATCTTATTCTTTTTTTTTTTTTTTAACGTTTATTTATTTTTGAGACAGAGAGAGACAGAGCATGAACGGGGGAGGGGCAGAGAGAGAGGGAGACACAGAATCTGAAACAGGCTCCAGGCTCTGAGCTGTCAGCACAGAGCCCGACGCGGGGCTCAAACTCACGGACCGCGAGATCGTGACCTGAGCCGAAGTCGGACGCTTAACCGACTGAGCCACTCAGGCGCCCCAAGATCTTATTCTTTTTTATGGCTGAGTAATACTCCAGTGTGTGTGTGTGTGTGTGTGTGTGTGTGTGTGTACCACATCCTCTTTACCTATTTATATACTGATGGACCCTTAGGTTGCTTCCATATCTTGGCTATTGTAAATAATGCTGCAGTAAACATAGGTGTGCATGAAAAAAAAAAAAATTTTAAACTGCCCCCCCACACATACACAAACACATAGGTATGCATGTATTTTTTGAATTAATGTTTTGGGGGTTTGGGGGTAATACCAGTAGTGGAATTCTTGGATCATATGGTAATTTTATTTTTAATTTTTTGAGGAACCTCCATACTGTTTTTCACAGTGATGCCAATTTGCATTCCCAGCAACAGTGCACAAGGATTTCTTTTTTCTCCACATCCTTGCCAATAGTTGTTATTTCTTGTCTTTTTGACTCTAGCCATTCTGACAGGTGTAAGGTGATATTTCATTATGGTTTAGATTTGCATTTCCCTGATGATTAATGATGTTGAGCATCTTTCCATGTATTAAATCAGAAATCAGTATCAGAAAAAAAGATTTTAATATCAAATACCTAGTTCTTAGGAAGTGTTGCAATATAAAGAGCACGAAGGAAAGAAATTCCCTTTCTTTCCAGCCTAGGTAAAGTTTCCTGGAAGGGCTTTAGGAATAAATAGACATTGTGAGTCTCTGAGGAGGAGGAGGGCCTTACCCCTGCCTGCCCTAGAGCTCATGATGGAGTATACTCAGATTGTTTGGGAGGAAAAAGTGAGAAAAAGGGGCCCCTTTTCCCTTATTTAAATACAACTCAGTGAGGAGCAAGAACCAGGTTATCTTTCCATACTCTGATAGATAGTATGGTGGGAATCGTAAAGTACAAATAACCTACCTAGGACAGTCTACCATATTTTCTTTCACCCCCCACAGGATACAGGAAGAACCACTAAAAAATAGTTTTTAGAAAAGTATAAATAAATCTGAAGTGGAGACAAATGGAAACATAGATACTCAATAATTAACCTTAGAGAAAACAGAAAAGAGGAAAAAGAAGCAAAGACAGATAAAACAGATAGAAAATATCTAACAAATTGATAGATTTTAATCCAGCTATATCCATAATCACATTGAGACGTGAGTGGTCTATAGAAGACATCAATCAGAATAGACAAATTGTTAGGTTGGATAAAGAAAATCAAGATCCAAATATAGGTTTTCTACAGAAAACCCAATTTAAATACATAATATAGAGATGTTGGAAGTAAAAGAATGTAAAAAGATGTACTAAAAGAAGGCAGGAATAGTAGTGTTAATGTTCTCATAGTCTTTAGAACAAGGCATACTACTAGGTATAAAGAAGGATATTCCATAATGTCAAGTAACCAAACAAGCATAAACATCCTAAACGTGCATGCCCCCAAGAACAGAATTTTAAAAACATAAAGCAATAACTGAAGGAATTAAAAAGAGAGAGACGATTCCATGGTTATAGTTGGAGATTTCTATACTTTTTTCTCAGAATCAATAGAATTGCTAAACAGAAATTTTGCAAGGATGTAGAACATCTGAATAAATCTATCAACCAAATTGAACAGACAATTGCGGAACGCTCCACTCGATATCATTGGAATTAATGCTCAGTAAAACTGCACATGTAAATTAGCATTCACAAAGATCATATTCTGGGCCATAAAACAAACAAACAAAGAAACGTAACAAATTTAAAAGAAGTAAGGGTATAATCTGGACCAAAACTGAATTTAAAAAGAAATCAGGTAACTGGAAAATCCCCCAAATATTTTGAAATTAAATAGTACATCCTTGGGGCGCCTGGATGGCTCAGTCGGTTGAGCATCCGACTTCAGCTCAGGTCATGATCTCACGGTTCATGGGTTGGAGCCCAGCGTCCAGCTCTGTGCTGAACACTTGCTCAGAGCCTAGAACCTGCTTTGGATTCTGTGTCTCCTTCTCTGTCTGCCCCTCCCCTGCTTGCGCTCTGTCTCACTCTGTCTCTCAAAAATAAATAAATGTTAAAAAAAAATAGTACATCTTCTATAACTAATGAGTCAAAGAGAAAGTCACACAAGACACAGGAAATTAGAAAATATCTCTAGTTGAATAAACATGAAAACTCAGTATATCAAAGTTTATAAGATAAACTATAAATAAAGTAGTGCTTAAAAGGAAATTTATAGAATTGATTTCTTATATTAAAGAATTAATAACCAAAACTTCTATTTTAAGAAATTGTAAAAAGGAGAGCAAATTAAACCAAATGAAATCAGGAGGGATATAATAAAGATAAAAACAAAAATAACAATAGAGAAAATCACTTAAATCAATAACTGTTTTTTTGAGAAGTTAATAATGTTGATAAACCTCTAGTCTGACAATTGTACAAAAAAGAGAAGACATAAATTACAACTATCAGGAATGAAGGAGGTGACATCACTAGATATTCTACAGATATTAAAACGTGAACAACACCATAGTAGTTTGCTAAAGCTGCCACAGCAAGACATCACAAATTGAGTGGCTTAAATAACAGAAGGTTATTGCCTCACAATTCTGGAGAGTAGAAGTTCAAGTTCAAGGTATCATCAGGGACTCATGTTCCTTCTGACAGTAGTAGAAAAAGGATCTGTTTCATGACTCTCTCCTAGTTTCATAGTTTCTTGGCTTGTGACACATAAACTCCAATAGCCTAACTTCACACGGTCATCTCCTTGTGTACATGCCTGTCCAAATTTCCTCTTTTTATAATAATACCAGACATTTTGAAGTAAGGGCCTAACATACCCCAGAGTGACCTCATCTCAGCTACCTCTGCGAATAATCTGTATCCAAATAAGGTTACATTTTGAGGTACTGGAGATTAGGACTTTGCTATGGTTCCAATGCTTGTGCATCCCCCACCCAACCCCCACATTCATATGGTGAAATCCCAACCTTCAAAAATGATGGTATTAGTGGGTGGGGTTACTGGGAGGAGCCTAAATCACGAGGGTGGAACCCTCACGAATGGGATGAGTACTTTTATAACAGACCCCATAGAATTCCCTGGCCCCTTCCACCATCTGAGGACACAATAGAGAAGTCTACAACCCAGAAGAAGGTCCTCACCTGGCCAGTCTGGCACCGACTTCCAGCCTCCAGAACAATAAGCAATACGTTTCTGTTGTTTGCAGTATTTTTATAATAACAGTCTGGATGGACCTTTGAGGACATAAACTTGTCCAAGATTTCTCAAGAAGAAATAGGTAACCTCAATAGTCTTATACCTTTTAAATAAATTGAACTTACTGAATTTGTAGTTAAAAAACTTTAGACAAAGAAAACTCCACACATGGTTAGCTGGGCTGTCAAAGTCTAACAAATATTTAAGGATGAAATAAAACCAGTTCTACAAATTGTTCCAATATAAAAAAGAAGAAACATTTTTCAACTCATTTTAATGAGTGAGTGTTACTCTGATGCCAAAACCAAGCAAAGACATAAGAAAAGAAAATTGCAGACCAACATTCCTCATGAACTTAAAAGCAACATTTTTCAAAACATGCTATTAAAAAACTCAATAATATATAAAAAGGATAATATATCATATCCAAATGAGGATTATTCCAAGAATTCAGTTTGTTCCACATTCTAAAGTGAATTGATACAATTTACCACATAGCAGACTAAATAAGAAAAAAACATGAAATTCTACACTCAGGAATAGTGTTTTACAGAATTCAAGGTCTATTCATGACAAACATTCTCAGAAAACAAGTATGTGTATGCATTTTATATACATATATAATATGTTTATATGTATTATTAAAATTCTAAAAACTTTGTAAAGAAACAATATCATAAATAAATGCACATGAGATTTGCATACACCCCATAGAATATATATGGATAAAAAATAAGCGCGGTGGTTATTAGGATGGTGCAAATGTTAAGTCACAAAGAGATACCAGTATCCACCTAGAGAATGGAGAGCTCATCAGGACGCAGAACAGCGAGAATTGGCATATAATGCTGATGGTAAGGCAAAATGGCACTATTACTTTAGAAAACGGTTTGGCAATTTCTAATCAGGCTATACAAAAGTACCATATAACCCAGTAATCCCATTCCTAGGTGTTCACCACATACACTGAAATCCTATGCCCACACTAAAGCCTGTACATAAATGTTTGTAGTACAGCAGTTTTACTTATAATATCTCAACACTTAAAACAAACCAAATGTGTCCCAACAGAAAATTAACAAACTATGGTATGTCTGCATAAATACGTACTACTCAATAACAAAAAAAAATCCATATTGATATAGTCAGCAGTATGGATGATTAGCTCGTGCATTTTGCTAAGGCCACATACTATATGATTTCACAGTATATGACATCCTAAACAAGGTGAATCTATGAGAGCACAATGCATATTTGTCACCAGGGACAGTGGGGGCTGGGGGGCAGTGCAACCACAAAAAGGAACAAGGGAATGGCGGAGGGAGAGGGAGGAGGAATGCTTCCAGATCATCTTGATTGTGGTGATGATGGTTACTTACACATGCATTTGCCAGACTCTGTAAAAATGTGCCCTAAGAACAGAAAACTTTACAATGTATCAATTATATCATAATTTTTAAATTAAAAATAAATTATTGGAACATATAGCCGGGCATTCAGATTAGTCCTGTTCACAAAGAACTACCCCAATGTAGTCGCTGTACTCACTTGGTTTTTCACCAAACTCTCGGAAAGTAGACATTTAGTTTCATTAGTCTCCACACCCCAGCACCCAGTACGATGTCTGGCAAAAAAGCAAAGTTCTCAGTAAAAGTCTGTCACGTCTTTAAGTCAAGTGGCTCAATTGACTGTTTTAAAACTCAACCAACACATCTGATTGACTGATTCTATATAATCAATATCAGAAAAAAATAATATTCATGCAAAATAAAAAGACACACTACACATGGGTGATAGAGCAGCCAACTATAAGAATCCCAAACGGCCTTCGATGAAACGTATATTACCAGCATGAAGGATTTATTTAAAAAAAGAAAAATTCTGCATCTGTGGGGACATAAGATTTATGTGATTAACAGTGAAGTTGGAAAAAATGGCTGCAGCTCAAGTTGGGACTTGGGAGAAGGGAAATTGCATAACTTAACATAAATTATCAAGATCCTAGGAGGTCTACATGAGTTTCTCTTATAGCTGAAAAGGAAAGAATCACTCAAACACAGAAAGGAAAAGCTGCTCTCCTGGGAAGGTGATAAGGAAGAGTCTGAAAAGCTCAAGCAGACTGATGCTCAATGAAAGGATTTTCAAAGGATTTTCATTCGAACCAGCTTAAGCACAATGGGGTCCAGTGAGGGTCTCCCTGCACCAGCTGCCCTCCTCCTTAGCATGTTTGAAGTGCAGGGTTGTGCCTGGAGCCCAGGGCTTTGGGTACCCACTCAAGAACACATGCATTTTTCCATGCTCATTTGCTGGCAGAAATAAGAGCGATGTGAGTCAGTTCAGTCGATGTGAAGCACTTCAGTGTCTTTTTCTGGAACCACCGAAGAGAGAGAGAGAGAAAAAAAAGATTCTACTTGATAGACATTCAATAAATTATTTGTTGCAGGAAGGAAGGAAGGAAGGAATTGATGAGTGAATGAATAAATGAACAGGGCCCTGATTTGTGTCATTTGATGCTGAAAATAACAGAAGCCAGGAAATCAACAGTAATGATGATTAACTGGTACACAACAACCTTTTAGAATTCAAACCCGGTCTCCCTTACTCCTCCTCATATACACGTGGATTTGCTGGGGATGTGCTCCATTAGCTTCTGTTTTTCGTTTCCAAATTCTAGATAGACTTGTTCTCAAGGAACTCTCTTCTGATACTCTCTCAATTCTCTGCATTTATCTTTGTCTTTCTTTGCTATATATATATATATATATATATATATATTCTCTTCACACACCTTTTTAGAAAGAAGACTCATTCCTTCATGTGCCCGTAGGCTGCTCTTGTGTTTTATTCTTGTGAATAAACAATATAACACCCTTGATTTCTTGGTATTTCATTAGAGATTCTACCTACGATCTATGTGATAGCATTTTCATTCTTTCAGCTTTAAAATAAAATAGAAAGCAAAACATCTCCTTTTTACTAATGTGCAAACTTTGGGCTCCCATTTCTTTTATCAAGAAGACGATAATGGATGATGACAGAATACATATATATGAAACTATTACCCAAAGGAAATTCCCTTTACCTCATTGTGAGGCACAGTTCTACCCATATGACTATGGCATTAAAACACAAATCATGGACTGAAATAAAGTCAATGCCTTTTTGAGACAGTAGAAATACATGGTAAGCTACATCAACCGACGTTGATACCACCTAAACCTCAGTAAGTTAGAACTGCCCCTAATAGTGCTTGTGTTATTCACTCCTGGAAAATAGGACACCAGGAATGTCATGTAAAGCTAGTGAATAGAAAGTATTTAGTTCTATTTTAATTTTATGTATTTCTAGTTTGCATTATTTTCATAAGGAAGTACAACCAAAATCCTATAGTACGATTTCAGAAGTTTGGTAGTATTTCATTCAGTTAATGATTCATCGTGGTCAACTCACAGCCTTCCTCTTCAATTCCCTTCCAGTGGAAAGTAAATGGAAATCTTTGCCATATACTTACCCCACAGAGCTATCAAGACTTAATGGAAAATAAAAAAAGAACACTCTGAACTCTGAACTCATTAATGTGTACTATAGAAGGAGGAAAATATGCACAGTATTTAGGAGATTTTTTTCTCCAAATATTTTAACTTATGGTTAGATGTTAGTTGAATCAGTTGCATTTCTAACTGATGGGTTGTACTATATGTAGATATTGGTGTTGCTAAACTTAAGTTTTTTGCATGATTTTTCATGTTCAGGTTCTCATTAAGTATTCAGCTAAAAAAAAAAAAAAAAAAAAAAAAGGAGACTCAGAGACCAAAAAAAAAAAAAAAAAAAAAAAGGATTGCTGAAGTCACACAGCTGGCAAGTGATAAATAACCAATTGTAACTGTTTCTTCTAAGTGTGTCCGTCTTAAAAAGTACTGAATGAAAAAAATTATCAGAATAATCTGAGCAATATGCTGATTTTAACATTGTCTGGCCTTTTATATGGTATATTTCATAAAAAGTGGCTTGGTGGTTGGTGTTTACAGTGGAGCAATGACTCAATATGTAAATAGGGCATGCAAGGTTACCCTTAGATCCAATTTTTTTTTTTCCTGGTAAAGCATGCTTCTACATTTAGACTACTGATTAAAGAAAACTCTGAAAGACTCTTGTGTTTGTGGGTTTGTTTAGCATATATTTTTTCCCTAAGGTTCATCCACACTGGATCTTTGACCTGTTTTCTTGAAAATCTGGGAATTTTCTTGCAATATGACCTACCTCCACAGTGGAATAATCAGGCCCACTATTAATTTTCTGTTTTAATGTTTATTTACTTTGAGAGAGAGAGACAGAGAGCAGGAAAAGGGCAGAGAGAGGGGGAGAGAGAGAATCCCAAGCTGATTATGCGCTGTAAGCACAGAGCCCGACACAGGGCTTAATCTCATGACAGTGAGATCATGACCTGAGCTGTTATCAAGAATGAGATGCTTAATTAGCTGAGCCACCCAGGCTCCCCAGACCTACTATTTCTTTAAAAACATCACCTACAAGTCTGCAAAGAATTTTATTTATTTATTTATTTATTTTAAGTTTATTAATTTTGAGACAAAGAGACAGAATGCAAGTGGGGGAGGGGCAGAGAGAGAGGGAGACACAGAATCTGAAGCAGGCTCCGGGCTCTGAGCTGTCAGCGCAATGCTGGGCTCAAACCCACGAACTGTGAGATCATGACCAGAGCCAAAGTTGGATACTTATCCGACTGAGTCACCCAGGTGCCCCAAGAAGTTTATTTAATGGAGTTTTGCAAAATTGGGTCCTCCAATTCCCAAAGAGAGAAAACATTTCTGAATCTGAGGCTAGTAAACAAACTGAAATTCTTACAATTTCCAAAAAGTGATAGAGATGGCTTCTTGTTATATATTATGCTTAAACAATGAACAGTTTCCAATATATTTAATATGTATATCTGACAAAAGCTAATAGCATCTTATTTTGCTAAATATGAACAGCACAGTGGTTTAAAAGATTTAAGAGAGAATTTTGTGACATCATTATTAAATGATGAAAAATCCTTACTGTATCCATAATGCTTTGAATCAAATTCCTCTGTCATTTTATTGCCTCAAATTTTTAAGTTTGGCTATTGTAACGTTGATCATTTCTTGTTTTTAATGCCAGAAAGATTTGAGGGTTATTTTCACACTGTGTCTTCTCAGTGCTTCAGTCCCAGAAAAGTTAGGCATGTGCTAGCCTTAGCGTGAAGTTTACATTTCAAAAAAATGGATCCTTTAAAAAACAAGAGCTGAACGAACTCCCAAATGACCAAAGCTGGAATAATTTGAGCAAGACAATGAAGAAGCATTGGGTTTTCATCCAAAGTGTAAAATAAATAACCATGGGTTCCTACTGATATGAATAAATGATTGAATAAATGAATAAATGAGGGAGAAGATACTAATCTTCTGTGCAGAACTCCAAATAAATTATACAGATACTTTACCTTAAAGGAGGTAGAACATCACTCTCTACTTCCTAAGCACAGGCTTCTATCCAAAAGCAACTTCCATCCAAAGATGATAGTATGGAGAGTGGGGGAAAGAGTAACCTTACAGTGGAGAAACCTGACAAACACTACTTCAGCCATGAGATAAAGATTAATGTTGGCAGTCAAAATCATGTTGATAGTATGTATTCTTCATCTGAAATGATAAAAATGACACTTTGCTCTGTGGGTTTCTTCCCAAAACCCAGTCTAATCACAGACAATCACCGATTAGCCCAGTCTAATCACAAGAAAAACATTGGACAAATTCCAGTTGAAGAACATCTTCAATATTCTTGACCAGCACTCCTGACAACTATTAAGGTCATCAAAAATAAGGAAAGTCACAGCCTGTTACATCCTAAGAAAAAGCTGTCACAGTCTAAACCCACCCTAAGGAGACATGATAATGAAACAATGTGTATCTTGGATGGAATCCTGGAACAGAAAAGTATATTTAAAAATAAGGAAATCTGAAGAAACTATAGAAGCTTATTAATAATTATAACCAGTATTGGTTTATTAATTATAACTATGCTAATGAAAAGGTTAATAATAGGTGAAACTGTGTATAGGGAACTCTATTTTCTCAATTTTTCTTTAAATCTAAAAATGTTCTAAAAATAAAATCTATTAATTAAAAAAAATTGGGTCATTCAATTGTGTTAGGATAGTGAAACTAACAAAATACTTTAACCTCTGAGGAATTTGAAGTTAGAGTATTCCATAGTGAAAAAAACCTTATCAGATGACAGAGTACTTGAAAATCACGTCCCCTTATAAATTTTTAAGATCTCATTTATTATTTTAAAAATCTTTATAAATGTTTTTGTTTTATTTGTTGCAAGATTATAATAGAGCAACATTAAAGATTATTTTTAATGGAATGGAATGAATATCTCCTCCTCAAGACTTTTCTTTACATTACTTTTCCATGTTTCTTCCTGTCTTCGTTTATATGCATATGTTACAAGGTTGCCTTAAGTTTAGAAATGTCTAGCTTGTTCACTTACATTATGCATTTTTCTTTTATATGTCCCTTATAATTATAAATTAGGTGGCTGAATAAGTTCTTTCCAGTTCATTTAAAAAGCAAATTCTTTTTGAAAACTTAGATGGAAACAAAATGAAATAGAAGAAAGGAGCATACTATCATTCAGGAGTGAATTGTATTTCATTTGACTCTTCAACATAAGAATGACTTGGTTTCTTTCTAAGTTATTTTTTTTCTTTTGTTTTTCCCTTGAGTTAAGCTATGTTAAATTCATTTTCTAAATAACTGAGACTAAAAAAATGCAAAAGCTGTGATGGTTTTATTTACTATAGACATCAAAACATTTGTGGTCACGTGGAACTATAATTTTGCCTCTCTACTAAATAAATTGTTAATCTCCAAAATATTCTTATATTATTAAATTGTAGAGAAAATGTGATTATAGTCAGCTGAGAAACATAGTAAATAAAAAAAAGAAATGTAATAAATAAAATAAATGAATAAAACAGATAAAATATTAAAGGAAGCCAGTCTTCAAGTCTGTGCTTTAAAAAAAAAAATAATTGGACATTTATTCATATCTTATGATTTGGAAAATGCAGCCTCATGTGCAAATTTTAATTGGGATTATATAATATATTTCAATTCTTAATTTGCTTTCTCTGGTTTTGCCATACTATTTACATACCAGAAACTAAACATTGGTCAACTTCTGAATACCAGATACTATTTCAACATACAAACCAAAATATTTATTTTGCAGACCTTCTTTGCAAAGCAAAGTTTTTAATATGCAGCTTTTATACCAATATCAGATGCTTTTAGAATTTATTTTTTAAGCTTATTTATTTATTTTGAGAGGGAGAGTGCCCACATGTGCACAAGCTGAGGAGGGGCAGAGAGAGAGGAAATAAGAGAATCCCAAGCAGGCTCTACACTTTCTGTGCAGAGCCTGATGTGGGGCTCCATCCCATGAACCGTGAGATTATGACCTGACCGAGCCACCCAGGAGCCCTGGATGCTTTTAGAATTTAAAGAGCGTTATGTTTGAACCTTAAAACTTTTGTAATTTATCACCAGATTTTATGCTGCTGTTAGTCAAGGACATGTTCACATAATCTTGTAACCTTGCAGAATTCATTAAAAAAATCATGCCATTTTTTTAATATTATGTGTGAGGCCCTCTCATAAGAGTCTTTCTTTTTATATATTATTCTTTTAAATCTTGCAACAACCTTGTAACACCAGTACTATTTTACAAATGAGAAAACTTAGGTAAAGAGGAACTAAGTAATTTGCCCAGATAATTATTAGACAAGCGATTTCATAACGAGTTGTGGGACTCAAAAGCTTACGCTTCATTACTTGACCAAAATTTAAACTTTGAATAATATAAGCAGTTCTTTTAAATTATAAGACTTATAAAGAGGCCCTGACAATGCCTGGGCCTTCAGAATTCCACAGATCATTGCCAAAGATGTTTTGTCTTTGTGCGACTGGTCAAAGTGAGTTTAATAATACGGTGCTAAATTCAGTCTCCTTGTTGGTCTGTCTCAGGGCACACAATCTCTACCTTCTTTTTGTTGTCTAAAGTCCTGCTGGTGACTTCTAACCTTGTCCCCATGCTGCATTACTTCACTCACATGTTTGCAAACACATTAAATTTCCTTCCCCCTTTGTCTTTCTGCACACTGCTTGTACATATCTTCAATCAATCCTAACATCTCACAGAAATCTTGAAATTGAGCAACAGATAACGTAAATCAGTCTGGAGACAGTTTATTGCTATAAATAAACTTGATCCTAGAAAAAAGAGGGAGCAAACTCTGAACTAAGTTAATGAGACAGTTTTTATAGAGACAAAACATGCACTTTTAAATTTCATTATATCACATGTCATATGATACAGCTGAATTTTTCCATATACATGCAACTCAAATTTTGATTAAAAATTTTAAAAGAACAGGGATGATGTCTTATTGATTAACCTGGAGTTGTTTGGGGTTTGTGGCTGGGCTAGTCCAGACAGATTTTGTAGCCAGTAGATAGAATATATACTGTTTAGCCAGTTGAGCTACTTCTAAGCAAGTGACTGAGCCAGGAAAGGAAATTCTTTTTCTCTTTAAAAAAATGACTTTTGGGGCGCCTGAGTGGCTCAGTCGGTGAGCGTCCGGCTTCGGCTCAGGTCACGATCTCACGGTCCATGAGTTCGAGCCCCGTGTCAGGCTCTGGGCTGATGGCTCAGAGCCTGGAGCCTGCTCCCGATTCTGTGTCTCCTTCTCTCTCTGCCCCTCCCCCGTTCATGCTCTGTCTCTCTGTCTCAAAAATAAATAAACGTTAAAAAAAAATTAAAAATGACTTTTAAGGGGCGCCTGGGTGGCGCAGTCGGTTAAGCGTCCGACTTCAGCCAGGTCACGATCTCGCGGTCTGTGAGTTCGAGCCCCGCGTCGGGCTCTGGGCTGATGGCTCGGAGCCTGGAGCATGTTTCCGATTCTGTGTCTCCCTCTCTCTCTGCCCCTCCCCCGTTCATGCTCTGTCTCTCTCTGTCCCAAAAATAAATAAAAAACGTTGAAAAAAAAATTAAAAAAAAAAAAATGACTTTTAAAATTGTGGGGGAGGGGTGGGAGAAATGTCTGAATTCCAAATATTTTTAGTTTCATATTTCATACTACATATCACAACATCTTTATTTTTACACCCAGCCTCCTAAAATCAGTTAAGGTATGAATCCAATACTTAGTTGTGATTTCAGTCTTAACTGGGCTTCTCAACCCTACTCCAGTGCCTTCTACATGTCCCTGGACAGAGCTCTTGTTTTCCAGCAAAGTTACTCAAAAATTTAAAGTCTTTAGTCATGTTCCTTAATGAAATTCTTCTTATTATAAGAGAAATGTATGGTTTGACATTCATTGAGAAAATTAATGCTAAAGCATAAAATTCTTGTACCTTATCTAAAAACTGATTTTATCCTCACCGTTCTCAACCTGGTGCCCCCAGTCTCAGAGGAAGAAGGATAATATCACTCATTGATGGTCACTGGGATCACTCCTGGCTTCCACCTCAGGGACCTGACTAAACCTAGTATATCTTCTCACTGTAGGATCCCACTCCCCTCCTCCATGTGAGATTTCCTCCCTCCACATATATAATTGCAGTCACGTGTCTCCTATTTTACCAGCTGTTTATACTTTGTCTCTGATTTGATCATTGGACCTCCCGTCTTTTGCCTTTACCACTCCAGTGAAATAACCCTGATCAAGTCATAAACGACATCTTAGGAGTTAAAACCAAAGTGCTTTTCATAATTTATTGATCAGTGATATTTTGCACTGGTGATCAATCTTTTCTTGAAACTAACACGTCTCTGTGATTGGATGCTAGGAGTCTCTTCACTCATCCAAAAATGTTTTCTAAGCAAGGGACTGTCCTCAGCACTTGAAATGTATCAATGAACAGGATAGTTAAGGATCTCTGCTCATGTAGAGCTCATATTCCATTGGGAGAAGACAGAATCAATATATATAATGTATAAGTAACTCTATAGTATTTTAGA
Source organism: Panthera tigris (assembly GCF_018350195.1). Lineage (NCBI taxonomy): Eukaryota > Metazoa > Chordata > Mammalia > Carnivora > Felidae > Panthera > Panthera tigris. The sequence goes on along the minus strand of NC_056663.1, from coordinate 99,372,837 downwards.
AATTAATTTTTATAGGAAAAGCAATTAGTGGAGAGAAAAGGTATCAGAAGTGTAAAGGATGGGATTAGTTGCAGCATTATATTTAGTGGCCAGTGTAGCCATTACTGAAAACGTGATATCTGAAAAGATTTGGAGGACATGAGAGAAGTATCCAAGAAGAAATGTGGAAGGAAGAGCATTCTAGAAAAATGGAAAAGCTAGACATAGACGCTAAGGAGCATGCTTGTGTGTTGAGGAATAACAAAGGCAGTGTAGCTGGAGTGGAATAAAACAATGGGAAAATCAGGGGAGGAAAGATCAAAGAGTGACAGAGGACAGAGGATCTAGAACTTTTTAGGCCATTGTAGAGACCATGGCTTTTCCTCTCAATGAGCAGAGGAGTGACATGATTTGACCTTGCCTTAAAAGGGCACTCAGACTATAATAAGAATAGATTATAGTGGGCAAAACCTATTTTTGTAATCCACTGAGAGATGACGGTGGCTTGAAAAGGATGGTCGCCATGGAGATGATGAGTAGTCAGATTCTGGCATAAGCCATATCCCTGCACGTAGATTTTAAGAGAAATAATGAGATCAAGCATGAACTGAAGGGTTTGGGCCCCAGCAATAGGAAGAACAGAGTGGCCATGATGAGGTGGTGAAAGCTTCAGACATAGAGTAGATTTGACAGAGAAGATCAAACCCTCCTTACATATCTCTGTGGATATGTAAAGTTGACATATCAACATATTGAATAAGCAGTTGCATATGAATCTGGAATAGAAAACATCATCTGAGCCAAAGATGTGTATTTGGAATCATCAGCACATAGATGATATTACCTGGAGCTATATGAGCTGTATGAGACACCAAGGGAGAAATAGAGAAGAAAAGAAGACCAAGGATGGAACCCCAGGACAATGCAACATCATGTGTCAGTCAGAATAGGAGGAGGCAGCAAAGGAGACTGAATAGCAGCCAATGAGGTAAGAAGGAAAGCAAAAAGAATGAGGAGTCAGAATCCAAGAGAAGAAAGTGTGAAAAGGAGGAGTGAGTTAGAATCCTTGATTTCAGAGTTCCCCATCCATCTGTCTTGTCTCCCTTGTCTCTCAATATGACTTGATTGAGTTGACTGCCTTAGCAGCTAAATCACAGTCTTGGCTCTTTGTGTTCCTGGGAACAACTAAAACCTTCAGATGTCTTCTTCATATAAACAACTCTACACAGGTGGGGAGTGTCAGGTGGGTAAAGGTGGTCAAAAGGTACAAATTTCCAGTTATAATAATTGTACATCCTGAGGAGGGAAGGCACAGCATGGTGGTCATAGTTAACAATACTATATTGTGCATTCGAAAGTTGCTAAGAGAGTGGATCTTAAAAGTCTCATCACAAGAAAAAAATATCTGTAACTATGTGAAGTGATGGGTGTTGAAAACAGCTCGGTGATCTTTTCACAACATACACGTATATCAAATTATTATATCGTATGCCTAACACTACTACCATGTTAGATGTCAATTATATCTCAATAATAAAGAAAAAAATCTTAAAAGCACTAATAATTTTACCGGTGCATACAAATAAAGTAACCACCTCTTCAAAAAGGAAATTCTACAGCCTACTTTCCTTTATTCAATTTTACATTATTTTAAAGTTTCAATATCAGGGTGCCTCAGTGGCTCAGTCGGTTAAGATTCTTGGTTTTGGCTCAGGTCATGTTCTCACGGTTTCATGAATTTGAGCCCCACGTCAGGTTCTGTGCTGGCAATGCAGAGCCTGCTTGGGATTCTATCTCCCTCTCTCACTGTCTCTCACCCGTACACGCTATCTCTGTCTCTGTCAAAATAAATAAATAAACTTAAAATAAAAAGTTTCAATATCAAACTTAATATCTATCAATATTGTTTGTTTTATCACTTGTTATTACATTATTATATTTTTATATATATTGACAATGTAGTGCTGAAAACCGGGAACATTGGAAATCCTGGAAGTGGAGGGGCGCTAAAAGCATCCACAAATGCAAATGTTAATTGCCATATTCCTAGGGTCTAAGACTTTTTTTTTTTTTATAATTTTGACTTCTCAAAATCAGTGTCTTGCAATTCATGTGTATGTATTTGATATGATAATTAGATATGATCCAACAAAAGCTGTTTTCAAATTGACGGTGAATCTTAAGCTAAATTAGTGGTACCGTAGACGAAAAAAATTCTCTATTTCTCTCAAGGGACAGTAAAAATAATGGCTAAAATTTATTAAACCTTAAGTGCTATCCATGCTCCATAACTAACAGTTGCACTCATTTAATGCTAAATACAACCTTATGAAGTAGGGAATGTGGTTTCACCAATTTTATATATGAGACTTGAAGCTTCAAGAAGTTAAGTTACATCCCCAAGATTATATAATTAGTAAGCATCAAAGGGAAACATTTGCCCAGATTTGACAACAACTCTGTACTCTCAGCCGCCATGTGATCTAAAGCACAAAGACAAAAACCCTTATAGGGACATTCATAATCATAAAGAGAGAAGCACTAATGTGTACTTTTTGACATCAAATTTCCAATTGATCATGTGTAATAATGTCTTAACGTTACATTGTCAATTTCCCTTAAAATTTTATGGACCTCGAGAGAGATCATATTTTTCCCTTTGTCCCTCTAAAACTTTTTCATCTATCTACTTCTGTGGAATACGAATTTTAAATGTAGGGTTTGATTTATATATTTGTAATTGCTTTATTTTATACATACATAGGTACATATATAGATGAATTTTTATATTCTAATTATTCTCAAAAGAGCTCTCAAGGCTCATTCTCATGTAAGTACAGCATATATTTACTGCCCACCTTTATTCTTCAGCAATTTCAACTTTACTGTAATAACTTTTATGATTCTGTGGCATAATATAAATCAAAGCCTTCAAATGGAAATCATTTTCTGTTCAGTACTGTGAATTTTGTTGCAAAATTATTGATAATTTTGTTATCAACATAAAGTTATCGTGATTTCCCTTTACTGTTCGATAAGCTGCAATTTGGTGCCTTTGAGTTTGTGATTGTGGGGTACACGCCAGCCAGAGTAAGTTTCCTCAGAATACTAGGCTAATACAGTTTTAGATGGCAGATCCAAAGAGATTATAGCATACCTCAAATTCTCATTGAAAAGCAGAAAGTGACCTGTGTTTACATTTTTATTACCTGGCATTTACCTTCTAATTACAGTTGCCAGTTATATTTATGGTAATTTAAAAGAAATGTGGCTTTTTTGCCCGATGGCTCAAATATTCTACATCATTTAATGGAAAAATTGCTACCCAAGGCATAGAGAAAGAAATGGGTATATTTATAGTGAAGTTTTTCTCTTCATCTAGATTTTTAATTATGGGGTTGTGGATGATATTGTGGGAATAACCTCAAGCGGTTACTAAGAATAAGAATGCAAAACTTACTGGTTATTCAAATATGTCAAGCCCTTTCATTTGGAAATACAGATGAAAACTGTAGGAATTAAATTATTCAACAGTTATCCATCCAGGTTTGTTTAGAAAAATAGTCCAAGAGTGACAAGAAAAAGTTGTTTTTCCTTTTTCCCCAAATTTAATTAAATTCTTTTCAGGTATTGCAATATTTTTACTTAAAATATTGTTAAATAGACATCTTTATATCTTAAGGAAGTTATTATGAATAAACTCAAAGTCTAGGATTAAAAAAAAAATTTTAATGTTTATTTTTGAGACAAAGACAGAGCATAAGCGGGGGAGGGGCAGAGAGAGAGGGAGACACAGAATCCAAAGCAGGCTCCGGGCTCTGAGCTGTCAGCACAGAGCCCGAGTGGGGCTCAAATCCACGAACCGTGAGATCATGACCTAAGCCAAAGTCGGACGCTTAACCGACAGAGCCACCCAGGCGCCTCTATGATCTAAGATTTTTAATGATCTTTAATCTTTGGACTCAGAAGTTCAGAGATAATTGAAAAGAGAAAATTAGATGGAATTTCCTTAGAAACAGCAAAAATAAACATCATTGACTCTACCATTGTGCCAGTTACAGATCTAAGAAAGCATATTTACTATTTAGATACACATTCACTTGAGAATATAATAATTACCAAACTGGAATTCACCACATAGAGCCCAAACCCTTTAGTCACTAGGAAGTTTTATTGAAAACAGCCAACCATGACTAGTTAAAAACTTTTCTGGGGTCATGGATGATGAATCAGCCCCCAGTTTTATTAGTATACTTTATATTATGATTCTTTTTTAACTTACACTAAAGATTCTATAACTGATTCACATTGAGGTGAAATTTTTATTTTACAAGTTGTGTTAGCATACTTTGAATATTTTAATATTTCACTGAATAAATCAAGGTCAATGTAAAATATTTTAAAAAGCAGTCCTAAGATTAATCCAAATTTTAGTTCTCTGTCAAAACGGTCTATTTATTTCTACCTGTATCAGGTAAGATTAGAGTCAGCTGTGAGAGACAGAAAGCACAAAACAGCAGCAGCTTAAACAAGATAGATGTTTGTTTTTGGGTGTAAGCATTCCTGACCCACCACTACCAGGACAGAAGGCACTTTGCATCTCCTTGCTTCTTGTTCTCAAATGGTTCCATTTCATGGTCCAGGATAGTTGCTCAAGCCCCGGCAATCAAATTTTAAAACAGCCAGCAGAAAAGGAAAAGAGACAAAGAAAGACATGCCTCTTTCATTTAAGGGCACTTCCTAGAATTTGCCCACAATTTCTGTTTACATTCCATATAAGACAATTGTCACATGTTGATATTTACCTGAGGATCAATGATGGTGGAAAATGTATTATTTATTCTAGACAGTCCTGTGCTCAGCTAAAAATGAGTGCTAAAACCAAAGAGAGGGAGAACAAATGTTAGGTAACAACCAGCAATATCAGCCATATAAGCTTTTGGCTTGTTAGCTCTATGTCTGTGGCACATCCGTGGCAAATAATCCCTCCCCCATTTCAAGAGTGATCTATTATTCAGAAGTACATGTTAATTACATGACATTGTCTACATGCTTATCCCTTCAAAAGCAGGCCCAGTTGATGAAATGGAAATGATTTTTTTCCATACAGAAATTGCCTTGAGTTTATTTTAGCAACAGTAGTGTCACATGACTCTATAGAGCATGAACATGTGCCCCTGAATAACAGTGGGTTGTGTAAGTGAGTGACCGTGAGTTTACACCATGTCCTCCTGATGTTCTGCTTATGACTAGTTACATGTCTGCTTAAATAACCAGTGATCTTACACTTTATTATATATTTCATCAAGTTGCATAATATTGAATTGACATTTGGTAAATAAATTATTGTAGAAGTTTCCCAGTAGGCATGTTCATAGGGTTGCCTGACACCTAGGAAATTGACTCTTTCTCGGGTATAATTAGCCTTGTTATAAGCAGGTCAGTTGTTCCACACTGCATCCAGAATCAATACATCCGAATCCAGCCACTTCTCAAAAGTCTCTACTGATAGCCATCATCTCTTACCTGCATTGTTAATTAAGCCTCTAACTGGTGTCAGTGCTTCAGTCTATTTTTTCACACAATAATGAGAGCTAGACTTGTAAAACATAAATCAGATCCCTTCTTGGCTCAAAACCATCTGAATAAGAGTAAACGGTCAAGCCCTCATTTGGGCCTCTAAGTCCCCACAGGATCTGTTACCACCACTTCAACCCACACTGTCCCATTAACTGTCTGGCTCTGTCCTCTATTTCCTTCCTCTGCATCTTTCTGCTACAACCAAGAAAGACTTCGTGGAGTATGTCAAACACATCAAGCATGCTTCTATCTTTGTCCCTTTGCACGTTTTCCCTTCTGACTAGCATGACTTTCTTCCAGTTGTTTGTGTCTCAAACCATTATTTCTTTCAGTTCTCCACTCAAATGACACCTTACATGAGAGGTCTTTCCTTGTCATGCTAAATAAGAAGGTAAGTCCCTACCCAAGACACTGTACTCCCCTCACCTTTTTTCACTTTGCTCTAGAGCAGATATCATCATAGAGCATGCTATATATCGCTTTGCTGACTGATTCGTTTATGGTTGTATTTCCACTAGAATGTAAGCTCCATGAGGGCACAGACTTTGTTTGATGCACTGTTGTATCTAGAACAGTGCCTGATACACACTGCTGCTTAAAAACAAAGAGATATTAAATTTAAAAATTAATGTACATCCTAGAGTTCTTTCAAAGTCCTTGAAAGGGCATGGTCTGATTCTACTTATCAGCATCTTCAATGAAGAGATAAAAACATACAAGGCTCATGGTGCCTGGGTGGCTCAGTCAGTTAAGAGTCTGGCTCTTGGTTTTGGCTCAGGTCATGATCTCATGGTTTGTAAGTTCAAGACCTGCATGGGGCTCTGTTCTGACAGCATGCAGCCTGCTTAGGATTTTCTCTCCCTCTTTCTCTGCCTTTCCCTGCTCTCTCTCTCTCTCTCTCTCAAAATAAATAAATAAACATAAAAAAATAAAAATAAAAATACCCCAGGCCTTCTTCACCATTGTTTTAGGAGCATTAGTGGGTGCTTCAAGAAATAGAAACTCCAGACTCATCAAGTTGTATCCATTAAATACACATAGCCTTTTGTATGTTAATCATACCTCAATAAAGTACTCTTTAAAAATCACAATATAGTATCCTGTTTTATACACAAGGGCTAGAAAAATTATAATTCCATAATAAGTACTTTTTCCATAAAGGACTACTGACAAAGAATATAGTTATATAAATTCTGTAGCTGTAGGTATATAAAAAATATAAATAGAAAATCCTAAAATATTTATTGAAATATAAATGAGAAAAATAGAATAAATTTAAAAAAATGGAATAAATGTGGAATATGGACTAAATGGAATAAATATCTGTTGAAATTATTTTTGGTATTTTTTTATAGTTTGTGCTTTAGAATATAATTTAACTTTTTAGGAATAGTAGTGAATTTTGGATTTTTTTTTGTGTGTGTGCCACATACAGGTCTAGATTCTATTAACATTCAGATAATTATGTCTTAGTGCCAACTACTATATGTCATTTAAATAAAAATAAGCTAAACTATGAATTGATAAAGTAGCTAATGGTATTATGAAAAAAATCTGAAGTATATGTTATGATAGCTAGGTTTAGTCACATTTTAAAAAGTATCCAATAATGTTGGTTAAATCATTCTCTGTTAAGAAGGAAGGAATGTTCAAATTATAATGATAGGCCCTTTGCATTATCTTATTCAACAAAATTTAGATGAGTTTGTAGTTGAAATTCTCACTAAACTTGGAGATAATGCATGTAATAACGGCTGACATTTCTTTCTATTGCTCCTTCCATGCCTGGTGCTACCCTTTACTTTAGTTGATCTCTTATTAGACTTCTTATTAGATAGCATTAAATGTGGGAAAACAATCTCAGCTAGGTTAACTACACTACCCAACCTCGTGTAACCAGTAAGCAGCAAGGTTGAGGGCAGAATCCTGTTTGATTAGACTCCACAAAACATGCTTGTAACCACTACTCCAGGATGCTGCGTATGGGAGGTAATAGCTCGCCCTGAAAGCACAGGTTGAGAAAGAAATAGAAGCAAGATTCAAAGCTTGCATCATAGTCTATAAAGCATATTGAGTTAGGAAACTTGGGTTCAGCCCTGGCTCCATCAGTAACAAAGCATGATCTTAGTTCACTTAGATCTTCAGTTCTAAAAAATAGGATGATTGTATTAAATAAGGTCAATTAAATATTCTCTAATATCTTCTGTCTGAACAGTTATATGAATTATTGCTTTTAAAAAATTATGTGCGGGGTTATCTGTCTGGCTCGGTCAGTGGAGCATGTGATTCTGGATCTAGGGGTTGTAAGCTTGAGGCTCATGTTGGGCGTAGAGATTACTTAAAAATAAAATCTCTAAAAAAATAAATAAATAAAAGGTTATGTGCAATGCATAATAAAGTGACCTATATTGGGAAAGAAATCTGAATGGTTACATAATCACATGTTTAATATGAGTCAATTGACTATAATCTGGTTGCTCAAAAGCAATAAATCTTTAGAGTTCATGAGTATTTGGAGAATATCTAGAAAACAGAGAATGGTGGTCCCACTGAATTGTGCATGGCTCAGTGTTTTCAGTACCCATTAAATTCTGAACCTAATCAAATTGGTGATCTATGTAATATATTGAGTTGAAATTTCAGGAACCAAGTCAGGATACAGGATTTGGGTGGGACTGGTCCAGAAGTATGAAGGTATGATGGTTAATTTTATGGGTTGACTTGATTGGGTCACAGCATGCCCAGATATTTGACTAAACATTATTTCTGGTGTGTCTTTGAGGATGTTTCCAGATAAGATTACCATTTGAATTGGTGTACTCTATAGAGTGGATTACCCTCCCCAATGTGGATGGGCTTCATCTAATCTGTTGAGGGCCTAAGCAGAAGGAAAAGCAGAGGAAGGGGAATGTGTCTCTGCCATTGCGCTTGAGCTGGGACATCAGTCTTGGTCTTCTCCTGCCCTAGGATTGAGACTTATGACATCAGGTGCCCTGTTCTCAGACCTTTGGACATGGATTGGAGCTATACCACAACTTTCCTAGATTTTCAGCTTATAGACATCAGATTGTGGGAATTCCCAACCTCTATAAATGCCTGAACCAATTTCTCATAGTAAATCTCTTAGAATGATGGTAGATAGATACTGATTCTGTTTCTTTGGAGACTCTGACTGACAGAAGGCAGTCAGTAAAGTGAAACTATAGATTAAATCTGGCATTCAAAAAAGGTTTCATTCACGAGGATGAAGACTTTACAAACCCAGAGTCAATCTTCTCTTTCCCACCAGAGCCATGCCTGGAACAGAAAGTACACGGAATACAAGACTAGATCATTCAAAATGTAAAAAGAAGGAAGAAAGGAAGGGAAAGGAGGAAAGGAAACGGAGATGAGGGGAGAGGAAGAAGAGGGGAAAAAGGAGGGGCTAAAATGAACAATAAAGAATAATTGCCTAGGGAAGAAAAGAAAGGAGAAGAGAGGAGAGGAGAGGAGAGGAGACAAGAGAAGAGAAAAAAGAAAAGAAAAAGTAGTAGGTTTGGCAGATAGCTTGGCACATGTAGTGTGCTTTGGCTATAGAACAATATTTGCCAGAGAAAGCACCTTGCCTGAAGAGAAATGCTAAGGGAAAGCCGATGGTCTAAGAAAAGGAAATTTTTTCATAAGTGTCAGTGCAGATTATTCCAAAATTTTCTGTGACACATAGTCTATGTAGATATATAGATATGTTTTTCATATAGATATGTTTTTCCAATAGCAAACTTCATTGCCAAGAAAATAAAATATTCTTTGCATGCAAGAGACACAAAGTTGCACACTCTTCTTTAAAAATATGTCAGGGAATACATTGGACTAGGAGATTGTGACAGGCTTCTCAGATTTGTTTCTCCCTTTCGAAAAAAAAATATTGACATGACTTATGCTACCTTGTGTGGTCTGACACACAGAACAGCCTCGCATTTGTTAGCACTTGCACTGGGCAAGTGGGTAGAGTCACTCAGCATAGTTACCCTAAGGCTGAGCCCAGATGGCGTTCTCTGAGAAGAGCTCTGCAGGAGTTTCACAAGCTGCACATTTATCGCCTCTCCTTGGGTCAGGAACAAAACCTTGAAAGGTCCTCCACCGACTATATCTCCTGGAACTCTCCGATAACATCACTCCCACCCCACCCCCATCGCTTCCTTCTTCCTGCAAAGAAATCTGTTTAAGTTACCAGCACTCGGTCTTTTTTTGAAACTCCAATCTGGAAAGTCTTCTCTTTTTGTCTCTCTCAGCCTCCATCATCCCCCTTTTCATTCAGTATTTGTTAACTCTAGAAAAGTTTGCCGACTCATTCCACAAGACCTAGATCACTCATAAAATGTTCACTGCTCTAACATAAATCGGCAGTCCGGATGATGCTCTTTTGTCATTTGGGATACATCACACTAAAATTGTTCTTGTTCTCTTTGTGCTTTTTCTTAGGCAAAATCTCATAACAGAAAGAATAACTCTTATGCTTTCTTTTTAACTCTTCTCTTTCCTTAATTAACATCCCAACACACACACACACACACACACACACACACACACGCACACACCCAGGCACACACATTTTGTCTGATTAGGATTTTTATTCAGGGAGAATGAATAAATAAGCACATAAGATTATCACGAATTCCCACATTCTTTTCTATACCTGAGATTGTGTTCACTTCAATATAGAATTACTCTCCAATATCAAGAAGATGTTGAAAGAATATGCCATGTGACATGCTTATCAGAATCAAAAAAGCGAGGCACCTGAGTGGCTTAGTTGGTTAATATCAGCTCAGGTCACAGTCTCATGGTTCATGAGTTCAAGCCTTGCATCAGGTTCCATGCTGACGGTGTGGAGTCTGCTTGGGGTTCTCTCTGTCCCTCTCTCTCTCTGCCTCTCTCCTGCTTGCCCTCTCTCTCACTCTCTCAAATATAAATAAATAAATAAACAAACTTTAAAAAAAAGAATTATAAAAGTACATTGGAAAAATAAGGGCTACTATTTTCTTCATTTCTCGGGAAATTGGATACTTCCTATATAAGAGTAACAAAATCATATACCTCACAGAGACACAAAAAGAAGTATTTTGCCTTCTCCCTAAAGTACCTGATGAGAAGTTGTCTCTATTTAGTCATGTCATCTCAAACTCTATTAGTGGATTGGAGATTCTGGTCATTATATGCACACAATGTAATTAATATCACATAAAATGGGTAAAGAAATTAAGCCTTCTCAAAATTCATTGTCTACAATGGAAAATTTATAAAAATAGTTTAAGGAGCATTTCTACATTGTGAGCATTTTCAAATGGTTAATTTCTCCAATAAGTGATAAATAGGGCCTAAAACAAATTAAGAAAATGTCCCACATTTATATAGATGTTAAGTATAGGACCTGAGCTTCAAACCTGTTCTTTTTACTCCACGCCCAAAGCTCTCCATAATAATCACAGATGCTTCAAAAGACAACAGAGATATATTTTCATGACACAACCCAAACAGTATGCTGTGGGTTTGTTGCTTAAACAAGGATGTGATAAGATGATTAGAGAAGCGTCATATACAGATGGGCTGATATTAAATAAACAAATCCAGAATGTGAAAAAGTCAAACGTAGAAAAAGAAAAAAAAAAAAATCTCAGTCAGAAAGACCCAGGCTTGGAAAAGAAATCAGAATGGTGTTGCACATCAGTCTAAAAGGTGTTGCCATCCGTCCCATCTTAGGAAATGAGAGGTACAGAGGATTAAACACAAAGATGCTTCTCTCCTACCACAGTCTCCATTCCTGCCAGACCCCCAAGCCTGTGTTTATCACCGACAGCCGGCACTGATGGACTTTGCTGCCTCTGAAGACGGTTGACATAGCACTACAGACAGTCCCCAGCTTACAATGGTTCGGCTTAACGCTTTTTCAAATTTCACAGTAGTGCGAAAGTGATACGGATTCAGTAGAGACCTTAACTTCAAACTTAGAATTCTGATGCTTTCTTGAGCTAGCCATCTGTGGTAGGATGCTCTGTCGTGATGCTGGGCAGCAGTAGCGATTCCGAGAGGAAACAACCAGCACACTCATGACAATTCTGTGCCCATACAACCATTTCAGTTTTGGGACAGCATTTGATAAATTACATGAGATATTCAACACTTTCTGACAAAGTGGGTGTAGTGTTAGATGATTTTTCCCAGCTGTGGGCTAGTCTAAGTATTCTCAGAATGTTTAAGGGAGGCTGGGTTAAGCCATGATGCTCTATAGGTTAGATGTGTTAAACACATTTTCAACACGATATTTTCAGCTTATTATGGGTTTATTGGGACGTAAGTCCAAGAAGATCTACACTTGCTAAATTTACATTCTTTGTCTGCCCTAAAGAGATGGCAGAGATAATTCCCAGAGTGGTTCCATATTTCTCACTTTCTCTAAAGCCTTGATAAACTGTGTCTCATAATATTTTTAGGTTTTTCTTGTCCTCACTGGGAACTCAATGCAAATATTCTTCATAGAGAGTGACTGAGAGATAGAAGATGAAATTCAGGAACATGGTTGGGTAAAATATATGTTGTCAGGGGTGTGTGCATAGACAGGGGCGGGCACAGAATTATTTAACGACCCTACAAACAAGTAAGTTTATTTTTTTAATATTTTTTAATGTTTATTTATTTTTGAGAGAGAGAGAGAGAGAGAGAGAGAGAGAGAGAGAGAGAGAACAAGCCAGGAAGGGGCAGAGAGAGAGAGAGGGAGACAAAGAATCAAAAGCAGGCTCCCAGGCTCTGAGATGTCAGCACAGAGCCCGACACGGGGCTCGAACCCACAAACTGTGAGATCATGACTTGAGCCAAAGTTGGACACTTAACTGACTGAGCTACCCAGGCACCCCCAAACTAATAATTTTAAACATCTAAAGTAGTAGAAGTAGAAAGGAATCAACCTTTTCTCTATTTTTCTGAGGAATCTTGGCTCCAAATTTGGACACCCCATTCAGCAAAAGGAAGGCCTGCAGGTAAACAGACCCAACTTCCTCTGGAAATAGATGATTGACTATTGTTACTAGACCATAGCCGTTGGGGGAAAAGAAGGCTGAGAGGACCTCTTCCCACTGTCAGTCTCCCTGAGGACACCTATGGTGAAGAAGAAATCCTTAACACTCTTCCAGCAATGATTAGTATTCCAACAATGATTTAGCAACTTTTATAGATTGAGGTCTGGGAAGCTGCCAGGCTCGTTCATCTCGTAATCAGCTCTGGATATGTGGATGTGGAGGAGGCTCCCATAAGCCCAGGTAAGCACTTTTTATGTATCTTAAGAACAGATTGACAGAAAGTGGTTTTCAAGTGGTCTCATTCATCATTCTTCACTCTTCCCAGATTCCTGAGGTGCATAATATGATCCCACCTGGATCTTATCATTGCCTCTAATTGTTCCACTCCCCAAACCCCTGGCTCAAATGGGCCACTCAGACTCCACCTTCCTCTGCTTTTACATGCTTGTCCAACCACGCCCAGCATGAGCATCACATGAGAACTGAGTCCTCCAGCTTTTTCATCCTCTTCTTTCTCTCCACACGCTTCCTTCTTCCTCTTGTAGCACAGGGTCCATCATACTGTTTCTTGACCATATCCTAAGGTCTTCCTACGTGATCAGATATGTCTATTTTTTTTTTTTTTTTATTTAATAGCCTCTGGATTTTTAGTCTTGCTTAAGAAGTTCAACATCATCTCTGGTTTGCACCTGTAGTTTCCTAGATCTCCTCACAAAACTTTTATTCTGTTAATTTTACCCTTCCCACTTTAACTCCTCTGAAACCTATCTTCATGTCTTTAAGGTAAAGGCTAATATTCTTTTCATCCAGATGGAAATTTACTTTTGCAAACACTCATTATAACATAACGAATCCTTCCCCAATGAATTTAACTGCCACATTAAGTTCTCATGTATTTTTGGATCTAATATTGGTCTCTGTATTATATTTTACTAAGCTATTTGTCTACTGCCATGTGAATACCATATTGATCCATTTATAATTGCTTTCTTGTATGTTCTAAGTCTAGGAAAACATGTCTTTCTATGTTATGGTTTCTCAAAATGTTCTTGGCTAAACTTTGGTATCTGTTCTCCAGGTAAATTTTAAGATTGTTTTATCCAATTTTATCCACACGTACACAAAACACATATTATCAGGATTCCAATTAATAGTTCCTTAAAGATATGTCTTTGTTCTGAGAAAGTTACATTTTGTAATTTTAAATCATTCTATCTAGAACATAAGTCTTTCCATTATGCCTACTCAAAGACATGGCTCCTTTTCCTCTCCCTGCTGTTTCCTGAATCATTAGATTTTCCTCCTTTTGAGCATTATTCCCATCAATATACAAATATTTTACTTATGTGGTGTGGTAACCAAAGAAGATCACCATAAAGGCACTAAAGGGGATTGCTTTTTTCTCTCCTTTCTTCTTTAAAAAAAAAAAATAATAACATAACCCCTCCAAGGGTTTTCTTTTCCTTATCTCTACAATTTCTTTGTCCCCTTTCACTCTAAACCTCACTCCAATAAGATTTTGTTCCCGATACCATTTCATGGACACATTTTTTTTCAGGTTCACCAATGATCTGCAAGTCGCTAAGTCAAATAGCTTCGTTCACCTTTTCTTGCCTTGTCATCAATACTCGACACGTCTGATCATGCTTCACACTTTCATTGGCTTTCACTACAACATATTCAAATGAATTTTCTCCTTTGCTGCTTCATTTTTAGCTCTCTAACCTCTGAGAGCAATATGGCTCATTCCGTGAGTCTCTTCGTATCTAAATATTCCTCCCTTCCTTAGTGATCTCATGTTTGAGATGGTGACCGTAAACACTATGTATATTATAAAGATTCCCAAATTTTTATACCTCTGGCATGTAACCAAGTTCATGGGTGTGTATCTAATTACCTCATGGCCTCTCTACCTAAATATCTAATAATATCTCATATTTATCAACCTTACTAAATTCTCCTTTCTACAGATCTGATCATGAGAACCCATGGCAATCAAAACTTCCATTTTTTGAATCCTGCTTACCTTTCCAGGCTTAGCACTCCATAATTCAGCCACAGCTGTTACTCTAAAATGACATGTCCTCCTTTATCACTTCCATGTGTTGGATCTTCCCCCACCTCTCAACTCCATCGCTAGCAGCCATTCATCTGATTAATGTCTCCCTTCCTCAAATTCTAGTATCATTTATTTTGTGTTTCTTGCTTGCCATATTCTGTCTTCAATACAAGTGGTCTGTTTTGTTGAGATGGTCTAAGAACTCTCATGGAACATGAAAAGGAGCTCTATCTTTTTAGACTTTTAACACACATACTGCAGGGGTTTGAAAGTAGCAGTTGCTTAATGAAATTGAGTTCCGGGGATTTTTATTAATAGTACAGAAATATTTGTCTCATTTATATAAACAATAAAGACAAGTTGTTTAGAAAAAAGTAATTTTATTTACACATTTCAATGACCTACACTGAAGCTATAGAAATCAATTTTATTAGAAGCAGAGAAGAGATATCTATATTGTTTAACATTATTGTCATAGATCACAGCATAAATTATGTTTATAATTCTGACATCTGCCCATCCTATCTTAGTTAATATCACCAATGGTACATCACAGTGTAGTTTGTCTGGCATGTTTATAATACAAATAGTGATGTATTAAATTATTTAAGAAAACATTTGGTCAGGTAAGTCATTGTATTATAATGATACTGAGAATTATAGATAGCCCTAAAATTACAACTTTTCACTATGAACCAGTATGTTTTGGAATATGCGAAGCTTCTGTCTGAACAGATAGCACTGAATGGGACCCGAGGCACTTTTTGAAAGCATATATTCACTTTCTCATCTGTGTTGTCTCCTTTTCAGCTTCTTTTTTTCCACACACTTTATTAATCTTGCCTCCTTCCCCTTCTCCCTTTCTAAACTTTGGCTTGAGCAGAACACACGTGAACTGCTTCAGTGCCCCTGTACAAGCTCAGTGTCAGAAGTTGCTGACAGACAATTTAAGTGTCCGTTGTCTGGACCGTCTTTCATTGTTCTGTTTGACACCTACCTGACAACTATCAATAAAGTGTCCCAGCTATTAAAATTCAAATTTAATAACTAAAAAAGTTCAGTAAATGGATGATTCTAGATTTATTCAGTGTTCTTATTAACTGCAAGTGAGAGAATTCCTGAAATTCTCTTTATCCTTTTTTATAATGAAGATTAGTTTACTTTGCTGTCTTAGGAAGTATATTATATTGAATAAAATGGACTCTTTTTTGAGAGTCTAGTATTAATATTCAGGGCATGTATATCACAATATTATATAATAAAGAAAACAGTGGATTGGAAAAGTTTTTCTAAATAGACAGTGACATTGAAAAATGCTCTGGGAGTTTTTAATGGACATTTTTAAAGTAAACTTTTGAAAAAAGCTGTTTTTTTGTGTGTGGTACCT
Organism: Panthera tigris; assembly: GCF_018350195.1. Taxonomy (NCBI): domain Eukaryota; kingdom Metazoa; phylum Chordata; class Mammalia; order Carnivora; family Felidae; genus Panthera; species Panthera tigris. The sequence continues at coordinate 99,356,780 of NC_056663.1, read as the reverse complement.
CATTTTTTTAAGGAAAAAAAATAACACTAATTAAAGGTTCCAGTTAGATGGGTTAAAGTTAATCAAGATTGACTACACTTGAACTAAAATTCTTAAAATGACACACATAAACTTGGTTAACTTTTCTTTTGAGGCCACATATTGCATTAAAGTCAGTGGTTAAATAACCAATCCATGAAAAAATGACAGTTTCCTTTTGCCAACATGATTTTAATTGTAAGTTCCAGTTTCTTCAGCATTTTTTTGTTTGCTGATTTGTAACCAACTTACGTAGCACCTTGGTTTGCTGTTCCAGGTACTGTGTTGGTTTTCCCTCTTGTCCATAATTAAATTCAAGTAAATATAGCCCCCAGCTTACGTCTTATAATAAGTAGTTAAGTGTTTGAAATTTTCCGTTAGTCATTTTTCTGTATTTTAAAATTTTAATGTAAAGTGTTGGGTTAACATTTCATATCTTAAAAGTCTAATTTATCACATGGCATATGTAATGTGAATTCAAATCCTTTCATCAATTATTACATCTTTCACTTTATGTTGTATAAGTAATTTCAGCTTCAAGAGGAAAAATTTCAATCCTGGTTTTATTTTACATAAATGCAACTTACATCTTCCAAGTTTTCTTTTTCTTTGCTCAATATAGACCCAATCCCCATGTATTTAAACAAACAATGGTTAAGGAAGCTGTTTTGAGTTTCTCTTTGATTCGGCTGTGTTTTTCTTTGGCGTAAAATATGCCTTCCTAAGGAAGAATAGCTTTCTCTTCTCTGCAAGTGAAATGAATCCCTCACTAAACAATGACATAAAAATATGGATTAAGTGTTTAGTGAACATATGTGACAAAGCGACGTGAGTCCACCATGGCTGAGGCCAATGAAACGGAAGGATGGCTCCCTGAAAAAGATCTATCATCTGCCGCCGACTCAGGTTGGTTGTTCCCTGGCACCACATGAAAATAAAAACTCCCAAGGAGGGGTTGGTGTGTGTACCAAATAACACATCCCAGTCATTTGGCATGTTAGTTACAATTGCAAAATCACAGACCTCACCTCTAGAGTTTCTGGCTAGAATAGCTGGAGTAAGGTGCAGTTAACACCACTTTAATAACTTTGTTACTTCCCACTATGTCTACTGCATTGGATTCTGAAGCAGATGATACGTGGGCCAGACCCTGAGAAAAAACTACACCAGACCCCATGCTTCTGTGTTGCAATCTTTTTCTGCCATTCTGGTTAAAATTGTCCACTAGTACCAATTTCATACAATTCAAACTAGTCTTTTCCCTGTCCTATTTATTACATCAAAGCAAAAAGTTGGGTCACCCAGAGGTTGGGGAATTCAGTGCTGTGGTAGAATAACATCTTGAAGTATTAATCAGCATGTATCCCTTATATTTTATGCTACCCTGTGACCCTCTGGCATTAGGGAAGCTAAATTATAGAGCATCTATCAACTGCTGCAAGAAATGTACTCAAAGAATCAAAGAACAGCCTGCTGAGGACCAAAAGCCTACATTTTCATGGGCAAAATCTAGCCAACAAGGGAAACCCAAGGCAAAAACATACTAGACTACTCAGGTGAAATTTCACTGCTTCTGTCCCCTTCTCTCTCATCTTTCCCAACCTCAAGATGAAAAGTAACTCCAAAAAATTGGGGGAAGAAGTGAGTGAGAAAGAGTTGTAGACATGAATAGATATAGTGGGATCTGAGGTAGAGATATCCATGCTCTGCTGAAGAAAGTCTTGAAGGACAGAGAACTCCAAATATTTTGAGGGCAACATGTGTAGAGGGAAGCTTTGCCTCATTTTTCCTGATGGAGATAAAGAAAAGGAAAAGTCCTCAGAGTAAGTCTGGATTCAAATATGTCCAGAAACCCTCTCACAATTTCCTTACACTAGGAGTAGATGGTTTCCTTTTTCTCTAGTAATCAGGAAGGGGTGAAGAGGTGTATGAAGCCTCACAGAGTTTCTGTGGTCTCAGCATAGACAAGAAGAACAGCATGATTCCTGTGCACCCAAGCGGGACCCAAGCATTAACTGAGTCCTAACGTGACCCATGGAGCCTCCAGCCAAGATTCCAGGGTGTCACGGAAGCAATCTGCATGGGCAAACACACACCGACCAGACTGAACAAGGCTGCTTCAGAAGATGCCAGGGAGGGAAGACAGCAGCTACCCAGAACAGATGCCGTCCTTGGTCACCTGGCACTCTGCAAGCTCCTTGAAATATTACAGATACAACTGAGAAAAGAGGGAGTGAGTAATTTTTTAGGTAGATGGAAGGATAGTCACCTAGTGTAATTCGGATTTATGTTAGACATATCAGTTGGGGAAAATATTTCAAAAATTTATTTCTTAAACGTCTGAGTTTTGGGCTGAAATGAAAACTTATTATAAAAATTCAAACTATACCCGTGACAGTACATTTTAAATGAAGACAGATGGTTAAAGCCTTCAACTATCCCCCTTCAACCCTGGATGAGCAATGCTTTTAGTCCATAAGCCTCTTTATGAGAGCACTTGTACTTGCCATGCTGTCCGTACAGTCTATCTTCCAGCCGAGGACTGTATTTATGGCTCAAACACATTAGGAGCTAGAGAAATAGGTTCTCTTCTTGGCTTTGGATGACACACTGCTTCCCTCACTACTTCTGTGAGTGCCACCAAGTGCTGGTGCTCAAGAACCTGTTTTTTTTACCCCTTATTTCCTCCTATTTTTAGATCTTTCTCAAAGACACTTTTATTAGCCTTTAACTCATTCCTGACTCTTTTTGTTCTGACTTTTTGTTTTGTAATAACCAGTGGTAAAATCCACTTTGCCCTCACATTTTCACCAGAGCTTCCTTCCATCTTTCATCATTCCCCTTCTTTCCAAGCAGCATGCTTGTATATGTTACTCTTCAATCTAAAATTCATGTGGCTAGTATATATGTATATGTGTATGCATATGTATATGTATATCACATTATATATCCAAAGGTGACTGTAACAAGAACTCCTGCCCTTTATGCTCTTCTGTAATATGACTTCTCTACATATCCATGGAGAAGTAGAGTGCATTCCTGTACCCTTTAAATCCTGGGACTGCTTTGACTAATAGAATGTCACAGAAGTGACATCGTTTCTCTTCTGGGGGAAGACTTGAACTGGCATGACAGCTTCTGCTTCTTGCTTCTCAGAAGCCAGTTGCTACAAGAAGTGAAACTCTTTTTCTGTGGCATCTCAGCTACCTGGAGATGCCTTGGAGGATAAAATATTGTAAGGAGAGACTGAGAGGCCAAGGAGAACAGGGGCTCCAGACATATAAACATCTTGGATGTTCTTCTTGACATAAGAAGCCATCTTGGATATCTATCCATCAAACCTGCAGATGATATAAGAGACTCCAAGAGATACCTACCTGCCCATTAAGCCCAGGCAACCAACACAACCATTGAGAGATAATGCTTCATTGTTGTTTCAGATCATGCAACTTTGAGGTGATTTGTTATGCGGTCATAGATAACAGAAACAAAAGACAACCATCATTTGCCATATTAGTTTTTCATTGTGAGTGAAAGCAGGGAAGGCATTTCCTGAGGAAGTGATGATTGAAGTAGTTATGAAAGAGAAATAGCAGCTAACTCACAGAATCAGGGAGGAAAAAGAATCTCAGATATTAAGGGAAAGAAAGCCATTTGACTGGAGTAAAGAGAGCAAGAGAAAACATGGTGAGATGCTAGTTGAGGCCATGGCCCACATGCCCTTCAAGTTCTGGCATTTCCAAAAAGAAACCGTCCTATCCCATGATGTTCTTTTCCTTTCTCCATGGGCTATTGTCATTCCACTCATTTAGAATGTATTGATAGGCTTTCTTGGGAAAATCAGTATGCAGTTATGCTGCAATCATGTTAACTCAATATCCAATGTGTGTATATCACTAAAGTGTAAACTGAAAATTATATTTTCTTGTATAAAAATGGTGTATATATAATATGTGTAATTATGTTATAGATATATTGGGTTTTCAATACATGTTAAATGTATATTTTATGAATGTTGATGAAATGAGATATGTTTTCTAAGCATGATATATATCACTTGTCCTTCAAAGGCTAAATCTCTTTGCACTACAACAGAACTATTCAAAACTCTCCTTAAAGTCAGCAGGGAGCTTAAAAAAAAAAAATGACCCAGATATCATTTGGCAGCTTCACTAAGTTGCGGTGAATTAGTCATCAACTCTTTAAATCACTCCAGTTTTGCCACAATGTGGAGACTCACAGTTTGCAAATTGTCAAAATATTATAACCAAATTTTATCTGAATATACATCTACTTTGATGACATTTTTTAAAAAATAAAGCTTCACAAATTGGGCATAAGAGATATCAGATCTCCCTCAGTTCTGAGGAGTAGAGTGATGGGAATGGGGAATGCAGAATTGGTGACAACAAGCCTTCTGAATGAACACAGAAGTTTTTACCTGTAGGTTTTGCTCCATGACTAGACTCTTGTGTCCTTGACTCTATCCTGCCATTTGTTTCTCATCCTTGTGATCACTGATGAGAACTTCACAGCAGGATGGACCCAGAGTGACCAGAGAAAGGTTTGACTCCATTTTCTTCCACGTACCTAACCGAAAACTTGAGAAATGAAGAAAATAGAGCTGGGTGAGAATGAGAAAAGATTTAAAAGAAGAGGCAAAAGGAAAAAAATGTATTGTCCACATTTTTTCTTCAGTAAGAACTTCATAAACATTCAAGTAAGTGACATTTTTGTCACTAACATGTTTTGATCTGGATTACTTTCAATGGGAAAACATAAATAATTAAAGATGAACATAGTTCTGCAAATATTCTAATGGTAATTATATCTAAAGGTAATTCCTAGCCTTCTCAGTGTTGGGAGAGCAGAAATAATCAATGGATATGAATAAATTAATAAAATTATCAGTAAGCTTTTTTTTTAAGAAGTCTAAACAGTAAGTGGCTCTTTGACTTTTGTAATCCAATATACAAATACATTTTCAGATCTATATCTTTTGGCCAAATTGTTATAATGCCAAAGGATTTAGAAAATGCAGAGGTTATTTTATTGACCTAATATTTCTGTTTTTCTAAAGTATGACATTCAAAATTACCAGTCTGTTTGGAATTAATAATTTCATAGCGAGATGCTAGAGGACATTTAGGCCGAAGTGACAATAGCGCTTCAGTATAGGAAAGGTTTATCACAGAAATTTAATTATTGCTTGATTTGTGGTTCTATATTTAATAAAAAAGAGAATTGACTCATCTTAATTTCATGTCTAATCTCTTAAAATATATAGTATATATATATGCATAGTATATATAAATATCATATATAATATACACATATATATACACACACACACACTTTCTTTGTGTTTTTATATATCATATTTCTCCGTACTGCTTTACTTGGTATAAGCTCACTTTTATTAAAGATGTCTAAACACAATTATGAGAGATTCTGATTTTCAGAAATGAATATACAAAAATTCACTTTACACATGTGTTCTGAAGAAGCTTTATGTGTAATTTTTGAACAACCTCCCCCTTGGTTATACAGTGTAACAGAACCAATTCTTACCACTCCACTGAAAGTATTCCCTTGCACAGAAGATCGTTGCCTCTGTGCTCATGAAAAGGAATCCTAAATATTCCTAAAACAACCTGTTTTCTTCTAAGGAGACACACGGAAGGGTTTTGTTTGCTTTGTTGGCGTTGTTTTAGTATCCTTAGGAGAGCACAAGGAGCAGGTGTTGGTTGGCTCTACTTAATGCTTGAAGGAACTGAAATTTAACAAAATTAAAGGACTTCTGTTGTCAAAGGAAAAAAATCAGAGGCCCAAAGCCACCTCCTGGAAGATCTACTTGCTCTGTGCCAGGTCCGGTATTAAATTCCACCGCTCCCTAAGACTTGGCTGTCGACACCTCTTAAGTCTATGTGGCATTAAGCTAAGTATTCTAACTTCTCACCTCTCAACTTCTCAACTGCAGAATGTCACCTAGTTGATATCTCTTTGTGCGTTAGTATAGAGGTTATATGTGAAGGCTTGACCATGACCTTACTTTTTCCAAACCAGAACTTTTAGCAGCCTAGATTTGTGGTAAGAGCTATCTATATTGCCTGGTTATAATAAACACACATGAAAATCAAAGAAAATATTCAAAACTGTAAGCATAAGCAGATAATCGTCTTTCTCACATAAAACTATTTTTTGCAGGTCTTCATAGGTATATATAACTGTCTTTGGGTTACTTAAGTATTTTTTATCAGGTGTTTCCTAGTGGCAAATAAACACTACATGCCTAAATTAGAGCCCAGAAATAACTGCACAAGCCTGGGGGGGTGGTGCAAGTGCATTTTCAACACAATCTGCTCTCTAATTATAAGGTCCAGCTTAGTCGATGTATCTTGAAACATAATTAATTATGATTTGTTTAAACACTGCTTAAAATACATTATTCTTGATTTCCTAAGAGCTGGATTACAGGGAAAATTTTAATTTTAAAACTACTAGTGTTTATAAACATCTTAGTACAATTTGCATTATATTGCATTAAAGTTAATGCAATAATTATAAAGTTATCTGCAATTGCCCAAATGCAATTTTAAAAGGAAAACATCATACAATATAAAGGGGTATAAATTACAGGAAAGAAAAAATATTTTTATATCAAATCAACTCATAATGGAAACATTCTTATTTAGATAAAAGAATCCAAATGTTGTTCACATCAGAAATTCTGGTCATAGGGTCGCCTGGGTGGCTCAGTTGGTTAAGCGTCCGACTTCGGCTCAGGTCATGATCTCATAGTCCGTGATTTCAAGCCCCGCATCGGGCTCTGTGCTGACAGCTCAGAGCCTGGAGCCTGTTTCAGATTCTGTGTCTCCCTCTCTCTCTCTGACCCTCCCCCGTTCATGCTCTGTCTCTCTCTGTCTCAAAAATAAATAAATGTTAAAAAAAAAAATTAAAAAAAAAGTCTGGTCATAATTTGCATATTTATTGTGGTAATGTAAAATTTACCATCTTAGCCATTTCTAAGACTACAGTTCAGTAGTGTGAAGTATGTTCCCATTGTACAACCAATCTCTGCAACTTGTTCATCTTGCAGAATCGAAGTTCTATACCCGTTGAACAGCTCCCAGTTTCCCTAATCTCCCCTCCCCATCAAGCTCTTGGCAACCACCATTTTACTGTTTATGAATCTGGCTACTCTAGATACCTCATGTAAGTGCAGTCATATAGTATTTGTCTTTCTGTGACTGGCTTATTTTACTTAGCATGTTGGCCACAAGGTTAACCCATGTTGTAGCATACATAAGAATTTCCTTCTTTTTTGAAGCTAAATAATATACTACATTCTGCTTATCCTTTCATCTGCTGATGGCCTCTGGGGTTATTTCCACCCATTAGCTCTTGTGACCAGTGCTGCTATGAACATGGGTATACAAATATCTCTTCAAGATTCTACTTTCAATTCTTTTGGATATTTACCCACAAATGGAATTGCTGGATCATAATGGTAATCTTATTTTTAATCATTTCAGGAACCACCGTACTATTTTCCATAGTAACTGTGCCATTTTACATTCCCACTGACACAAAGTTTCCAGTTTCTCTGCATCCTCAACAACACTTATTTTCTGTATTTTTGATAATAGCCACCACAGTGGGTGTGAAGTGATACCTTATTATGGTCTTGATTTGAATTTCCTTAATGGCTAGTGATGTTGAACATCGTTCCACATGTTTGTTGGCAATTTGTACACCCTCTTTGGAGAAATGTCTGCTCAAGTCCTCTACCTAGAGATAATTTTTTTATCAGTCTCATGTATTTGCTACCTTTTCTAAATAAAAGGTTTGTTGGTTTGCCTGTTTTAAATCAGGGTTAATAAGATTCAATATTAGACGAGAAGAAATTTGTGAAATAGTTCTCAGGAAATTTTGTTTTGTTTTGCCTTCTAGTTTGTCTTCAGACTTCACCAGTTCATAAGAGAAAAGAAAAAGAATTGTGCATTGGTCAATCAGTTGAATTTGCTGAAAACAAATTCTGACCTAGGTTTGACTTGATGAGGAAATTCTTGTACCCTCAGCCAGAAATGTTTACAAAGGTGGATCAACAGTGGCAGTAACACCACAGGCTAGAATACTTTCAGGACCCAGCAGAGGGCCCCACCAGCCCTGAGGCTGTGGTCCTTTGAAGACCAGTAGTGGTTTCAGAGTCCTGAAGTTGCTGAGTTTCAAAGCCAGAATCTCTCACTGGCCTTAACTGTATTTCTAAAGAGCAGTCTTTGTTGCTCTTGACCTCCCTGCCTGGTAATTTTCTAGGCTTTTGTTACAGTCACTTGAGCAGAATACTTCCTGGTTCTTCTCCTTTGGAAGTATTAGTCTCAATCCTCTTCACACATTCTAATTTCTGCTCTTGCTTCCTTGTCCTTGGTCCCTCTAACCAAGCGTCCTCAGCTTAAGCATAACTGATGATTTTTCTTCTCATTCTCAGGTACATTACCTACACCCAGCTGCACAAAACTAGTCCTTTTTTTCTGGCAATCTCACCCTTTTATTTTTCAAAGCTATTATTTTCTCTACTTAACCTTGAATTTTTAATAACTGCTCACATTGATTGGACCCTACCTTCCTTGTCAAAGTTGAGGGTGAGCCAATCTCAATTCTTCCCTGGGAAGAGAAATCCTTCTCTAGTGACAGCTTTATGTGATTCGAAGATTGCCAACCTCTGAAAGAAGCTGATCTACAAACAGAAGACTGACGGTCAGGAGGGTGTCATGTTCCAAGTTTAGTCACCCCTTAGGTCAAGCTGCATCTTGCCCTTCAATGGCTAGGCAATCCAGCTTTTCAATAAAATCCCCTCCTTGCCAGAAAGAATTTAAATGGATTTCTATTACTTGCAAACCAAAAGATTAAAAATGAATATATTTATCTCCTGTGGCCACTGAATCCCCCCTCCCTTTATGAGATCCTAAATCTGGCCTGGTCAGGCCTTAGCTTTCCTTTGTTTGGCTGGCATGACCTTTCTACAAGACTTTACTGAAACCATATGAAGCAAATATACCATTGTCCTGTGAGAATTTCTCCTAGGTAGTAGGTTTTCAAAGATACTTCAAGATTTAATAATTTTTCCTTTAAGAAGGCATTTAAAACAAAAATTGTCCCTCTATTACCCAGGTTAGAAGGCCTTACACCTATATGTACTTGTGTTTTCTTTTCTTTTTTTTCTTTTTTTAAGTGTTTATTTATTTTTGAGAGAACGAGAGCATATGAACACAGGGGAGGGGCAGAGAGAGAGGGAGACACAGAAAGTGAAGCAGGTTCCAGGCTCTGAGCCGACAGGACAGAGCCTGACACAGGACTTGAACCCACAAACTGCGAGATATGACCTGAGCCAAAGTCGGATGCTTAACTGACTGAGCCACCCAGGCGCCCCTGTACTTGCGTTTTCTGATGAAGCATCTATGAACATCAGTCTTGCCCTCTTGGCTAAATAGCAAGTTCATTTAGGTTTGGTATGAGTGCACCTGTCTCATCTTTTTCCAGGCCCTACAACGTTGATTTGAATTTGGACTTTGATCAAAGAGGACTTATGTACAAATGACCTCAGGGCATTACAGGTAAATATACAAGAGCATTCTTAATGTAATGGTTTCAGGACTGTAGGATGGGAATGGGTTTGGGGCACAGGAGCCATTTTGGTTCATTATTAATTTTATGATGAATGTCCATCTGTGAGGGGTAGGGCAGACTGAAGCCTAGTGCTGTAATCAGTCATATATGAATGTAAATCGAAATGTGAAGTTTGTAATGAGTCTACAACCAGGGACTTTTAGCAGCTCACGTCACAGAACTCCAATCTCACAGCCTAGCCCATGTCCTGATTCTGATGTAAGGAGATAGTTCAAATATTCCATGAGAAATACACCTCTGTACATGTTCAGAAAATCCTTTGTGTTCTTTGCTCCCATGAAGGGTAATCCAAAACGGACAAAAAAAAAAAAAAAAAAACCATAAACAAAAAAAACAGGGCAACACCTCTACTCATAAACTAATCATTACTTTACACCTTAGTCTGTTCATGCCTGCTTCAGGCAAATTTCCATGAGAATTCTAAATGTTTTGATTGCTCAATAAACCACTGACAAAATGCAAGGGGCCTGAGCAGCCATAGCAGGCCTCCCCAAGCATGAATTCCCAAAACCTACTTATTTGCCAGCAGATGCAATCTTCTGATCTCCAAAGTTACATTTGCTTGGAGCCCAGCCTTTGTTTAGATCAATTAAAGTGCCCTGGGCAAAATGCATGTCTCTTCCTTTTATGTACTTTTCCCTCTGAGTTGCCTGCAATGCATTTATTATAAAGAGAAATTTACCAATATGAAAAAGCTCATTTGGGAGATTAAAAACAAGGCTATTTGGTTCTAGAAATTCAAATTTCCTCTCACCTTTTTATTCACAAATTGGAAGTATCATCAGAACCTTCTTTGGGAGGGGGAGGATATGTTCTTGAATCCTATGTCAATTGCTAACTGAAATATACTATTTCATAGTAAAGGAGATACATGCATGTTTTGGAAAAAAGAGGCTGTTTAAAGAATCTGGCTGTTCCTATTTTGACTGAACTTCTTTAGGGAACATATGCCTATTCCAGTCTTATCAAAATTAGAGAGGGTTTTGAAACTCTTTGTTGGGACTTGGTGCCATGTGAAGGGTAACTATGGAGCTCAAGTTTAACCTGGAATTAAAAATAGAAGTGACGGGTTAACCTTAGGGATCCATTGATCATAGAGCTTTCCAAAAGGTTAAGAAATGTCAGTTACAGGACAGAAAATACAAGGCAACATTGCCACCACAGCCCAGCGTTATAGGGAGGCTAAGCTAAACAAAATGCAAACAGATGGCCAACTACTATCAGTAAGTGAAATATCTCTTACAATATTAGAATATGGATTTCAAATTTTCTCTCTTATTATAGCCTGCTTGTTTTCTTCTTTGTAAATGTTCGAGATTTCATGTGACCTTGTTATTGGGAATATACTGGAATTTATGACTACTCAAATTTAATTCTGAAGATTTTAATTTTATCAAAATTTAGAAATATTACATTGAGTCTCCAGAATTAAAAATTACCAGTATTTTAAATCTAGATATAATATCTCTTGTAAAATATTTTCATATAATCCTATGAAGAGCTAGAAGAACATGAATTATTATTTCTAATTTATAAATGATAAAGTAGTGTCTCAGGAATCAATATGGAACAAAGAACAGCAAAGCAGAGATAACTTTTCAGGTCTCCTGGAAACTCAGTGCTCTTTCCAACATAACACAAGCCATTAAAAAAAAAAATCTCCAAATATCATACTAGCAGTGAAACAGTTTCTATAGAAACATATGAAATGAAATTTTGTTGTTTTAATTTTTTGAAGTGTTCTACATACATTAACATTGATGCTGAAGATAAATTTGCCAAGAATAAAGCTTACATGTAGGTGCGAGAGACTTTCCAACTTAGCATTTGAATCCTTACTGGATGGAATTTATGTTTCATGGCAACAGACATCTCAATCCCATTAATCCTCAAGTTTTACTAAAAGGTAACAATACCATATTTATCCTTGCTAATTGATGGATCTCTGTGAAAAGGTAGGAACACAGTTTGCTGTTGTCATAGTTTTAATGAATCAGTTGTGGATTGTTTTTATAGAAGGTGTTTGTTGTTTTGCTTTCTCATTTTGCTTAGATGAGGGCTTTAAGGTTGTATCAAGATCCTGCTTCGAAATCAGTTTATATATAGGGGAGCCTGGGTGGCTCAGTCAGTTAAGTATCTGACTCTTGGTTTCAGCTCCAGTCATGATTTCGTTGGGCTCTGTGCTGACAGCATGGAGCCTGCTAGGGATTCTCTCTCTCCCTCTCTCTGCCCCTCCCCTGCACACATGCACTCTCACTCTCTTTCTCAAAAATAAATAAATAAACTTAAAAAAAAAAAATCAGTCTGAGCACCTCGGTGGCTCAGTCGGTTAAGCGACAGACTTCGGCTCAGATCATGGTCTCGCAGGTTTATGGGTTTGAGCCCCGCGTCTGGCTCTGGGCTGACAGCTCAGAGCCTGGAGCCTGCTTCAGATTCTGTGTGCTCTTGTTTCTCTCTGCCCCTCCTCCACTAACACTCTATCTCTCTGTCTCTCTCTCTCTCTCTCAAAAATAAATAAACATTAAAAAAAAATTTAACAAAAATAAAAAAAATCAGTTTATATATAATAGCTTATCATATTTTCAACTTAGTTCTTTCCTATACTCAAAGATAACCAAATGCCTATGGCAATGATTCCTCTCTTTATACATTCAAAGTCATGCTGACAACGAACCAGATTCTCACTTTCTGAACCTTGCTGAGAATCCTCATGGATGATTTCCTGACTACTGAAAGTCTCTGCATACAAATTTCAGAAAAGAGAAAGAAACTCATATGATCATCTGGCCCTTCTTTTACTTCCACTGATGCATCATCAGGTTTGGTCATCTTTGCCCATCTCATAACAAAGAGATAATAAGAGATAATAATTAAGAAATCATTTCTTTTCAAATCTTCCCTATAGGCAGATCTTCTCCATCAAAATCATATAACTTTTTATTTTTTAATATTTTCTAAGTATTGTTACCTTTAACTTAAATTCTTCCTATTACAAAGATCATTCATTAATATTAAACATTGTTTTGAATGTGAGTTAAGACCTTTTTTCTTCTTCTATATGTAAGTATAAAACTATTTAACTAACATTTTCCTGCTAGTGTAACTATTTAACATTTTCCTGGTAACTATACTGGAAATAAAATTTTAAATTTAATTAAAAAATTTCTTTTTTGATTTTATGAATTGGGAAATAATACTGAGTCACCCTTCACCTTTTATTTTCCATATTTTCCAGTCTCAGTTTCTGTGACTCATCCATAGACCTTATATTGTCACCTATTTCTTCAGCTTTTCCTTCTACTTAATAGTAATGACAAACACAAAATCTTGGCGCTGTGTTTTCACTTATTTTTTTGACAATGAACAAGTTACTTAAGCTCTCTAACATGATTTTCGTAATTGATCAAATATGCATAGTAAAGCTTACTTCATAAAATTTTGTAAGGATTAAGTGCAAAGTAATTGTATACGATGCATTTAGCACAGTGCATGTAAGCACGTGGTAGATAGTATGCTCTCTGTAGCTCCTAAGCAGAGGAGAGGAGCATAGGGAAGGTCTATAACTTATGAGATATTTCTCTGTAGAAAAGGAAGGAAGGAAGGAAGGTAGGAAGGACCACTAAATTAGCCTTTACCACAATTCATGGATTCCAAGGAAAGGATTTTCTCCCCACGCTGGTCAGTTCACAAATGCTGTCTGTCTTTTAACTATCCACTGCAATGGTGTTAGCAGGGATGGACAGTGTTTTTGGTTTTGCCTACTGGCCTCATCCTAAGTAGGCTATTTCTTTGCAAACGTATACTCTGATTGCTTTACACCCCTATGTTCCGCCTGCTGTTCTCATTTCCCCAACTCCAGAACTGATGTTACTATTCTTCAAATTGAGGGCACCCTGGGGATGGAAACCTGCAGGGAAGCAGAATGAACTTAATCCCATTGTTAGTTTCTATTCTAAACTGCTCAGCAAGCAAAGAGCAACTCCTTACAGAATGTGTTGCTCCTGAGAGTGAAAGGGTAATGAACTGTAAAACCAGATGGCTCAGTCCCCTAAAGCCATTACAGGGTTAACTTCCCACAAACATGGGAGCAGCGAGGGTGCCACCTCCTGCCGATCATCTCCTCACATCTCCAGTATAACTACCCGGGTCTTAAAAGAAGTCTCCTTTTATTGGGGAAAAAGACAATGTTCAAATTTGTTAAGATGAACAAGCAAGAACACAACTTCTCAATTCAATGTTGTAGAAAACTGAGAGAGACTGTTTACATTTCCTCCCGGTAATTCCAAAGAGTTGATACTGTAATGTGGGAAGGTAGATGGAAGTTCTTGCCTGTGGGTTGGGAGAGCACAAATGCAGGTCAGTCTCTCAACAGTGAGCTCTGTGAGAAGCTCCATGCCAGGGTTCCTCTTTTTCTTTCCTTTTTTTTTTAAATTTTTTTTTTGATGTTTATTTATTTTTGAGACAGAGAGAGACAGAGCATGAACGAAGGAGGGTCAGAGAGAGAGGGAGATGCAGAATCCCAAGCAGGCTCCAGGCTCTGAGCTGTCAGCAAAGAGCCTGACACGGGGCTCGAACTAACAGACCTTGAGATCATGACCTGAGCCGAAGTCGGAAGCTCAACCGACTGAGCCACCCAGGCGCCCTGGGTTCCTCTTTTTCTTATGACCTTTCTGTCTATAATTTGATGTAAAGAATTCACAGGGATATATGGCCCCTGTAAAAGGCTAATGACAACTGCATATGCACATCAAGGGAAGGTTCTTCTCATGAAAAAAATTAGAGCTTTTACTACAAATAAAAGAATACTGAAATCCTAGCCCTGGTCCTGTCCCTTTCTCTCCATTCTAGTTTTTAAATAATTTTTTTACGGACAATGACAGGGACCACATGTGGTATTATTGGTCAATGTATTTTTTTTTAAGTTTATTTATTCTGAGAGAGTGAACAAGTGGGGGAGGAGCAGAGAGAGAGGGAGAGAAAGAATCCCAAGCAGGTTCTTCATTGTCAGTGTGGAGCCCAAGGTGGGGCTCGAACTCATTAACTGTAAGATAGAGACCTGAGCTGAAGTCAGATGCTTAACTGACTTAGCCACCCAGGCACCCCTGGTCAATGTAGTTCTAAAGACATCTCTTTTTCTCAAAACTTAGTGGAAAGTGCCTTCATCCAATAAAGGTAAGATGAGAAGGAGAAGCCTGCATTGTTCATTTGACCCACATTACAATTTTTATTGTCCTTCAGCTTCTTTTTTTCAAATTGTAATACTGTGAGAAATCAAATACAACTACAAATCTTTCAACACTATTTTCATTAAAGATTGTTCTCAAATATGGTTATTTTGCTTATGACATGAAATTTCAGAAAACTCTTCCAGAAATTCATTTGTGAGACCAAATGCCATCCCTTTGATATCTAGTTTCTACAAGGCACACACAGTCTTTATGGGAAATCCCAAATAAATCACAGGTTCCCACTGGAGGACATAACTCACGGTTTCATTTTCCTAAGTAGAATATTTCAGAGTATTTATTAGTCTTTGAAGAGAAAGCTTGTTGGTAATGTTAATTTGGCTTTTAATTTGCTTTTATCTATTTCTTATTTACTGCTGCTTACCTTCATTACTAACAGGGTAGGCATCAGGTATAAAATTTTATGCTACCTCTAGTTGCTAAATCCAAGCATGTAGCTGCATCCACTACACTTAATCCTGATTAGTAAGGAACAAAAAAAAAAAGTCTGCACCCAAAACCCCATTTAGCTGTTTTCACGGAATTAACTTGCCCCAAGAAATCTATGAGCCAGCAATCAGTCAGCATTTTGCGAAGGAATATGCTATTCATTTAAACTAGCAACCTACACTGAACATCCATGGGCTGTGTCTATGGTCTTAGTCATAATACCAGAGAAAAGCAGAACAGCTCGTGTGACGCAAGAGTTAAGTCGGAGCTATTCACGCTAAAGCAGATCAATGACCACAAGAATTCTAAATGAATGAAGAAGGGATAGTTATTTGATTGAAGTCAGTTAACGTAGAGTATCATTTGCTAAACTTAGCAAGTCAGGTGGGAAAAAAAGGCAACTGGCACCTGTCCCGTGCCTCAACAGGTGTGTTACGTGAGTCAGCTCCTTTAATCTTCACCACCTTGCAGCGAAGGCATTATTATCTCCATTTTGTGAAAAGGAAACTGAAGCTGGCAGGGGTGAAGTCATTTGCTAGGAAATGGGAGATGCTGGATATGAAATGAACTCTGACTAAAAGAGTTTACACCTTATCCGTGGCCTGCTGCCCAGGTAGGAAACCTGTCTGGCATCCTTCACTAATTCATGGGGCTGCAAACAGGGCACACTGAAGAGGTGCTGTACTGGGTCATCGTGGGGTAGTTCCAGCCGGTGGACAAATCGACAAATGGGCCCACTTAACGTACAGGGGAGAAGATTGAATGGGCCCCTAATGAATAAACAATATTTTAAAATATTGACCTGGAAAATGAGTATTAAATTATCCCATTTCGTTGGCCTTTCTTTTTGAATTGGGAATACATTCAGTGGGTAAATAAATAAGAGCTGTCCAGTGTTAAGTGGGCATCTACCTTGGCCCCAAGGGCCCGGTGCCCATCCTCTTCCTCCCATATGTGAACTGTTGTTTATGCAGGTCTTACTGCCATCATTCTTATGCAAAAGGTAGCATAAGATACACATCGTTGGGCACCAAGCTTTTTTCCCATGACAACATGTGGTGAGGCTTTCTCAGTGTTAGTGCCTGGTGAAGCTTCCCCACTCGCGTTTGCCAGTTGTACTGCTGAAATGCATAGGCACACAAGAATATATTTAATGAGTCTCCTTCCTATTGATGGACATGCTTTTCAAATTTCTTGCCATCTCAATTTTTGTTTCTTTACCGTGTGTCCATTTTTGTCTCTTTCAGTGAATTAACTTGTACCTTCTTCGTTTCAAACATGTCCAGGCCTATCTGTAGGTAAACTCTCCAAGTGGGATTTCCAGATCAAAGAGAAAATGAATTTGCGATTTTATTACCTAGCAAGTAAATCGCTTCCAGAGGAATTGTAGCAGCCTGTATGCCCTTTTGCGGTGTAGGAGCATGCCTGTTCTCTCGTGGACTTTCAGAAAAGAAGTTTTTAAACAATCAGATTTGGGGATCTTTGTCTGATAGACATTTCTGATAGACAAAAATGTCATTTTTGTATACCTCTTCCACTGTATGTTGCCCTTGGTTGTTGTTTGCATATGTGAAAACTGCTGGAAATACATGTTGATTGTATACCTCACTGCTTTATTGAAATCTTTAGTTGCTTATGGTGGTTTTTCCGGTGATTCACTGGGACTTTTCCAAGTATATGATGACAGTGTCTGCACAGCGTGATAGCGTCACCTTTCTTTACAAACTCAATCCTTGTTTTTTTCCTTTTCTAATTGTAATGGCTACTAACTTCAGAACAATGTTAAATACTAATGGTGATAATGAATTTTCTTGATTTAACCTTGACGTCAGTCGGCTATATCTCCTCTTTTTTATTAAGCACAAAATGATTTTTATGCTGAGGAGTAAATTGTATCCTGTTTCTATAGTGTTTTTATCAAGAACTATTGTTGTAATTCATTAAATGTCTTTTGAGAATCCATGAAGGATATATATATTTCTCTTTAGGTATGTAATTAAAAGAACTGCTATATTAATAGCTTTCCCAATATTCAACTGTGCTTGAATTCCAGGAGTAACCCACTGGTCATGATAAAATGTTTTTTAATGTAGTGTTGGCTTCTGGTTGCTGATATTCAGGGTTTTTTTAATAAAAAATGATAAGCTAGTTAGGTCTATGGGTCCATTATTTTCTTTTTCATGTCATTTTTGCCATGTTTTGTACCAATTTACACAGGAAGTCCTCATTTTGCACTGTAGTGTGAAACTGTAAAAATGACCATGCCCCCTAAAACCATGCAAAGGGGTCTTAATAACCTTTGAAATCTGGGCAGACGTTTCCCAGCAGCACCCATAGTTGTGTTAACTGTTTCACCAAATAACGCTAATCAATTCATGCCAACTCCTAAGACAATGAAACCAACTTTTACCGGCAGTCAAGTTCAGGCTCCTCATAATCACTGTATATAGTTTCAACCATAGTGGCTTCCTGTCCTCAGCACATTTTAACTAAAAGATGTTGAAACAACTTTGGTTTGCTTTTTTTATATTTAAGAAACTTTGCTGACATGGTTCGCACTGTAACTTCATGGAGACTTGGATCTCACCTTATCTTTGCTTTGCTGTTGCTATGTTTCCTTTTTTTTTTAATTTTAGAGAGAAAGAGGCAGGTGGGGGAGGGGTAGATGGAAAGAAGAGAGAGAGAGAGAGAGAGAATCCCAAACTGCAGAGCCTGAAGTGGGGCTTGATCCCATGACCCTGGGGTCATGACCTGAGTGGAAATCAAGAGTCAGACTCTCAACTGATGAGCCATACAGGCACCCCTGTTGCTCCTTTTAAATCTTCTCTTGTATCCAATTCTACTCCAGCATCATCAATTGTCATGTCTTTGCTGCACTTAAACCTTTGTTGGCCAATTTCCTCTTTCAATATTCCATTCTTGTAAAACGATACATGGGTTTGTCATTGGGAAAACAAGAAACAACACGATCTCATGTTTTGCTCTCTGTGCGTAAAGCGAATGACAGATACTCAATGACCCGTCACCAATAGACTTTGAAAGAGGTGACATGATGGACACTGGTCATAATGCACATCTGTTATGTACATAGTGATTTGTGGACAGAGAGCCAGCAGTGAAGTGTTTACTTTATGCAATTACTCATGGTTAATACATCATGGTTACTGAAATTTGAACCCTGTTGTTGAGGGACTAGTGTTATTTAACAAAACTATAATAACAAGTTCATGCATTATGAAGATTGCATACAAAGTGTCTGAAAAGTTGTTTTTTCCACAGTGTTTTAGAACAGTTTTAAGGACATTAAAATTTTCAGCCCTGTCTCAGAATTCTCCCGTGAAATGATCTATTCTTGCTTCTTTTTTTTTTTTTTTCCTGCCCCAAGATAGCTATATTTCTTCTATGGAAATAAGATGTTTAGAGTTTTAAAAATCTTATCTGGGGTCAGTAATGGTCAATTATATTTTCTAAGAAAATGATCATTTTTCTTCAAGGTTTTCAAATTTATCTGAGCAGCATGAAATAGATAGATCTCAATGTATGCACCAAATATAGATGGGTTACTTCAGGTTGATCTTTCACCTTAAAAAGGTATGTTTTTGCTTCATTCTTCTGTTATCTGAGTTCTGCTGCTATCGGGCCGTCTTGCTGTCCCCCTTCCCCTGAAACAATATTTGCTGCCCTTCATCCCAAGAAGCTTAGAAGGTACTCTTACCTGATCACAGCACACCCTCCCCTTTTATTTGAATGTGTGGATTATGTCTGTCTTCTGATTTCACTGAAAGTGAGGCATACAGGTTTTATTAATGTCCATCTTGTTAGTCTTGCATAAAATCCAGAAAGACAAAGGGAAATTGCTACCTTGCCTTCATGTTTATACTAGAAGTAGTCACTGGCTTTTCAACACAAAGCTAAACAATTCTTTTTTGATATGTACATTTGGCTCAATAAAGTTGGAGTTCTTAAAACTAAATTATTTGTGAATTCTTTTGTCATGGTAGCTGCCAGGGGCTTGGTTTGTGGGAAAAGTGTGATTATTAAGGGAGAGTTTGATAATGTGGTTTTTGGGGGATGACAGAACTGTTCTGTATCCTGATTGTAGCAGTGGTTATATAAATCCATGTCTGTGATAAAATTTCAGAGAACTATTAAAAAATGAAAAAAAAAAAAAAAACCATGGGGAGTACAAATAAGGCCTGTGGGTTTTTTTTTTTTAAGTATTTTTCAAAGTCAGTTTCCTGGTTTTAGTAAGTGTACTATGATTATGTAATATCACTGGGAGAATCCAGGTGAAGAGTACACAAAAACCCTGAATCATTTTTGCAAGTAAAATAAAAAGTTTGCTCACATTTGAGCAAATTTTTGCTCTAATTCTTAGATCTATTTCTTCCTATAGAAACTTAGACCTTCCAGATATTTAGATATACCACAAATAGGTAGTAGGAAACCCAATAATATTGTTTAGTCTATGCACATTCAAGACTCATATGTGTTTCATTATGTCATGGTTGTATTTTCATATAACATGGTTACTTTCACTTGAAAAATTGGATAAAAAACTTCTCAAAACTGGGATATGTATGACTGATTTCTATACTGATCTTCGATGGGAAAATAGAGGCATCTCTGTTCAGTAGTGTGATAGGTTAAAGAAGGAAATATGATCCACTTTTCTTTGAAATAATCAAACTTCACTGTGCATTCTCTTATGGGGAAAGAAGAATGTCAGAATAATTAATACAAAAAGTGAAGTGTAAAATCTTAGAGGTTGATGTGGGAGACCTGGGAATGGGAAACCATTCTGCTTGGATTAAGATCTGTCACATGATTGAGATTAACTTTTCTGTGTCAGTTCATTAAAGGAGGAAGTTGAACTAGATGGCCCAAGGCAGCACTTTACAAAGTGTGGCCAGTTTTCAGATAATACTGAGAAGCTGCTAAGGTGGCTGGCTGGGTTTGGAAAGCCACCAATCCAAGATAAATTTTACATCAGAAATGATTGTTTTAAGCAGGACTGTAACAATATCCATTGCAGAAATAGTGATATCCCTATCTGACAACCGATTGAAAAAGTGAGAGTTCTTAAACCAACTCATGAATTCATTTTCAGACCTTAGGGAAACAGTTATTCTTAATTGTAATTGCTTTTTATCCATTGGAAATTCTGGATCACCTTCAATCTTTTTTCTTAAGCATTCCCCTATGAGTATATTTGACTGAAATATATCTTAAATAGCAGCTTTAGTGCCATGAAGTCAAAATTTTCTTTGAGATTTTCTGAAGTACATCATTATCATGAAGGAATTCATTACTCAAGATCTGAATAGGGTCACTACAAAAAAAAAAAAAGGAGGAAATACTTCAGATAAAGCCTCTATTTGACTTTATAACTAATAACACATTTCTTTATTGTAAGCTTTATTTTATATTCTCTCTAGCTTTTCATTTAGTTTAAAAATGACTGACCAGTTTTTCTTTCCCTTAAAATATATCTTTTAAATTGTTTACCACCTCCATGGGGTAACTACTTGAAGTTTTTACTCTCTTTTCAATCTATATTAGCATGTACTTCAGTAAAAAAGGAAAAAAAAATATTTTTCTTTAATGCTAATTAAAGACTCCTTTTTTTTTTTTTTTTCCTTAACACTAATTCTTACCCTGAAGCCATTGACATGTTTTTAAACTATTCCTCTGAATATTCCTGAGAGACACATTACAGGAGAACCAAATACAGGCAGATGACTAGGGGGACATTGCCCACACTTGCCCTTCTTCTCTCACAAAGGTTAAGGGTGTCACTCTGGGCACTGTCATCGCTGCCCTGTGACAAGGGCTGGAACCTACAATGACTGAGTTTGGTTTCTTTTCTTTCAGGAAGTACCTGTGAGTTTGGACAGAGAAGATGCCTATATCATACAGAGTAAGGTTTGATGGGGTAAATATTTAGGATGTGGCCAAGCATGATGTGGCCACAGTGGGCTTCTCCCTTCTGCTGAAAGGCCTCGACACTACCAAGACAGTAGTAGGGTCGAGGCTAAGAAAGGCCTCGACACTACTCTGGGAATACCAAAGGACAGCTTGTTGAGTGAAGTGTAAGTATCCAGTCACTAAGGCAGTGACATGAAGCTGATCTCTTGATTGAGTCCCAAACAGCTCTGCCTGATCTCCACATGTTCTCACATCTTCTTCATAAATACATTTATATAATTCCTCAAGTTCCACCAAATAGACGGAGGCACACACTGGCAAAAAGATCCATCCAGTTCCTGGTGTTGTCAGCCTGTCTGTCACATTCCAGCAACAAACGACCTTCGGGGTTTGAGGACACCTCCCAACAGTAGCACCAGCTTCGCTGCCTTGTTCCCTCTGAACCTACAAAGACTAAAGCTCTCAGCTTATTTTACCCTCTAGTCCCTTCGAACTTGAGTTTAATGTCTTGGCCATTGGTTTCTCTCTTCATATGATTTGAATCATACTTGCATCTATCAATGTCTCTTTGCCCCCCTCAACTCATCCTCTGACCTTGTTGGTAGACAACTCCCCATGAATCCCTCATGTTTCTGCCCATCTTGTGACATCATTTGTCTGGAATATCTTTTCGAGGATGTTTGTGTAGCAAATAGCCTTGGAAATATAGTATTTCCCCTCAGTGCAGAGGGCAGATTTCTTTGCCGTCTAAGATAAAAACAATGGCTTTCTCCCGAACCAAGTTTGGGCAAGTCTGCTAGTGGCACTTTAATAAGATGGAGGGTCCTAGGCTCATAGTTCCTTAGTTGTGCATGTAGGGTCCTCCTGGGTCTGCTTCTGCATCATTCCCATAGAGCCTGGGGCAAGGAGAACCGATGCAAACGCGAAGCCCATGATGCCTGCTGTTCTATGAGTAATAAATGTCTTTGTTCCTGACCTAAAGTCTTGTGTCTTCTGCTCGTGTCTATGAAACTGCGGCACGCTGACTTGTGAGCTTGTAAGTGGGGTGAAGTGTGATGTTACAGTTCTCGATATGCTTCAGTTGACATAAGCACTGTGGCTAGCATTTTCTAGCTGGGGTTTCCTAGCATTTGTGTCCTTTTCCTAATTTCACCCTGATTCCCTCTTCAGAATTCTGTATTCCCTATCGGATGCTATCTGAGGAATATAATTTGATGTTCTGTCCTCTCCCACCTAAGAAATGGGAGCATAACCCAAGCTAAACTTGCTGAAACTTAAACAGAATGACAGAAACAATGAAAACAATTAGCATTCTTTATCCCAGCTCCCTAAACAAATACTTCCTGCTATTTCTGAATATCCTTTTCCTAAAATCTATAGATAACCTGAACTCTGCCTGTGTCCTAACCAGTTTTGTGACACTTCCCATGAATTTTTTGAATTTCTGATATTTGCCACATACATTTCCTTTGGCTTGAGTTACTTCTGTTTCCTTCAACCAAAGATTTCTAGAAGAAGCAGCCTGGGTCTAGCACCCTGGAAGTCATAACGTGTTTCATATGTGTGAGGATTGCCTTTTCACACAACATGGTTACCCTTCACTACAGTTTGGGATTTGGAAACAAGACAATATTAGACACATAAATAAAAAGAATAAAGGACTCTAAATTTCTAGATTTTGTAGATCTTTTCTCTGTCTACAAACTTATTTCAAAGCATTAATTTAGTATCTACTGAGCACCTCCTTTATACAAAAACTGCTAGGAATATGGCAGTGAACAAAAGAGAAAACGTCTCTTTTCTCATAGAGTTTACAATCTTATTCTATTCTATATCCCATTTTTACTCTTTCTTTAAAAAGAGGCTGTTAGGGGCGCCTGGGTGGCGCAGTCGGTTAAGCGTCCTTCAGCCAGGTCACGATCTCGCGGTCCGTGAGTTCGAGCCCCGCGTCAGGCTCTGGGCTGATGGCTCAGAGCCTGGAGCCTGTTTCTGATTCTGTGTCTCCCTCTCTCTCTGCCCCTCCCCCGTTCATGCTCTGTCTCTCTCTGTCCCAAAAATAAATAAAAAACGTTGAAAAAAAAAAAATTAAAAAAAAAAAAAAAAAAAAGAGGCTGTTAAAATATAAATCCTTTGTGGGCATAAACCTTGTGCGTTTTTTATCACTTTTATTGGTGACTAGTTATTAAGTGTCCGACAAATATTTACTGACTAAATACACAAATCTCACTTCCAATGAGAAGTTGCTAACACCGAAACATCTGCATTTTTGGTCACAAATAATTGCCCAAGACAAAGACTAAGAGCATTAGAACCCAAAGGGATGAATGGATAAATAAAGTTCTCTTTGTATTTAAATGAGGGTAATTTAAAGGTCTTAAGTTAGTATCAGTTTGACAAATTCTCAACGTCCGATGGACACTGAAAGTCATTCTTTATTAAATAAGAATTTACTAGAAACTAAATATGATTACTATTAAAGAGAACAAATAATAAGTATGAGAAATGCAAATAATAAAATAAATGGCATTTTTTGCACAAATCAAATGAAATAGAATTCAGAACTTTAAGGCAAAACCATAGTCTTCATTAATTAGTTTATACAATCTCATCTTGCTTTCTCTTTTAGAGCCTCTATTTTTGTTTTAAGATCATATTTTCATTTGTCTTTCATTCTGGTACTCATTTTTTAAATTTTATGTCATCAGTTTTATTTCATTTTTAGTGCGCTTTTTTTCTCACATGTCCAACTGTTTTTATTGCAGCTTTCTATTAAAATCTACATCAAATGAATTATTACCAGGTCTCAGATCAGATGTGTGTTATTATTGTACCAGGAGAACTTCTGGTGGATTCTTAGAGAAAGGGTCAGGGAGTGACGTATCTGTGATGTGGAGCAGGGCTGACAGCCTACACTTACCTTGTTGCTTCCCTGAAAACCACTGATAAAAGGTTTGCTACATAATTAAAGGACAAATGGATAAGTTTTCTCGATTTTAGTGACAATTACTAAGTTCTTCTTAAAAGAATAAACTGAATTCAACTTAGCTGTCTCTGGTTACAAAGAGGTCAGGTCAGGTTATCAGCTAAAAGCAATCCAACAGTCAGCCACATATGTTCTAATAAATGTTGAATAATTGGCTTGTTTTTCTGTTATATTCAATACACGCTAAGTGAATGGAACAGATGGGAAAGCAGTGATAAGAGAATACATACTATTTTTTACTGAGTTTGATCACTCTTAGAGCTTGGGTAAGCTCAGTATGTTTTAACAAGTGGACCAAAATAGCAGAATTTAAATATTTCTCCCACAGCTGTTTCTGAATGAAAAGAAAGTGCCATGAAAGGAATAGTAACTGAATACTTACTATGTATGAGATAACCCAAAAGATACAAAGATGAGTAAGACTCAATTCCTGTCTGAAAGAAGATTGCAGTGGGAGAAAAGGAGGCAATATGTTTCACATAATGCAGAAAAAGAACCATAAAAGTATGAAATACGACAGTAATTTAAAAAGCACTTCTCTATGGTTGAGAGACTGGGACAAAGATCGATATGAGCAGAGAAACAGCTCTGGAGGAGCATAGAGGGTTCTAGCAAAAGCAACTGAGTCTGTGGGGATTGGGGAGCAGAGGGTTTGGTGTGTGGCCAGTGGCAGGTGGGGGCAGGGGGAAGGGAGTGGTAGCAGAAATGGAGGCAGCAGCAGCAGCAGCAGGAAAGACAGGTGAGAGAGAGTCTGTGCAAGGCTTTCTGTGCCATTCTATAAGACATGATAGATCTTGACGGTTTCCAGGAGCAAACCGTCCTCAGAGCAACGTTCTCAAAAGATCACTGGCGCCTTCCTGAAGGACAGACCGCTGAGGAGACAGACTGAAGGCTGGCTGGAGTCTGTGACCAGAAGAGGGCCATGCTTTAAGAGATGCATCTCAGTTTGCATGGCTGGAGAAGGCACAGCACAGAGGAGAGGAGTGCTGGAGGGACTTCTGGCAGACCAGGTGAGGCCCTAAACAATGATGGTAGAGACAGGCACAAGAATAGGAATGTCTAGAGAGTTAAGAGTTAGAGTCCCCCAGTAAGGACTGCTTCCTGAGGCAAGATGACTCTGTCGTGCATTTTCTAACCCAT
This sequence comes from Panthera tigris, assembly GCF_018350195.1. Classification (NCBI taxonomy): domain Eukaryota; kingdom Metazoa; phylum Chordata; class Mammalia; order Carnivora; family Felidae; genus Panthera; species Panthera tigris. The sequence continues at coordinate 99,331,349 of NC_056663.1, read as the reverse complement.
GTTTTAACAGGAATTCTTTAAAAGACTGTGGAGCGGGCCACTCTTCTCTTCACAATTTATTTTTGGGAAAGCAAAAGAGAACAAAACATTAGTCTATGCAAAGTTAAATTAACTTATTTTTTCCTGAAGGACGTCTCAGAGATGTGAATATGATAATATGCGTGTTGACTGCTCAAGAGAGGAGACTAGCACACGGCATTTGGGAAGCCTAGTAGAGCATTAAAATCTGTTTTAGACCTGGCCACGCATTTTGGGAGCCAAGTGCGGCAACGTTACCTTGGAGTTTTAAACCTACGTGCCTGAGAGAGTCATGTGGGAAGTAGAAGCCCTCTTAGTGATTCAGCTGGGATGGGTATTTGGTTTTCTAATCAAACTATTGATTATTTAAAATTTCAGTCACAACACGTTGTATTTTAACTTAAAACGTATAGCAGGGCATCCCTTGGTGAATTTCTTGAGGAAGGACCAGAGGCTTTTCTGCCAAGAAGGTCTCCCTCGGGATTTTCATGTCCAATTCCATGTCTAAGCCATACCCATACAGCTCATCCACAATATCCGATGTCAGTTTCTTTAAAGTAGAATGGAAAACTCTATTCACAGAAGAACAGAGCTGATATTTAGGTAAGAAAGTTGATGGCTATTGGTTTCGATATACTGAACATACAGTGTCTTTAAAAATACACCTGTGGCTTTTTGGCAGGTATTCAGAAATGAATAAATTGCCTTTCCATAGGAGAATTAATCACAATTACTGCATTAAAAAAAAAAATTTTAATGTTTTATTTATTTTTGAGACAGAGAGAGACAGCATGAGCAGGGGAGGGTCAGAGAGAGAGAGAGAGAGACACAGAATCCGAAGCAGGCTCCAGGCTCTGAGCCATCAGCCCAGAGCCCGACGCAGGGCTCGAACTCACAAACTGTGAGATCATGACCTGAGCTGAAGTCGGACAATTAACCAACTGAGCCACCCAGGCGCCCCAGTAGCAGCATTTTTTTTTTTTTTTAATGTATACAAGTGTTTGTGCTTGTTGTGTCTACTTACTAAAATGTACTAATGGAGTTATTAAATTACAATCAAATCTCATAAAATCAAATGGTCTCGTTTAACCTCTACCTTCACAATAAATATTATTTTCAGACACAGGAGGTTTATATTTAGATACGTGGTTATGGCCTACATCTTGGTCAGGGTGATGGTCAAATAGATATGTTCGGTTTGTAAAAAATTATAGGACCGTGCCTTAAGATTTGCATATTTTCCTGTATAGGTTATCATTCAGTGTAAGTTTACAAACAAAATGGGAGGAATGTACATCAATTCTTTTGGGACCTATCATTAGATCACATTTCAACAAGTAGACCAAAAATAAGTAAAAGCCGTAAGTAAAACTTCTTCTAAACATTACAAATATATTATTCTATGAATGCGTTTCTTGTTATCTAAATTTTGTCAGTATGGGTAATGATCATGTACATTTAAGACTAGTAATCCAGGGGCACCTGGGTGTCTCCGTCAGTTAAGTGTCTGACTCTTGGTTTCAGCTCAGGTCATGATCCCAACAGTTCCTGGGTTCAAGCCCTGTGTAGGACTCTGCACTGACAGTGAGGAGCCTGCTTGGGATTCTCTCTCCCTCTCTCTGCCCCTCCTTTTGTGCTCTTTCTCTCTCTCTCAAATATAAATTAACATTAAAAAGGAAACACTTAAAAAGAAGGAGTATATCTAAATATGCAGTAAGTTTCAAATGACTCCATTGTAATACTGGATAATTTTAATTTTACTATACTAGCAAGATGGGTAAGCAGAGGCCCTATCCTGAAACAGGATTAAAAAAAATTTTTTTTTTAATGTTTTTATTTACTTTTGAGACAGAGAGAGACAGAGCATGAGCAGGGGAGAGGCAGAGAGAGAGGGAGACACAGAATCTGAAGCAGGCTCCAGACTCTGAGCTGTCAGCACAGAGCCCAACACGAGGCTCGAACTCACAGATTGAGACCATGACCTGAGCCGAAGTTGGACGCCTAACAGACTGAGCCACCCAGGCGCCCCTATCCTGAAATAAGATTTAGTGCATATATTTGCTTGATAATTGAAAATTTCCCCCAAATCCAGGAATCTAAGCCTTCAGAGTGTATATCACTATTAGTTGGAATCCTTCCAACTACTAGGGCAAAGGAATGGAAACCTTAGTCATTGCGAAGTTCTCACAGTTATGTCTTTGGACCACCAGCTAGAAAACTCCATAAAAGTTTTAGTCAACCAGTCTGTTTTAAAATGCTTCTACTTTCATCACCCATTTGTGTTTAATTAAGCATTGTTATTAAAAAGTTTGAGTTGGATTCTTATTAATACAACACATTTAGAAAGAATGCATGGTAATTACTGCAGAACTCTGTAATTATCATAAAATTGACAGATAATACCTAGCTGGCCTTTTCAGAAACCTCTCTTTCGAATAATATACTGTATGTATTTACACACACACTCATACATGTACAGGATGTTGTGTTCTGGTGGGAAAAGCAGAACATGAAGCGATTCAGCTTTACCGAGTGAAGAATACACAGAAATTTGTTTAGAAAACGAATGACCACACTTGCAATAAACTCCAAAATATCAAATGTGAGATGGCCATACTGTTCTGATGATCACGGAGCACGCACGCACACAACTTATCAGGTTACGCAACCTCAGAGTCATGAAGCCAGACATGGGGAGGTACAGCAGTTACACGGTGATCAGTAGGGGGGGCGGGGGGGGGGGGGGGAAGAACACCAGGTCCTTACAGAAACTTTTCAGAGACATAAAGTCTAGATCTTTTTGGTTTTCTACCTTCCTCTGTGAAGTTTTTACATCTTAGTTTTTTTCTTTTCTTTTTTTCTTTTTTGGTAGAATATTCCCAAATTCATTTTCTCCGTACTCCGTATTTATTTAAAATAAGCTAACAACTTAAAACTAATAGTTGTTTCTACTGTAAACATGTCATGCACATTCTGGTGGTTCAAGGGTAAAATTAAAACAAGATATCCTCTAGAGAGCAAATATATTTATTATGCACTTTCATATACATAGGGATTTTTGCTTAATATAATACAAGGAATAAAATAAAACTTTTACAATGTGAAATTCAATGTACATTTTAGGCTATTTACATACCCCAAACCAAGGAAACAATAAAAAGAAACCATTTGTCTGCAACTACATTTGCTGAGAAGTGTAAATGGAGCAACATGAAGCAAAACGAACATTCGCATAGCCAAACAATAATGAGAAAACTACTCTTGTTTCTAAGTAGTGACTTGTTTTTGGTAAGGACTCCAGTAGGGGTGGGGAGTGAGGAAGGACAAAAGATACTGGCATCACCTTGCAGTATGCGGAGTGCCAGTCAGTTTTCCTTCCAAAACCTTTCCTACACACATTCAGATTTTAATTTTTCATTAGTGTTGTTGTTGTTGTTTTAATCGCTTCCCTTATTATCAACTCATGACTTTTAGGGAATGGGCACAGGCGGAATGTTAAAAAGTTATAAGCACACGGCATCATATGTGTGTAGTGACGTCAGGTGATTTACAAAATTGAAGCATTTTGATGTTTAAAATAGCTCTTTAGGCATTTTAAGTTGGGGGGACTAGTTTTTACTCTTCTTAATGAAGCAAAAGCTGTTTTCAGTCATGCTGTTAAATCCCCAAAGAAACAAGTAGGCAAAGCAGGGTATCTCCAGCACTCTTAATCATCCTTATCCTAACTAAAAACCTCTTCTGTCCTATTCCAAAACGCAATGAATATAAAAACACCCAGAGGACTACTTACTTTTGAAAATCATATTTTTCCAACAGGTTCTCTTCCTACCAACTGTTTCAAGTGTACATAATATGGATACGAAAACATTTAGCTCTTTGAAAAACATAAATCCCTTATGTAATGAGTCATATCTTTGCCCTTTGGCCACAAGGTGCATTTTTGTAAAAAACAATAAAATTAAATAAATACAATTCCAATAATTCAAGGTTAATAGAAAAACTGGCAGCTTTCAGGGTTCTCTTTCTAAAGAAAAATACACCTAATAAGAAATTAGAGCTTCATCTTCTACAGTAATGTAAATGTACTGTATTTGAGATATGAGTAACATTGGTTCTAATAATAGTATGTATTCATATTTATCAATAGAATCATTAACACTTTTAAGGCTACTTTGCAAGAGTCCTATTAAGTGTATTTAATAAATGTCCCATAGGGACAAAAATTCAATACTTGAAACATTCACATTCGAGTTATCAATATTGCCATGTCACCTTAGTATCGATTGACCTTATCTCCTATTCCTGATTATGACTGATGACACAAACAGAATGTGTTTTGATGACTTTAAAAAATAAAAACAAAAGCCTCACACGAAGATTCAAGTGAGACACTTATCACAACTAATCACACGTTTCTATTCCTGTGAACAATGTATCCCATGTACCCTTCATGTATGAAGAGGACAGTACTGACCTCTGTTATTAACTAAGACATTTTCTAAAGATTGTTTTTCCGGTAGTGGCAATGTTGTTGTGCTGAATCTCCAAATTCTCTTTCCTCATTTCTCTTTCTTATCAATAGCACATGGGAAACAGAATTTCTGGGCTTTCTAAAATTTACAAGGCTTATTCAAAGATCAGACTCAGAACCATGGCTTCTTAACCAGTCAACTTTGTGTTCCTTGTCACAGACTTCACCTTTAACCCTGCCATCCAGTTATCCTGTGAGCAATTGTCCAAAGAAGAAAACAGGAAAGAGTATGTGGACAGAAAAGTGCAAATCCATCACTATCGTTTACCAAATACCAGTAAAAAAAAATACACACGTGCTATGACTGACAGGTTAATGGCGTCATCTGTGAAGGATGGCACATATTACACATTCATCAAAAATATTTATCCAATTAACCACTAAAATGGATTCCACTGATTTTTGAGTTGGGGCTATTTGGGTCATGAAGTGATTTATAAGATAGAAAGGACTGAGAGAAAAGCCAGCATTAAAATTGACACTGGTAAATTATATTGTACTTCACTGGACAGTTGAGGTAAGTGTAGTCGATGAATTGTTCAGGGATCAAAAATCTACCCTCAGACAGGTGCATCTCCCTCTACATACACACGCCCTGAGGCATGGCTTTGTCCCTGAGAATTTTTATGCCTCAGAAATGATAGTCTGTCTTCTTGGAGGTGGAATGACAAGCGAGTGGAAGGTGAAATTGCATCCCAGTGAATGAAACAGAACTTTGTTCTGCCTATAGTGTGTTTTTTCCTCTATCTCTCTCCCTTTCATCCTTTCCTCTCTTTTTCTTTTTTTCCTCTTTAGCCAGAGATCAGGAGGATTCTACTGGGAAATCCATATTTAAACTACTTAGAGCAGCTCCCTAAAATACTAGGATTATTTTCAAAAAATCTGTCAAGAAACCATTTTTCACTTCAGTGTGGCATTAAATAGAAACACATTTTCAACCAATGCCGAAGGTGTACTGAACATAAAATAGTTGCATGATTTATTTTATTGAGCAACATTTTTAAAGATACAAGAAACAAGCCATACACTACAACGATGCAAATGTGAAACAATATGCTTAAGTTTCATTTGCCACAAAAAGAAAAAAATAAAATAAATACAAAGGACACTGCCTTTTTGTATATATTTGATCATGGCACATGCACATTTATCAAATCTTAACTTAAAATACTTTACGCAAATTTTTTTTTCAGCTTTTATCAGGGAACTGCAGTATACATCTGCATTTTTTTCAAAAAAGTGCTTATTCTTATGTAGTGAATACAAAGCACACAAAATGAAATTTTTTAAGCACAGAGGGTTACACTGAGAAGGCAGCCTTACTATTTAGGCACATGACAGTAATTAAGGTAACTGTACTGCAGATATCACATTCTTCACTTTTTTTTTTTCAGCAAATCAACAGGCATTTTATGTTTTCATCCAGTAGCTGAAGAACCACTCCAATCACAATGTCTTCTGTTTCACAGAATAGGAAACTAATGCAAAAGTTAAAAAAAAAATTAATGTCTACATTATACTTATTATATAACTACATATAGTTTTAAGACCCTATATAATTATATATATTTATGTATTTACTATATAAAACATAAAGTGGACACATCTATTAGAGATTCATTATTTAACTTACAATCACTTTTAAAGAATCCACAAAATGTTTACCTTCATTAATGTGTTTTACTGTGTAATATATACGTATACTTTGCCTTTACAAAAGATAGCACAAGAGTTAGAGGGTTGTACCATCGCTAGGTATTTTTAAAATAAGTCACATTGGAGAATGAACTAACTACTTTATACAAATTATTTCGGAATGAGATTTGACCAGTCATCCATCGATTCAGATTGAAAGGTGTTTACTATTAGAAAGCACAGGAAATTTACAATTTATAATGTTTCACCTAAAATACCTAAAATATATCTCCAAAGACAAAAAAAAAGCAAGAAAGCAAGAAAGAAAGCAAGAAAGAAGGAAAAACAAACCAGAAAGACAAGGGATATTTCAGTTTGCTAAAGAGTACATTTTTTTTTAAAGAATGAAAAATGATTAAGCAAAGTGGGATAAATATACTTGTAGTATAAAATAGCAAAGATTCCTAATGAAACCATTGGATTTATCTCTAATGAGAGAGATGTGCTTCTGAAAAAGTATCTATTATATAAAATTATATATATATTTTCTCACTAAATTCCCCTATGTAATTAGTGAAGTGTCCATTGTGGTGGAAAGAAAAAAAAATGTTTGTATTTAAATCTAATTTTATTTTGAGGTTTAAACATGTAATTCTTATGTGTAAATATAGTGGGCTCTAAATACCCTCTTGTGCATACATCCAACTTAACATCTTTCCTCACCTCTTCTTGGTGTGTGCAAATTTTATTTGGAAGATTCTTAAGAGATCTGCCATAGTAAAAATTACTTTTAGCTGATTAAATCTTTGACTTCTTCCAGGGTGAAAAAGGAAGGAAATTAACACTGACTACCTATCTACTAAGCACTACATATACTATCTTATTCAAACCAAAAAGTGAGTATTACAGAAATGGTCCTCTCCTCTCCCTCTATTGCCACCAAAGAATTTCTAAGAAGGGAAATGACTATGTAAGAAGAAATTCTTACTGAGATTCATAAGTAGTATATTCATTCATCCGTTCACCTACTCAATACATTTTTACTGAAAAACTAATATAGGTCCAAACAGTATTCCAAGTACATGGAATATAGCAGAGAACAAACAGATAAAAACCCCTACCTTCACAGAACTTATATTTTAGTTGGGAAGAGACAAATAATAAACATAATAATAAATATATAACGTATGTGAAATAATAAGTTCTTTGGATAACAAAAAAAACAGGAAAGGCAAAAAGAGAATGCTGGTGGTGTGGGGCAATTCAAATTCACAAGGGCACTAAGGGAAGGTGCTGCTGAGAGGATGTCATCTGAACTGATTAGGCGAGGGAACTGGCCACATGACTATTAGGGGAAAGAGTATCCTCAGTAGAGGGAACCATACTTTTGATATTTTATTCTTTATGTTGATGAAATGTTACCTTTTATAATGGTGTTTCCTTTTTATAGTTGAAGCTAGGGTCAGAACCCTCGATCTGAAGCTTCAGGGCTTGTTTAAGGCTTAATTCCGTCTCTGAGGAAGGATATCCCTCTAACACTTCCTGATGCCCTCTGTCTTGTATTGTCCGTGGGACTGAAACCCTACCAAGAAAGACCTGGTTGCTCTGAAGATGATAATTGGGATTTGTCATTATTCCATTTCTCTTCTTCTGCTCCCCACTTTGTTGATGAATAAGAAATTGCTGTTGAGATCGACCAATTTCTTGCTGAGTTGAAGGTACCATAATTTTGCACTGAGATTCTGCTGGCATCTGTTTAGGGGCTGCACTAGTACCAGATTTGGCTGTAGGTCCTCTTTTATCAAACTGAGTCATTTCATACTCTAAAACCTTTGGCTGTGAAGAATTATTTTGTTTAGCCTTTTTTCCAGCTGCCCCCGATTTGCTGGAATTTTCTGACTTCCCCCCTTTATTTGTTTTAGTTGACTTCAAACTGGGTTTTACTTGACTCCACTCAAATTCACTACTCGGTGAATTATGGCTCTGTCCCAGGGACTGTGTTGTGGAAGACGGGGAAACGATGGACTGTCGACTTCTACTGCGCGGCAATGAATGCTGCTGAATTTGTTCTGTAAATGACAGGTTATGAAAGCTATCAATTGGCACTGTTTGGGCTGTTGCTGTAGATGAAGTAGTTCTCAAAGATGAGTTTTTTGAGCTTTTCAGGGAATTATTTGACAATGACGACTTCTGACGATCGACTGTAGAATCTGGAGATTCCGAAGGAGAACTGAATGCATGAGCTGGCCCATTAGGTAAACCACGCAGTGAAGGCTGCACATCCCCTCCACCAGTACTGCCAGAACTATTTGATTTAATTGTTAATGACTGCATTTTTGAAGACGCCGATTGTAGAGGTTTTTGCTCCATTGTATGAACAGGAGACGGGGAACAGCCATTCAAAGTAGATGCACCATATTTTTCTAATAATTTAATTATTTGAGAATGTCCATTTTTGGCTGCAACCCGCATAGCAGTGCGTCCAAATTGATCGGCATGGTTTGGATCAGCACCGTGCTCTAACAAAACCTGCACAACATCAATGTGCCCTTCTTGGGCTGCAATACAGAGGGCAGTCGCACCTTGGTTGCACGTATGGTCAACTATGGCGCCATGCTCAATCAGAAGCTGAACCACTTTTACGTGGCCCTGCCAAGCTGCAGACTGCAAGGCAGACCGCTTTTCATTGTCTGCAGCGTTGATGTCAGCATGGTAGGTTATCAGAACCTGCACCATTTCCAAATGGCCTTGCCAGCAGGAAACATGAAGTGCTGTCCTTCCTTCGGCATCGCTTGCTTCTACATTTGCACCGTTTTCTAAAAAATACTCAGCCATCGTAAGCTGGTTTTCTAAGGCCAAAATATAAAGCGTAGGCCTACCATCAGCATCTTTGTAGTTAACGTCAGCTCCGTGGCTAAAAAGTAATTCAACAATGTCCCTATGCCCTTCTAACGCAGCAACACGCAGCGCATTTCTTCCATCATAACCTCTCTGATCAACATTGGATTTATTTTCCAATAAGATTTGAACACAATCATAATGACCCTCTTGCGAAGCTAATATGAAAGGTATCCGTCCATCGTTATCGATCTCATTTGTTCTAGCACCTTGTTCAATAAGTGCTTCACATATTAATCTGTGACCTTCAAAAGCTGCCATATGCAAAGGTGTCCATCCAGCATCATCTCTGTGATTTTCATCTAACCCTCTATCCAGTAGGGTACGTACTACCTCCACATTTCCTTGGGCTGAAGCTATGCTGAGGACTGTCCTGCCCTCGCTGTCAATGCTGTCCACTGCTGCACCCCAAAACAAAAGTGTGTTTACAACTGACGCATGGCCCATAGAAGCTGCTGCTAGGAGGGGTGTGCGACCGTTGTTATCTGTATGGTCGACATCTGCTCCCCCTTCTAGAAGCAAGTCAACCACATCGACATGTCCTTCATAAGCAGCTACCAGCAACGGAGTCATGCCATCTTTATCACAATGATCTACTTCAGCACCTCGGTCAATTAAAAGACTGACAACCGATGCATGTCCTTTACTTGCAGGCACACAAAGTGCAGCTACAGAGAGAGCGGTCCTGCCGTCGACATCCTCATGATTCACTTCTGCTCCGTGGTCCAGCAGGTGTTCCACAATTTCTCTATGTCCCATGTAGGCTGCTGCTATCAATGCAGTTCGACCTTCATTATCAGCTTTGTTGACTTCAGCACCATGTTGTAGCAAATTCAGTACAATATCCTCGTGACCTCCCCACGCTGCTGCTCTCAAGGCTGTTCGGCTATCAGCATCTGCACAATCCACTTTTACGCCAGCATAAAGTAGTGCAGAAACTACCTCCGTATGGCCACCCCAAGCAGCAGATCTTAATGCTGTCCAACCATCTTGATCAGTATGATTAATGTTTGCTCCACACCCAATCAAACAATTAACCACCTTGGTATGTCCTTGTCTAGCAGCTAGGGTAAGTGGTGTATGTCCATGAGCATCTTCTATCTCTAAATCTGCTCCCCTGGAGACAAGTAAATTCACGACATCAAGATTGCCACTGTATGCAGCATTAGCCAATAATGTTCTCCCATTTGAATCACATTGATTTACTGAAGCTCCATTATCTAATAATGTCCGAATGGAATCCTCTCTTTCTAAGGCTTGTCGGACTATGCATGATGTGCGGTCATCTTCACTGTTGACGTGCGCACCAGCTTTAACCAACAGCTGTAGCACTTCTTGTTCCTTGGGTATTAAAGTAGACAGAGAATCTCTGACAGGTGTACCATTCCATATCATCCAGAGAGCTAACTCAGCTGTCTCTAACTGCAAGTTTGAATTAATTAAATGCAATGCAAATTCTTGTGCTTCCAATGGTGTTAAATTCTTGGCTTGACAGGTATAACTCATAGCCAACATTCTGTGTCCTTCTGCTGCATTACATAAATACTTCTGAGTGCAGTGTTTCACATCCAGAAGCCACTCTGCAAAACTATAGTGAAACAGTATTTTAGTATTTCCTAGTCCATCAACAAGAAGTTTGGAGAGGACATCTAACTTACGTTGAAAGTCCTCTAAGGTTAATGACATATTTTTAGTCCAGACTGCATGATACAATTCCGTTATGGTCAAAGGCCGGCAGGCTGCAAGAATCACATTCAAAATAGGCTGGACTTTTGCAAACTGTTTTCTTACAAAAAGTCTCTGACACAGCCAGAGATACAGACCATTAAGAGTTCCTGGGATGTCACGAATCTCTCTCAACATAATAAAATTTTCTACAACTCCGTCTAGAACTCGTTCTAGATAAAGAAAGCATCCACTGCTTTTAATGTGAAGTTGATTTAACATCTCTGCAGTTTCTTTAGTGAGATGTTGTCGCAAAGCTTCTTCTTGATCTAAACGATGAAGGATGTACTGCTGAACATCCTTAACGATGTATGCCTTCCGAAGGTCATCTAAACTTATTTTTCGAAAACCTACAGAGAGAAAAAAGTCGGTGTCATCAGTTGAAAATGATCACAGAAGTTGCCATATATTCAAAGAGGATATCTTCAATACATAATAAACTAATAAGCAAATAAATAGATAACAAATCAATTAATACCAATAAATTAACACCTATGAGTATACAAATCAGTTCTCTTTTCCCTCTGTAAACACATTAAAGGTAGATAAATTATTTCATTTTTCTGTTTACGAATGCAACTGTTTCTTATTCTTTTAGTGGCTCAGAGCTCTGCTCAACTTTAGTGATAAGGGGTACTAAACTCAGCATTAGGACAGTCTTACATGCGTATCCATAAAAGCACCTTGGTGAGATTTTCTGAAGTCCCAAATGACCAGGAAAAAAAATTGCCAGAGAAAACCAACAATACTTGTTTGTTTTTATAAGCTGATTTTTTCACATGAAAAATGTATATATTTCCATCCACATACCTGAATATACGCTAGCTTTACTTATGGGACTGAATATTTACATCCAATTAGAGTATCATCTGTCACTGCCTTTAAATTACCACTGTAAATGTACTTTCATAAAGAATACATATAAAATGCTTGTGATTTGGAAAATAAAGCTCTTTCACCTCTAAATGCTTCGTAATATGAATTTAGATAGAATAAATTTTTTTTAAATGCTTATTGATTTTTGAGAGAGACATGCACACATGGAGGCAGGACAGAGAGAGGGACAGAGTCCCAAGCACGCTTTGTGCTGTCAATGCAGAGCCCGATGCAGGGCTTGAACCCATGAATCATGAGACCATGCCCTGAGCAGAAATCAAGAGTCTGACACTTAAGTGACTGAGCCATCCAGGTGCTCCTGGATAGAATAAATTATAAAGTTCATCATTCATGATAGTTATCTGTTCAATGAAACAGAACTAAGAATATCTGTTAATCAGTAATCTGAATATCCTGAGTTAAAGTTACTGAAAATAATTACTTTTTTAAAATTGCAACTTCTAATCCCTATACATGTAATTCCCTTAGTATGAATATGCACAATTTAATACATTGGTATCACAACACTTTTAGCCATTTTTTTTTATAAGAAAAGGCTGAAAAATGCTCAAAATTTTTAGGGGAATAAAAACATGATTTACTGAAATGTTGGACCATATGTCTGTTGAACCACTTTTGTATTCTTACTGAAAATATCTCTTAGGGATGGAACTTCTCAGTGCTGGTGACAGAATGACAGTGATAGGATGTGTGCCAATATTATAAACTGATGTTCACTGCAATTATTTATTATCCTGAAGAATCTGTGAGAACAGGGACTAGTTCTGTTAAATCCTCAGATATGAGTAGATGAAACTTACTTAGAGCCAGTAAAACTCTTAATGTTCTTTCCCTGTAGTGATATACTTGCAAATTCAATTCTGAATACATACATTTCAATTCAAAACCCATATATTTCAACTTAAAACATTAGCAAAAAGCAGAAAGAAATGTATAGGACATATACAAGGAAAACTGAAAAAAGATCTAAGAAAAAAAGTTGAATAAAGAAAAAATATGCTATGTTCATGGATGGAAAGAAAGTGTGTATTTCAAACTTCTCCTAAATTAAAAGTTTTAACCAAACTTAATAATTCTTTGGTTTATATCATTAATAGTTCCAATTTTTAAAAGTATGCTATTAAAGTCAATCTAGAGGAATAAAGGTAAAAATATGATTTAGAATAATAATATTGGTGACAAAGAGGGCTGGGAAATAACTGAACAACAACAACAAAAAAAATAGAAATACTAAATCGATGTGGCATTTACACCAAATGCCAACAGATAGTTTAGAAGACATGACACACGGTTTAGAAACAGATTATTAACACACAGAAAGTACACACAAGGCATTAATTACACTTACCAGTAAACATTTTAGTAACAGCCTTACTCTGTTTTCGGGCAGAACACAGAAGCAATAGCCATGGTGGAAAGAACTCATGGTGACCAGCTAAGAGCTCCGCAACAGTTCCAGATAAGCTGGTAGATGTTTGTTCACCTTCGGTAATGTTACACCCTTCATCCACAGAGTCAACAAGTAGATACAGGCTTTGTTGGGGAGGCTTCATTCCCAAAAGAGGGAGTAGAACACACCTGTAAAATACATCTGTATGAGCATTCTCAATATTACTGGCTACAATGTTATTAAGATTTATCATTCAGATATTAGTAATATAGATTATAAATGTTTTAAGAAGAAATAAATTTAGGTTTTAGAATAAAAATATTGTGTAAGTTTCAGTTCCTTACTTTAAGAATACTAGTCCCAAATAGTTCACATTTTCAGTAACAAAATTTTCCACAATAAAGGGTGTGCATGAGTGTGTGTGTGTGTGTGTGTGTATTAGTAAGTCAGCATAATTAAGGGGAAGGATAGTAGGAACTTTAGGAAACTAGATTTCAATACTCCTTTCCTGATTTTTTAAGTCACCAATAAAAAGCTTGAGTTGCTTATAACCAAGTTAAAATGTGTTGCAAAGGAAAAAGAAAACTTTGGGGATCACTTTAATAAAAAGAAAATACCAAGGGTCCTACAGAATTTAGAAATGTTTTATCATCATTTCTCTTACAAAATGACTGCAGGCTATACTAGCTTGTCACATATAAATTTTATTTTAAAAGATCGTTTAAAGATAAATTACTATAACCTAGGTCCCATTTGATATATGTTCAAATTTCAATGTAAAGAGCAAATTTCTAGGTTTAATTCCACAGAACAATGCATTTCCTACTCAAAATTTACATAGCAATTGAATATAACTTTTTCAAAACTGAAACAATGCTCATTCATTTTCTTCAAATGTTTACTTGAGCATGTCATGTGGTGAATAAGGCACTAAAAAATACAATAGTGAAAAGGACATGATCCATATAGTTATTAATACCAAAAATTTACAGATAATCCTTTCTACAACTCTCTTCTTAAACTTTCAATCCCATAGCAACCACGATCGTTTTTATCACCTCGTCCTACCAACATTTCTTTATAAATGTCTCTCAAACCCACCTCAGTCTGTAACATCATATCTCTCACCTGGACTGCCACAATCACTTGTATGCTCTGTATGTTACATGTTTCCAACCACTTCCCCAGAGTTCCTGCTGCAGCCAAAGAACCTTTTTAGAATATTACTCCAGCCACACTAGCCTTCTTTCAATAACTTTTATTAGATACAATTACACAAGGACCTTTTCATTAGCAGTTTTCTCTGCCAGAAATGTGCTTCTTTTCTCTCTTCATGTAATTAACTCCTCCTTAATCTTTAATTGTAAGCTTGAGAGTCACTTTCCAAAGGTTGAACCCCTATAGTAAGCTTTCATTGTATTAAATATTTCTCTTTCGTAGCAGTGGCAAATTTGCAATGTTATACTTACTAATTTAATGCCATTAATTTTTATTTCTTCCTTTATACTGTGAGCATCAAGACACAAGGACTATGTCAGTTTTGCTCATGAGTGTACCCCAGGACTTAGCATAGTGCTGTGCCCATAGTAGATCCTAAATGAAGACTTGACATTGTTGTACTCTAGAATGGAAAACAAATAACTTCAATGCAGTATACTCAGTGCTATGATAAAAAGCAGTAAAATTACTAATGTGGTAGATAAGAAATGACCAACTCAAGACGGGTAGACAGGAAAGGCAGAGAATGTCAGAGAAATATTCAAATATTAGGTGCTCAAGATGAGTTAAGTTTTGAAGAAACAGTTATTCTCCAGGAACTGGGAAAATTTTACAATAAACTGTAATAAAAGGAAAGCAGAGCAATCTTGGCAGAAGGAATATACTAAATTTGGGAAAACAATTTATTGTACCTTATTGTACATATTTCCTCTATCATGAAAACAAAGAAGTTTGATGAAAAGCAAGTACTACAGTAATATATATACACTATAGTATATGATATACTAATGTACTATATGATCACTACCACTTGATAAATAACACACAATGCTGTGGGAGTACACAGAACCTACTTTTGATAGGGATGGGAGTTGGGGGGAGGGAAGCCAAATAAACAAGCTTAGCCAACAGAAAGAGCTAGGGTAAAGACAACACATAGGACAAAAAAAAAAAAAAAAAAAAATCTAGTTTAGGCAACAGTACATTTATCTTGAAGAAAAGAAAGACTTGTGAACAAAGTCTGGAAGAGAAGAGTTAGGAAAATGAGTAAATACTGTGTTTTATAAACATTATTAGGAAATTTGGGCTATGACCTAAGGGTAACTAAGGAGTCAACTGAAATATTTTAGACAGGAAATTGATACATTTATATCTCTGTTTAGAAAGACAACTGGCTACATTTGAAGGAAAGCCTGAAGCAGGTAAGTAGAAGAAAAGAGTGAGATTGGAGGCCACTGCTTATAAAAAACGGTGGGGCAAGGGGAGAAGCAGGGGGACCACTTCTAACTTTAATTCAGTGTTTTACATGCTTTAAGTACTTTACATACCAATTAACTCATTTTATTCTCACATAAACTTAAGATAAGTACTATTATAATACCAATTTCCAGATAAGGAAATCAAGGCACATGAAGATAAGTCATTTATCCAGTTAAAGAAAGGAATTCAAGTCCAAGCTGTGACTCCAGAACTTAGGTAAGGATGGACCCTTCATCCTGGTTTGCCTAGGACTTTCCAAGTTTTAAGCACGGAGTCCTAGAAACTAGCCGTCCTTCATCCCCACTCCCCACCCCCAGTCCTGGGCAAACCAAGGCAGTCAGTTACATTAGTCTACACTCTTATCTACTAGGGTCTACTGATTATACTTACAGCAAATATTATAACAGAGTTGAGGGAAATCTGGTGGGTGAAATTGATGATTTTATTGCTTTTGCTTACTCTGGGTTGTTTGTTTTTCTTTGCTTAGTTTCTTAGAAACTAAAATAATTGTTTCACACTTTTCTTCTTTTTTTAGTTTTTGTTTAATGTTTGTTTATTTTTGACAGAGAGAGAGAGCGCGCGCGCGCGCGCGCGCGCGCGCAAATGGGGGAGGGGCAGAAAGAGAGGGGAAGACACAGAATCCAAAGCAGGCTCCAGGCTCTGAGCTATCAGCACAGAGCCCAATGCAGGACTCAATCAAACTCACAAACCATGAAATCATGACCTGAGCCAAAGTCCAATGCTTAACTGACTGAGCCACCCAGGTGCCCCTCACACTTTCCTTCTAATAATAATCCCTTAATGTTATGAATTCCCTACTATTTCCAATACCATTTAGTTCAAAATAATTTCCCTTTGATTCCTTCTTTAAATTATAGGTTATTTAGAAGTGGGTTGTACAGCTTTCAAATATCTGGGGATTTCTTAGGTTTTTTTATGTTATTGTGTTATCATTATTCAATTCAACTGTGATGAGATAACATACTCTGTATAACTTACGTACCCTTCAATTTATTAAGATTTGTTTTGTGGCCCAGAATATATCTATCTTACTAAATGGTTTATGGGCACTTGAAAAGAATGTGTACTGTCTGCTATTGTTGGGTAGACTGTTCTACCAATGTCAGTTAGGTCAATTTGGTGATAGTGTTTTTCAACTGTTCTATGTACTCGCTGATCTGCTGTTTATTTGCTCTATCATTATTGAAAGGGGAGTGTTAAAATATCAGAACATAAATGTGGCTTGTCTATGTGCTCTTGCAATTCTATCAGTTTTTGATATTTTGAAGCTTTGTTATTATAGGAATAAACAATTATTATGATTGCTATATCCTTGAGAAATTGACCCCTATGTCATTACAAAAGATCCTCTTTTATCCTGGTAATATTTTCTTCAGAATTCACATCACCTGACATTAATGTAGCTATACAAGTCTTTCCTTTTGATCAGGGTTAGCATGGTATGTATTTTCTCATTCTTTTTCATTTAACTATGTGTCTCTTTATATACAAGGTATATTTGTTGTGGCCAACATATAGTTAGATCTCATATTTTTATCAGACAAACTCATTTAATTAGGATATTTACCATTTACATTTAATGTGATTATTGATATAGTTCAGTTTAAACCTACCTTGTTCTTATACATATCATTTTGTAATGTGTTAAGCTGCAATGTTTTGCAATGTGTATATCCGTAAGATATATTACTAGGATTACAGTTGCTAGGTTAAGGGCATATCTGTGTATACTTTGGTAGTAACTGGCAAAATACTCTCCTTAAAAATTATATAAATATACATTCCCAACAGCTGTGTAAGAATGCCTATTTACTTCTTCCACAGATACATAAAAATGGCACCACTATAGTTTTAATTTACATTTGTTTCTCATGAGCCAATCACATTTACATATGCCTAGGAGTCATATTTCTTTTTTTCTTTAAAATGTGTCTTTATATCCTTTTACCCACTTTACAAAAGATTATCAATTTTTCTCTTCTTGGTACTCTTTAGTATAGAGAAAATACATTGTTGTTAATTTTTCCACCATTTGTTATTTTTATTTTTGACTTTTTAAGGTTTTTTTGGCATGCAGTTTCTTTTTTTTAATTTTTATGTACATCAAAATTAATTTTTTTTCTCTTATGACTTTTGAGTTTTATGTCACATTTTTGAGGGGCCTTCCCAACTCTCAGCTTAAAAAACATTTCCTCATGTTTTCTTCAAAAGCTTTGAACGTTTAATTTTATTATTTATTTATTTTAATGTTTATTTATTTCTGAGACAGAGAGAGACACAGCATGCGCAGGGGAGGGGCAGAGACAGAGGGAGACACAGAATCAGAAGCAGGTTTCAGGCTCCAGCTGCCAGCACAGAGCCCGACGTGGGGCTCGAATCTGCAAACCACGAGATCAGGACCTGAGCCGAAGTTGGTCGCTCAAACAACTGAGCCTCCCAGGCGCCCCTAATTTTATTTTTTAAATCAAATTAATTTTGGCATAAAGATGTGAACTATGGTTCCTAAACATTTTTTTTTCCCCACATGGCTCCACAGTTATCTCAAAACTATTTATGAAATTATCTTTCTCCTAGTGATTGGAAATATCTCTTTTCACAGAGTAAGCTTTCATATATATTTTGGGCATGTTTCATCTCCTCCTGTTGTCTCACCATCTCTTCTCCAAGCACTTTTATTTCTGCTTCCATGCAATTGTTTAACTCAAGCAATTGCTTATTAATTACATTTTCATTTAAGGCAATATATTTGGCCACAGATTTCTTTTTGTTCCAGGGCAACATTTTTCTGGTGAGTGTTTCCTGTGTTCCTTCCTCCTTTTGTTCTTGAGATACATTTTTATATATCTACGACAGCTCTTCAATAAGATTAAGTTCCCTCTGGATCAGCAATTGCAGGTTAGTGTATCCAAGGTCCAGGCTTGTAAGAATTCTCCTTATGACTCAGAGCTATAAGCATGAAAATTTTCTTTGAGCTTCTACTTCTCCCCAGCCAATTAAGATCAGAAGCTGTGGGGATATATATAAGGCAGGATTTCTCACCACAAACCCCTCCCGGACTACCCCCCAAATGTTTGACTCCTTCTTCCCTGCCTTCTTTGTTCTTCCTTTCTGCCTAATTGGGTCCAGGGGAACTTCCAGCATAAGTCTGTAACCTGTCTCCATGGTTCAAAAAAAGAGCCTTTATACTCTTGATGATATTCAGAGTACACACTTATTTTAAAGAATAAATGTTCTGCCAGTTTTGTCTGCATCTCAATTTGATATTAACTTCCACATTTTATTGAGGTTTGGTTTATAGTTCTCTCATTGTTTTACTTTCTTGTTTTTGTGCTATTTTCCATGCCTTACTCAGTCATACTATAAGTCAGAAGCCAATCTATGGCTTTAAAAATGTTGAGGTATTTTTTCTAGCCCTGACCTCACCCTAAACTCAAAAGTAAAAATCTCCCAAACTGTCTGCTATCTATCTGTGTATGCCCCATAGGCGTCTCAAATTTAGTATGTTTAAAGACGTATCCTCTTTCAATTTACCCCCAAAATAAGTTCTTCCCCACCTGACTTCCCCATGTCATTTAATGTATCTCATCATCCTCCAGTTTCTTAGGCCAAAATCTTAGGATCCATTCCTGAATCCTCCCATTTGTTCCAGCCACGTGACTCTCCTTTCAGTTTTGTTTTGTTTTGTTTTGTTTTGAAGCCGATGTATTTGGTACTCCCTCCTACTAGAATTCCCCCAGGCAAAATTTCTTATCATGTTTCAACACAAAATTTAATCCTGAAAGGCACCTTCCGAATCACCATGTCTTAAGAAGCCTTTATCATCACTTACTGCTGTTACTCTAAAGACTCCATCTGACTGTTTTCTTTGTAGCCTCAATCCCATTCTCAAATTAACTTATTGTATTATTTGTGTGACGTTGTAAGGCTAAAGTGAAGCTCTTCCAACTCCATACCTCCTCCCCTAGCACGTGGCTCTCTCCTCCTGCCACACTAGCTACTCTTCTTCACAGCTTCCCAACCTTTCAATTTTGAAATATATGTCAATATTTGTATCTTGGATCTTCTTCCATTCACTTTTTACGTACATTTATTAATGCCCTGAAACCAAATTTATATACACAGTCAGCACCTCTTTTCTTCATCCAGACTTGTGAGTCTAACTTCTTACTCCACTTCTCTGCTTAGTTGTCTAATCTCGAACATATTAAAACCTAAACTTCAGACCTCTAATCCTCATCTTGCTCCTACCTTAGTCTTCTTCTTTCCAGTAAAGAGCATTCCTATCCTTTCAGTTTCTCAGGCCAAAAATTTTAGAATCATCCTTTAATCCTTTTTTCCTTTTCATACTTCACATCCAATGTGCTACCAGATAAATCTTAAGAATAATCAACCACTTTACCCAAATCCAAGCACCATTGCCTCTTACCTCCATTACTGCACTGGCCAGGTACTGATTCCCTTGTTTCCACCTTCAACCCAATTCTCAAAAAGTAAACAGTGTGATCCTTTAAAATGTTAAACCAGATGATGTTACTACTCTGTTTGAAAGACCTGATGTTTTCCAATCTACTGAAAGTAAAAATAAATGTGCTTATAATAGCCTCGAAGTGCATACATTGTATGAATCCTATTTCTCTACCTGTCTCCTACACATACTCCTTTGTTCACTCTGTTCTAGCCACACAGGCTCTCCAAAAAAAATCCTGTTTTTTTCTTGGATTATATTAAGCCAACTCCCACCTCAGGACTTTTCACTTAGTACTTCCTCAGTCTGGAAATTCTTGTCAGAAACTTCCTTCACAATATCTTAATCTCCCCTATATAAAATAATAATTCTCCCACAACCTACCCAGTACATCACTACTCTCCTCCTTACTCTAGCTTGATCTTCCATACAGTATTTATTGCCAATAGATATACTATATATTGTTAACATTTTATTTTCTACCAGCCACGTACTCCAACCCTCAAAATGTAAGCTCAATAAACACGTCTGACATTTCCATTTTTACTTACTAACATATACCAGTATGGCATCTGGTACATTCCGAGCATCAATATATAACTGATAAATGAATGAATGAATGAATGAATGAATAGACCAATGTAGAAGAACTCAGAAATACATATGTATGTATGTGTATCTCACAGTGGTATTATAGATTAATAGTGAAACACATGCCACTCAACAAATGCCAGTAGAACAACCAAGTAGAGAACGCGTTTTTAAATATTAAGACCCAAAAAAGATAAAACATAAAGGAAATAACTAAAAAATACTCACTCTTTACATTTCAAAACAAAATTTTCACAGACAAAATGACAAGTGCCAAAGTATCAAAGATGTTTAAAATAGTAAGATATCATTTCACATTCGCTTTCTAAAACACAAAGAACAATGACAATACAGCACCTGTTGGTGATCTACACACATCTATGAGGACAAACTGATACAATGTCAAAGCTTTAGTGCTATCTCACAGAGCTGAAGATGAATATACATACCCTATGATTCCAAATTTCACTTCTAACTATGCAATTTGGAGTTACCCTTTGCTACTTTCCTCCTAGTATATGTCCAAGAGAGTATCCAAGAATGTTCTTAGCAGCACTGTGGTTTTTTGTTTGTTTGCTTGTTTTAGAGGGGGGGGGGGGGGGGGGGGAGGGGCACAGGGGAAAAAGAGAGAATCTTAAGTAAGCTTCGAGCTCAGCACAGAGACTATCTTGGAACTCAACCCCATGACTCTGGGATCGTGATCTGAGCGGAAATCAAGAGTCAGACGCTCAACTGACTGAGCTACCCAGGAGCCCAGCAGTACTGTTTCATAAAAGTTAAAATGCTAAATACATCTTAAATGAGTATCAACATGACAACAACAAGTGAATTATACAGACTGGAATTATATATTGAAGATGAATCATATAGAACATGTAACAACATGAACAATGTAAAAAAAAATGTTACACAGAAAACATTACAGAATACTGCTAGCAACACAACACCATTTATATAGAACATTGGTTTTCAAAGTGTGGTGTGAGGGTCCCTAAGGGTACCCTATACCCTAGAGCATTTCAGAGTCAGAATAAAACTAAGATGTGATTTGCTTTTTCACTGTAGTTCTCTCTCAAGGACAGAGTGGAGTTTTCCAGAGGCTGCATTCAAAAGCAGAGATGATAATCCAATATATTAAGCCTAATATTAAAAAGATTTGAAAAAAAGGTAAAACAATGTTCTTCTTTTAACTTTGTGTATTGTTTTTGGTTTTTTTTGACAATATTAATTCTGTCATTAAAATGTTACTTATGTTCATATGTAATGAATTTATTATTAAATATTTATTAATACATTATTTTAAAATTTTATTAGTTCAAATTTCAATTTTTTTAAATGTTTATTTATATTTGAGAGAGAGAGAGAGAGAGAGGGAGAGAAAGACAGTGCGTGAGCAGAGGAGGGACAGAGAGAGCCAGAGACAAAATCTGAAATAGGCTCCAGGCTGAGCTGTCAGCACAGAGCCCCAAAATGGGGTTTGAACTCAAGAGTTGTGAGATCATGACCTGAGCCGAAGTAGACGCTTAACCGAATGAGCCACTCAGCCTCCATAAGAGGGGTCATCTTATGGGTGTGAGTAGGTCAAAATTAGCAAGGGATACCAGGGAAGATTCAAATGTAGATTTTTTTTTTTTTAATGTTTAATTATTTATTTTGAGACAGAGAGGGAGTCTGCGCAGGGGGAGGGGCAGATAGGGAGAGAGAATCTCAAGCAGGATCCAGTTCTGTCAGCGCTGAGCCCAACACAGGGCTCGATCTCACAAATTGTGAGATCATTACCTGAGCCGATATCAAGAGTTGTATGATTAACTGAACCACCCAATGTCCCCTAAGATTTTATTTTTAAGTAATGGCTACACCCAACGTAGAAATTGAACCTACAACCCTGAGATCAAGAGTGGCAGGCTCAACTGAGCCACCCAGGCACCCCTATTTTTTCTTTAAAACAAAATGGTAAATCTAGATTTAAAGTAAATATAGCAAAATAGGTAGGTAGATGCATATTTGTTTTCTTATTTTATTTATTTTCCTGTATAAATGATAAACTTCAGGGATAGGAACAATCATTTTCTCCACAAATTCTTTTTCTGCAACCATTTCTTGTACTTGGTGTCATTAATTTTTATGTTTCAATTCCTGTGAAGTCTATGGTGTGCGAGTTGTTTCTCTCGCTAAAGTAGCAATTAATAAACATCATAACTGAGATTTAAGCTACAAACATTTTTTCTCTTTTCTAATGAATATAAATTTTAAATGATAATCTCAGAAAGATTTATAGTAATGAAACTATGAAACACAGAAGAAACTAGGGATTTATAGAAGATAGGCAAAACGTGATCTCATGATTCACATCATAGAATATAAATCGGATGCCGCTAAAAAGTTTTCCATTTTATAAAAATTAATTTTAGCATGCATTGTAAGAAACAACAAACAAAATAAAAAAATACTGGTTCAAATGGATCTCTGTCATTAATAACTATATAATCTATATGTATAAATCACTCTGCAGAAAAACATGTACTATTTCAAACGGAATGTGGTTAGAGCAACACAAATTATAAATGTGACCAAATTTATGATGTTTTTTAATTAAAACATAGTTATTCCCTCAATTCAAGAAATAGTTACTGTCTTCTATAGTCTATGTTCTGGAGATATAAAGTGAACAAGTCAGGTAGGTAGTCTGCTCATTCCAGTAGGTAGGCAGAAAGTCAAAGAAACACATGAAGCAAAATAACTTCAGATCATGCTAGACACTGAAAATTAAGAAATAAAGAAAGCAAAGTGGGAGGATCTGATTTAAGAAACTGACTGGGTGGGGAGATGTCTCAAAGACTTGATGGAAAGGAAAGGCTCTCTGAGGAGGTAATATTAAGGCTGGCACCTAAGTGATACCAGACAAGTAGCCATATAAAAATCTGCTGGCTGGAATGTCACCTATTTCAAAACATGGTAAGGGTAATGATGTGGATGCAGAACAATGAGCAAGGATGAAAGTGATACAAGCTGAGGTCAAAGGGTAGGCAAAGACTGGACCATGTAAAGCTTAGATTTTATTCTTAAAGTAGTCAGAAGCCATTGGCAGGTTTTAAGCAGGTAACTAATATGACCTGATACTTTAACACTTTGTAAAGATAAGAGGGACAATAATAGCAACAGGAAGACCATTTTGGGAGGCGACTGCAGCAAGCTAGGCAAGAAAGAAAAGGAGTAGCAGCAATGGGGATGCAGAGAAGTGAAGGTACTTTTATCATTGAAATAAAACAAAAGTAGCTAATGGATTGTGTAGTGAATGAGTGAAACTGAGGAATCAATGATGATTCCTAAATTTTTGAAGAAAATTACGGGTTTTGATATGAAATATTATTTCCTTAGTTTTTTTATTGTTAGCAATTTTTACAACAGTGGCATATCATTGGTTCCACATCTCTCTCATCTTCTTGAGCCAAGAAGGCATGTCATTCTCATGGTGATGCTAGAAGCAAAGAGGATAAGCCCAACTACTCGTGCACATTTTAAGCCTCTGTTTGGATCCTGTCTACTGACATCCCACCAGCCAAAGCAAATGACATGGTTGACCCAAACAGAAAAAGGCTGAGAAGTATACTTCTCCTCTAGTAGAAGGACTTCCAATATCATATGGCAAAGACCAAGAATACACGGAGAGATGAAGAACAAAAACAAATAATTCAATCTACCACAGTTTCCATGTATTCAAATCATGAGTCATAACTGTAAAAGGTCAGTAGTTTCTGGAAAGCTCCAAATCATTCTTCTAGATAGCCACAAGTAACATATAATTAGTTCTCTTAATTAATACTTATTTTTATTAAGCAATTACATGAGCATTTAAAATCCTATCTTTTTACCAATGATTATACTTAACTATACACATATACAGTAGAAAAAAATAACATTAGAATATTTCTGAGATTAGAATAACATGAAAGACAAATTGATTTAAAATTTAAGACAATTATATATAGTATGGTCAAAGATAACTAGAACAACTGTAGGGTAAACAGGCAACCAATCAGAATATATTTCAAAGATATATTTTTGGGGCGCCTGGGTGGCTCAGTCGGTTAAGCGTCCGACTTCGGCTCAGGTCATGATCTCATGGTCCGTGAGTTCGAGCCCCATGTCGGGCTCTGGGCTGATGGCTCAGAGCCTGGAGCCTGCTTCTGATTCTGTGTCTCCCTCTCTCCCTGCCCTTCCCCATTCATGCTCTGTCTCTCTCTGTCTCAAAAATAAATTAAAAAGTTAAAAAAAAAATTTAAAAAGAAGATATATTTTTTTAATTTTTTTAATGTTTATTTATTTTTGAGAGAGAGACAGATAGACAGAGTGCAAGTAGGGAAGCGGTGGAAAGAGAGAAAGGGAGACAGAGAATCCAAAGCAGGCTCCAGGTTCCAGGCTCTGTGCTGTCAGCACAGAGCCCAATGCGAGGCTCGAACTCATGGACCGTGAGATCATGACCTGAGCTGAAGTCAGAAGCTTAACAGACTGAGCCACCCAGGCACCCAAAGATATTTTTATTTTTTTAATGTAAGCTCTATGCCCAACGTGGGGCTCGAACTCACAACCTCGAGATCAAGAGTTGCATGCTCTACCAACTAAGCCAGCCAGGCACCCTTTAAGATATTTTTAATGGCAGAAAAGTATTTACTTATTTTACTTCATAAAATCAAACCACTTTACCATATAGAAACCATCTTATTTCATAATTTTTTAAAAAAAAACAGCAAAAATGCTAAAAAAAAAAAAAAAACGGAAAAAAAACCTGTAACATACATAACAAAAAAAATCTATATCCTTATTATATATATGAAGTTCTTACTAAACCCTAAGAAAAATAAGAATATTCTTACTTCTCATATCTCCTAAAGACTTTAACATTCCCTCATATGCTTAAAATGTTTCTTGAAACAATAAATGAACTTATGTGTTCTAATCAAGTTTTGGAAACACGAAACATACTTTAAAAGAACAAAATGAAATTATCCAGACCTTTCAATAGAGGTAGGCAGAGAAATCTGAGTTTGTTGTATAAGTTATCACAGTCCTCAGAAGAAGGACCTAAAGAAACCACTGTTTTACTATGGTAAAACTGGCCAACTATGAACAAAAGGAATTAGAAGATAGGCTAAAATTACTTCTAGGAGTAGATAAATAATATTCTAGATTAGGGTAAAAGATTACAAGAAGGATTAAATGCTTTAGAATAAACTAATATAAGAGAAAATAATCAAAGCAAACTCTAGAAACAAGCCTAGGGCAGTGCTTCTTAAACTTCAATGTGCACAGGATTCACTCACTTAGGAAATGGGTTAAAAGGCAGACTGAGATTCAACAGACCTCAGATTCTGCATTTCTAATAACCTCCAAAAGTAATGTTGATAATGTTGATCTTAAGATCACACTTTTAAGCAGAGTCTAGGTAACAAGAATTAAGAAATAACTTAAAGAGTCACTTTTCCCAGATTTCCAAATAATGATCAGGCTTCAGATTATATGCTTTTATCCTGTATCCTTCCATCTTGGCACTTGTTAAGCCTGCATTTCTACATTTATTTTTGTGATTATTTGTTCCATGTACTTCCCTCTTGCCCCTACCACTTAACTGTTTGGCTTACAACTTTAGCCCTGACACTGACCACTTACCTGGCACAGAGCAGGTGCAGAATATGTTTCAGAAATAAATGAGTGAGCCAGTGAATAGAAATGCTGAAAGAGATGCTGATTTGAAAAACACAGCAAGGTTAGTGAAGAACACTCCAGTGAAAAGATACATGTTGATCAGGGCGAGGATAAAAGCTGTTGACGCAGATTTGATTGCTATCATATTAGATATGTTGGTGCAGATTCGACTGCTATCATACTAGATATGAACGCTGGTAGCCATGTAAATAAATAAAATTATTGAAGGAATATGTATAAAGAGAGAAGATCTAAGTAAGCTTCGATGGATAAACACCGAGAGAGTACCTAGAGGGAGAGAGACCAAAGAACATAGAGGATTTTGAAAGGAAGAAATTACAGATAATGAAAAAAGTTCTAGAATGTATCATCTAAGGCTAAGATAGAGTGAGCAATGAGTTCAGAAGCTACTCTGCACAAACATCTTTCTGTGAATATATACATATAGAAGTCAGACTTCAGTAAGTTAAGAAATGAGGTGACACATAAGTAGGACTTGCGTACACAAATTAGAGATAATATGAAGATTTGGTAGGAAATAAAAAAAAATACACTTTTTGTCAGAGTACTAGGAAACATGTTTGTGTTTGAAAATGCCAGTAGCAGCCAGGCTGGCACATATGAACAGGTAAGGTGGTCGTGGAATAGAATAACAGACTTGGGGGGATGAATCAAATTAGGGCAAGTAGGCCCCAGCTGAAGACAGCAGCTAACATGGCTCCACTAGATTACTGATTCAAAAGAATGAGAACCTAATTTTGTCAAAATTTCCGCTTTTTTTCCGAGAAAAACTAGAAATCTGGATGTGTGTATGAAATTTCCTGAATTGGGTAAAAGTATTCAACCTGTAGGGAATAACTTTACTCTCTCTGGTCTAAAACAAAACAAAACAAAATAAAACAAAACAAAACAAAACAAAACACAAACAGAGTTACTAAGAAGTAAATGGAAGAATGGCCAAGCAGAACTAAAAATGTGACTGATACTAAATAACATAAATATGGAGGAATATGTTATGCCATTATAGAATAAGTGATTAAAGGTTGAGGAACGGTTCAGCAAATTTTATGGAGTATGAGCAACAGGAACCAAAGGAAGCAGCACTTAGATATGAAGCATAAAAAAGAACCCATCAAGGGTAGAAACAAAAGGTTTTAGGAAGGGAAAGTGGGAGGTTCTGAATGAATGGAAGTCCATCTTAAAGTAAAAATAACATGGTCAAAAGATGGAAACAACAATTTGGTGAAAAATGACTATGTTAGACTAAAAGAAATGTAGAATTTTGATTTTGAAAATTATATTAATTCATTTATTTCATTTAAAATGTGAACTGCAAAGACACTTTACGAGATCTTTTAATCTGGTAATATTGAAGAATGGATAATGATGGCTATCTTAAATAGTACTAGTTATACCAGACAGACAATGGAAAGGGAATATTTTGCCTTGAAAATACCACACAAAGGAGGGTAAAAAGGAAGCACACGTTCCAATCTCATTCTGTTGTTAGTCCCTTTGTTGAGTAAGCCAAAAATACTTGCAGCCAGTTGAGACAGAAGATAGACATCTGGCCACTTAAAACTATCTGGACCAATGCCATATTCATACATGCTAAAGAGTACACAACGGCAGGTTAATAAATTAATAATCACTATACCAGTCTGGTCTACACTGAAAACTGACCTAAACAATATAACATTTCAATTCCCTTCCTTATGCAAGAGCTTCAGCTATCCTTCAGTTAGGTTCAAACATATTCTAGATAGGTAAGTAGCTTTATTCCCTCATTCAAATGATAATCATTTAGCACTTACTACATGCAAAGTGCTGTTCAAAGCACAAATATAAAAAATTAATCAGTCATGAATAACGTCATGAAGAAGCATATGCCTAATAGAAGAGATAACAGAAGATATATGCATAATTAACTAAAGAAGCTAAAAATCTAAAGAGATACAAGTGAAAAACTATAAATGTTCAAGGAGAAGGAAATAAAAAAATCAGAAAGAAGATTCAACCACTTGAGGGTTCCTATTTGACAAAAAACACAAATGTCAGTTTGGTCTTCCAGTTTCCAACTCTTTTCTTAAGTTACTTTCACTTAACAAGCCTTTCACTACCAACACAACTTTTTTTTGGCTAAACTCTCAAAGTTTAGAGTCAGTTACCTAATTCTTCATCACAATTTTATTCCACTTACACATTACACAGAACAAAATCTTTTTACTCAAATCTGGAAAATTGACATCACACATTGAAAACTAATAACCTGGTCTGGCAGATTTTAACTAGAAATAAAAATTAGAGAATAGTGTCTACCAGAAGCAAAAATTTGTATTTCCCAGTTCCACATCCATTTAAATCTCCAAGAAGATCCATGGGTGCAATAACTATGATAGTAAGATTCAGAAAGGAGTTTCTAGTTGAATGAAATAATCATGTTCAGTTGTGCTTCTAAACCAGTCACAAGATCTGAAACTACTCCACTCCTTCTCACTTTCCCTAAACTTAGATGCCTTCATACTTCTGTCAGAAATAACTGGGATTTGGCTTACAGTTATATGACTACCAGGGAAACTCTAACACAAACTCTAGAAAATACACAAAATATACAAAGTTTTGCAATAAGAGTGTGAAGGGAAAGGCAGAAGGAAAGAAATCAGCCTTTGGTTTTCAGGTAAAAATGTTAATTGTCATCAATTAGACCATCTTAGTTCCACCAACAGAAATGAGAAAAAAAAAAATCTAAACACAGTAACAATAGCTTCGCACCTTAACTAATCAAGATAGAAAAATGGAAAAGGGAAAAAAAGAAATTAATAGGTCTTCATTCATCATTCCCTTTAGCAGATCATATAATTCCTTACACTAGTCTTAAAACATTTATGTGTTGCATGAACACTGTAACAGGCATTTATCCCAAATATTATTTCTCTTTATAGAAATAAGATAAATATTATAATAAGAATTTAAGCTCCATGAAGGCAGGGTATTTTGTCTGTTCAACTCACTGATTTATCTACAACTGAACTGAACACACAGAAGGTTCTCAATAAATATTTCCAGCTCAACTGTGTTTAAAACACCAAAGGCTCTCAAATATTTGCTGTAAGAATTAATGAAAGTCAGAATAAATTTTGTGACTACTATGTCTAAGAATTGTGATATCATGTCAGAGGGGAAAGAAAGTAGCAGCATTTA
The DNA here is from genome assembly GCF_018350195.1 of Panthera tigris. Classification (NCBI taxonomy): domain Eukaryota; kingdom Metazoa; phylum Chordata; class Mammalia; order Carnivora; family Felidae; genus Panthera; species Panthera tigris. The sequence goes on along the minus strand of NC_056663.1, from coordinate 99,301,796 downwards.
ACTAGATTAAAATGACATTCCTCTCATTTTTCTTATCATAGAGAAAGTGATTTCAATACACCAGCAATTAACAAGTTACCACGTAGGTATATGATTTCATGTAAGAAGTTTTTTTGTGGCACTACGTATTCTATCTAGTATCATTAAACATAAAAACTACGTAAATAATTAGGAAGTAAAACTGAAGAAAAGTTTATAAAATGCATTCATTACGGAATCACTTCTCTGCAATTTCCCCAACTTTGTTCATCTGTCAAGAACTAAGATTTCTCTTTATCAATTTTCTATTACTATTAAATTGTTTTACAAATGAATATATGAAACCATTAATATTATCAAGTGTTAGATAGATGTTAAAAAAGGAATAAAGTGGGTTTTGAATTTTTTTTCAAAAGCAAAAAAAGATTTTACTTCTCTTTGTTTATATTTCATCTCCCATCATATCACTTTGATCTCTGTCTCTCTCAAAATATTATAACTTCTTGAAAGCAATGATTATCTACCTGTTGAATTACATTTCTCCCTGCCTACACAAAATAAGATTCCTATTAAAAATCTCTAAGGCCTTATTTAACAAAAATCAATCACAAATAGAACCTACTGTAATAGAACCTACAATAAAATCTTGGCTATCCAAAAGTAAAGGCTTAGATTATCTAATGCCATAGACGATGCAAAAATATTTCTCTTTAACTGTGATTTGTATTCTCATACTTGCATTTGACTATGGTTATATGAAAGCTTCAGAGTCTTAGAGGAAATGTACTCTATGAATTATCAGAAACAGTTGTTACAGTATCAGAGTTACCTAATTTATTTAATGATTAACTACTTTAATGATGAAGAAAGAAAGTAACCCAGGCTTTTGAAAGATCCAGAAGGAGATTAAGATCACCAAAATGGTCCAAAAAGAAAGGCTGTGCTTCCTCTACCAAAGTACAGCCTGGGAATACAAAGTGGTTAGCTCCTTCTGTCAATCAGAAAATCAGCACCGGTGTGGTTTTCACATAGAGCTCTAATTGCTTCTCATTTCTCTTCAATTATTTGATAACTAAAATTTACACAGGAAAAAAAAAAACAAAAAACCAGGACCATCTCAGTAGACGGACCTTTTTCAGGAAAACCTATGATACCATACAGAAAGGTCTGCTCAAGATCAGAATATAGCAAAAATGTACAATTAGACATGATTTTAAATATTTAAAGGCATTAGAAATTTACATATAAATTTCAATAAAATAAAATGTATAATTACCGAATTTAGTTGGACTAAGTTTAACGTAGTTAGCTAAGCTCTTTGAAACTGATTTTCTAAGGTGTTAAATCCAAGTAACTTCTAAGAAATGAAATTATAAGAAATGAAAATTCAGCTCTTCAACTAGTGAAAGTATCTTCAGAAAAAGTAGGAAGTCAATAGGAAAAGAGCCGCTTATGCCCAGAGACTTTTAAGTCTCTTAAAAGGTAAAGTTTTACATATTGAAGACTACGTTATTGAATAAACACAGTCCATATTTAAAACTGTCCACTGAAGCCAGTATCTCCTATTTGTGCACCAGTTATCACCTAACGGATTTCCTTCTTATTTAAAAATGATTGAATAGTTTTAACCCTGATGTTGGTGGCTAAGAGCAAAAGATAAGAGATTTGCCCTGAATTTTACTGGACTGCACTTAAACATTAAAAAATCTGCAAGAATAGCACACCTCTCAAAGACACATCTCTTTGGCTGACTTTAATATACCCCTCCCACGTTTGAATTCCATACCACTATCCATAAAGATCATTCCAGACTACTACTCTGTCACTTATATGGGCAATCTGAAAACTCCACTCAAATCACAACTGTGACACACCCCCCTGTCCTCCACAAATTCTAATCTACTCTCCCCCTCTAGTCCTTCAAAAAATTTCTATGATTACAAACCTGTATACATGCACACATTCTTCAAATCCCAGCTCTGCCTGCCACATACAAGACTGTAACCTTGGACAAGTTACAAAGCTTTCTGTGTCTCAGTTTCCTCATCCATGAAATGGGAATAATAACAGTACCTACCTCATAGGATTGCGATGAAAATGAAGTAAGTTAATATTCGTAAATCTTTTAGAACACTGACACATAGCGTTTGCTATTATTGTTAATATTTTCAACACCACTTAAAACTTACGTTTTTCATACCATTAAATCTGAGGACATCATAAAAATAAATATCACTCATTTCACAGCAATTCAAATCCTACTTAAAAGACTCCTAGAGACACACAGAGAGACAGACACATACAGCCACATATACACACACGTGTGCTAACTTCCATCGCACAGTATACCTACATCTTTGGGGAACAAACTTCCACCTGCTAAGAGCTACTTACTGTGTAGAAATAAAAGTATACACAAAATGAGTAATTCAAGCAGCAGTGAGTCAATAGCAAGCACAAAAATAACAATCTGCCTGCTTCTTTTAACAAGCAGAGGGTTGATAGGCAAAAAATTATTTTCAAGGCATCATGTCTTCTTGAATACACTTTGAATCTGCAACAACTCTGAAAAGCAACTTACTCCCCTCCTAGACCACTCCATTTACCAAAGGAAAAATGCTTAATTGAGGTTAGAAAAAAAGTTGTTTTTCATATCACTCACTAAAAGTAGTAAAATTATGCCAGATTTTCATTATTTTATAAATATCATATACTTAAAAGTACTACTTAACTTTTTGTTTTCTCGATAGGGGAATAAATCCCAAACATAGATTTTCTTCAGATTCTCAATGGCCAATGATCTCTTTCAAAAATAACTTGAAGAAAGACTACTATAAGCAAAAAAGATTAGATTCTACGCTGAGAGTTCCTCTAAATTCAGCACCATTTATAATATGCCTTCCCTGAAAATGCAGCCTATTTTCCAAGCAGCTAAATGGTTTTTTCTACCATAAGAAATATCCTTTACCAATTATAGATAATACTAGAAAAATAAATAAGTAAATAAGCAATTGTCCTAAGTTTGAAATAAAAATTAAGTTTCTGTTTCATATTCTGTTACTGAAGAAGTAAAAGAAAAGACATACTTTTAATTCATATCCTGTGCAACATTCAAAGCTTAAATTTTGTTTTCGATACTCAAAGTAACACGTGTATTTACAACTACAGATTATCCCCAAATGCACAGTAGTACAGGTACCCCACAAAATTTAAACAGACAAAAAACTAAAACAAAGAAAAAACCTAGAAAACATGTTAATTTTTGCTTAGAAACCAGAATCATGGCATTCTTATTGTTACCTTTTAAATGCTTCAGCTGGGTTCCTTTCACATTCTCCAGGCTGTAACAGGCTTTGGACTGCTGGATCCCTTAGCTTATCCTCATATCCTTGGAGTAGTCCACTGCGGCAGATCTGGGCAACTAGACCTCTAATAAACCCTCCAACACACAAAGTATCAGAGTCCTGGGCTTTGCAGAAATGAAAGGCCAAAGCCTGGCGATGTAAACCTCTCTGCAAGCTCGTAGGTGAACTTGGCCACAACAGCTCAGTACATAGGGCTGTCTTGCCACTGCCAGGCCCTCCTACCAACAACACACCCCAGGCAGCTCCTTTTCCAGAGACAACACTAGCATTATTCCCAGAATTCATTACAAGGGATGGTGTGTTGACAGCACTATTGCAGCAGTTAGTTTTCTCCTGGAGGCAATGCTGAAGCTTGTGGAAAACCCACTCCCTACAGTAAAACTGCTTCCCCTGCAGTAAACTCGTTTGAGCCATTTTGCAGACTTTCTCTTCCCAAGGATTAGTCATAATAGGTTTCTTATCTTCAACATTCGCTAGATCCTGGATACGTCAACACAGGTCTTTACATCCATTAGGACATAACTTGCATATTAAGTTGACTCTGAATGATACAGTAACGAGTTACAGTAAAACTCAACAGCCAGAGATGCCATTTGCCAATCGAATGTGCATGACTTTATTTAGCTCTTTACTCTTGATTATCAGCAGAAAATATATTAGTTTAATTGTTGAACTGGTGGAAAATTGCCTGGTTCCAAAGCGTGGCAATACTTTTCCTAAATCTTGATGGGTCACATAACTCCATGGTTATATCTGGAGTTTATGTGATTGTGGATGTTTCAAGTGTGCAGATGAGACAATACATCTGGAAAACTAAAGATAATGCCCAATCTTTCAATGTGTACCAAATGCTTCTCCAGATTCCAAGTGTTAATTCTGTATCTGAAAATTAGATGCAGAAAAGATGTCCATTACAGTAAATGCCATCAAAGCGATCCCACGTATACAGTTGATAGGTAGCTCTGTATTTCTTGTTGAAGGATAGTCACTCAAAGTACTAGACCTTGCCATTTTCAGGCATCTGGGCAACTGCCAGGGAGGGAACTGTTTTAGATTAGGGTCTTTTATGTGGCAGAAAGGACAGGCCACTGTTAACACATCCTTAATCCGAAGTATTGATAAAATGCCATTTTTTTTGAGAGCTGATTCTTAATGAACCTGTTCACAGGTTCCTAGCTTTAAGATATCTGGGAAATCAACAATTTCTACAAGTAACTCAAATAAAACAAAAATATCTTAGTGCATAATATTATATGTTAAGAGCTTACTTACTTAAAACCTTACAAAAGGATATAATTTGCCAGTTAAAATAATCTCAAAAACCCATATACTTTAAGAAAATCCATATACTTCATCTTCGGCACTTTAAAAAAGTTGGACAATTACCCCCAGAATCATAATTCCACTTTCCTTTCTGTATTTTACTTTCTCTACGGTTATGCTTCCCAAGCAGCTACATTTTAATCCAGTTACCCTGGATTTTTAAAAAAGGCTTTATGCACACACAGTAACATCCTTAATTCTAGCCAAAAAGGTCTTTCCGACAAGCTTGGTAGAACAGCGCCAGTTAAAGGAAGCTCTATTAAATTGCACAGTCCAGCCAGTCAAGGACTCTGTTTACTCGACTAGTCACACTTCTTTGTTGATAGTTTGCAAAATCTAGGGGATGATTACTATGGTTGCGGCTGGATGGGAATGGGTTAAAAAAAAAATAGAGGGGGAGGATGGGAATAATCTTAACACGAATGATAAAGCCAAATACAAGTACAACGTGAATCCTTCCTTCCTCTGCGCCAAAGATAAATGTTTCGGATGGGGGTGAGGAATGGAATCTACTACTGTGGCCGGAGAAAAGGCTGCCGGGGAGAATTCCTTCCGAGACAGAAAAGGGATAAGGAGTAGAATGCTTCAGGGCTGGTGGGTGTTTGCCCACAGTTCCGGCCTCTAGTTTCAGCTGATAGACAAAAGGAACTCCGGGATTCCCAGAGACGGGAACCACCTTCGGTTTGAGCAGCCTCAAGGAGCCACAGGGGGGCCACCTCGGAGAGGCCACGGACGGAGGTGCAGCCTCTACACCGAGGTCTTCCCTTCCAGAAGGCTGGGAACGCCCCAACGCCCCGCCCCGAGATTTTGGGGTGTGTCTTTTGGAGGGGGAGGGGGTGCCCGACGCCCTTGCCAATCCCAGATGAGGGGTCGCCTTCCAGTCGGCGCCCAGTTCTGCGCCCCCACCCCTCGCGCCGTTCCCGCCCCCACCGGACCCACGGCGGAACGAAGGGGACGGAGACTGGAAAGGGTGGGTGGGTGAGTCAGACTCGAGCCCAGCCACAGCCCCCGAGCTTCCGACCTGAGAAGGGGCCTCGCTTCTAGCGCCGACGCCGCCCCTCGGTTACCTCGGCCCCAGCCGCCGCCGTGGCCGCCGCCGCCGCCGCTGCGGACTCTAAGCCTCAGACACTTGCTCCTCTGAGAATCCGCGGCCGCCAGCGCTCTCGGGACTCCAACTGCAGCCTCCTCCTCCTCCCGGCCTGGGGCACGCTCTCAGCTCCGGATCCTCCTGTTGGCCCCCGGCAACTGCCAGTTCCAGCTGCCCCAGCAGCCTCGGTCGTGCTCCTCCCAACCCCCACCAGCCAACCGCCGCCGCCGCCGCCGTCAGGGCAGTGACTGTCTCAGGCAGCCCGGGACTCGGCCGGCTCCGCCCCGCCCCACTCCGTGGCCCCGCCCTCCAGCCCAGGCCCCGCCCCCACCCGACCGCTCGGCCTTTCTTCGCCCGCCGGCTCCTCCCCTTACTCCTCCCCTCCCCCTGCGCGCCGGCCCATCGCCGCCGGTGCCTGGGCGTGTGCGGGAGCCTGGACCCGCTGCCCGCCTCGCGGGGGAACCTTACTGGGGGTGGCTTTCGGGCCCCGCCTTTGTGGGGGGAGGAGAAATGGGCGGGGGCTGCGTTCTCACGTCCCCGAGCTCACGCGAGTCGCTGCCCCCACCCACCCCGTCACCACTCGGCCCCGAGCCTTTCTTTGTCTTTCAGGCCGAGGACTCGCTGGCTTTGGGGGCCATATCCGCTCCTACGAAGGGCAGTTGAGCTGGGAGAGTTGCCCCTTGCCGCCTTCTTAACCCCCTTGTTCCAAAGACCACTCCAGACCCGTCCTATTCTTCAGTCGTCTGGGTTCCCTTTCAATCCATTAAATTCCGGTGATGCTTTTACTTTCTCAGCCTGAGACTGAGAGAAGCAAGGAAAGGACTGGGAAGAATATTGTAAGAATAAAAAATAGTGGGGCTGTAGCGCGACATTCCCATCGGCCTCATGAAAAGGACGTGGCCTCCACCAGGTGGAGGTTGAAAGCAGTCATGAATCGGTCTCAGGCTCCTGCCCTTCTGGACACTTGGATGACCCGCAGAGGCCACTCTAAGGGAAAGAGTCCATGGTCGAGGTCAGACTGTAGAATCAGATAAACTGTCCTAGAGGGCCTGACTACAGGCAGTTACTGTTGAACAAGACAGGCCAGTTGTTTGCACTCACTTGGACCTGGGTTATTTAGATTCCAGGTTTCTGCTGGGAAGGTAAATGTACTGTCATCTGACAGAGTAGAAAATGTGCTATCTTTATTATTTTATTATTTATGCTAAAGCCATGAGTTCTCCATCTCCCGTTCTCCATTAATTTCAATGTTTATTTCCCAAATGTTAAACCAGCCTCCCATCTGGTTTTTCTGGAATTGCCAAGTACAGCTATCCCACTTAACTAGAAAAGCGTATAACCAAATAGATTGTACTTGTGCTTACCCTTCCGTTCTGTTTATTACTGGCCTATCCATGGCATTTGAAGCTTGTTTATCTTAACATTTAGTTCATTCTTTTGTGACTTCTGAGATTCTTTTCCAAAACACAAGCAAAAAAGGCAGAAGATATAAATTCTCCAGAATTAGATTAAAATTGATTTTTTTAAAAAACTACAAGTTTGATTTACATTTGCTTAAGCAATTTTAATTACCACTTAGCTTGTTTGCCATGCAGCTTTATAGTCATTGACTCCTTCAATGACATTTCATGGCTGTAATATTATATGTTTAGAGAAAAAATTTAAATAAGTATGTACATTAAACTATCATTTCCATTAAGCTATTTGCTAATACAATAATTAAAATAATTTCTGCCCAATAGAGAAGTTACAGAAACTTAGTTTAGTGGGCCTATTTTTTTTATGATAACTAACCATCTCAGAATGCTGGTTGAAATAGCATCAGCGATAACTGAGCTTTAATTAACCTTCAGACTCATTTAGAATTTTTTTGCTTTAAAGTTTATTTCACATTACACTTTTATGGCTTTTGGCTTTTCCTAATAGAAAAATTTCTGAAGAGCAGGGTCTTTGCCCTACACAGCCTTGCATTCCCAGCACTTAGCAAGGCTCCCTACATGTGAAGCCTGTCTGTTCTTTCATTCTGACAATTACTTATTTATAGCATTCCAATGTACCTGGCATTATGCTGTGCTTAGTGGTAGGTTATACACAATTGTGGCAGGATGAACACAGTTTCTTAAAGTCTGGGGGTGTCGTTGAAGGGCAAAGGAAACTTGGGTTTACTTTAGCCTTCCTTTCTTTTCAGAATATCCATTTATCTCCCCAATTTTTGATATGAAGCAATGATGTTTTCTGTTTCTTCCACCTCCTCTAGACCATATTTCTGCCTTCAAATCTCTCTCACCAAAATCCTGAAATCTCCATTTTTTGGGAAAAAAACACATATGCATGTATATTAGACATGTATTTAGACATATATTAGACATGTGTACATGTATATATCTAACATGTGTCAGAGAATCCCAAGCAGGATTTGGGATTTGTCAGTGCAGAGGCTGACCTGGAGCTTGATCTCACAAACTGAGAGATCATGACCTGAACCAAAGCAAGTGTTGGACACTTAACCAACTGAGCTACCCAGGCACCCCAATGACTTTTTTTTTTAATTTTCTCTGTAAGTGCTGAGGTACCTAGTAAGTTCAAAGCAAACTCTAATAAATAAAATATATTCTCAATTTAAAAATCTTTATGTTGAAATGTGCAAAGTTTTCAACCCAAATCTTTTCACAGGTGTGTTCTCTTTTTAACCTCACTCAAAGTAACATCATTCCACAAACATTTTTATAAGACAAAGCTCATCATGTACATTCTCTTTATGTGTATTTTGATAGTTTCAACTAGATTTAGATACTGCAAAATTATAGGTCTTCTCATTTTTTGATTTATTTTGATTTACTTGTTTTGAGAGACAGCGAGAGAGAGAGTGTGTGCACACGTGCCCGGGGGAGGGGCAGAGAGAGAGGGAGAGAGAGAATCCCAAGCAGTCTCTGTGCTATCAGCGTGGAGCCCAATTCTGGCTCAATCTCATGAACTGAGAGATCACGACCTGGGCCCAAATCAAGAGTGGGATACTTACCTGACTGAGCCCTCCGGGGTGCCCCAAGGTCTTCTCAGTTTTGATCCACTGGATACAAAATAGAATTTTATTCAGTCAAAAACAGAAGGTCTATGAAAATATTCTCACAAGTTGATTGAGGTGTTCCAAAGCACAATTATAAATTTGGAAACTGGGTCTTTGATAATATCTGTAATCTGTCTCTCTCTCTCTCTTTTTTTTTTTTTTAACATTTACTCATTTTTGAGAGACAGAGCCAGAGCAGGGGAGGGGCAGAGAGAGGGAGACACAGAATCTGAAGCAGACTCCAGGCTCTGAGCTGTCAGCACAGAGCCCGGCATGGGGCTCGAACTCACGAACATGAGATCATGACCTAAGCTGAAGTCGGATGCTTAACTGACTGAGCCACCCAGATACCTCTGTGCTCTTCGGTTCCTTCTTTGATTGGTAGAAGTATATTTCAACATCCTCCTATTTGCAACTTTTGTTTTCAATAATTAACAATATCTAGAAGTTGCAAAAGTCTAATATTTTAATTTTAGAGTTATGATGATTTTAAATGAAATGCTATGAATATTCAAAAGCTTAGTTTTAGTCCTCTAGTTTAACTAATGTAGGTCATTCAGATTTGTTGACAAAGTAATTCTTTAAATAAACATCGCTGGCGATCTTCAGACAATGCCACCAATTTAAAGAACTCTGTTTACTGCCCCAAACATTGAGCTTATTTGCTATATGCCGTACTACAGAGTAACTCAGTCTCTATTTCACATATTTCAGCTCTACCTTACCTTTAGTTTTCCACATTTACCACTGATTCTCACAAGTGGCAGCCTGGTGAGTTCATGCATGTCAAAGCAGCAGCCGCAGCAGGCCAGAGCACATCTGACTGGTGTACCAAAATGCCTGGTAGGATCAGCAAGCTTGAAAGTTTCTCTATTACAAAGACCAAGAGTTGGCTGTACCTAGCCTCCCATATCAAACTATTTTTTTCCCCCATCTGGTATCCTGCACACTATCCTTGAAAGGAAGGGGTTAGTTCCGTTGCATCAGGAAAGAGTCCGGAAAAGAGTTATTGCTGGCAGTCTTTCAAATTTTACCACAAATTTAAAGAACTCTGTCCACTGCTAATAATGTATCTCACGCACTATGAAACAAGACCGTAGCAGAAGTTGCAAATAAATATGAAGGTCTACCAAACCTCACCCAGACTATTTTAATAGTACTGCTAATAACAGTGCTTTGTTTACACAAATATGCACAAGTTACGTTACTTAAAATGGACCTGATGTGGCCCTGGACTATAGAAGTCTTTGACATAGTAAGCATAATGATAGGAATATCCAGCTGGGGCTGTCTGCTTAAATACTCTTTAAAAGAATGCTTATTTAAGCTTTACGTTTTAAAATTACTGTTGCCAGCTGTATTTGTTTCTGTTGTGGAAAACAAGCCTAAAAATAGTTTTTGCTTGTAAGATTTGTAAGGTATAGTCCTTTCCTTCAAGCGATTAAACAAACTCCAAAATAAGATATATTTTGCAGATTTACAAGCTAACTGGAGTAAAAACTCATTAGCTGTGGTTACTGAGTAGCTGGCTACAATGCTCTACCTTATCCTACAGGCTCCTAGATAGAGCAGAAAACTCTCGGTAGACCCTAAAATTATGCCTATAGTACACGTGATAGTATGAATCTGAAGTTCATACCCTTGTCCACCTCCCAAAGACAGCAAGGAGCTTAAAGAAACAAACTATAATCTTCTAAAATATGTTCCTCCCTTGGATTCTCATAACTGCTTTATCCTACCTTTAATTTTAAAGGCTTATACATAGTTTAAATGCCTAGGTCCAGCCACAAAGTCACTATCACCCTTTTATCAAATCTCTTATCCTGATAAAGGTCATTTGTGTATTCTCTGAACCACATTTTAAATATCTGAAACAGCTGAAACTGACTTAGTAATAAGTTATATTCCCGACTTTTGTGTCATATGTGAAAATGGCAATAATTACATATAATAATTTTGAAATAATGCAAAATGCCATTGGTCAAGATGGACCTCCCTAATTTTATTATGTCTATGTACTATGAATTCTTTGATAAAATTTCAGTGAAATATGAGAATTAATGTCTTCATTTGGTGCACACAATTTGTCAACTTGATAGGTCCCCAGGTAAATGAGAGATATTATTTTATTTATTGTCCTTAATCTCTCCGCTTTTCTAGAAACCATACCTTATTTTGCCTTTTTCCAAGACTCTGTTATTTGCTACACCAGTTTACTTTGGCATCAGCAACCTCTGAGAGGTAGGTTGTATCAATTTGGAGGACTAATACTAGAAAGCATAAAAATAAACTGAAGGAAGAGTCTGTGGGAGTAACTCATCCTAGAAAAAATTTTCCTAAGGTCACAAAGGCTCCTGTGAATCCCACACTTCTCATCCCGCACAAGTTGCCAGGGAACTCATTTATATTTTGCTGTAGTGGTGGAGGCAGGGAGAGTCGTGTAAAATAGTGTCAAGAGGCCTGTGGCAGGGTGGTTAATTACCCAGAAAGTTTGTTTTGTTTTTTTCTCCATTAGGCTGGATGGTAAATGACCTCCATGAGGTAACTCATAATTTCCTTACTAGTCAGTTTTATCTACATGCCCATATTTCTTATTAGCACACTTCAGTTTAGCCTAATATGTGATCATTCCTTTAGATCATTCCTTTTATTTTCACATAATTTTGAATAAGCCTCCTCTATTTTTGAAAATTCATCTGATGGAAAAACATGACCAACATCCCAAGTCTAGAACTGAATTGGTTGAAGAGCACCCAAATAACAAGTCTTTTAACTATGAAACACAACATCCTCTCAGAGATGATTGGTAAACTAGAAACTACCACCCCAAGAGTATTTTCTAAAAGACACATCTATAGATTTCCACACTGGAAAAAGGAAGCAACATTTTTATGCTTTCCTTTTAGCTATTCATGATACATATCCTAGGTAGCCTCCAAAAATGCCCTCAAGGAACCATGCTTACTGGACTCTCCACCCTTAAGTAGTTGCCTCACATTGTATCTGGTTTGGCCCGCGACTTGCATTAACCAATGTAATGAGGCAGTAGTGACACTATACCCTCTGCTGACCTAGATGTGAAGCGGACTGGCAGCTTCTGTGTCGTGCCTTGGAATGGTCACCTTTGGGAACCGCCATTCAAGAAGTCTGGCTCCCCTGCTGAAGAGACCATATGGAGATACCACACCAGGAGGCAACACGGAAAGGCCTTGAGATCCTCTGGAAAATCAGAGAGGCCCAGCCATAGCCCATCATCCTGCTTGGGCCTTCTGATGACTCTAGCCACAGCCGTCGTTTACTATGACTCATGAAGGACCCTGTGTAGGCCCATTGCAAGATTTATCCAGCTGAGCCCAGTGGAACTGCAGACTATAAGAGGTATCAACCTGATTGCTATTTTACACGTCTAAATTCTGGAGTGGTTTGTTATATAATGATCAATAAGTAAAACACTATATGATAGAAATGAATCTAGTATTCCACAAATACTGCATATGATTTCTCCTGTCCCTCTCTTCATCTAGTCTCTCGGGCAATTTAAATAACTCTGGGGAACTGAAACAACACACTTTCATTTATACCATCCTACTTTTCTGTGGTGTATTCACCATCCATTTGAGAACTAATTAGAAAAATGAGACAGAAGTTAAGTAAACTTTTAAGATCATTGGACCGAATGATAATTTATATTTATTTACAAGTGTCTTTTCTCTCCATTGCATATTTCTTATCACATTAGAAACTTCCATTCAATAAGAATGTCTCTGACTCTAGCCTATCGGATAGCCATATGACATTTCCAAATATATAAAAACATCAGGTTCTAGCATAATACTTCATAAGAAATGAGATTTAGAAGATGCCCTCTCAATTTACCTCTAAAGTTTTACTTTCCACTAGGATGGTATGTTGGGAAAGGCAGGGAAAATTTAAATATGAAGTACGTTATTGCAATAATGTTGATTTAAATTCTGAGTGTTTGTAGCTAATTCAAAATTTAAAAGGAAAAAAGTTTTTTTGTTTAGCTTTAACTTTAAATAATGGCTTTTGTTTAATTTGTTTCTTTTTTCATAGAGGATTCTATATTTGCTAAGAACGTATTATTAAGAAACATATACAAAAAATATAGATCTAAATTTTGGATGATTCAGGTGAACTAGCTCATTGATAACTTATTCCAAATTTCATTTTTTAAAATAATTTTTTTAAATATTTATTTACTTTTTGAGAGAGAGAGACAGCACACAAGTGAGTGAGGGGCAGAGAGAGGGAGACACAGAATCTGAAGCAGGCTCTAGGCTCTGTGCTGACATCACAGGGCTTGAACCCACAAACCATAAGATCATGACCTGAGCTGAAGTGGGATGCTTAACCAACTGAGCCACTCAAACACCCCTTCAAATTTCATTTTTTTCACTGGAGTATTTAACATGGAGGTAAACTAGTTTACCCAAGGATCATGTCTTTATGTGAGTGCTTCATCAAATTTATTGTTGCAATCACAGAAATATAAAACTAAATATTTTCAATCAAATCAGATAAATTAAGACCCCAGAAGAGATGGGAAGGAAAGCTACCAATGTCACATTTGGAGAGGTACACTCTGAAAAGGAGAAATAATTCTTTTTTCTAAGAGATCACATGGAAGAAAAAAAGGGAATATAGTTTGGGAAATTTTGAGAGGGAAGGTATTTGAGAAACAGCATCATCTGCAAGGGAGAATCATCTTGGAACATTAGGAGGTTTGCAACTTTAAAAAAGTGTAATTTTGGTGCTGCATAGGCTGTGTGCTGCCCCACTGCAGATGACACCATTCAGATAGACTGTCATGTGCTTCATGTAAACCAGAGTGCATCAAGGAGCTAGTGCAGTTAGAGATCGTATTTGAGCTTCTGTAACAAAACCCACATCCAATGGTTGGACACATAAGGGCTTATTTCTCTTGTGTAATAGAAGCCTGGATGGATGGCGTGGCTTATACAGTAGATTTAGAGTGCCATCAGGAATCACCCTTCTATCTTTCTCTTCTTTCTCTTTTGCTATCCTAAGTGCGTGTGACATTTTCATGGTCACATCACAGCAGGATGACCAAAATGTTCTGGCTTTAGAACTGAGAGTTACACATCTAAGAAAACTCCTTAGTCTCAAGTAAACCAGTTGGTCCCCCTACATGGTCTCAACATGGCATTCTACCTCTAGCTTTTCATGTTCACCTCATGTCTTTCTTCTATCTTGGAGACAGGAAGAAGATAAGGAGGAAGTAGAAAATAGGGGGTACACAGAAAAGTAAAAGTTTTCCAGTAATTCTCAGCACACATCTAATTTACCAGAACTGCACAAGGTAAGCTAGGAAATAGATTATATTAGCTAGACACATTGCTACCCGAAAAAATCAGGGTTCCACTGTAGGAAGAAATACAGAAAGTTCATTAGGAAGACAAAGCAGGATGTGCATAATTTTGTGACTTTCTTTAGGAATGCTCAGTGTCCCAGCGACAAAAATAGAGAAGGTAAAGGAGGAAGGCAAACCAGGGCTGGAGATTGTCAAAGAAAGAATTTCAGAAGGGTATGGAAATATGTTATTTCAGGATATGCATAGCATTATTAAAATGGCTCATCATGCAATGCATACTGAGGAAAAAGTGTCACCTACAAAGAAAATTGATAGAAGGACTAGAAGTTTAGAATAAAATGTTAAAATTCCTTCTAAATCCTGGGGAGAAAGCCTTATGAGAAAGTCAATGATTTATTTTATTTTATTGGTGTCAGATTATTTTCCCTCAACTTGATATTCACCAAGTAGTTCTGTTTTGTTTAACATTCTAAACTTTAGGGGGACGTTTTTATTTAAATTTGTCTTAAAATTATCAAACTTCTGTCACACAATAATAAATCAATAAAGTCATTGACAATGAAAATCTAATAGAAGACCAGGTGGTAAGTTAACTAAAGGATTAAAAAACATTTTAATGAAAATGTGTGTGCAAAACTAAGCTATGTATTTTAATGTCACATAACAGTTGAATAAATCATGGGCTGAAAATCAACACCATGTATCTTTAAATCATAAGTGACAACTGAATTGCGATCACCTTCTGCTTAGATTAGACCACATTTAAATTCATATCATATGCATTCAGACTGGAAGTAAACAGGGCAAAGAAGATATAGAATAGGTGATATAGATACATAACCACTTTTGAGGCAAGACTTAGTGAACATAAAATGATCGATTTCTTGGAGGGAGACTCCTTCCCCATGATAGCTTTGAAAAGCTCAAATTGGAAATTATACATTTTTGCATAGAGAGGGTCAGGAAATTCCACTGACAGTATTTCAAGGGGGATGAAGAGAAATAAGGAGATAAGCTTACAAGGCAGCTAAAGAAAGTAACTGCCAGTCTAAGAGCAATAGTTGCATCCTGGTTTGTAGTCTGCTAAGATAGAGAATTCTTGTGCTATATACAGCACACGATTTCCCAGATTTGGGCTCTATTTCCTACAATGGTATAGATCAATTTTACCCCAAAGGATTCCTTAATTCTCCAAGCCAATGAGGAAAAATCAAGGGAAAGGAAAATTCAGAAGAATAATAGGGTAGAGCCAATATTACCTGCAAAACGGCTGCCTAACCCAGAGAAATTGAATACGGATTTAGGCCCATGAGCTCTTGTATTGACAAAATGATCCTGGAAATGTTGACACCTCAAACAAACAAAAAACCAAAAAAAACCAAAAAACAAAAAAACCATTTATATATCATTTTTATTTAATAAAATTATTACAAAAGCATTTTTAAAATTACAAAAACCTTGTAAAATAATACTTTTTTTCTGAAAATCAATATTGCCTCCTTTTGAGATTGGAAGAAAGATACCATTAAAACATTGACAGTCTCCTTTTTTGACACATTTGTCAAAAGTAGCAAAGGAAAAAGTATTTGAAAGTAAACTTACTTTCTGCTTCTAATCCAGCTTTTTGAGGCATATTAGATTTTTGGTGAATCAGTTATCTGTTGTTACATCACATACCATAACCTAAAGTTTGGTGGTTTAAAACAACACTGAATTATTATTTTTCACATTTTGTGGCTTGACTAGGTGGTTCTGCTGGTCTTACCTAGGAACCCTCATATAGTTGTTTTTTGTTTTTTTTGTTTTTTTTTTTTAATTTTTTTTTTCAACGTTTTTAATTTATTTTTGGGACAGAGAGAGACAGAGCATGAACGGGGGAGGGGCAGAGAGAGAGGGAGACACAGAATCGGAAACAGGCTCCAGGCTCCGAGCCATCAGCCCAGAGCCTGACGCGGGGCTCGAACTCACGGACCGCGAGATCGTGACCTGGCTGAAGTCGGACGCTTAACCGACTGCGCCACCCAGGCGCCCCAGAACCCTCATATAGTGGTATACAGCTGGCTTCACTCCCATGTTTGGGTCACCAGCTGGGTCGGCTGCAAAGAATGAGGTGGCTGGGCCTTCTTCTGATGGCTTTTTCACAGCAAGGTGGTCTCAGAGTTCCATGAGAGCTAAGGCAGTATCTGGAGAGTCCCTTGAGGCCTTTGTCTGGAACTCACACTATGTCACTTCTGCCATGTTTTATAGGTGAAAGCAATTCCGAGGACAGACCAGTTTCAAGGGGTGGAAAAACAGACAGACTTCACCTTTTGATAGGTGAATATTATCACTATGATTTTTAAGTACTACAAATAGAAAACTTGAGAATTTGACAAATAATTTAACTCTCCACCAGGAAAAAAAAAAAGGCAAATGTATGCAAAGTCTGTGTTAATTTTAAAGCAATAATGCCCTTCTATGTGATGGGAGTTCAGGTTAAGAGTCCCTGATTTAAATAGCTCTCCCTTGGAGCACCTGAGTGGCTCAGTCGGTTAAGCATCCAACTTCCGCTCAGGTCATGATCTCATGGTTCAGGAGTTTGAGCCCCGCGTTGGGCTCTATGCTGACAGCCCAGAGCCTGGAGCCCACTTCAGATTCTGTCTCCCTCTCTCTGCCCCTCCACAGCTTGCGCTCTGTCTCTCGCAGTGTTTCAAAAATAAATAAACATTTAAAAAATAAATAGCTCTCCCTAAATTCAATGTGCAACTTAACATGAATAAACAAGAATACAGTCAAAAGGATTTGTGAAAGGTTAAAGAAAAAATACAGCCATCTGCACTGACATTTTTCTCAGTTTTATATATCCTGTGTCAAAAATTATGTTTTTACTTAACAGGACTTTGAAGAGTTAAGGCACAAAAAACTTACATCATAGTTGAGTAGTGACTGATAATTTACTTCACTTTGAATGAAATTATTACTTATATAAATTAATACATAACAAAAGACAATATTCTGTTTTCTAGTTCTTTAAAAATCTTCTGATTTTAATCAACTTGTCACTCTATCTGCAATTAAATTCTTTTAATTTAAGGAGGTTAAAAGCAATCTATTTTTATCTTCTTTAGTTACTGGTGGTTGAAGGATCTTCTCTAAACAGGGAAGTGAAGTAGAGTTTTTGCATAATTTTAGTTAATAATTAAAAAATTAACTAGTGCATGTTGGGGTTTATATCAACACGAACACGTCTCAAAAATAACTTCCCATGTAATAACTGACATTAGTAATATATTCTGAAGACATAATTTGTATTTAATACAATCTGTGTGATATGAACAAGTATTATAACACATGGTAGTTTAATTTGGCTAAATCCCAATTAAAATAAAGAATATTTTATTACTTGTATTAATATACATCTACTATTTGCTTGCAGAAGAATTTTAAAATGTCACATAAGTAAGTGCCTGGCATTTCAGCCTATAATCTGTAATTGATAAGATAAAAGCAAGACTTTCAGATTAGGTACACAGGTTACATAAAGGAAACTCTCATATGGTTCCTGCAATTTGAGAGGAACAGGGTGCTGCCGTTTGATAACAAGAGGTAGAAGCTGGAAAGAGGAAAATACCTTAATCAAGATATGCTCTCAGACCACGGCAGCAAAAATTAATGAAAAGTTCATGGTGGGGAGTTCATATTAAAACCAAAGTCCACAAATTACATGCTAAATAGAAATGAAAAATCTATAGTTCAAGCCTCACAGTTGGACTAAACCCAACTATAAGTGATGATTTTCAGGCAAAATCTTTTTTCTTTTGGATACGAAGAGATCTGAAGTGCGAGAAGGATTGTGGACTTTGAAGACGGAGGGAGGGAGCAACGCGCAAGGACTGGATGGTGGCTCTTAGTCCTACGGCTGCAAGGAAAAAAAATTCTGCTGATAGAAAGAATGAACCTGGAAGAAGAACTTGAATTCCAGATGAAAATGCAGCCAGTTGACACCTTTATTTAAGCTTTAAATACTTGAAACTCACTCAACGCTGCCTGGACTTCTCAAGTGCCATATGAAGTGACATATTCTGTGTCATATTCTTCTGTGACATATTAAGTGTATGTTGTTTCAAGCTGCTAAATTTGTGATAATTTTGTAGCAAGAGAAAACCAGTGCAGGTTTTGGTACCTATGGTGCCCCTAGGGCAAATACTCACAAATGTAGAAGGGATTTTGGAATCAGGTAATGAACCGAGGTTGAGGAACATGATAGAAAAAGCCTAGACTGCTTTGAGAAGACCGTTAGTAGAAATATGGACACTAAAAATGCTGCTGGTGAGGGCTTAGCAAGAACTGAGGAACTTGCTACTGAACAGTGGAGAGAGATCCTTGCTACATAGTAGTGGGAAGTTTAGAAAAGTTGTTCTCTGGGGCACCTGGGTGGCTCAGTCTGTTGAGCCCTGACTTCAGTTCAGGTCATGATCTCACGGTTCATGAGTTTGAGCCCCAAATCAGGCTCTCTGCTGTCAGCTCAGAGCCCACTTTGGATCTTCTGTCCCTCCCCTGCTCGCACTCTCTCTCTCTTTCAAAAATGAATAAACATTAAAAAAAAAAAGTTGGGGTGCCTGGGTGGCTTAGTCAGTTAAGTGTCCGACTTCAGCTCAGGTCACGATCTCGCAGTCCCTGAGTTTGAGCCCCGCGTTAGGCTCTGGGCTGATGGCTCAGAGCCTGGAGCCTGCTTCCGATTCTGTGTCTCCCTCTCTCTCTGTCCCTCCCCCGTTCATGCTCTGTCTCTCTCTGTCTCAAAAATAAATAAACGTTACAAAAAATAAAAATAAAAAAAAAATAAAAGTTGTTTCCTGCTGTTATATAGAAAGCAGAAATTTGTAAATCATAAACTTGGGTATTGAGTTGAGGAGATCTCTAAGTAAAGTGTGGAAGGTGAGGCCTGATTCCTTCTTTCTCCTTATAATAAAAGAAAGGAGAAAGAAATTGAAGCAAGAACTGTTAACTAAAAAGGAATCAGGGCATGCTGATTTGGGAAATTCTCAGCCTACAGAGATGGCAAAAAGATCCTAAAATTAAGAGATTACCCCTGAAAGTGTAGCACAGCGTAAAAGGTGTGGGTGTGTGTTTACGACATTTTGCTACCACCCTAGAAAGATCAAAAGGTCAGAGTGCTCAATCACCAGAGATTAAAGGTGTGCCTCATAGATCTCAATCAGACTTGAAGGCCTAAGAAGCTTATTAGCAGTGTCCCTTAGCCATCCTAGCTCAAACCAAAAAATAGAAAAGGAATTATCTCAGGAAAAAAAAAAAAAAAAAAAAGATCAGTGAGAGAGCCTTTTCTCTGGTGGAGCAACCCCTCCAGAAATCCACATCAACCCACAAGGTACTTGGGAATATTTTATCAGCGGGAGCACCACCAGCTGGGATCAAAAGAGACAGAAAGAATATGAAATAAACGGAGACTCTCAGCATTCCCAAATTCTCTTGGCCGGAAACTGGTTCTGATGATACAAGTCAGCTACAAACAGGATCTACCTTTCATTAAGAAAGGAAGGATGACTCAGAGCTAAGATCCCAGAAGGCAGAGGTGAAAGCCCCAGAGTATATTCTTAAGCCTTGAAATCTAATGGGGCCTTCTCAGCTGGATTTAAAAAAGACTCCATTTTCCTAATTTTTGGGCCAGAATGTTTGTAACCACATTCGTTTTCTATTGCTGTGTAACAAATTATCACAAAGGTAGTAACTTAAAACAACACAAATTTATTCTTTCAGTTCTCTAAGTCAGAATTTATAATGGCTTATCTGGCTTCTCAGAATCTCACAAAGACAAAGTCAAGATCTCAGCCAGGCGGGACTCTTCTATTCAGGTTCTGAGGAAGAGTCTGCCTTTAAGCTCATTCAGGTTAATGGCCGAATTCAGTTCCATGTAGTTCCCCATTTCCTTGCTGGCTATCAGCTGGGGTCCAGTCTTATCTCCTACAGATTGCCTACGTTTCTTTGCACATGAAGAAAGGCCCCCATCTTTGGGGACAGCAAAAGCCCATCGAATCCTCCTTGTGCTTTGAATATGTCTGATTTTCTCCTCTTCATTTCAAACTTTGCTCTGGTATTTGAGTGTATGAACCCATTTTAATTGTAAGCAATGAGAAGCCCTCAGTACTTTAGCCGTACACATAAAATGTGTCCTCTCAGTTAAAGTCAGAATCACAAGCCAGTGTTTCTGATGGACCCTCCCTTTGATTTTCTAAGTGTCCCTTTCTATAGACACACCCTCTCTACACCACCAAGAATGAATGTTATCTGAAGAATATTGATGAAATAAAATGACAAATAGTAAACAGTACTCTATTTCATTGGCCATTGGGATAAAGCTTTAATGGATTCTGAGAGAACAAGGCCTATCAGAAGAGTAACCTAAAAATCCAGACATCAGGTTTCTGATTCTAATCTTGAGCAAATCAATTAAGTTATTGCATTCACTTTTCGTCATAAGTTTTTTTTCATAATAAAAGCTTTAAAAATACTAAACAAATGCGAAGCAATGTGTTCATATTAGTTATTATTTCTGTGGCACTGCTGCTATTTCTGTAGTTGTCTCTGATATGATCGTCTCTTCCACATTTTTAAAGAGACATCTGGCCCCTGCATCTCTCTCTTTCACGATTACTCTACTTGTATTCTCTGTCCCAGCCATGCATATTGAATAGACACTGCCTGAAATTCCCTAGACATGTTCTTTGTTCTCTTGTGCCTCCTGACCTTTTTACTCTCAACTAACTTGCAATGTTATTTGTCATGTTTTTTTCCTCTGCACTTTTCATCCTTTAGAAATGAGATCTCTAAACCTCTAATGCTTTACTTAATATTTAGGTGCCCTTCCACATGTCTTTTATAGACTGAATTGTGTCCCCTCCAACATTCATATGTTGAAGTCTTCATCCTCAATGTTGGAGGTGGGTCCTTTAAGGAAGTAATTAAAATTAAATGAGGTCATAAGGGTGAAATCTTAATCCCATAGTATTGGTGTCTTTATAAGACAAGAAAGGGACGTATACAAACAGAAGAAAGGCCAGGTAAAGACACAATGAGAAGGTAGTCATCCTCAAGTCAAGGAGAGCCATCTCACCTGAAACCAACACTGCCAGCACCTTTATCTTGGACGTCCAGCCTCTAGAACTGTGAAATAATAAGTTTTTGTTGTTTAAGTCATCCAAGCTGTGGTGTTCTGTTAAAGTAGCCCTAACAGGGTGATACAGTGCCTTTGTAGCTCCCTGTGCAGACCTCATCAGTTGTTGTTGTTTTTCCTAGTAGTAAAACCAAAAGTGAACAATAACCATGATACCTACTTATAAACACAACTAGAAATATGAAGGCTGAATTGTGGGCTGTGTCCTTAACTTCAAACTTCCAGAAATATTAGGCCAAGTTTAATGTGTCCAATGTCTTACCTTCCATTTTCTCTGAAACTTCTTGTCATTTAGCTTTTACCTGCCAACTCTGCCAAAATTGGTTTTCAGTTATGTCATTAATGACCTTCTAATGAGCCATTCCTCACTCCCCATTAATCAATCTCACCGTGTTGAAACAAAACTGTTAAGTTGCCCTTATTTCCAAGTCATGTTTCTGTTGTTTTTCTCATCAACCCTTGACTATCACTTCCAGTCTTCTTTTGTTCATTCATTTTCATCCATGTTCCCCTCAAAATGAGGATATTCTCCGGCATTCTGTTCATTGTCCTCTTCTTTCTTTCCAAATTCTCATTCAACCCTTCAACTTCTGCTATTGTCTCTATTTGAAGGGATCCCCCAAATAGATACGTCTGGTCCAGCTTCTCGGTACTATGCTCACTACTGCATATTTACATTTGGATTTTTGCACAGGATCTCAAACTCATTATGTTCAAAATTGAATGCCAATGATAACTTTAAAATAGAGGAAATTGTGCACTGAGAAAATAGAAGGGAGATAATGTAAATCTTAGAGTTGATGTAAATATTTTTCCAGTGCAAACTTGCTAGAGATAAGAAAACTAAAGCAAAATACAGCAAGCCCTCAAGTCTGTATTTCTGATAAAGAAGCAAAAGGATTGGATGACTATCAGTTAAAGTGGCTTCTAGATTTTGTTATGCTCTTGTTTTCAAAGGCAGAACTCAAATTATGAAGCTCTGCATTATAGAGGCAGGTTAGAGAAATATCCTTAGGTGTTTTGAAGTGAACTATAATGGAAGTTGTTAATGTCAGTCACTATGTCAGTCATATATTTTTCTTTCTAAATATTTTATATCAGTTCTTAATTCTTTTGTCTCAAGATACCTTTACATTGTTAACAGTTTATGAAGAAGAACTGGGTTTATGTAGATTTATCTATTGATATGTACTATATTCAAAATTAAAACAAAATTGTAAATATATTATGTGTAAATGACCATAAGCCTATTTCACGTTAATATACATAACATAATTTCATAAAAAAATAATTATATTTTCCCCCCAAAAAATATTATGTGAGAAAAGGTCAATGTTTTGCATTTTGCAAATGTCTTTAATGTCTGGCTTAATAAAAGACAACTGGATTCTCCTATCTGCCTGTGCATGCACTCTCTTTTATATGCTATTTTGGTTGAAATATGTAAAAAAAAAATCTAGCCTCCCACAAATAAGTAATTAGAAAAAGAACAGTATTTTAATAACCTTTCAGACAATGTATAATTCTCTCTTATACTACACCAAAACATGGCAAATGGTGATGTCTTAAAGCCTTAAAGCTTTAGTTTCAATATGGAATCTGAATCCATATCAATGAACTTTTCATACTCTGTTACAATAAATTTAATTGGTCTCTTCATGTGCTTAGGTGCTATAACCATATATATGGCATCCATCTATAATGCCATAGATGGATGGCTTATCAACAGAAATTTATCTCATATTTCTGGAGTCTGGGAAGTCCAAGATCAAGACACCAGCAGATTTAGTGTCTGGTGAGAACCCGCTTCTCGGTTCATAGACAACAATCTTTTTGGTGTCTTCACATGGCGTAACAGGCATAGAAGCTCTCTGTGGTCTCTTTCACAAGGGGACTAATCCATAGAGATAACCTAATCATTTTTAGAAGGTCCCACTCCAAATGCCAACACATTGAGTTTCCAGCATATGAATTTAGAGTGGGGGGGGGGGCACATTCAGTCAATAACAGCTGGTTTATCTTGAACTTTCAATTGACTTTTATCCATGCATGATTTCGTAGCATCATGCATTGGTCATGTGAAAAATATTAGTTCACAAAGTTATGCAAACAAATTTCATTATGCAATATCAGAAAAACTCTACCTTTGTTCATGTCACTACAAATCGCCTCAGAAAAGTTGGTCAAGTTCACAGATGTGGGAGCTAATATTTCAAAAAGTTTAATTTCAGGTCGAAAGCATAAATTTTGTCAACGGCAATAAATACAGTCACCTGGTCTTCTTCAAGTGACAAGCTCTCTTCATACATTTTTTTGAGAAAATATTTGCCAGATATCCAACTCTGAATAACCATAGTTTGTTTATCAGTTGTTCTTTCAAATAAAAATAGTGTTTCACGGGGCCCTGGGGTGGCTCAGTTGGTTGAGCACCCGACACTTGATTTGGGCTCAGGTCATGATCTCATGGTTTGTGAGATCTCTGCTTGGGATTCTTTTTCTCCTTCTCTCTCTGTCTTCCCCTGCTTGTGCATTCTCTCTCAAAAATAAATAAATAAATAAATAAATAAATAAATAATAAATAAATAAGCATTTTTAAAAAATGGAGTTTCATTAAAAAAAGTGGCCAGTTTAACTCACACCACACACAAGTGTTTTTCATTGAGTCAGTCATAGTTTGGTATGCAGTGGAATAGGTACTCAGCCATGAAATTTAATACAAAATATTTTTTATTGCTAAGTCATATGTATTCTTCTGTGAAAGTAGCTTTTTTTTTTTTTTTTTAAATATGAATACACAGCAGTGAAAATGCAGCGGCTACAAGCACAGCACACTGCTTTTGAATCACGTTAAGGTGCCAGCAATTTTACTTACTATTGCTTTTGTACCTACTGGTGTTAATGTCAATATAGTGAAAAAGTCAAAAGAATTTTAGTGTTTTTACGAAAGTGATTTTGACCTCATGGATCCCCTGAGAGGGTTTCAGGGGCCCTTAGTGGTCTAAAGATCACATTTGAGAAGAGTTGATTTACATTATCTTAGAGACTGGGTTACAGTAGAGAGTAGGAGCAGAGATTGTATTTATTCTATTTGTCTTTAAACTGGCTCCTCTACCCATATTCCCTGTCTTGTTTAATGGTACCATTTTCAGTTAAGTCCCAGCAGGTAAAAGGAGGCATACTCAAACTCAGTGATTTAAAGATCATATTAAATAAGCTGAATAGAAATATGTAAGCAAGGTTTATAGAAACCAAGAAAGAATAGTACAATACCCTGAGGTTAGCCACAGCAGAAAGTGTTACCATCCAAGGTCTGAAGGGACAAGTACAGAGAGTAATTACTGGAAGCTGGAGGGAGTAGCACAAAAAGAGGGCTGCCTGAAGCTGGCCTTCAGTTATAGGGCAGAGCCAACCTGTGGTGAACCCTCTGGGAAAGAACTAGAAGAATATCATGACTTCCCATCCCTCCCTTCTCTCATCTCTTCTCCCCACCTCTTACTTGCCTAAGTTTCACTTGAAACCATGGCAAGGTTTGGAACCTTGCCAGGGCAAGGGTGGAATCCACACAGATTTGCCTCTGGGAACAAGGCTAGTGAATAGCAGAGAACAGATCTCAAAGGGCCAAAAGAAGACATCCAGGGACCCAAATTAGCCTTGGAAGGTATTTTACACCTCCTTCATTAAACCCATAATTCAAGCATTCGAATTTTGCCTTCCTAATTTACCTGAACATTTTTTGTATTTGATTCCTCTCATCATCATCACACTGTTTTTGTTCAGGATTTCCTCCGTTCTTACCTGGGCATGTAATTGTCTGTTTTTCATTTATCTAGGCTTCTCCAATCCATCTTCCATATTGCCAACATAGCGCTCATTTCAATACATATCTAACCATAATACTAAGTTGTTCAAACATGTTAATGTTTTAATTATTGAATTATGAGAGAGACAGAGCCAGCATGGGTGGGGGAGGGGCAGAAAGAGAGACGGAGAAAGAGCAGGCTTTGTGCCGACAGTGCAGAGCCTGAGGCAGGGCTTAAAT
This sequence comes from Panthera tigris, assembly GCF_018350195.1. Taxonomy (NCBI): domain Eukaryota; kingdom Metazoa; phylum Chordata; class Mammalia; order Carnivora; family Felidae; genus Panthera; species Panthera tigris. Next base: position 99,276,418 of record NC_056663.1, on the reverse strand, counting down.
TGGTAAAACAGTGAGATCATGACCTGAGCAGAAACCAAGAGTCAGATGCTTAACCGACTGAGCCACCCAGGCTCCCCTAAACATGTGAATATTTTATTGAGTCCATATTACCATTAGGTAAAACTTAACATCCTTGTTGGGGTATAAAGATCCCTCCATGATTCTACTCCTACATATCTGATGCTGATGATTCTCAACTCCTACTTTTCCTACCTTTTCCTCATACGTTCTTTTAATTTTTTAATTTTGTAAATATTTTTTAATGTTTATTTATTTTTGAGAGAGAGACAGAGCATGAGTGGGTTAGGAGGCAGAGAGAGAGGGAGACACAGAATCTGAAGCAGGCTCCAGGCTCTGAGCTCTCAGCACAGAGCTTCATGCGGGGCTCAAACCCAGGAACCACAAGATCATGACCTGAGCTGAAGACGCTTAGCCCACTGAGCCACCCGGTGTCCCTCATCATATGTTCTAATCAAAGGCAACCATCTTACCTGAATGCTTTCATTCCTATGTCTATTTACATATTATCCTACCACCTTGACACTCTCTTTCCCTTCTCATATCCTGTTGAACTCCTACACAATTTGGTTTGTTTTTCTTCCTTCCTCCCTTCCTCCCTTTCTCTCTTCCTTCCTTCCTTTCTTTCTTCTCCTTTTTTCATGAAGCTGATAAACTCATTTTCATTGTTTTAAAATGTATTTAATTTATTTGAATAGGTAATACATATACAACATTATATCGTGTGGAAATCCTTTTCATCTTTCATAATTCAACTCAACAGAATATCTTCTCTAAAGCCTTTGTGCGGCTTTGCTCTATCCTTCCTCTCCACCAACCCAACTCTGGTGGCATAACTCCCTCTCTTAGCATTTCCTGAAGTCTGTATATATATCAAGGTAGGATTCATTTTGATTGTCAATGGATGTGTCTTCTGTTCCTAGTAATTCCTTTTATCCATATAGCCTATTTTCTATTAATATAGACAGTGAGAATCCATTGCCTCAAGGGAGAGATGATCCCACAACAAAAAGGAAGAAAAATGTCACTTTCATTTCTGAAGCAAAGCTTTTGATTTATAACATCTTAGGTATTTGAGCTTCCAAAACCTAACCTTTGGAAGATGAAGAGTGCACATTTTATGCTAATAAATCATAGACTTAGAAGAATTGCATGATGATATAAAAGCAAAATTTTCTCATTCTAGGGGAAAAAATATCCCATGAGTTGGGGAGAAATGGGAGAATCAGAATGGAGGTAAAGAGAAGGAGATAGTGGTGGCTTCCTGAGAATGGACCGTAAGCCCCATGTCCTCAGCTTCATCTCATAGAAAATACAATGGAAAGCTTAGATGGCTTCAGAAGATGGAGCATGAGAGCAGAGAGGACACGTGCTGTATTTCCAGAGTGGAACTCTGCGGTTCGAGTACCAGAGAATTGGTAAACAGAGTGTCTAAGCAGAGGTGCCTGAGACAGATTCCAGAGTTTTCTCATACCCAGTGTGAGGTGAGTGAAAATCAATTGTTTGTTATATGTCTCAGAAGGGCTCATAAGTATCTTAGAGAGCTGGTCTTCCAGATTAAGGTTTAAGTATAACTAAAAAGGAAAACAAAAACAAAACCAGAGGCTTGCATGGGTAAAAAACTAGAGAACCAATGGGAATATGAACATTTTAGGAGAAACCAGTGCAGTTGGAGGATAACAACCATTAATCAGACTGTCCCCTTTCTAGTCCCCACTGCTTCTTCCTCCACTGTACCTGGGAGCTCTGATATCCCTTAGAACATTGAGATAATTCTCAGGATCAGGGGTTCGGGTGAACTATGAAAAGTGACCAAGGAAACTCCGAATTGACTAAGGGAATTAAGAGTTTCCTGAGGCCATTCTAAATTGACTGATTCTGAGATGGACTTTCTGTTATCAAGTAGAATGGGAGTCACAATAGAAATAGGTTGAATTACAGAAAAAACAAAATCACATTTCAGGCACTTTGTGTTTGAAGAATAAGATTTTTTTACATGCTGAACTCCTAATATGGCATTTAATAACACTTCATTTCATTTATTTGTTTGCAAGTCTGTCTTCCACACCTAGATACTAAACATTTGAAAGACAGGAACTCGCTTTTATTCCTTTAAGTATTACCAGTGCCTGCACAATACTTGCCCACGATGGTTCTTCAAGGTGTGCAGAAGTATCACAAGATCTTTGCTTCTTTCATAAGTAAAAGGAGCGATTACAGAGTGGTCAGTATAATGGTTTAAAAATATAATGTTTATATCTACTGGAAGTAGACAGTGAAGCTGGCTTTCTTTATGAGTGGGCTATTAGCCTTTGAGAGTTAATTAACAGAAACATAAATTGACTCTACATAAATGAAAAAGAAAAAAGATAATTACAAATTAAGCTAGATCCTTAAAATGTTATCATGAGTGACTCAGCAGAAAAGTCTGAAGGATCTTGCTCTCACTTCCATTATTCATATGTCTTCATATTTTTTAAGTATAAAAAAGAATAAATGCCAAATAGTATGAGATAGAAAAGTGCGATTACATATATGCACTTGATTAGAAAATTTCCCTGGAGCAATTCCCTTATCTTTTAAGTGGACTGAGGAGTAAAAGACATGAGTTACAAGGTGCAGGCATTTAATAATGTGTGCGTGTGTGTGTGTGCAAGTGTGCATGTGTGGGTGTGTGTGTGTGGGTATGCATGCATGTGCATGTCCATATACACACAAATAACAAACCTCTTAAACTTTACATTTCAAACTTTTTTAAAATTGACAAGTATGAATTTATAGAACCTGAATTCAACTGGTTATCTAACAGCATTCCTTTAATTGTTTACTCTCAATTCTATGAAACTTTGTGGAGAATACAATATCAATTGAAAACATGCTGCTTGATTTATTTTTTTTTTAATGCTTATTTATTTTTGAGAGAGAGACAGAGCAAGTGTGCACATGAGCAAGGGAAGGGCAGAGAGGGCGGTACCAGATCCCAAGCAGGATTTGCATTGACAGCAGAAAACCCAATGTCGGGCTCGAACTCATGAGCCACAAGATCATGGTCTGATCTTAAGCGACTGAGTCACCCAGGTGTGCCACATACTGCTTGATTTAAAGTAGTTTATCCTGTAACTTTTTTGAAAAAGAAAACATATACTGATAAAATAATAAAAGAATATTGATAGAATATGCCATGAAATAAAGCACCTCCCCCCCATAGAAGACTCTATGATTTGCAAGTTGAAATCAAACAAAATGCCTTACCATCAGTCATGTCCAATTTAACTTTATAAATTTAATATTAATATGATCATAGAAGCTTATTAAGAATAAACAGTAAATCTCTGAAGTGTTTCAAATGTACACAATGAAGAACTTTTTTATGTTAGTGAATACATTTATTTTCATAGCACTTAACAGAATTCGAATCCTGTTCCTACATTACTTTTTAAAAAAATTTTTTTTCTTATTACACTTCTTTATTTTTGAGAGGCAGAGAGAGACACAGCACGAGTGGGGGAGGGGCAGAGAGAGAGGGAGACCTAGAATCCGAAGCAGGCCGCAGGCTCTGAGCTGTTAGCACAGAGCTGGACGCGGGGCTCGAAGTCACAGACCATGAGATCATGACCTGAGCCGAAGTCTGACACTTAATGACTGAGCCACCCAGGCACCCCTACATTACTTTTAGTGAAATAATATTTATATAATAAATCATTTTGAATTAAACACATACAGTATTAACAACTTACCTCTAATGGGAAAAATTGTGTTTGTACTAAACACCTCAATGACACTCATAGCAGTAAGTGGCTGTATTTTCTGTCATGAACCACCCCTGCTCTCCACCCATAAGACTTCAGCTGATTGGACCAGGAATGAGCAGCTAACCCTAGTAAGGGAATTTTTAGATTGGCCAGAAAGCCTAAAAGGTGAATAAGCCTGAAAAGCTCCACAAAACCTGGGATGAATTGGACCAACAGTGCTGTATGTTATGGAGCAGATATTACAATCCACAGAGAAAACCAGGCAGATACAGCAGGAGGTATAAATGAAAGGAGGCAGAGAGACCATGAATTCCAATAAGAATCATGTTAATGCGGAAGAATCAGAATGCAGAAATTATCAACAATCATAAAGTAGAGAAAAAAGAGTTATTACATCCATTTGTAGTTGGAACAAGGAGAAAAGACTCAAAAAGAAGGAATGGGAAAGAAAATAGTGGTGTTATGTTCATTGCCTGTCTCTAAAGGGAAAAACCAGCAATTCTTGCTTCTGAGGTCCCTATTCCCGCCATGAATCTGGTTCCAATCCCCACAGATTCTATTCTGGATCTTTCTCCTATATTTCTATGTAAGCTTCATCTCTCTTACTGAGTCTTATATTAAACGTCCATCATGGGATCTTGTGTAAGTGACTGCTCCTTGCAACCAAAATCACCCAAACAAACATTCAACAATGAGTCCCTATTATGTCCCAGGTGCTTGGGATGCAGACATACCTCTGCACCTACAGAGTTCAGTCACCAGAAGTAGGACAAACATTACATATATATGATTCAGAATACATCCGAAGGACTGAATCTTCATATTTGCAATGAAGATCCTATATTACTTATTTTCATCAGCCTGCAAATCTATAAGTCCAGGTCTAACCTCTTTCTTGACTTTTAGTCTTTTGTTTGCAAAAGACTGCTAGGCAACATCATTTGAATGTCTTATGGCATTCCTCCATAGCCTTTCATTATTTTCTCCTAAAATAAGAATTCTTTTGTCTTCCCAATGTTAATGTCACTATGATACATCCAGTAATATTGATCTAAAACTTCAGGGTCATCATTTATTTCAGTTCTGTTAATTCCAACAATTGGACAAATTCCATGGATTGGTTTTATGTTGTCTTTTTTTCCCCGTATCAGTTGATCTTTTTCTAGGTAAGCCCTGATAGCCCTTTAAATGGTTTTCCCACTAAACCAACTTGATAATTAATCTTAGTAAGAATAGCTCTGATAGATCATTCATTTCCCTTCTCAGAAACTCTCAGTAGATTCCCATTACTGCTAAGTCAAATCATGACTCCCTGGCTTCTTCTGAGGTAAAATGATAGTTTTCCAACATTATTGCTCATTACTATTGTAAATATAATTTCCGTATCAGTCAAACTAGGTAGCCACATGGTGTTTCTATATGGTTTGCCCTCTCTGCCCACTCTCTTCTCTTCTCTTAAAATGCCCTCCCCACATTTTCCGTGAAAATCCTTTTCTTTCTTTCAGATATAATTTAAATGTCATCTTTTTTAAAGAAGTATATTTACTGAGACTTGCCACTACATATAACTGGCTTCCTATCTGAATTCTCATAGTGATATTTTATGATACAAACTAACTCTTTCTGAAATTTACTGCCACTCTGCCACTCTATTATAAGCTCCTGAAGGGCAGGGACCATGCACATCCATTACTAGTCATTACCGTCCACCCTCACACATTACCCTACCTTGGCATTGTTATTCCCCAACAAGAATGTTGAATAAATAAATGTACTATGACTAATACAGAGAACCACAGAGCTACTTTTATAAAAAGCAACTTCACTTAATATTCCCACAACATGATATTTTCATTTTAATTCAAATGAACATATCTTCCCATCCCACACAAATCTGTTCCTCCTCCTGGATTCCCTCTTACTGTTTGGTTACATTATATACTTGGTTGCTCAAGTCAAAAACCTAGGAACCGCCTCACACTTCTTCCTTTTCTTTATTCTTCATATTAAATTCTATTTTTTCCTAAATATTTTTTATATCTGTCTTGTTTTAAGCATTACTATTTAGTTCAGATTCTCACCTCTCTCTTCTAGTCTTCCTACTTCTAGTCTCAACTTTCTGTCATTCGTCTTCTCTTCTATTGCAAAAATGATATTTTGAATACAAAAAAACCCTGGTCATCATTGTCCTTTGTTTTTTTTTTGTTTGTTTGTTTTTTTTCCCTATTGGCTGCTCTGAAGCTATGTGGGAGCTAAACTCCTTTGTATAGCTCTTCATCCTATGGTATCTAACTAGCAGTCCAAATTATCTCTTGACTTTTTCCCCTGTATACACTTTGTGCATACTAAATTGCTTGATCTCCTTTATGCTTCCATACTTTTGGAAACATTCTATTTAGAATACTTCCTTCTCACAAACTTCCTTACACAAGAAAAACTCCCCTATTTAACCATTAGCTTTAAGTTTCTTTATGGAACCTTTCTTTTTTTCTTTTAATTTTTTTTTTAACGTTTATTGGTTTTTGAGAGGCAGAGAGAACAGAGAGTGAGCAGGGGAGGGGCAGGGAAAGAGAGGGAGACACAGAATCCAAAGCAGGCTCCAGGCTCTGAGCTGTCAGCACAGCACCCAAGCTGGGCTCGAACTCAATGACTGCAAGATCATGACCTGAGTTGAAGTTGGACACTCAACCGACTGAGTCACCCAGGCACCCCATTTATGGAACCTTTCCTGATTTCTTCCAGGAACCATTTCACCTAATCCTTCTTCTGTCTCCATAGTTAACACCTATTCCATTAAAGCAGTCGCATTGTGTTTGTCTATGTCGCCATTGGATTCTCTGGGGATACAGATTTTTTTTAATGTGTACTTTTTAAAACCAAGAGGAATGTATTTTACAAAGTCACTCATTAGGCACAGGATAAGTTCTTGTGAAAAAGAATTGAGGAATAAATGAATATGAATTATAGGAAAGGAAACCTCTCAATTTTTTTAATTTTAAATCATATATTCCATTGTCAGTTATTGTCAAATCATCTCTTCAAGTGTAAAAGGGGCATTAAATAGTATCTTTGTTCATTAAAGAGCCATGAATAAAAATTATGACATGAATTAATAATAATATAGCCAGATTTTTTATCTCCATAGTAATAAAAAGTAAAAGTAGTAACCAACAGTAAACGTAAAATGCTAGATTATACCTGCATGTATTGTTTCATGAAATTAAAAACAACACACACATTCGGTACTTTCCAAATGTGACACTTTAAATAGGTTTATGTCCATTTTCAATGATGAAGATAATTAAGTTGGCTTTTTCAATAATGATTATCATCATTTTTGTTATCCCAATGTTCTTTTTTAATTTTTTAAATGTTATTTATTTTTGAGAGAGAGAGACAGAAACAGAGCGTGAGCAGGAGAGGAGCAGAGAGGAAGAGAAACAACAGAATCTGAAGCAGTTTCCAGGCTCCAAGTTGTCAGTACAGAGCCTGACGCGGGACTTGAACTCACGAACCTCAAGATCATGACCTGATGAAAAGTTGATCACTTAACTGACTGAGTCACCCAGGCACCCCTATCCCAATGTTCTTAAAATTTATATCTGTTAAAGAAAAAGATGAAGGAGTGTGTATCCTTGGAATGATGTGTAAATTTTTATGCACTTAACACAAATTATATTATAGTATTAAGAAGTATTATACTTCAATAAAAAGTGAATATATTTTATGCCACAATAGCTGAATTAGGCAGCATTATATCTGTGGCTCCCACCTTATGCACCAGAAATGCTCTTAAGTAAATTTACAAGATTAATAAACTCTATAAATCTTACTATTATCAAGTCATAAATTTTATTTCTCCATGATAGCTAAATTTATATTCCTTTCACATTCTATTTTGGAGATATAAGTAAGAATTTTAAATATAAATAATACAATTAACTTTTAAGGATATATTGATGTGTGAATTATCGAAATTAAGACAGTTTCTTTGGCCTCCAAATATACCCTAGTGTCAAAATTTTTTGTCAAGGTCACTGGAATAAAAATATAAGAAATCTTATTTTTCATGGAAGAAAGTACCTTGGTTTTAGTCTCTTAAAATAATGGCTCTCAGAGAGAATATTGTAAAATATTCACTTTATCCTAAAATAATTATGAAATAATATGATGCTAAAATGATTCAGATGTTTTAGGTTTTTACAAATCAAACTCCATCATTTATTAATATAAAACTCTAATTCTTGAGCTTTTCCTGCTAGGAATTGTACTACATTCTTAAAGTATATTATTTTAGTTAACCATCGCAACTCTCTGATGTGCATACAATTTTCACTATTTTACCAACAAGAAGAGGGAGACATGGATAAGTTAAGAAACCTTCCCATGATTATGCAAGGTGATAGTGGATCTGAAACCAAATAGTCTGAATCCAGTCTGGGTACTTTATTGCTCAATTATAATAGCCTACGTATAATTTTATTTTAGATCAACATTGGGAGGTGTTTAAGAGGAGAAGTACATAGCAACCTGGTGGTGATTTCTAGAGGAGATTAAACATTAGATTGGAAGTACAATTGAACAAAGTTTAAGGCTGATTCTCTCCTAGGGATTTCATGAGGCTATTTCTACCTTTGCTGTTACCATATTCTCTCAGCTGCACAACTGCTCTAACTGCTTACCTGCTCTCCCTGATTTCACTCGGTACGACCTCTGCTCTGTTCTCCACACTACAGTTAGAATGAGCTTTCTAAATCTGTGTGACTTCACAATTTAAAATTCTGAAATCAACAATAATACTTCAAAGGATTTATAAATTCCATTTTGGTTAACTCCTACCATTCCAACCTCTCGCTGTACTAGGGTCATTCTTTTTAGTCCCGCTTGCAGGACCCTCATCAGCAGTCATGAAAGGCGGTCAATGAGTCACTCCCAGGGCACCATTCATAGAGGCTAGAAAGGAGCTGTGAGCACCAATTTAGGTGAACACCATAATTCATTCTATTAAAGGATCTTTGCAAAGATTTTTTCCTCTGTATAGATAATTATCTCTTTGTCTCTTGCCCTCCCCTTATATCCCAGTTTACTTGTTATTTTCCATGGTCAGCCTTCCTTGAAACAAGTTTAGGCACTATTTTTAATTGAGATTAACTACAGAAACCAATCAAATCAAGCCTGGGATTCTCTGCTCTAGAAAAGATATGATGGGGAAGTCCTTCTGGTGAAATATTTTAGTGTAGAATGACTGTGGGGGAAAGGTTCTAAGCAAAAGCCTGCTGTTCCTTCACTTGTATGTGAGCCAGCTCCTCTCTGCTAAGAAGGAAGAAGTTTTAAATAATAACCCAAAATACCTTAAAAAGAGATGCCTGCAATGACTATACTTTTATAGGGTGAGTGTGACTAATGAGGTCCTTTGTGGTGCTTTAAAAACATGTTTGAATAAACCAGTTTTGAAAGAAATCATGTTAAAGTCCCTGTTTTAAACAGTCTATCACTGTTTGTGTATATTGTAAAGAGAAATGTATTCATTTGTTTTACAGGGACATGGTTTATAGAATTTCGTCCTTTGTTTTTCACAATTAATATGATTTGAAGAAAAATAGTTTTGATATGCACAATGAGGCAATGTTTTTTGTTCTTTTCGGTGAAACTTAAAATTGGATCTCTGATTACTTAGTTTGTATTTACTGCTACATAAAGGATGCATCCTACTACACTACACCCTGCAGGAAATGGTGGCACACCATGGGTCAGAACTGGCCTGTTCAGGGCAGAGAATTCTCAGGCACATCGCTAAGTTAATTGTTACGGGTAAAGATTTTTTTTTAATGAAGGACTATCAATCTTTTCAAAAAATCCCATTTAGCTAATAAAAATGCTGGGGTCAGTAAACTGTGATGACTCAGAAAAAATTAAAATCTAGTAATTCTATTGGACTGAAGACAGCAAGGACATCTTGTAAGAACTGTTACAGTGACCTGTTTCGTATGGTGCTAAGCTTTGTTGTCACAGTTTGGACAGAGCCCATGCCAAAAGAATATGCTATTACATATTTGCTTATGAAATGTGTGTTTGTATTGTGTAAGAAGAAGAAAAGATAATTTCTCAGTAAGACTTTAGAAGATGAATCACCCAGATGTAGTTTCTTTTCATAAGCCCACCATGTGGGGGAAATGGCAGAATATGCTTGATGAGCAAGTAGATTTTTCAGCATTCTGTGTATTTATAATTTTAAAGTTCCCTTTAGCTTGGCAGATGCATTTAATGAAATCAGTGGATTAAAAAATAAGACAATGAATGCTGCTCTTCACAGGGAAGGCTCTGGCTAAGAAAATGTATGGAAGTCCCAGTTTGCTTTCAGTTAAAATCACATTTGAAACATGTCGTGGCTTAGTCCATGTTACCTCTTCTAGACTCCTTTGGAAAGTCTCTGACTTCTGTTTTCTTTTCTTTCTTTCTTTTTTTTAGGTTTATTTATTATTTTGAGAAAGAGAGAGAGAGAGATGGAAAGAGCAGGGGAGGGAGAGAAGGGGTGGGAACCCCAAGTAGGCTCCATGGTGTCAACACAGAGCCACACGTGGGGCTCAGTCTCACAAATGGTGAGATCATGACCCGAGCCTGAGATGATATCAAGAGTCTGACGCTTACCCAACTGAGCCACCCAGGCACCCCAAACTTTTGTTTTCCTAATAAGAAAATTTAAAAAAAAATCATTGTTTTCCTTTCATTTGGGAACTCTCTTTTCTATGTAGTCAATAAGCGTTCTTTTGTTTCCTAAGAAAAAAATCAAGTTAAATATGGTCCAAACACTGTAAACACACTAAAATTCAAAAACACATTTCAAGTGATGTCATCCATAAACCCTTAGCACAGCAACTCAGAGATAAAACATGACGTGGTTCCATTTGGACTTAGTGAGTCTCCTTCCTCTTGGCTCAAGCAACTTCCTAGCGTGCTCTGATGTCTACAATCTTATCTTCTTATTCTAGGCCAGACTAGACCAGATGTACTTTTAAGCTAGTGTTGCAAACTATTTGATTTATAATTAATTTCTTTAAGGTCTGGGTGTCAAACGGTAAGAATAACATTGAAACTGCTAAATATGTTGCTGCCAATGTGCTAAAAAGCGAGGGCCATGCAATTATCTCCAGGGTTAACATACTATTTTTCTCTCTACCCCAGTAAAATGTGTCCATTCATTTGGAGTGTTTTTTTTTGAAACAAAAGATGAAAATGAAAGTTATTTTGAAGTTCTGTGTCAACCTCCATTCAAATACATCAATATTGGCAATCCAATACAAGGACTTCTCAGATATCTAGGTTGTTTGGAGAAGCCAGGAAAGATAATGGGGAAAATACTTAGAGGTTGGTGGGAACTATCAAATATTATAATGTGGATTACCATCCACTTTTCCAGAAGAACAATTGAGTTTATTTTTAAAGTTTAGTAGCAACTGCTTTAAATGCAAATAATCAATGATTCCTTTTTGCAAGTTGTATGTATATTATTCAATATAGTGCAGTATTTTATTTTCAAGGTCTGTGTTATAAAACATCAGTTTACATCCCATACTTATCAGTGCTCAATTCCTGGTTTCCAATAGCTTTTTTACTTTTTTAGAAGAGATATGCCATTGAGATCTTTTTTTGCTCTCTATTCTGGTTGACTTGAACTCATAGTAGAAACTAAAACCGTGGTTTGTGTTCTCTTATTTTTCTCTAGCTACCATTTCGCTGCATACAATTTCTGTGCTATCAGGAAAATGCCTTAATATAAGGATGATCCTGTTGTGTAAAATAATGCTTACATTTGTGTCACCGTATTTTAGAACTTCATTGAAATTACTTTAATTATGCCATGTTAAAGACCTTTTATTCACTTGATTAGAAAAGAGAAACCAAAGTCCTTTGTGCCTCACATCAAGCAAAACTTTAAATAGTATTAGCAATGGGGTTACATAAATGATACAATGTGTTTGGAAAGGGGAAAAAAAATGACAAAACAGTACCCACTGATTTCTCTTTTTCATTCCTAGGCTCCAACACTGCAAATTTGATTGAGCAAATTGTCCTTTCTCCCTCTCTATTTTTATTTGCAAATAAAATTAAACTTAAAATCATTATTTGAAATCATTCTCTTTGTACAACAAATGGAGCCATAAACACATTTTAGATAAAAGCCTGAGCGAGGTGTATTCCATTAAATTAGACGTTATAGAATATAACTTTATGGAATTTCTTGTTTCAACTCACAAGAAATGTAAACAGCAGGTGGATTAAACCAGAGCCAATAATCATAAGCTTTGGGGCTCTCCATTGCACATCCCCCTTCTAAAGCTCACTTCCTATTTATTTTTGAGCAATATTGCCTATTTCTGGAAAGAGAGCTATAATATTGAAAACATGGTTTGTACCAGGAGGAAATGTCCTCTTTTTTCACCAGTCTTATCCTTTTAATTTTTTGACTATTTTATACCATTCATTCAAAGAGATCTACCTCTCTTATCTCACAGAGGCTATTATAATTTTTCTTGATTTGGAAATTAACATTTTATTTTACTTAAAAAATCAACTTTAATGAACTATAATTTGCCTATTATAAAACACACAAATTTTAATTATACAACACTGACAGATGTATATACCCCTGTAAACTAAAATTTGCCTCAGGCAAACAATCTGACTTATTATTTTATTATTTTACTTTGTAGGAGAGTTTTAGGTTCACAGCAAATTTGACAGGGAGGTAGAGAGTTTCACATATAGCCCTTTCCCCTCCACGTGCAAGTTCCCCATTATCAACATCCCCCACCACTGTGACTGATTTGTTACAATTGGTAGAATCTCCCCTCGAAACATTATAATCACCTAAAGTCATAGTTTACATTAGAGTTCACTCTTGGTGTGTGGTACATTCTATGGATTTGAAAAACATTTAAGGAGATGCATCCATTATTATAATAACATATAGAACAGGTTCACTCTCCTAAAACTCCACTGTGACCTGCCTGTTCATCCTCCCCATCCTACCCCAAGGCAGTCACTAATTTTTTTTATTATCTCCATAGTTTTGCCTTTTAAAGAATCAGATAGCCTTGTATATTAGCTTAATATGCCTTTAAGTTTCCTCTGGTCTTTTCATGGCTTGATAGCACATTTCTTTTTAGCATTGAATAATATTCTATTATCTGGATGTGCCACAGTTTATCTATTTACTTACTGGAAGACCTGTAGTTTCTTCCGAGTTTTGGCAATTATGAACACAGTTGCTACAAACATCTGTGTGCAGGTTTTTATGTGGTTATAAGCTTTCAACTAATTCGAATCAATATCTAGGAACGTGATTGTTGGGTTATGTGGTAAGAATATGCTTACTTTTGTAAGAAACCTCGAAATTGTATTCCAAAATGGCTGAACTACTTTGCACTCCTGGAAGCAACCAATAAGTATTCTTGTTTCTCCACATTCTTGTCAGCATTTGATGCCAATATTTCATATTTTGGCCATTCTAATAGGTATAGTGGTGTCTCACATTAATTTACAATTCCCTGATGGTGTATGACGTGGAGCATCTTTTCACATGTTTATTTGCTATCTGTGTATCTTCTTTCTGTCAGATCTTTAGCCCATCTTTTATGTTTTATTTGTGTGTTTGTTTTTTCAGCCAGAGAGAGCACAAGCAGGGGAGGGGCAGAGAGAGAGAGAGGGAGACACAGAATCTGAAGCAGGATCCAGGCTCTGAGCTGTCAGCACAGAGCCCAATGTGGGGCTCAAACTCGTGAACCATGAGATCTGACCTGAGCAGAAGCCAGACACTTAATCGATGGAGTCACGCAGGCGCCCCAACGTTAGCCCATCTTTAAACTGGGTTGCTAGTTTTTTAACTGTTGAATTTTGTTTATTACTATTTTAGAGAGAGATCAAGTGAGTAGGGGAGACGGGCAAAGGGAGAAAGAGAGAGAATCCCAAGCAAGCTCCATGTTCAGTGCAGAGCCCAATGCAGGGCTGGATCCCAGAACCCTGGGATTATGACCTGAGCTGAAATCAAGAGTTGGATGCTCAACCTACTGAGCCACCCAGTCACCCCTTTTATTGTTGACTTTTAAGAGTTCTTTGTATATTTTGTTTAACAGTCTTTCATTAGGTGTGTCCTTTGCAAATATTTTCTCTGAGTATGTGTTTTGTCTTCTCATTCTCTTGACATTTTCCTTTGCAGAGCAGAAGTTTTTAATGAATTCCTTTGAATGAAATAAAGTTTATCATTTGAGAATCATGCCTTGGTGTTGAATCTTAGAAGTCATTGCCATACCCAAAATCATCAAAGTTTTCTCCTATGTTATCTCCTAGGAATTCTATAGTTTTATATTTTACATTTAGGTCTGTGACCCATTTTGAATTAATTTTCATGAAGGGTGTATAATCTGTGTCTAGATCCTTTTTTTTTTTTTGGCATGTGATGTCCAGTTATTCCAGAATCATTTGTTGAAAAAAACTATCTTTTCCCCCTTTAATCATTCATCAAAGATCAATTGACTATACTTATGTAGGTCTGTTTCTGGGTTCTCTGTTCTAGTCTACTAATTTGTCTATTTTTCTTTCCTTCTTTTTTGCTAATATTGCACAGTCGTGATTTCTGTAGTTTTATAGTAAATCTGGGTAATCTCAGTCCTCCAATTTTGTTCTTCTCTGTCCATATTGTGTTGACTCTTCTGGGTCTTTTTCTTCCTGACAGAAACTTTAGAATCATTTTGTTGGTATTCATAAAACAACTTGCTGGAATTTTTATTGTGATCACGTTCTTTCTAGTACAATCTTGAATAGAAGTGATGAGATTGGACACCCATGACTTATTCCCCATTTTAGATGAAAGAGTCTTTTACCACTAACTATAATGTTCACAGTAAATTTTTTTTCAGAGATGACCTTTGGTTGTACATGTATTGTTCTACTCCAGTTTCACTGAAATGTTTTTGTAATAAGTGTTCGATTTTTTCCCACATTTTTTTTTCTGGATGTATTGAGAAGAATTGAATGACTTTTAATATATATTCTAAAAATGTGGTGAAATATGTTGATTAACTTTGAAGGTTAAATAAACCTTACATTTCTGGAATAAACTTTTATTATTCATGGTGTGGTATATATAAAAAACATGTTTGATTTCTATTGGCCAGTATTTTCTTAAGAATATTTTGTTCTTGAGGGATATTTGCAACTTTTTAGTCTTGTAATGTGTTTGTCTGGTTTTGGTATTAGGATAATCCAGGTTTTATAAAATTATTTTGAAAATGTTTCCTTCTCTATTTTCTGAAACAATTTGTATAAGATTGACTGGTTTTGGAGTTTTCATTACAGGAGAGGTTCAGATTATTAATTAATTTTTAAGATTAGATATAAAACTGGGATGTCTGGGTGGCTCAGTTGGTTGGTTAAGTGTCCAGCACTTGGTTTTGGCTCAGTTCATGATCTCACATTTTGTGAGTTTGAGCTCTGTATCGGGCTCTGTGCTGACAGCATGAAGCCTGCTTTGGATCCTCTCTGTCTCCCTCTCTCTCCCTGCCCTTTGCCTGCTAGTCTTTCTCCCTCTCTCTCTCTCTCTCAAAATAAATACACTTAAAAAAAAGATTATATATAAAACTATTCAGATTTTCTATTTTTTTCTTGATTCAACTATGATAAAAACAGTAGGAATACAAAAACTCAACTGTGTTCATCATCCAAAACTTTTACTGAAAAAAATAGATGAGGAAAAGACTCCTATTTTCTTAAAGCTACAAATTACACTATAAAAAATATACTGTGGTTAGGTTAAAATAGTCAAAATGTGATAAGGTAAGTTTTCAATTGTACTAAGGTTTTTAAAAAATAAGTTTTAAAAAATATTTACTATGTACTTACTTTCTGAAACTACTTTGTTCTATTAAGGTAAAAGATGATTATTTAACTTATTTCTTGCTTTATACTCAGTATTATATGCAGATCTTTGGTGTAAATATTTTGTTGTTTTAATACACAGTTCCATTAGTTTGAAATAGAAAATGCTGCTGTTTCACACGTTTTCATGACTATAATCACAAATCTGTAACAAAGACCCTACCTAATGGTATTTTATCATAATTGTAGGCAAAAAGTACAAAGGAAAACAAATGCTAGACTTGCAAAATCACATATATATAGATATATATCCATATACACCTCCACAGTAAATATTATGGTTATTGCCAGTTAAAATGTGAAAATATAATGTAAGCATGTTTAAAATTCAGATGACAGTATGAAGTAACAAAAATCATATATCTTTTTAAAGAGTAGTTGCCTTATATTTGCAACACTGGTTCAAGAATTCTGGAGTTAAAATTCCTATTTATTAAATTTTTTTGCTAATGCAAGTCTCTGTGAAAGAATTAATGGCAAATGTTTGCATTTAGAATCACATACTATTATATCTTTCAAATATTTTATTAGGGTTACTATTAACTATTTTTAAGCCTTTTTACTTTTATACACTATAATGTTTTTTTAAGTTTTTATTTAAATTCAAGTTAGTTAACATACAGTGGAATGCTAGTTTCAGGTGTGCCTTTCATGCAACGCCCAGTGCTCATCACCACAAATGCACTCCTTTATCCTCATCACCTATTTAACCCCTCCCCCCACTCACCTCCACTCTGGTAACCTTCAGTCTGTTCTCTGTAGTTAGGAGTCTGTTTCTTGTTGCCTCTCTCTCTCTCTCTTTTTTACCTTTGCTGGTTTGTTTCTTAAATTCTACATATGAGTGAAATTATATGGTATTTGTCTTTCTCTGACTGACTTATTTCACTTAGCATACTCTCTAGCTCCATCCATGTTGTTGCAAATGGCAAGATTCCATTCCTTTTTTTTTTTATGGCTGAGTGATAGTCCATTGTCTATACACCATAATTTTAAAAATTCATTTTAGGGGCACCTAGGTGGCTCAGTCGGTTGAGCATCTGACTCTTGATTTCAGCTCAGGTCATGATCCCAGGGTTGTGGTTTCAAGCCTCATATCAGGCTCTGTGCTGAGCATGGAGGCTGCTTAAGATTTTCTCTCTCTCTCCCCCTCTCTTCCCCTCTCCCCAACCTGCGTGCTATCTCTCTTTCTAAAATAAAAAAAAATAATAAATAAATAAATAATAAATTAAAAAAATCATTTTAAAAATGAATCAAGTTGGAGACCTCAGGTTAATTAATTTCCTTAAAGAACATCCAGAAAATTAGCAAAGAAATGAGAAACGATTCACCCTTGTGACGTATACCACTCCGGAAATTCTGAAACTTTTTATCAGAGTTTTAAAAACACCTTCTAAGCACTATAGTAAACTGCAACATCAGCCACAACTTTAAAACTTAACAAGGAATGATGTATACAAGGTTTGTGCCTTCCAATGAAGTATGGTAGTTTTTATCTGTCATCAAAAGTAGAGGAAGATATGGGTATTAGTTGAAGATTTGCCACAAAGTAACTGTGAGTCACTCCTTGGCAGTCACTTCATTTTTCTATGCTTTGATCTGATAAAGTGAGACATTGAACCAAATCATCTTTATGGTCTCTTCTGACTATCATGTTTCTGCCTTTTGGATGGGGACTATGGTCAGCAAACCCATCTGTCCCAGGGGGAACTGGCCGGTGCCACTGCTCAGCCCTCTGTCATTGAACTGGACGGAAGGGGTTGCCCAGATCTGTGGGTGAGCAGAAAAGCGGATGACTTCCCCAACTGATCTGGGAAGACCCTCTATAGGCTTTCATTTTTATAACCCTTTTGTGAAAGTTTTTCTTTCTGCAAAAGACGGTGCTTCACTTTCTTCCTTTCTGACCTTTCCCTTTAGGCTACAATTTGTCAGTGAATGTGATTTCTATCTTTCCTTCTTCAAACTTGGTTTCACTCACACCACAGTGCTGCCTATCCACTCCCCGGCGCTGCTGGGAAAAGATCACGCAAGATGACCTAGAAGTTTTGGAAAACATATTGGCCTGAAGGATCAAAATGTTTAAAAATATTTATAACCTTTTATCTTATAATCCTGCTTCCAGAAATCTATCTTAAGAAACTAATTCTAAATGTCACTGACGACTCAGACATAAAGATGTTGATCATCAAGTTGTATAATTTATAATTGCAAAAAACTGGAAGCCATCTAAGTGTCCAGAAGAGAGGAATGACTAAATCATAGTTTACTGAGATGATGAAATATTATGTTAACAAATGGTATTAAAGAGTTTGAAACAAAAACTTAAGAGACTGCTTATTTGTAAAACAGTGAGTGGACAAAGGAAGATACAAAGTTGATTGTACAGTGTGATTCTATCACTGTAAACAAAAAATGAATAGAAAAATATTTGGAAAAGAATACACCAAACTGTTAACAGTGGTATTTCTGATTCTGAGATTCTTTCTTGTTCATATTCATCTATTTTTTTACATGCAAGACTTTATTATGATCAGAATAAAATATGATTCAAATACATTAAAAAATCAAGATCTTATTCATCTCCGTCTTCATGGTGAAGTTCCTGCAAAAGCCACTCATGATGATGGTTTGTTGAGCTATACTAATATGCTTTTCAAGTTCCTTGCCAAAGATTTCTTAAGATTCATCAGTTTCCTTCTTCTCAAGACAATGGAGCTAACTAGAGCTTTCCCTATAGTAACTAAAAACAGCCATCAGCTCTTGAAACTTTAATTAATTCTAACAATTTGCAGCTATTGCATACAGCTCTTTTAAACATCTATGTATCCAATAAATTCAGAGTAAACTCTAAGAAAAACTGTGATTTGAGTGGTTTGTCTTCTTCAACCCCCTACCTCTTTCTCATGACTCTTACCCAATTTTTACTGGCAACTTCTTTCTCTGTTTATTTCTCTGCCTGTCTAGCTATTGTTGGCTTCTTTCTGAACTAACTGCTCTTCTCTAAGGGTAATTTGTCTTCTAGCTCTTGTGCATATACACATATGGATAAGGTGCTGCCTACTCCATCTTGGTAATACATGTATTTATTGAGGCACTTGCAATATAGTAGAGAAAGTAACAGATTTATAATTTAATATATAATTTGTATAGTTTTAAATGAGGTAACACATATAAAAGCACTACATAAGTTTTTCTATTTATAAGAATTCTGTTTCTAAAAACTAATTATTAAGGGGGGGGGGAAAGCCTCAGTCAAGGGGCATAGGGGTGGCTCAGTGAGTGAAGTGTCTGACTTCGGCTCAGGTCCTGATGTCACGGTTCTTGGGTTCGAGCCTGCATCGGGCTCTGTGCTGACAGCTCAGAGCCTGGAGCCTGCTTTGGATTCTGTGTCTCCCTCTCTCTGCCCCTCCTCCATTTGTGCTCTGTCTCTGTCTCTCCGTCTCAAAAACAAATAAGCATTATTATTTTTTTTAAACCTCAGTAAACACTTTGCTGTCTTATGCCACTGTTCATTTTTGTTTTTGTTTTTTTTTTTTCATTTTGCTGCTGTGATGTATAGCAGAGGTCAGCAAATATTTTCTGTGAAGAGTCTGGTAATCAATATTTTAGGATTTGCTGCCCATGTGAACTCTGTCACAACTACTTGCCTTGCTGCAGAGTGAAGCTGGCATGGACAAATACTTAAGACAAGTAGTTGTGGCTATGTTCCTGTAAAGCCTTACTTACAAAAGCAGGAGGCAAGTCAGATTTGGTCCATGAGAGAAAGTTTACGAACCTTAGTCTGAAGATAAAGACTAATTAATGTGTCTAATGGCCTGTCCTCATCTGGCTATAACTTACTTCTCCTGGACATGTTCATTAACTCATTTGTTTTGTCGTAGTTCAAGCTGTTCTTTAATTTTCCAAAGTACCCTCCACCTTCTCCCTTTCTGTCCTTTCTGACATCTAGCTATCAAATACTTAAGTTCTAGACAACATATTACATTCTCGGTGGCCATCTCTACTCTCTCCTATATTTCTTTAAGACTTGATCCATGCCTATTCATGCCTATATCACAATACCTTTTCTTATAGTTATTATCGCTTTATTCTTTCATATGTTTTCCAGCTTTATTGAGGTATAATTGGCAAATAAAATTCTGTATATATACACATATACATAGTGTAAAATGTGATGATTTGATACACATATACTTTGTGAAATGATTACCACGATGAGATTAATTAACACATCCGTCACCTCAAAAGGTTGCCGTGCGTGTGTGTGTGTGCGTGTGTGTGTGTGTGTAAGAACAATTAAGATTTACTTTCTTTTAAATTTTAAGTACATAATATTGTGTTATTAACTGTAGTCTCCATGCTATACATTAGATTCCCAGAACATACTCATCTTATAACTTAAGACTTCCATCGACCAGCATCTCCTCAATTACTCTACTCTTGAGCTCCTAGTAACTACCATTTACTCTCTGTTTGTATGATTCCACATATAAAAGATATCATACAGTATTTGTCTTTCTCCAATTTCTATCACTTAGCATAATAACCTCCAGATTCATCCATGCTTTTGCAAATGGGAAGGTTTTCTTCTTTCTTAAGTCTGGTAAATATTCCATTGTGTATATATATATATATATATATACACACACACACACACACATATATGTATATGTATATATACACACACACATATATACATATACATATATACACATATATACATATACATATATATACATATATATGTGCATATAAATATGTGCATATATATATATATATATATATATATATATACCGTACCCCACTTAGGTTATTTCCATCTCATAGCTACTATGAATAATGCTGCAATGAACATGGGAATACAGATATTTCTTAAATATTGTAATATCATCTCCTTTGGATACATAGCCAGAAGCAGGATTGCTGGATCATATAGTATTTCTATTTTTAATTTTTTGAGACACCTTCACACCATTTTCCATAGTGTCTGTACCAATTTACAATCTCACCAATAGTATACAGAAGTGCCCTTTCTTCACATCGTCACCAGCACTTATTATCACTTGCTTTTGATCATAGACATCCTCCTAGATGTGAGGTGATGCCTCATTGTGGTTTGGATTTGCATTTTCCCAATGATTAGTGATGCTGAGGGTGCACTCCCAGGTTGTTCCTGACTCTCAGTCATGTAAGATCACCTCAGTATTCTGAATGGGGTGAGAAAGAAGTAGGTCTCTTTGTCAGTATTCCACATAGCTGAGGAAGCCAGCTGCTCACACATTCTCACTTTCCCCTGTGGAAGGAGTTGTGGACCTAGGGAATCTTTCTTGGCACTGAGTTGTGCTGCCTTGGGGGAAGGTTGACATGATAAAGTAAAACTTTCTTCGCACTTGGAGCAACCAGTCTCAGAGTGTTTTGCTCCAGCAGAGTGCTAGAACTTTTAGCTGGACTCCTGGACTCATAAAAAGCATTCTTTCCTGTCCGTGGACGATCTCAAAATCCGTATTCATGGTGGTATTCACGAATCAGTGCAAAATCTCAAACTCTCATGCATCAGTAAAAACTTTTTTGAAAGCTTCTCTTATTTTGAACTGCATGAGCAAAAGATAACACATTGTAGCTAATACAGAGTGGGAAAACTAACTTCTTTGCCCATCAGATATATAGGTCAATATTTCAAATGTTTGGTTCCATAAAAAATCTAGTGTAATAATTTAGAACTATTCAAAAGAGAAGGCACTACTGAACAATTTGATTTTGAATATGAATAGAGCATTGCCTGATTTATTCTTCACTTAAAAAAGACAAATAATCAATTTATTTATTTTACATTTTTGTCCAGACTTGTAAGCACTTTAAAGAGGTGAAAAATAATTAATTCTTCCTCATAAAATGATTTTAGGAAGGTAATTCTGGTTGTCTAGTCAAAAAATGGGCACAAGAAATTCCAACGTCTGACTTAATCTGCTGCAGAAAGAGCAAAGTTATTTCTTGATACTCTTGGGATGGTAGATAACATGTCTAACATATCTTTTGGCCAACTGATGAAAGTAACATATATGATTAACTTGACTCTTATGTGCTTGAATCAGAGTTTGAGGGAGTTGAGACTAACCATTGTCAACATAATTAAACGATTTTACAAATAAATATCAAAGAATAATAGTGTTATGCACTATTTTAAATACTTAACATCTATTAACTCATTTAATCCTCAAATAATGTCATTTGAAAGTTAAGGAAAAAGGTGCAGAAAGTGTAAATAAGTAGCCCAAGATCACACAAGTCCAAGAGGCACAGCCAAGACAGAAACTGGGACATCTGGCCCTGGAGTCTATGCTGTCAACCAGTATACTTTGTCCTTCAAGTAGGGTTATCATCAGTGAGGTAACATGAGGATAGGCCCACTTGCATATGCTGTCTACATTTAGAATATAATCCTAATTAAATATAGTAAATTATTTTATACTTGCTGAAATATTCTCTTCCTGCCCTCATACTTCTTTAACAAGTTAATAGAAATTTAACATTATATGATATCACTTAGTAGTTTTTAGTAGTTCTGCCTGTTTTTTTTTTTTAATTTTTTTTTTAACGTTTATTTATTTTTGAGACAGAGGGAGGCAGAGCATGAACAGGGGAGGGGCAGAGAGAGAGGGAGACACAGAATCTGAAACAGGCTCCAGGCTCTGAGCCGTCAGCACAGAGCCCGACGCGGGGCTCGAACTCACGGACTGTGAGATCATGACCTGAGCCGAAGTTGGACGCTTAACCGACCGAGCCACCCAGGCGCCCGTTTGTTTTTTTTTAAATGATACTATGGAAGTTGCAAATTCAGTGAAAGTTCTTATTCAAGTTCTAATTCTTTTGGTTGTCAAAACTTTTTGCACAGTGCTTAGAATTTAGTAGATGTTCAATAGAATGCTTGTTGAAAAGATGGATACATTATAAAATGCAAGGCACAATAAGATGTTTGAGAGGACTCAGTAACTAGACTCAAACTTTCCTGCTCAAGTTTTGAAGTAATGACAACAAAAGAGAAAAGATTTAGTGTTTGGGAGGTAAAATTTCCCCTCTGATATTTCCAGCTGATACTGGAGAGTGTAGTTTATATGTGTTAACAGATGTAAGGTTTAAGAGCCGTTAGTCTCTTATACTAATTATCTATTGCTGTGTAAGAATTATCTCAAGATTTAGAAGCTTAAACAAAAATAACTTATTATATCAATTTTCTGCAGATGAAAAATTCCGAAGTGGCTTAGCTGGATGGTCCTGGCTATGAGGTTGTCGTCAAGATGTTGGCTTGGGCTATGGTTGGAAGCTTGACTGGGGTTAGAGGGTCTGCTTCCAAGACAGCTCCATCATATCACTGACAAGTTGATACCCGCTGTTGGCAGGAGGTCTTGGGTTTCTTTCCACTGGGTTGTTTGAATGTCTTCATGACATTGGCAGCTGGCTTCTTCAGAGGGAGTAACCCAAGAAAGAGCAAGTGAGAAGCCACATTTTCTTTTACGGCTTTACCTCAGAAGTTATACGCTGTTGTTTCTGCATTATATTATTGGTTTTATATGTCAGCCAGACTCACTGTGGGAGGGTACTACACAACGGCAAGAATACTAGGAGGCATTGTTGGTGGCCGTGTTGGATGCTGGCTATCCAGCTTCCTGTCACTAGCTCACTAGCAGTTTTAAATTGGGTCAGGACTCCTTTATCAGTTGCTGAACTTGTCCCTGGGAGAACATAGTGGAGGAAATACAGGACTTTTATAGTGCTGACTACCAAAAAGAAGAAGAAGAAGAAGAAGAAGAAGAAGAAGAAGGTGCTAAACCATGTGGACCAAGTTTCTTTCTTCAAATTCAACAATCTCATTGGTAGGCCAGATTCACCTGAAGCAGAGAGTGAGAGCTGGCAAGAGGCCAGTAGTGTCATGATAGAAAGAAACATTAAAAGTGGAAAATAGCTAGTAGTCAGGGGGAGGAGTCAAGATGGTGGAGAAGTACAGGGACTGGAATTTCCCTTGTCCCTCAAACACAGCAGTATTGAGGTCAGAACACTTGGAATACCAGCAATACAGGCTGCAGAATGACTGAAAAATCAACACAGGTGGAAAAAGACAGCTTGGAGGAACAGAGGTGCGTGTATGCAAATTGGGAGAGATAAAACAGGTAGTGTAGACACTGCAGGGGTGATGGGGCTTTCATTTCTCCACCAAAGGAGAAATGAAAGGAAGAGAGAGGCTGTGGAAATGTGGGATCGTACTTTGGACAAAAGAAAAACCTCTGAGGACCACAGACTGGGGAATGGGAAGTACAGAGAGAGGTAGTTTCTACTTTGCAAACAGTCTTAGGGGTTAAAGATCAGAGTTTTCAGGGTTGCACAACTTTCATCTGACCAGAGCTGGCCGTGTGCACGTGCCTGTGGGGGGAGAAGAGCCAGCCGCAGGCTCAGTACCTATTCTCAGGGCGAACTGGGAGAGAGTCATCTCCTCCCTCAAGTACTGTGGTAGGAGGGTGTATTGCTTCCTGCCCAAGGACAAAAGACCCTGCAGGCACCAGCCAGAGGCCCTTTGTTGACCCAGAACCGTGTCCACATGGTGTGGAATCCATTAAGGCACAGAGTTTTGAATCCCAGACGAACACCTAGGAGTTGCAGGAGGCTGTGGAACAGAACACAGTGACTGCCTGTGCTGTTCCGCGAGGGTCACCTGAACAGCGTGGGTTGGGACACCGGGTCCAGGAAGGAGAGATTGGGGTGTTGCCATTTTCCTCCCCATCACCAACAGGGTGGGAGTTCAAAGAACAGGACGGAGGCCCCCAGCGAAGGCAGGACAGGCTTATACGAACCCCACCCTTTCATGTTTGGTAACTGCTTATCTACCAGAATCAGATTGACACTGACTGAACCAGACAGTCCCGCCTCCAGACCAGCATAGCCACTGGACCCAGGCACAAACAGAAAACTATCCTTTGGTTTTGTGTGTTAGTTTTTTAATTTTATTATTATTACTGTTATTGTTATTATTATTATTTTCTCTTTTCTTTCCTTCTCTTCTCTGAGGAAAGAATAGCTGAAATGAAGATAAAATTGTGGAAAATGATGAAGCTGCGAAATGGAGGGAAAGAGAATTACTAGACCACGAAGGGAAAATTAGAAACCTAAGTGATTCAATGAAACAAAATATCTGTATCATAGGAGTTTCAGAAAAAGAAGACAAAGAGGTTTATGTGGACAAATTATAGCTGAGAACTTCCTTAATCTGGGGAAGGACACAGACATCCAAGTCCAAGAGGCACAGAGAACTCCCTTCAAAAGCAACAAAAACAAGTCAATATCATGACATATCCTAGTGAAACTGGCAAAATACAAAGATAAAGAGAGAATTTGAAAGCAGCTAGGGACAAACGGTCGTAACCCACAAAAGTAGACACGTGAGGGTCATAGTAGAGCTGTTCACTGACACTTGACAGGGAGCGACAGGAAATATTCAATGTGCTAAATAGGAAAAATATACAGTCAAGAATCCTTTATCCAGCAAGGCTGTCATTCAGAATAAAAAGAGAGATAAATGTTTTCTCAGACAAACAAAAACTAACAGAGTTCATGCCCACTAAACCAGCCCTGCAGGAGATCCTAAGGGGGACTCCATGAATAGAAAGCAGCAGAGACTACAAAGGACCAGAGACATCACCACAAGCATGATATCTACAAATAGTATAATGACACTAAATCCCTTTCTTTTAATAATCACTCTGAATGCAAATGGTCTAAATGCTCCAACCAAAAGACATAGGGTATCAGAATGGATAAAAAAACAAGACCCATCTATTTGCTGTCTACAAGAGACTCATTTTAGACCTGAGGATACCTACAGATTGAAAGTGAGGGGATGGAGAACTATCTATCATGCTACTGGAAGTCAAAAGAAAGCTGGAGTAGCCATATTTATATTGACAAACTAGATTTTAAAACAAAGTCTGTAACAAGAAGTGAAGAAGGGCATTATATTATAATTAAGGGTTCTATCTATAAAGAAGAGCTAACCATTGTAAATGTTTATGCCCCCAATGTGAAAGAACCCAAATATATAAATCAATTAATCACAAACATAAATAAATGTATAGATAATAATACCATGATTGTAGGACTTTAACACTCTACTTAAGCAATGGATGGATTGTCTAGGCAGAAAATCAATAAGGAAACAGTGACTCGGAATGATACATTGGACCAGACAGACCTAACAGATATATTCAGAACTTTGCATCCAAAAGCAGCAAAATATACATTCTTCTTGAGTGCACATGGAACATTCTCCAAAATAAGCAACATACTGGGTCACAAAACAGCCCTCAATAGGTATAAAAGGATTGAGATCATACCATGCATATTTTCAGACCACAATGTTATGAAACTTTAAATCAACCACAAGAAAAAAATTTGGAAAACTTCTGAATATGTGGACATTAAAGAACATCCTACTAAAGAATGAATGGGTCAACCAGGAAATAAAAAAGAAGAAAATTAAAAATACATGGAAGCAAATGAGCATGAAAACACAACAGTCTAAATCCTTTGGGATGCAACAAAGGCAGTCCTAAGAGGAAAATACATTGAAATTCAGGCCTATATCAAGAAGCAAGAAAGGTCCCAAACACGGAACCTAACCTGACACCTAAAGGAGCTAGAAACACAGCAGCAAAGAAAGCCCAAAGCCAGCAGAAGAGAAATAAAGATTTGAGCATGAACCCTATAGAATAAAAAAAAAAAAAAAAAAAAAAAAAAAAAAAGTAGAACAGATCAATGAAACTAAGCTGTTTTTTTTTGAGCAAATAAACAAAATTGATAACCTCTTAGTGAGACTTCTCAAAAAGAAAAGAGACGGAACACAAATAGACGAAATCATGAATCAAAGAGGAGAGATCACAACCAACACCACAGAAATACAACAATTATTAGAGAATATTATGAAAAATTATATGCCAACAAACTGGACAATCTGGAAGAAATGGATAAATTCCTAGACACTGACACACTACCAAAACTAAAACAGGAAGAATAGAAAATTTGGACAGACCCATATCCAGTGAAGAAATTGAATCGTTTATCAAAAATCTCCCAACAAATAAGAGTCCTGGGCCAGATGGCTTCCCAGGGGAATTCTATCAGACATTTAAAGCAAAGTTAATACCTATTTTTCTCAAACTGTTCCAAAAAATGGAAGGAAAGCTTCCAGACTCATTCTATGAAGCCAGCATTACTTTGATTCCCAAACCAGACAAAATGTCACTAAAAAAGAAAATTACAGGCCAATATCACTGAAGAACATGAATGCAAAAATTCTCAAAAAGATACTAGCAAATCACACTCAACAGTGTATTAAAAGAATTATTCACCATGATCAAATGGGATTCATCCCTGGGCTGCAGGGCTGGTTCAATACTCACAAATCAATCAACATGATACAGCACACTAATAGAAGAGAGGATAAGATCCTGTCAGTTGATGCAGAAAAAGTATTTGACAAAAATACAGCATCCTTTCTTAATAAAAACCTTCAAGAAAGTCAGGATAGAGGGAACATACCTTAACATCATAAAATCCATATATGAAAGGCCCACACCTAATATCATCTTCAGTGGGGAAAAACTTTCTCCCTGAGATCAGGAACACAACAGGGATTTCCACTCTTACCACTGTTGTTTAACATAGCATTGGAAGTCCTAGCCTCAGCAATCAGGCAACAAAATTAAATAAAGGCATCCAAATTTGCAAAGAAGAAATCAAACTTTCACTTTTTGCAGATGGCATGATACTCTAAGTGGAAAACCCATAAGACTCCACCAAAAACTGCTAGAGCTAACACAGGAATTCAGCAAAGTCACAGGACGTAAAAATCAACGTACAAAAATCGGTCACATTTCTATACACCAATAATGAAGCAACAGAAAGATATATGAAGGAATCTATCCTATTTACAATTGCACAGGAGCCATAAAATACCTAGGGATAATCCTAACCAGAGGCAAAAGATGTATACACTGAAAACTGTAGAAAGTTTATGAAAGAAATTGAAGAAGACACAAAGAAATAGAAAGACATCACATGCTTATAGATTGGAAGAACAAATATTGTTAAAATGCTGATTCTACCCAAAGCAATCTATACATTTAATGCAATTCCAAGAAAAATAATACCAGCATTCTTCACAAAGCTAGAACAAACTATCCTAAAATTTGTATGGAACTACAAAAGACCCCGAATAGCCAAAGTAATGTTGAAAAAGAAAACCAAAGCTGGAGGCATCACAATCCCGGACTTTAGCCTGTACTACAAAGGTATAATCATCAAAAGAGTATGGTTTTGGCACAAAAACAGACACATAGATCAATGAAATAGAATAGAGAACCCAGAAATGGACCCTCAAATGTAGGGCCAGGTAATGTTCAACAAAGCAGGAACGAATATCCAATGGAAAAAAGTCTCTTTAGCAAATGATGCTGGGGGAGCTGGACATTGTGTATATATACAATGGAATACTACTCAGCAATGTAAAAATGAAATCTTGTCACTTGCAACAATGTGGATGGAACTGGATGGTATTATGCCGACTGAAATAAGTCAGTCAGAGAAAGACAGATATCCTATGTTTTCACTCACATGTGGAATTTGAGAAACTTAACAGAAGATCATAGGGGAAGGGAAGGAAAAATAACTTACAAACGGAGAGGGAGGCAAACCATAGGTCACTCTTAAATACAGAGAACTGAGGGTTGATGGGTATCTGGGGTTCAGGGGGGCAGGGAAAATCATTGATGGGCATTGAGGAGGGCACTTGTTGGGATGAGCACTGGGTGTTGTATGTAAGGGACGAATCATTGGAATCTACTCCCAAAGCCAAGACAACACTATATATGCTGTATGTTAGCTAACTTGACAATAAATTATTACAAAAAAAAAAAAAAAAAAAAAAGACCCAGTGGTCAGGTGAGGCCTTCTGCATGAGTCTTCACCTGCAGATGCCTAAGCTCACGACAGTGTGCAAGTGAGGATGCATCCTCAACATGTGAGAAGGATAGTAAAGAAATCAGGGATACTGAGGCACAATGAGAAAGACTGGAGATGGTAGATGAATATGGAGGAGTAGCCCGGGTCAAATCTGACAGCCGAGGGAAGGAGTTTGGATTTTTTTGAGTGAGACAGGCAAACACTGAAAGATTTTGGGTAGGATAATGATGTGGTCAGATTTATGTTTTAAAAGAATCAGTCCGGGGCACCTAGGTGCCTCGTTTGGTTAAGCGTCCAACTCCTAATTTCTGCTCAGGTTATGATTTCATGGTTTGTGGGATTGAGCCTTGAGTTGGGACTCTTTCTGCCTCTAGCTCTCTGCCCCTCCCCCACTTCTTCTCTCTCTTTCTCTCTCTCAAAATGAATAAACTTAAAATTGAAAGAAAAAAAGTGGAAAATAAAAGTTCTACCACTAATGCATCATACAAATTTATGAGCAGAAATCCTTTAAGCCAGTGCTTTAATTTATGGAGTTTTGATGAAGATGAGCACAAAAATGCCTAATTTTATAAAAAATGTTGGCAGTTAAAAAGCTCTTAATGTTAATTTCGTCATTTAATTGTAACACTGTATTACTATCCTCATTTTTTTAGATGCCTAAGAGCAATGTTAAGAGTCTTAACTATAGAGAACAAACTGAAGCTTACTGGAGGGGAGGTGGGCGGGGGATGGGGTAAGTGGGTGATGGGCATTAAGGAAGGCATTTGTTGGGATGAGCACTGGGTGTTATATATAAGTGATGAATCACTAAATTCTACACCTGAAACCATATTACACTGTGTATTAACTACCTGGAATGTAATAAAAACTTGAAACAAAAAGAGTAACATTAAAATAACAGAGCTAGTTTATTTACAACATTAGTCTACTAATGTCCATGGTAATACCAAAGACAAAATTCATGTCAGTTAAACTTAGTTATTGTTGTCATTATATCTGAATGTCTCTCAATCTTGGAAGTAGACATTCCTGTCAGCATAAATAATGCATGCTGTCTGAGATAAATGTGGGGAAAAAAAGGAGATTTGAATTTATTGGTGGAACTAAATAAAAGTTCACTGTTAAACTTCAAAACACATTAGATTGAAATTTTAGAGTAGAACGGAGGGAAAGTGGCCACTACAATGTTTCATTAAGCCAGTACTGGATATAATCAATGCCACAAATCCCTCTCTTCAGATGAGGCTTAGATCGTTCTTCCATTCTGTGGTAAAACAACTGAGAAAATTAGAGGGTTTATTTTTATTGACATATTAATTTAATCAGTACAGTTAATTTTCCGTGTTCCTCTTTACAAAAATTATTTTGAGATTTTTAAAACATGACTTTCTGTCCTTCAATTGGAGATATATTTTATCAGTTACTGTTTCTTGGTCTTCACTTCTTTTTGTTCAGAACATCTTTCACATGAAAAAGATTTAAGTTGGACATTAATAAGGATGACATTATAAAATAATCCCCCACAGGCATCGCTGTGAATTATCAATTGGCAGTAATTTGCATTATATTGTTTTACAAGGTTTAAATGGGGAAGATTGATGTTTGCATAGAAATGTGCTGGAATATAAATCCTGAAGGTCCTGAAGAGAATACTTTGCATCAACAGATGGATTTCAAAAATTTTTGTGTGAAGATCAGATCATGACCACATTCATTTGTTCATTCAAGATTCAGCTAGAATGTGTTGTGCCAGGTACTATGCTGAGCTCTGGACATTCAGTGGTACCCACAGCAAGTACATCCCTCATCCCTACAGGTTTTCACTGAGTTTATACAGCTTATAATTTGGGGAAGAAGCCATCAAATAAGTAAACGAGCTATTAAGTGATGAAATATTGTAGTAAGTGCTTGTTATGGACTGAATGGTGCCCCCCTCTAATTCATATGTTGAAGCCTCCTCCCCCACCCCCTACATGACTATATTGGAGACAGAGCATCTAAGGAGTTGATTAAATGTGGTAATGAGGGTGACAGACAGAACTGGTGACCTTATAAGAAGAGAAAGAGACACCAGAGCTCTTTCTTCACTGTGAGAGGACACAATGGGAAGACAGGTTATCTGTGAGCCAGGAGGAGAGCCCTCACCAGAACTAGACCATACTGGCACTCTGATTTCAGACTTCCAGCCTCCAAGACTGTGAGAAAATAAATTTCTGTTAAGCCATCCAAACAATGGTATTTTGTTATGGCAGCCTGAGCTAACTAATACAGTACCATACAAGAAAAGTATAGATTGATTTGAAAGAATGCAACAGGCCTACTTTTGACTGGGTGATCAGGGAAGGCCTTTCCAAAGAGATTTTAAGGCTGGATCTGAAGAATGAGTAATAACAAGCTGTGAGCAGGGTAGACTGAGGTCATGGGGTTAATAAAGATTTTCCTCCATTAGGTTTGACTTTGTATGTGTGGATGTATGGACAGAATAACATGTTTGTTATCTTTGTTTTGAAAGCCTTTCTAGTTCTTACCATGACATCACTACATCATTCCTGTTTTAGAGATGTTGTTACACTGAAGAATCATCTGGGAGTTTAAATAGGCACAAAATCACAACATAAATCTATCAGAAGCATCCAAAAAATGCATTGTTTCCAATGTATTTTCTAGGCCTAAAATTGGATGGTTTCCCATAGAATTTTCATTTGAATTAATTGTTCAAATGTATTAACTTGGTTACTGAAGTTGTTTTACAAATGTCTTTAACCTGACCTTGGCAAGCAATGTAACTCTATGAGTCCTTTTTATTTTCGTTTATACAAAACTTTAAAGACAGTTTCTATGTGTCTGTGTCTTTAATTAAAATAAAACCTTATGATCATTTTATTACTTAAAAAATGTCTTGAATTAGGCTCTGCATCTGATACTTTCAACACAAATAAGTTTTAACAAAAAGTAAACCTTGGGGGCACCTGCGCGGCTCAGTCAGTTAAGCATCCGACTCTTGGTTTTGGCTTAGGTCCTGATTGCGCGGTTCATGAGTTTGAGCCCTGCACTGGGCTCTGCACTGACAGCATGGAGCCTGCTTGGGATTCTCTGTCTCTCCCTTTCTCTCTGCCCCTCCCCCACTTGTATTGTCTCTATCTTTCTCAAAGTAAATAAGGAAACTTTAAAAACTAAAAAATAAACCTTGTTTTACCTTGCCCATAGCATTTACACCAGGTATTAATTTTTTTCCAGCTCTTGACAACTCACTGTCTTTCCATTGTTTCTCTTTTTATTATTTGGAAATTAGTTATAAACTGTTAATTACTTTTCACAGTTTCATATTGTACGGTGGTTACAAATGGGAGTCCTGGAGTGGGACATCCTGAAAGCACATCCAGGTTCCACCATTTCCTAATTTTGGTCTAGATACTTCATTTTCATATTCCTTGACTTTGTCATCTTTACAAAGGCGCAAGAAGGGGTACGTTCAAAGTGGGCAGAAGGGGAACTGGCAGTCTCTGCTTCTTGAGGCCTACAAATACAGAATGAACACATGTCAGCGATTTCACCTCCATTATGTGGGGTCCTGGACCATGGAAAACACCCAGTGCCAGTGACAATGAGCACACTGAAGGAGCGCACATAGTTGTTGAAATGAAAGGTATATATACCTCAGAGACTAAATATCACCTTGTTCTCAGAATTTGTAATTCCTAGCATGGTAATGGACATATGATGAGTGTTTCATAAAGGTTTATTGACCTGTTCTTGTTAGCTTAACAAAGTAAATGGTATGTGATTGTTTTTTTCTCTTTTTTGGAGTAAACTATATTGATGGTGGAAAGGTGACATTTTAGTCTTAATACAAAATAATTGAATAGTGAATAAGCTTTGATGCCATGATTATTAGATTTGGCTCAATTTTCCCTGAGATGAAATTTGAAGAAGTGTTTTTAATTTATGCTACAATATTTTCTTGTTCTGTTATGGTATTTGTGGTTCAAAAGAGTGTGAGTGATCATGGCAATTAGAAAAAGAGTCAGGGAAGTGTGGGATAGAGAAGTTTGCCCAATTTGCTCTGTATAGTCCATGAAAGACATTTGGGAGATTGTTGGAAGAAAACTTCTTAATTGGGGAAGTGAAGAGAGACACATCATATGACCTGAATATTTGTAGAGTAGTATCTGTCTTATTCACAGAGTAAGCTTTTCCTGTTACATGCACAATAGTAACTGCTACTCAAGCTGACTGAAAACTATTAAAGTCCTGTTGTGTTTGAGACCTTTAGCTAGAAACATGTCAGAGCCACTGACGACTCTGTAGCTAGACTGCCAGGGTCAGGATTCCCCCTTTGGCATTGATAAGCTGTGTAACCTTGGGGAAGTTAGTTGCCTTCTCTGGAACTCAATTTCATCACTTATAAATTGAAGATAATACTAGTGCCTGCTTATTAGAGTTTATTGAGGATTCAAGCACTTTATAAAATACTAAGAATAGTACCTTGCATATAGCTAGCTCTATAAATGGTGTTTGTTCAGTAAATAACAATGAATATTCATATTAAAACACAAGTGTATTACTATAAGTTATAGAGAAGGAAATTGAAGAATCTTTATCAAGTGCTTCAAATCATTGAGTTGAGTTCACGGGAGAATGGTTCCAATCCAAAGCTTCTGATTTCCAAGCCTGTCAGCCATATGTGTGCCTGCTTGTTTCTAATTAAGCCGCTCAAATTTAGAAATTCTCTGCCTCACAGGGCTGGAGTGTAAAAAGAATTATATATAGCTTTACAAAGGATAAATTCAAAGATCTTTGAAAAGAGCTGATCTGTATGTGTAACATAAGGGATACTCCCAAGAATGTGATGTGCTGCCTCACTGTGATCCACATAGAAACGCATGTGACCTTTTCTCTAAGAAGGAGCAAAAAGCATTAGGGACAAAAAATGTCCAGCTCATAGGAAAAAGACATAAAATTAGATACGTCATTGAAATAAAAAGCGATAAACTATTTGCCACTTAAAATTCCTTTTGGAATAAGCAAGATATAAATCAATGACAAATGAATTAAATTATTTATTACAAAATACTTCAAAGAATACTTTTCAAATGTATAAATTAATAACGACTTTGCAAAGGTCAGAACAAAGCAAACAAAGAATTCCTTGGGCAATCTTGACGTCTGTGAATTAGTAGTCTGTGCTGCTGTTTAGCCCCTGTATCAAGAAGCTTGGAGAACCAGAGCTGACGTTCAGAGCCTGCTGAGCCAGATGGAGCTGCTGAGGCTGAAACCTCACGCTGAGAGGCTCATCTGATTGATGCAAAAGAACAGCTTCCTAACTGCTTGCCCCGACTCGTGTTTCCCATTGATGATATTGTGAAAAGTATACCTCTAGATCCCAGAGATGTATTAAAATAAGCGAGAAACCTAACAGACCTTGAGGTACTATTATCTATCACCAAAAGAGTGAAATACACAAGCAAAATATTACGATTCTTGACACAAGACATAAACATGTTACCTTTATGTGAAAAGTAGCACGGAATTGGAATTGAAATTCGACTCCCATCTATGTCACTTTAACCAGTTCTCAGTTTAATAAATTTGGATAATATTCTCTTTCTCATTCCTGGCCTCGCTTAAAAAAAATTATTTGAGTATAACTGGTACAGTGTGACTCTAGTTTCAGGTGTACAACAGAGTGATTCAACTTCTGTTTATGTTATGCTCTGATCACCGTAAGTGCAGCTACCATCTGTCACCGTACGATGCTCTTGTAATATCATTGACTATATTCCCAATGTTGTGTCTTTTATTCCTGTGACATATTCATTCCATAACAGGAAGACTTGCTTTCTTGATATCCTTATTCTTCTAATATGTTTTAGTGCATGTCCTCTACAATTTTACGGGCTGGTAGAGGCTAGCCAGACCAAAAAAAAAAAAAAAACAAAAAAAAAAAAAAAACAAAAAACAAAGATACAAGTCACTTTAAGTGTTGAGAAATTGTTTCAGTAAAGGCATCTGACACATTATTATACTGAAAGCATTCGAAAGCTGAATAATGCCAAGTGCTGGCAGAGCCATGTGGATATGGGAACTCTCAGCCATTCTAGAGAACAGTCTGGCACTATTTGGAAGAATTAAGTATAAACATGTCTTATAACTTAGCAGCTCTACTCCAGGGTCCACATTCCAAAGTTCTTGCATGTTTATGATGGGGCATTGAGGAGCATTGTCCTTGTAGCATTTGTACGTGTGTGAGGTGAGTGTGTATGCGTGACAGTGTGTGTGAAAGTACTTGTGTATGTGTATGTGTGTAGGTATCTGTGTGGGTGTGAATGTACACAAGTGTGGGTACAAGTGTTTGTGTGTGTGTGTGACCACAAGTTCTATAGGCATCCCAAATGGCCAGCACTGGGAGAGTGGACACACCCCAGACTATATATAACCATTAGCTATAATGGATTACCCAAAGTGGGAGTAAGTAACCTAGATGGATCTTAATAACAGAATATTTAGTGAAAAGTTAAGAAATGAGACTTTAAAATAATATATTTGCATATATTTGAAAGCACATGTGCTCACGCTATACACACTGGGTAAAAATATACAAATAAAAACAATTCCTATTAAACAGGATGAAGAGTTGCCATAATTGCATATGGTAGCAGTAGGGACATGAGTGACTGAGGAGCTAACAGTTAATGAATAAATACCTACAACAAGAGAGGAACTTTGTTTGGACCCATGATGATAATGTGGCATGAAATAAGGTCCAAGAAATAAAAGCATTTGACAGAGGGAAAGTTTTAAGATATGGTCTGCATCACAAAAGCATGACTTCAAAGTGAAGTCCTGGGAAGGTGAAGGGTCAGAGAGGCAGACAGAGCCTGGATGACGCAGGACCTGATCTGTGTTTTCATGTTTGCACGGGATTCTGAGGTTTAGGGGGAGGATTTTCAGCCAGAGAGTGATGTGATACTTTTTTGTGCTTTAAACTATCCTCTCTCTAACTGGGGGGAATCCATCTATATTTAAGGCCAGTTCAAATCTCATTTAATCTGCAAAGTCTTTTCTTAGTCCAATTCTAAATGAATTGCATATAACCTTTTCTGTGAACCTCTGTAGCATTTAGTATTTCCCTATGCATTTAGCTTGTTTGTTTGTTTATTTATTTTGAGAGAGAGATATAGGGAAGGGAGGAGGAGTGAGAGAGGGAGAAACAGAATCCCAAGCAGGGTCCACACAGAGCACGGAGCTTGACAGGGGCTTGGTCTCATGACCCTGAGATCATGACCTGAGCTGAAATCAAGAGTCAGATGCTTAACCGACTAAGCCACTGAGGTGCCCCTAGCTTATTCTTTCTTATAATTACAGGTCCTTTCCTTACCTTTCCTTTTGATACTTAGTAAAGTAGATCATACATTTATAGATGGCGGAAAATGGCAAATCATCTGGCATTTAGTACAGATGAAAATAAGTTGAGTCACACGGGATATAGTTTAAAGGTGGGAGAGGAAGTTCTACTGAAGTTGAATGGCTCAGATTTAGGCCACAAACCACATAGGGAAGTACAGGGGTCTCCCTGGGGCATGTGATCAAAGAAGAAAGCAATTCAGTGAGGGTTAGAGGGGCAGAGAGTAAATATAAAGGGGAATTTTGTTTTCAAGGTGTGACTTTTGATTTCATAAAGAAACTCCCAGTCTTCTGAGAATTATCTTGGGCTCATGAGCAGTCTCCAACCCCTTGGGTTTTCATTTTATGTTAATAGTTCTGATAATCTGGATTGAAAAATGTAGCTACTACTGAATTAGTCAACTACGATGCTAAGACAATGTCTGCAGTTATCTTTGGACAGATGATACAGCCTTCAAAAATATGGAATGCACATTCCAGGCATACACCGAGTCTCTTAATTATTTGAAATATAAGGTTAATACTCATGATTAGTTAAAAATATTAAAGGAAAAGTTTCATTATTTGTTTGAATTTCATTGATTAGATTACATATTTTGAAAATTCCTAGATCCATAACTTTAAAGCACATTTTTGCTGAAGCCTTTTATAAATAAAATGAATGTTTGGGAAATCAATTTCTTAGTGGAATCTTTTCCTGCCAGCTCAACCACAGAATTCAGAAATAAATATGAATTTCATGTAAAAACTTTCCAAAAGGTTTTGTTAGTGCAGTAGTAAGTCCCAAATGCTTTGGCAACAGGCCCATGAAAATGTTTATTAGTTATCTCCCCATGTCCCAAAGTTCCCACCGTCTCTTCCTGCCCCACCTCTTTCTCCTCTAAACCTTCCTATCAGCTAGGAATTCTCATGGGTTTTCAGTGGCTTTCTACTGAAAATGTTTATAAAAACTTTTGTGTAGTTTAGTGATATGTGCATTTTCGCAAATCTGTGTTTGGTCATGTATCCCTAGCAGTGATATGCGTCTGCACAAGTATTTGAGGGAGTAGCCCCTTTGCACTGTGTGCTATTTCCCAGTACAAAGGCAGCCTTTGCCAGATTTAGTTCCAGCAAAGTGGAGGGCTGCCCAAGCATTTGCTTCATTTGGAATATTCTGGTAGTCAAATATTTACATGGAGCCCCCAATTCCTCTGGCTTGAATCTTTCATATTATTTCCAGTGGACTGTCTATTTACAAAACCATTTAGTTTGGATGGTGGGACCCGGTTTATGAGAGGAGGCAGTGAAAGCACCATTATTGGTCTCTGTTAAAACAAGATTGGCCAACACGCTGGGAGCTGTACAAACAGAAGAAATCTTGCCCATTCTAAAGTGTTCTTAGTTCTTCATAAATTTCTCTTCGAAACACACTACAACACGCTGCTTTTTCAAATCAGTTCTTGGAATGGGTTTCTGAAAGCTTCCTGAAGTTGGGACTGATAAGGGCTACTTGGACTGTGTTGAGTAATTTTAACAG
This sequence comes from Panthera tigris, assembly GCF_018350195.1. Classification (NCBI taxonomy): domain Eukaryota; kingdom Metazoa; phylum Chordata; class Mammalia; order Carnivora; family Felidae; genus Panthera; species Panthera tigris. Next base: position 99,238,792 of record NC_056663.1, on the reverse strand, counting down.
AAAGACAAAAAATAGCTGTTTAGGTGCCTATGACCATGACGTTAAAATATTTGAACACTTAGTATGAATTCAGAGGATCACATTTTAATTAAGGACCTATTGCTTCAAATGCAATTATTTCACTGACACCGCAAAGCCAATATTCATAGGCATTCTGTAGACAAGGATGTATTATGTGGAAGAAAGAACAACATGTTTTGTGTAATATCTTCTTTCATATTCTGGGTTAATATAATAGACAAGTGCTAAGTACATTATCTGCCAAATGCAAGTATAATTCACACAGATGAACTGCAAATATCTGATTAGGTTAATGAACTGATTTAGGTAGTGTTGCTGCATGAGAGATTTACAGACTAAAGAAAGTTCTGCTCTGAGGACAGAAGATCATGTCTAACTGCATTAAAGATACTCAATTACGCACACATTTAAAAATAGCAGGGAGCATACCGACGTTTGTCTACAAGCATTAAATAATACATTGTCCACATTATGTAGTTCATTCTGATGCCCTGTCCTTTACTCTGACAACAAAGTTTGCTAAGTGAGTAATTTAACGATTGCTGCTTGCTTAGAACAAAGTGCCACTAAGAGATACTGTCTCTGTAATGGAGAGACATTTGTCTGCATAAGAGAAATAATAATGTTGGCCCTATGATTTTATATTTTTCTTTAGAAACGATGCTCAAATATACCAATAGATTTAATGAATTTGCAAATTAAAAAAAAACTATGGATATAGATTTTTTTTTAATTTTTTTTTAACGTTTATTTATTTTTGAGACAGAGAGAGACAGAGCATGAATGGGGGATGGTCAGAGAGAGAGGGAGACACAGAATCGGAAACAGGCTCCAGGCTCTGAGCTGTCAGCACAGAGCCTGACGCGGGGCTTGAACTCACGAACTGCGAGATCATGACCTGAGCCGAAGTCAGACGCTTAACCGACTGAGCCACCCAGGCGCCCCGGATATAGATTTTTAAATTAAACTCAGCTTCTTTTTATCTTAAATCATCTTCTAAGTGCAGTCATGTCTTTGATCTAAATTCTTTCAATAATCCTGTAGTACTTTGCGTATGTTTCCACGGCAGCGTATTATCATCTTATATTATAATTTTCTTAACTAAATCTGCTACCAGATTAGAGAGTTGAGCTTTCCGTGGCAGGAAACTATAAACTCACTCTTTACTTTCAATTCAATACGGGATCTGGTACATCGTAGGAATGATACATGTTTCATAAATGTTGAATACATGCTGCCTTGCAGAACACAGTTACTTCCTGCTCAAATATGCATATAGTGAGAAAAAAACTTCATTAATTGCTTCGCTGATTTAAATGTGGTGCTCCATCACCCATTAATTTGTGTCAAAGAAAGTAAAATAAATAAAGGAAATACTGATACCAGTTTGACCCACTCTCTCTTGAACTTTCTAATAAATGTCACTCTCAAAGTTTAGACAAAGCAGGTCCTTGAAGCAGGAGTTATGCAGTCTTTAAGTATTAGACCCAGGAAACCTTACATTTCTTGCAGAACAGTAAACTTGCTTCACCGATGACCTTAGGACGGCACATAAATATTATTCTTGGTTTCTTTGATAGCAGTGGAGTGCACAATTCATGCCTTGCTGTTCTTTAAAGCATTTTAACAGATATTTCCATGGATAATGTTGGCTTTTTCCTTTTCTGCTTTATAAAAAGAATAACTTGGCACTTTTGAAAATTAAGCTTCCTGGCTATCCCTTAAAGACTTTTTTAGAGGACCCGAAATTTGGATTTTTACAAGCCCCCTAGCTGATTCTTACTTAAGCAAGTTTAATAAATGCCGGACAAATTGATTTAAAACTGTTTCTCTTTTTTAACTTCTTAGGAGGTAATTGGCATCTGTTGATGGGGAAGAGAGTGGAGGGAGAGAGAGAGAGAGAGAGAGAGAGAGAGAGAGAGACTAAGAACATACCCATTCTTATGAGGGTGAAGGAAGACATCCCCAAGCACCAGCACAGTTGGTCATCTGCTATCTGCTGTCACTTGGCATAACCTTTCTGGAGGATTTATAAAAACAAATAAGAATCCTTAAAATGGCACATATATTTTGACCCTTCTAATAATTTATTTTAAATCAGTCATTGTGACATTGTGCAAAGATTCAGCTAGAAAGATGTACACTGGTGTGGTTTTTAATAATAAATGAAACATTGGTAATGATGTGAATGTTCAAGTATTTGTTTAAAGGAAATATGGTACAACACTAGACTTCTCTTTCCTGACCTTGAAGTAGGTTATGTTCTCTACACTCCCAGCACTATGTGCTTCCTAGTATGCAGCATGCATATTCCTTTGCTTATATTTGTTTTTTTTTTCCATTACACTACAAACCCCAGAGTGACAGAGACTGAGTTATTATAGCTGTAATACTTAGAGTTTGAAAAACAGGTAACTTGACAAAAAATATGTTGAATGATAAAGAGGACCCATATGGTCAGAAACTATTATAGAAAAATATTTATTTTCTCAGAAAGTTAATGATGTGTTCAGTTGTTCAAGAACAATTATAAACCAACACTTCCAGTGTGCTCCTGCCTTAGGTGAAAAGATATGTGCATAAAAATTTGCAAGTTTAATTACCAGAAAGATAACATTGGTTACATTGTAGGCTTGCATTTATTGTTAAATTTTGTGTGTTTTTTTTTCAAATTTTCCTACCTCTAATCATTAAATTGTCTTTAATAAGAACATATCAGCTTTGTAATAATATAAAAAACACTATAATATTTTATTTTTTTAGCACCATAACATTTTAATTGATAGATACTTCTGCTTGAAATTGGGTATTTAAAGAAAGACAAAGAAGATGATCATACTAGGTCTCAGTAATTTAAATGAGGGGAGTTCCGGAGATGTGGCATATGATAGTGGTGAGCAGGTCTGAGGGTAGGAGAGCCGAATGCTATGGACCACATGTGGGAACAATTTTTACAACAAGAGAGCAGAGTAACTCATGGTCTTGACTATGGGAAGCAAGAGGATGTGACTTCAGCTTCCTATTCCGAAGTATGTAGTATGTAAGAGAATAAATAGTGACCATTTGATAAAAGTATTTGGAATTTCTTTTAAAGCTGAGCTATCACACAGACACATGCACACTTATATTACCCTGTGTATGTATATGTTGGCACTTTCTATCAACTGTCCTCTTTCCATCAAGGATATGTGATCATAGAAGGACTGAGTGTTAGCTTATGTTCTACCAGAAGCAAAGCCTGAAACAAAAGCTTCCATGCAGTGATGTTTTTGGGAAGTGATACTGGGGAGCAGGATCAAGGGATGGGAAGGGGAAGGAGTGATGTGATGAGTTGGCCACCATTGTAGAAACTAGTGCCCAGTGTCAAAGGACCCTCTATGATGGCCTATGGGACCCATCTCAGAAATAAATATCTGCCCATCAGTTCTTTCTTTCTTTGGCAAGGGGTGATCTACATGCACATGAATTCCCTTACTCATACTGGGGTTGTGAGTCCATGAGAGGTGATTCATTCCACGCCATGTTCGAGAAACTCAGGACAGAAAGCAAAAGGTACGTGGTGCAGTTTTAATGTTGCGCCTGCAAAGAGATGCCTGGAGTCTGTTGAAATTTGCATGGGCCTGGTTGCTGCAGCAGGGGCTGGAATGAGGTGGGGCTGTGAGGGTGTAAGGAGGTACATGAGGTATCCAATTTACAGGCACTTAGCAAAACACAAACTGAAATTACAATGTAATTCTAGGTTTCCACTCTCCATCCTGTTGCCTTACAAGACATACCCTTATATTTAGCTGGATTACTTAGACAAATAGTCACATGACATAATTAGGGTGCTTCTTGCACATGCGGTGTTTTTCAATGCATTACAGAAAGTGCTCTTGTCAGGTGGATGAATGACAAAAAGGTGTCCTGTTCTACAGGCACCTCAGTCCCATCCCAAGAAGTAGTTTTTGTCATGTTCACCAAACGCACCCCTTGAACAACATGTCGAATAGCAAAGGATAAGGCAAATAGTGTTAAACTAAACAAATGGTGTGAAAAGTGCAGTGTCTATATTAAATGGATAATGCTTCATTATGAATACATAAACTAAATGGATTCAAATTTGATTGCTTAACTTCTATTAGAATACGGGTAAAATTTTTTCTTAAAATTTTTAAGTTAGGTTGTTTTAAATTAGTTCGTGTGCATCAGTTTTTTTTTTTCTTCTTTCACTAGATTGTAATGGATTGATAAAAAAATCTTTCCCTGAATGAAGCAAAAACATGTGATTCTCTCTTGAAGTGTCACATCAGTCAAGCTCCTCCGGTTCAGGCTCAGAGAGTTTTGCAGGGAGAGGTGATGTTTTAATGAATTGACTACAAACAGCCTCTACACTCTTAAAAGGCTTGATGTTTTGTTGGTTTATATCTGTATTCAGAAACATACATTATCAAGCACTCTCATCAACACATATGCCTATAGATTTTGGTAATTTAATTTTTGATTGTTGAATTCAGTTAGGAAATAATGAATAAACCACTATATTTGGGGCTAAAAGCCTCTTCATTATAATTTTAGAAAAGTATTCTCTTATTAATAGTTGGCACTGTAAGCAAAAATACTCACTGTTCCACTGAATATTTAAATGATGCCTGTTACCAATAACTCTGTGTATACAATGGATCCAAAAATTTTAAATATCCCAGTACTTACTTGCCTTCTTTCTCTTTCTTTTTCATTCTCTCTCTCCCCCTCTTTCAACATGTGTAAATACATTCTGTGTGTATTTGTATGGTCATCTATAAACATACACTTTGAAACTGAACTTAATGACTTAACAAAAGATTTAGCTACTATCGACCCTCTAGAAAGTACTACCACCACCACTACATTAACTTACCAGCTGCTGATGTGATGTGAAACATGAATATTTAGTGGGATACACAGAATAAGTCCTCCAACTTTTTCTTACATGAGAAACAAAAAGCAATCCCAGAGACTACTGAGTTACCTCCTCTGTGTGCGTGTATGTGTCCTTTTCAGGCATTTTTACTAGGTACAATTATCTTAATATTGGAAAATCATTTTCAATATCTATGTATTAAAATATACCAGATTTTAAAAAGCAATGTTAAAAATAAGCACAAAGATTATGTAGGTTCTATCATACATGTGAATCAAAGGGATATGACAGTTTGTATTATTAAAATCCATAAAACTTTCACAAACTAAACCATTCAAATACTTGAAAAAACAGAGTCCCTTAATCTTTTACAATATTTACTGCTGTTCATACTTAATTCTTTGCAATAAAATATTAATTGGCATATGGTTTTTGAAATTAAGATTTTTTGAGATAATTGCTTACATATCCCTGCCAGGAATGACAATGTCATGCAATGGAAGGAATGATGGCTTAAAGATTCATAAAAACTGAAATGCAGTCCTCACTCTGCTTCAAGACTACTGTGTGCATTGCCAAGTCACTGAACCTCTCTGGGTCATTTTCCCGATCTGTGAATGTGTCAGACTGATAAATTCCAACACTTCATTCAGCTCTACTCTTCTTCATATTTACTTGGTTCTGATAGGTGCCTAAAGTTGGGAGTAGCTAAAGAATAAGGAAATATGTTTCGTCACTCTATTTTGTTCCCTTTCTTTTAGACTTCATGCCTTGCCCTGACACCAATGATATTATTATATTACTACTACTAGTAGTAATTGTAATTATTATTATAGCAATTGTCAACTGGATGCTCAATTTGTGCCAAGTTCTGAGCTGAGTCCTTTGTTTACATCAACTCATTTACTACCCCAGCACCGTCTGAGTGAGATCCTATTAGTGCTATTACAAAACTAAGTAAACTGAAGCACAGAGTTCAGCATTCCTCTGAAGCTTACACAATCAGTGTTAGAGCAGAGCTGTGCTTGACATCTGGTTCCAGAGCCCATCCTCTTAACTGTTAACTAGTGGGCACTTTGCCAGCCTGGGGGGCAGGTGGGGCAAGGGCTGCAATGGCCAGAAGAGCCTCTATCCATCTTAGATTTCAGCCAGAGATCCCTAAGTCTGCCACACCCGACACATGGCTATGTGTAATGGGCAAAGTTTTAAGAGGTCAAAAAAAGTTGAGGAGAGTGCCTTGTAGACAGTTTCTGCTTTCGTTTTTGCTTTCATGACTGTAGACTTGGTTGCCCTTGGGCTCTGGGTTGGCCTTAGAACAATTGTGCAATAATCCTGTACCTAAGTTGGGAAAGACATGAATGGGAGCCGAAACTAAATATTTACAATTTTCCTCTAGGCCGTTTTCTAACTCTAATACTTTTGAAACTCCAGGACATTGACCTACTAATAGATTTTAAACGAATTCAGTGGCCAGCAACGAGCATTTAAAAAAAAATAGAATAGAATTAAAAGTTTCAGAGTTCATTATAAATAGTAAAGATAAATACTTTTTTTTTTTTGAAACGTTTGTTTCAGGAGTGAGTGAGTGAGTGTGTGTGTGTGTGTGTGTGTGTGTCTTTCCTGGATTATAAAATGAAAGATATTTCTCATTGTAGATAACATTCAGAAAGGTTTGGAAACTATCTGTTTGTCATAAGGTAAAAAGGTGAAAAGTGTGAAAATTAACCCACTGTGTTTTACAAGATGATCGGGAATGTTCTGTTTATACATCATGAGAGTTTAAACGTGAAACAATTATACCTTCTCCACCTAGATATAAATTCTTCCTTAAATGAAGTCATTTCAGTGTTCTTCGCCAAGAGGAAACAAAACATTATTGTTCTCCTACCAAGTGGATCTGTAGGAAGATCTAAAAATGTCAATTTCCTTCTAATCTATTTACCTTTGAAGAGAGTTTATTGTTTGGGTATCTTCCTCTTTTAATTTTTGTTTCGTCAAGTTTTTGCTGTCATTTCTTCCCCCAAATGTACTAACAGAATGCACAACTTCCCCCAAACATCATCAACCATCACATTTCTTGTACAATAGTAATTTTACTAATTATTTATTTTAAAACCAGAAAACAATACACAGAAATAGCGAGAGTATTGGAGTCCGGGATGATTTGTTTCTGAGTATCTATTCCACTTACCAGCTATGTCACCTTGTGTAATTCTCTGAAGATCCCCAAGCCCATTTTCTTCATCCAGGAAAGGAAGTGTGTAACAACAACCCTCCCACGGCCACCTTTACAACCCCCATCTCTGCACCACTGCACTAGCCCCCTGGTGGCCTCCCCGCTTCCACCCTTGCCCCCTTCCCAGGCTGGCTCCACTCAAGGAACAGAGTGCGCTTTTAGAACCCTTTATCAGGTCGCGCCAATTTCCTATTCAAAACTCCAGTGAGCGTATTCGTGTATGATTTAGTTCGGGTTATGTGTCCCATCATCTCCTGACTTGCTCGCCTTGACTCATTCCGTTCTAATAATTCTTGGCCCTCTTCACGTTCCTTTTTCATATTCTGTGACTGCTTTGAGCTCATTCTCACTTTGGGGCCCCTCCACCTCCCCTCTCCGCATGTTCCATTTTCTTCCAGATATTTGCATAGCTCATTCCCTTGTGTCGTTTCTGTAGCTGGTAAAATGCTGCTTCCTTAAAATACATCACCGCTTCTTTCATCCTTTATTCCATACTTGCTTTAATTTCTTCTTAGCACTTACCGCCAACGTTATGTCACATAATTGTTTATTGGTCTGTTGTTTCTCCTGTCTCATTACAATATAAATTTCACGAGGGCAGGGATTTTGTTTTATTTACTGCTTTGTGCATAACTGCCAAGCCTTGCCTTTTACATTACAAGTGTTAAATAGTTGTTAAATAAATATTTTAAAAAATTCAGTCCCTTAAAAGATTGATATGTCGAGTAAATAATAATTGATAAAAGTATCTGTCATGATGCTTGGCATAAAATCAGCATTTAATAAATGACAATTATTTTTGTCGTTAAAGCTAAATTTTATTTTCCCATGTACTGTGTAGGTATCACCAGGATGAACCGTATGAGATATATTTTTTTCGGTATCAGGATGCTGTGATGATTAATTTTATGTATCAACTTGTCTGGGAATTGGTGCTCAGATATTTGGTCAAACATTGTTTTTAGATGTTTTTGTGAGGGCGTTTCGGATGAGATTTGCATTTAAATGGATAAACTTTGAGTAAAGCAGATTGCCATCATAATGTGGGTGGATTTCATCTACTCAGTTGAAAGCCTGAAACGAAAAGGATAACATCCACTGAACAAAAGAGAATTCCCCAGCAGGTTGCCTTTGGACTTCAGCTGCAACTTTGGCTCTTCCTAGTCCTACAACAGACTGCCTTTGGACTCAAACTGCGACTCTTCCCTGAGTCTCCAGCCGGCCTGCTTCCCGCATCAGATTCTGGATTCACCAAAAGTACACAAGTACATCTGCCAATTTCTTAAAATAAATCCCCTTCTGTATATACACACATATCCTATTGGTTCTGTTTTTCTGGAGAACGTTGGCTTCCAGCTGCAAGTACACTTCACCGTCTAGTGTCTACTATGTCTATTATCATCAGAAGTAACACCGTAGGGATTTGTTTTCTCATAATGCAATGGATTGCCTGGCAGCTCAGGGATGACAGGGCTGTGGATTAGCCTTTCTGCCAGTCTTGATTTTGCCTGCCAGTGACAGTTTGGCAGTGCACTTCCAAACAATTGGGTCCTCACACAACCACATTAAAGGTAGGGAGATGCGAATGGTGCTTCGAACAGTTTTTTCTTTTGTCAAGGAGGAAGATCTTTGTCAGGACCCTCCCCGGTTCCTTCTTTTTATGTCTTATTGCCTTGAATTTATTCACATTTCTATATCTTATCTGCAAGGGAAGCTGGGAAATGCTACGATAGCAAGAAAGAGTGGTGGGGAAAGAGCTGTTGGTAGGCAGCTACAGCACTGGCCATGTGTGATAAGAAAATACATCACAACACGATGAAAAAAGTGTAGGATTGATTCTACATGAGTCAGACTTGGGATATAAGATTTGATTGGTGCATAGCCACAAATTTGATGGCTTACGCAAGAGAGATTTATTGTCTCATAATTTATGTGGATCAGAAGTGTGAGCACAGCTTAGCCAGTCTCCCCTACTTTGGTTTCAGGAGGCTGAAGTCAAGGTGTGGACCAGGGCTGCAAGCTCATCCTCAGTGCAAGGTCCTATTCCGAGCTCCTGAGATTTTGGCAGAACTCCTTTGTGTGTGTGTGTGTGTGTGTGTGTGTGTGTGTGTGTTTTGTGGTTGTGGTTGTTAAGACTGAAGTTCCCTGTCACATGGCCCCGTCCACACATGGCATTGGCCTCTTGAAGGCTGACAAGAGTGCACCCGTTGCTGTGGCTGCATCTTCCAGCGTCTTACTTCTAGACCCTCTTTAAAGGCCTCTCCTGATTGGGTCCGAGGTTATCTCCCTTATAATTAACTTAAAGTCAACTGATTGGGCCTTTAGTTATGTCTGTCCAATTTTTTCACCTTTGCTATATAACGTAGGAAAATCACAGAAGTGACTTACTGTCACCTTTTCCACATTCCTTTGGATAAAAACCAGTTATAGATCCCTCCCTCACTTAAGAAGAAGATGGGATTCTTCTTAAGATGCGGATCAATGGAGGTCATCTCAGAATTATCCCCACTGGACCTGGCTTCACACTTCAGTTCCACTGCTTATATCTGTATAACCTTTACATAGTTACCTCCCCAAGGTTCATATTTTTCACACATAAAATGGGGTCAATTAACTAAAGGGATTGCTTAAGCATTAACTGCTACAAGTATTCAAATAGGTTGGGGGGAGTGAGGGTGGGGCTGGCAGTTGCAACCCTCTAATTATGTGGGTGGTTCCCTTGGCACCCGGCCCCCATCCTTAGAGGTTTTCCAAAAGTCACCTCATTAACATAAACACTAGTGTGGTTAAAGGGGGCCTGTTATGAACAACAAAAAGACACTCATTTCACCTTTGTGTTCTGGAGCTATTTCAGGAATTGGAAAGGAAACTAAATATTATAACAAAAGATGCCTTCATGCTTCTTATATAGAAAATTACAAGGATTATAGATAAGAGTTATGTGCCAGGAATAGTAGAAGACCAAATATATATTTCCGATTATAAATCATGACATAAATGCATAGCTTAGTAGTTGGCATGTGGAATACAAATGTTACTCTCCTGTCTAACCATCTACAGAGTTGTTAAATAAGATGAAATATGTAGAATGCTCAACTCAGTATCTGGTCTATAGAAACAATACAATAAATGTCTATTTACTCTCCCTTTCATTTTTACATGATGCCATTTTAGAGACATGCTGTTTTTTCTTATGAAAAAGAAAAAAATGATTTGTAGTACATTTCTGAGCCAGTTATTTAATTTTTATGAGGTTTATAATCCTAATTGTATCATAAAAGAAAAATCAACATTAATCTGTTTGATCTTCTGATACTATTTAAATTGAAAAGCTTTTTATTGTAAGATTTCTTTAAAAACTACAAAATTGTCTGAATTTTTATAGCAGGTGCTTCATTCTATAAGATAATATTTCTGAATGTTTTCAATGCCTAAAAATATTTTGCTAAACAATTTGGAAAGAAAATACTATTATAAATATGAACTATTTCAAATGTTTAGTTACTTTTTAAAAAATGTCACCTACTTGCAAAAAAATTAAAATAGCTCACAGCAAGAATAAATGGTAAAAACATTTTTTGAAAAAAATCGAGAAAGGAAAATCAGAGACTATTTATTTAGAGAAAAAGATGACATAAATGCCCCACAAAAGTTGTTACTGAGAGAGAATACGATTTTTAATTCTGTGTTTCTTAGCAATTAAAGGGAGGTGAGGAGCAATGAGTCAGATCATTAATATTCTCTTAATAGTCTTATAAAAAGAAATACATATATATATATATATATATATATATATATATATATATATTTAAACTCTTCTAAGATGGAGAATTAATTATTTTTTCAGGTTAGTATGCCTCTGGCCTGACCTAGTGTCTTGACTTTCAGGCCCTAAATACGTGTTTATGGAACTGAACTGAACTGCCACCATAACTATATTTCATTTGACAATTAACAGAGAAAGCTATTGTGTGGCTACTGATATAAAGGACACCAATAAATGTGACAGGTAAGATATTTTGATGTAGATTTGAGAAAATGCAAAAATGTTTTTCATAGAGTAGTTTCTCATGTATAGTATATAGAATTTAACCTTGAGAAAGCCATTTCTTTAAGGAGCTAAGCATGGTCTTTGAAATTTTTACTCAAATATAGTATTTTAATTGAATACTTATTTATACTTAGAATTGGTTAAAGCACTGAAGATTTAAATGTTTTAGATCTGGCCCTTGCATTCTAGGAATTTACAAGGCAACTAATTTGGGATTGGCTTCTCTGATATGAGAAGCTATGATATGTTGACATTCTCGAGAAGTTTGACTAAGGGTGAGGGAATATAGTTTGTATCTGTTATTTTGTTAACCAAACCTAATACATATTTCAACCTGACTAAAAGTGCTTTCAAATTCTGCACAGAAGGGTATGCCTGTAAGTGAATCCAAAATTGCCCACAAAGAAATGAAACTGTTTGAATTCTTGATTTTGATCCCAAGGTCTGTTCCATAGAAAAAAGAGAAGTTGGCCTAGCTAAAACAGCAGGTGTTGTCACCTGGCCATTCCAATCATTAAAGATCCTCAGTCTGGCTCCCAAAGTGATTTGCTTTTGAATATCATATAGTAATGATCTTACCAAAATAAGTTAGTAGGAGCATATACACCCACACTTGACTTCATTTACTGGATTAGTGTTACTGTTGGTACTTGAAATTTGGAGACGATACAGCCAAAGTCAGTAATTTTTGTTGCTGTCCCTTTTCCAGCAAATAGTCAACAGATTTGACTTCTCCTGAAGGATTATTGGATTCTAATAGTAAACTATTGTCAACAGCATTGAAAAAATAAGTGGGCATGTGTGGTAGACAAATTCTAAATAGCTTCCTAAGATTATTGGTGTTTCTATACCTTCTCCTAGTCACTCAGTGAACACTAAGCAGGTACTGCTATGAACTGATTTTGTAGATATAATTTAGGTCTCAAATCAGCTGATATTATTCTAGGGAGATCATTCATGTAGGCCTGATCTAATCACATGAGGTCTTTAAAATCGGGAAGTTGTCTCTAGCTGGTTGCATTAGAAAAAGTCAGACACATTTTAGCTGGCCTAGAAGATAAAGCAAGCATCCGGGTTGCGATGGGCATCTTGCAAGAAACCGGAAGAGGCATCTAGGAGAAGGGAGTGGTCCATGGCCAATAGCTAAAGGAAAAAAATATGGCCTTCATTTCTACAACCACAAAGTAATGTGCGAGGAGATCTAGAACTTCAGATGACAGCCATAGCCCCCACCAACATCTTGATTTTCTCCTGGTGACACCCTGAGCAGAGAATCCATCCACGGTGTTCTAGATTCTGACTTACAGAAACTGTGAGGTAATGAATTTGTGCTGTTTCATGCTGGTAAGTGTGTAGTCACGTGTTACACAGCATGCCTTTTAATACAAACTCATAAAACATGGGTATAATTAATCTAACAAAGAATCAAATTATTAGCTACATTAAGAGGGGATAATAAGTTTCAGCTACTTTACAGTTTTTAGAATTTGTGCCTAAAACGTACAAGGTAGTTTCTTCCAATTTTAGCTCTATGCATTGGACTTTAATCCCTTATGAGGGAATGCACAGAGATAGAAAAGCATGGAACATATTTAAAGTTCACCAAGTGGTCTCCTTAAGTTGTTATGGAGGTATTTGAAAGATAGTGGTTGTAAGCGATAATGGAAATTAAAAAAAGAACAGTTTATGACCATGTCAGAGATGAGCAACAATGCAGTTTGTCCATTACTCAGTGTGATGTAAGCCACTGAACATTTTTGTGTTGTTGGGGAGACTGGTTAGAGTGGGCAGGAGGAAGATTGCTCCTCTATCAGTGTTAGGCTGAGATTGGGAGTGGACCATGAAGATGTTGTAATAGAACATGTCACATTTTGTGCCATGAGGCTTTATAAAGATAATAGAATGGATATTTGGCTTTGTGGTCTAACCTTGTAGTTTCAAGCCTGGATGTGACCGTGGTGATTGTAGTGCCATTGACAAAAGTATGTAAATCACACTGTAACAAGTTTTAGGGTGAAGATGATAAATTTAGTCTGGATACATAAAATTTGAGATACTGGAAGAGCATCCAAGTGATGGGATGGACAATCAATGGGAAACAGACAAAGATTCCAATGGTAGATGGTTGTTGCAGAAATAGATCTGCTGGAGTTTTCGGGCTATAAGATTATGGCAGGTGCCTTTCCAGGGAAAGAACGTAAAAAGTGGGGGAGATAAAAACACATGAGTGAGAAAATGTTACATCCAGAAGACAGAAAGTCCAGAGGGAAAAAAAAAATTGCAAATTCTATAAATCTTATAAAGCAATGTGAGAACAGGTATCATGACTGGGGGACAAGAGTTTTTAAGGAAGATAGTGGTAAATTATTCTACCAATCCTAGGGGGTACAGTGTGATGAATAATGATAAAAGACATTTGAATCTGGCAACTAGAATGTGGATAGTGAATGAAAACATTTCAGTAAAATAATGAGAGAACAAAATGTGCCTAGAGCTAGAAGGTATTTAGTGCATATAAACTTTCTATAAATGTGAAGTTGAAGGGAAAGAAAGATGTTAACCAGAAGGGTCATTTATTCCTTCATCTATTTTTCTGCCAATAAATCCCATGAATAGTGCTGGGCATAAGTCTGATATAAGAATAGAACCAATTTACATATATGTTATATGTTATGCATATATATATTACATATATATTATATATTATATATGTATATGTATATGTATATATAAAATGGTTAAATCGTTATTTCTGGTAGGCTTCTTGTCAAGTTGCAATTCAGTGCATCGTCTTCAATATTACACATACATAAACACAGACATATATATACATACATATTATGCATATGTATATGATATTATATGTATGTATATAATTAACAAGCCTACATATGATATTTGATCTAGTAATTTGATTTTTGAAATATTCAATTAAATTATGTTTTGATATTTTTCCTGATATTTTCCTGAATACTTGGCAAATATCAATTCATTAACCCTTGCTGTGATTTCTTAAAAAAATGGTAATTTATTATCATTAGTAATAATTTTACTCCGTGTAGAAATAAGCTTAACCTCATGCCTACCTCTTCTATTTTTATGAAATCAGTAAATGAATACATTTTTTAAAAATCCCTAGCATATTCTATTTCCATTTAAATAGTTAAAATCCTAGATATTTCGTTTTTAATCAAATCAAAGTTATAACCAGCCCAGATTGCACTGCAGAAGCATTTAAATGATTGACAATAATCAGGGTAAACTCTAAATGGTTTAAAGGACAGACACTCATATTCAAGTTCTCTTTAATATATTCACATAAATCAAATAAATTTCCATTTTCCCTAACAGAATAGGAAGCTCTTTCTGATGCTGTGTTTGAAGAAAGACTATTCATAGTGTCAATGAGTGAAGACTGCACTCATTGAGGAGTATCTATAGAGAACGAGAAACATCCTTCTGCTAAATATAGCACAAAAACTGTATTCAGGAGACAATTTTTTAGGTTCATAATATAGTAAAACAAAAAATGATGGCTGAAAGCTTAAGAATCTCGAGAAAAAAATAGGGCATTGTATGTAAAGGTTAATTCCAGGCCAAAATGGTGATTTTTAGAATTCTAAATCTTAATGATTTAACAAATGCCTATGATCAGAAAACCTTACAACTTATTACTGTTCTGAAGTAACTCTGCTGAGACAGACTTCCATTTCTTAGCAATGCAGGGTAGAATCTTGCATTTAATCCCAGAACTCATCAGCCCACTAGTGTCAGGATTCATATCCCCAAGCATGCTTGCGAAACAAGCGGAGCTCTGTACAGCGTGCACTATGGCAGGGTCTCAAACTCCTATGGGTATCGCATCATTTGTCCTCAGGTTGCTTTATGCTTTATAATAGGTATTTAGATTACTAGTGACACATCCCTTCCACCCTACTGAGAAACTCTGTAGGCTGTCCCATGTTCTCTTTATTTTCCAAGATGATATCCAGAAATTTGTATCAGTGCTATGGTATTCACTGGGAAGGTTGCAATTATGTAAACTTTCAAAAGGAGTCTAGTGGTTTTTCAGTACCAATGTATAAAAATTCCTTTTGAAGTCTAAACCTTTAAAATGCCCTCATAGATGAGTACTTGTATTTCTAGTATACAATGAATGTACTTGACTGCAGACATTCATATGTTCATATGGACTCAGGAATCCCTTATAATAACTCATGGTCCTGAGATTTAAAACCTCAAAGATCAAAAATCATCAACCTAATCTAGCCTTCTCATTTTGTGTCTATAAAAACTGAGGCTTAGAGAGGTTTGGTAACTTATCCAGTTAACTCTTTGGGCTAGAACCTATGTCTCTTTGACTTCTAGCAATGTGCCAAGACTGCTGTTAACACTCTACATTCTCTCTTTCATGATGGAGTCAAAAAGTGTAATGTGCTGTCAAGGACCACCAGGAATACACCTGTAGTCAAGGAAGTTTCTATAGCAGGAGAGAAAGAACGTCACAGGGACTGAGGAATGTCATGGTCAGAGGCAGTAGGAAGGCATTTATTATGGATGGGGGTTATGCTGCAGATTCTAAAGTGGGGTAAAAGAAGTTGTGTTTATTCTGTGTTGGGTGCTGCCTGGACGTAGGGACATCTTTTACCAAAGATAGCTTTGGTAAATTTTATCTAGAAGGGGGGAGGATACCAAAGTGCAGTAACAGTTATCTTTGATAAAGAAGGAGTAATCAGTTATGTTAGTAAGAAGAAGGGTATGTTTAGTTAGTCTTGTGGTTACAGATTCTTTGTCTCTATCTTTTTTTTTTTTTTCCCTCTGTCTTATGTCAGACATGTTCCCTGAGTGGCATTATCTCTGTCTTTTTCCATCATAGTTACAGCATACACTGTTTGGTCATTGTTTATGTTGTTTATATCCTGTGATCATGTTTATATTCAGTTGGGAACATCATGGTTTAGCTGTCAGCTTCCAGAGCCGTTTTTCATTTTCTCAGTCATATATGAGACAGACTATGCAGATTCAGAAAGCATATTTGAACCCTCAGATTAAGTTGTAAAAAGAAACATTGTAGTTCAATACAGAACAAATTTGGCACCTGAGAATGAAGTGAATTGTCTCTCAAAACTGCATTTCCAGCTACTGAACTGATCTGCAAATCAAGATCTTTTGGTAAGAGGAAGACTAGCGTAAATGCGATCTCCAGCATCAAGATTTTATGCTTCTGGATAACTACAAAGTTTGTTGCCATAATCATAAAGATGTAAGGCTCAGTTAGAAGAGACAGACATGGCTGAAAGAATGTTTAACATGTTGTAAGTCAGACATTAGCTTTCATTTCACACTTCCCAGGTAAATTATTTTGCCTTCTTTGGGCTTACACTGTAGCTCAGATATCGGCATTAAGTCACATCTGATTTTGTCTCTTACTGTCTTACACTCCACATTTCATGAAAAGATCTTTGTATCAGCAGCACATCTACTAAAGTTAGAAGAATACACAGAATGTTATCAGGGTCGCTTGCACGAGGAAGAAATGTACTTTCATTAAAAAATTAACTTCCTTGAACATCTCCATCTCTTTCTACTTTCCATGCATTTGCTTAAGGTAGTTTCTTACCTTCTCCCAGCTCTACTTGTTGAATTACCAGCCATCCATCAAGGTCTAACTTAAGAATTGAAATGTAACCCCCTGAATGCAGCCTCCATTGATTCTACCCCCTAGATTGTTATGCATGGCCTAAAATTAAGGCCCAATATCATGTGCTGGCTTAACATCTGGTGACATCGAAAGAGCCTCAAATGCTTAACTACAAGTTTCCCTCCACACTTTGCTTCTGCAGATAAGGTCCTCTAGCCAAACAACCTTTCTATCAGTGCTACCAGGCATAGTCTCTGCTTATTCCTGAGTAGCTGGTTTCAGTTACCTGCCAGCTCATGGGATTATTCAAACAAGCCAATCACATCCTCCCATGGGAACCATGGAGCATCTTGCCCTCTTGATACTATAAAGCTTGCCTCCCACAGCTCCTTATTGTTTGCTTTTCCTGAGTATCACTCCTGTATGATCCATTGTGTTGTGCAGTCTCCTCTTCCCCGAGTCTGTGAGTATGACTAATCAATGGCTATCTATCTTATCTGCAGGGGTTATGTGTTTGGCCATCTCCATAACCCTAGGGTGGGAATCCCTCCCTTACCAACAGGGTGAAGAGAAGGCAATTAACACATGGACGTCTCCACTGTCCCTAAAGCAAGAATGGATATTTACCCATTGCTTCTCTTTAACATTTTTTATGACCCAGTACTAACTGTTTATCGTATTGTGGCTTAAATTATAATTATAATTTTACAATTGTGACTCCTTACTGAAATGCAGACTGAGATCTGAGTCTTGCTCAGCTTTGTATTTTCTCTAGGGCCCACCATGTCATCTTACAGATAGTAATGATTTTAATTCACATTACAGGAGTACATTTTTGCACCCTTTCTAATTTTAGATCTATTTGTATCCGGTTTTTCACCATGAGAAACATTTTTCTTTATATGATTGAAAAAGTTTTCACTGTGAAAAAGTAGAAGCACATTAGAGAGAGATCTTTCACTGGATCAGCCCTGAGGCTGGCAATAAAGCCGTGATGGAGAGCTGCCTCAGCAAATGTCATTAGTTCTGTGTCCAGAAATATTGATGCTAAGTTACTTGTCCCTTATTTCCCCTGCCAACCCTACTGGGATGGCACATTTCTTATTAAGTTTCCTTCTTTTTAATGCTACTGGATACCATACACCACTGATAAGGCCAAGAGTGTAATTAACAGTCATGTCATTGTTAGAAATGGAACTGTTTTTGTAAGTTTAGGCCATCCCCCCAAATTGTGGTTTGGGTGTTGGTAGCTTTGCTTTGGTGGGAAAGAGTAATTTAGATGCACATAGCTAGGAGATCAGGGTTTTAAGCAAAGAAATCCTGAGAAGAAATTCAAGCTTTTTGGACATCATGACAAATTTTATAGGACAAAAGGAAAGTAATAAGTAATGTAATAATCTAGAATAGAAGGAATTCAGGCCTGTGGTGAGACAAGATTAAAAAATAATGTTGTCCCTCAAAGTGTCTAGCCAACATTGACTTAGAATTTCCTAGCAACTTCCAGTTTATTCTGCTTTTTTTCCCCGATTACTGGTGTTCATATATTTCCTCACTATACCTGTTGAATTTTAAAATGTTAATGGTGCTATATAGTGTTCTTTAAACATTTCATGCATGTATGCATTGCTTCCTCAATAATAGTGGAAAGTTGAGGACATCACTAATATTTCTTTTCCATCCTTATAATACTTAGAATAATATGAATAGGAACCTCATAAATTCTTACTGTGTTTAGAAAGGTAATATGGATTTGGAGGCGTTCGAAAAATGTGTCTCTTCTACAATAGAGGAAACAGGCTTAGAGACTTTGACCACTGTGTTATATGTGGTGAAATCCAGAATAAACCCAAGCCAGGCTGACTTAATCATGTTCTCCTCAAGAGACTAATGGTAGACTTTACTATCTTCATATTAGACTATTCTTAAGCTAAGTCAGTATTGTCTTTTCTTCCAAAAGATATGATAATGATTTTTATATTGGCAAATTAGGTAGATGAAAGTTTGGGTTACCTTTTATTAAGACAATGAGAGAGTTAGGTCTGAAAAAAATTCATAGGCTATTTTAGTTTATTGTTTAACATAAAAAAAAGTTATAATCACAGACATATGATAATTACACAGCCAGGCCATGAAAGAATTCAGGTTTTAGAAGTTAAAGATTCTCCAAAATAGAGCCTATGAAGAAGTCACAAAATCTTTTCACTTGTTTGAAGTTCTATAGTTTTCTGCACAGACAACTATTTCTTACAGGTGCACATTGGCTATGTGAGAATGGAAAGAAGAAAGATATATACAGTTGACTCGTGAACAAAATGGGTTTGAACTGTACAAGTCCACTTATATGCAGATTGTTTTTCAATAAATACAGTATGGTATTATAAGTGTATTTTTTCTATAACATTTTCTTTTCTCTAGCTTACTTTATTATAAGAATGCAGTATATAATACATATAACATACAAAATATATGTTAATTGAATATTTATATTATTGGTAAGGCTTTTGGTCAACAGCAGGCTTTTAGTAGTAAGTTTTAAAGGAGTCAAATGTTGTACATTAATTTTTGACTACTCAGGGGTTTAGTGCCCCTAATCCCTGCATTGTTGAAGGGTCAACTGTAAATACACACACACACACACACACACACACACACACACATATACTTTCTCTCCCTCTCTCTTTATATATACATATTTATAATGTATATGTTTATGTATACAATATATGTACATATAGGAATGATGTATATATGTATATACATGTGTGTGTTTATATATATATATATACATATATATACATGTTTATATATATACATGTATATATATGTGTGTGTGTGTGTGTGTGTGTATATATATATATATATGTCACATTTGCTATGTCAAATACAGGATTCAGAGCTTGACATTTCAGAAACATGTTGAACTGAATTACAATGAATTAAATGTGAACTCTGATCAAATGTGAGCTATAACTAGGGGTATTGCATATTTCCCAAAAGAATTCCATTATCTACCTATAGTTTTCACCTTCCAAATTATAGCCATACATTTTCCAAATATAAACTTATACCCTCTAGTAAACTAGAAGTTTTTGTTTGTTTGTTAGAAAACGACATATTGAACACTTTTAAGAGTCCTCACATTTTAGTGATTCCAGTTGACTTCTGAAATAACATATACACCTTCTGGCACAACATTTAATGTATTTGTGCACATTAGTTCACCTATTATAAAATAAGAGCTGGTGTATACCTGCCATGTAAGGCTATTTTCAAATTTGACTCATTTAATTTAACATTTAAAGATTTTAGGAGGAAGGATAGCAGTTTTGTGTATAAATTATTATCATCAGTATTTTCAGGTTTTAATTGGACTTGCAAAAGAAAAAATCTTTCCTGCCTTGTCTTGCTCTGTAATCTTAAGTATTCTTTAGTTCCAAAAAAGAAGAGACAATAAAAATAGGAAACTGGCATCACTGAGAAGAGAAAAACACTTCTATGCATTCCAGTTTCTCTTACTTCTTCTGCCAGATAAGTCATGTGCCCGTGTGACTCATGTCATTGGAGGCAGGTGTGTGTCCATCCACACGTTTAAAACCACACAGCAAATGGAGAAAATGGAGCATGCCAACAAACTACACAGAACCTTGGGGAAAGAAAAATGCCCAGCAAGGAAGCTTACTTCACTCTCTTTGGAAGTCCATCCAGTCAGACTTCTCAGCATGTTGAATTAAGTCACAAAATCCCGTTTTTAAGATTGAGACTTGTAAATAAAGCCAAGTAAACTAAAATCCCCGATGGACATTTTAGTCAATGGCCTCTTATAAATGCCTATTATTTTGCACTTTTTAAAAAATATCCACAAAAGCTAGGTTTGGTTCAGTATTATTTTGCTAACTGACCTGGAGTCTATTTCTGACCACTATAAGCCAGTTTCAGTAAGTGTTAAATATGTCACATTATATGTGACATATGAGCTCTTGATATCCTTACATCCTATACTTTGGAACTTTCCTCCTTTCTGAGAGAGATGAATTGTATTATAACTGTTTCAGGACTCTTAAAAAGCGCTTGACTTGCACATAAAGAAACCAAAAGAACCCTGCATTTTTATTCTTTTTCAGAGATCACCAGCTTTGCTAATAGCTGCACCATCCATCTAACTCTTTGAGCACTTAGTGCATTGTTAAGTTTTCATTCTACTTTCCATATGGCACTGTCACTTTGGTGCCATATGAAGGATGCGTCAGATGTTTTGAGTGGGAAGCTTTTGAACAGTTAGAATGAATTATTGACATTTACATTTCTGTTTATTATTAGTCTTTTAGTATAATTTGGCTTCTACTGCTTTTCTATT
This sequence comes from Panthera tigris, assembly GCF_018350195.1. Lineage (NCBI taxonomy): Eukaryota > Metazoa > Chordata > Mammalia > Carnivora > Felidae > Panthera > Panthera tigris. Next base: position 99,217,607 of record NC_056663.1, on the reverse strand, counting down.
TGTATATTAGAACTCTTTATTTACATCTCTTTTCCTTTATGTTGCTTTTGATGCCCTATGTCAATCAATGGGTTTTTAGAGCAGGTCTGTAGCTAATTAGTCAATTAACTAAATATTTTGAATATTATACACATGATTGTAAGATAACTAATGAACAGTCTTAAGGAGAGAAGAGAAATTGAAGACATAATAGGAGAGACCATGATTTTCTTTAAGTGGAAACTATTGTAAGAATGAGTGGATCATCTGTGTAACCTGTGAGCCGTACCCTCCACAAGGCTATTAGGAACGATGAGAAGTTTTAATTTCTGTGGTATGTGTATATGTTCTCTGGTAAAGTCATAAACTGCTCATTCTAGATGAATGTCTACCTTTCTCTGTCTTGCGGAGCCATAACCACATGCAAACCTTACTGCAATTATGCATTCTTAACTTTTCATGTTACCATGCATTTTGAAATTAGTTTGACAGTAACCTTATTGAAATTATCTATAAATTCAATCTGCTCTTAAAAATGTTGTTTTACTCCTGCTGACATTTGGAAAGATCTTTCACCATCAGTATTTTTGTGCCAACACAGCAGCCTGGCTATTAGTTTGCTGGTCATTACCAGCTTCGTTTCATCAACTGACTTTGGAGACTGTGCCATTATATTGTGCTTTATGTTAGCTGTACGCTCATTTATTGGAACTTAAAAGTGTTGAAATATTAGTTTTCTTATCAATGATGGTCGGAGAAAAAAGATAATAGCCAACAGTAGTCCAATAGACCTGTGATTTGGGTCTGGAGCTAATGAATTCCAATTATTAATAAATTCTAATTTGACACAAAGAGTATGAAAATTTGGTTCATAATTTTATATACTAATTTGGGATGCAAACAAGTAAGTTGCCCTGAAACTGAAACCCCTTCAGGACAATGCTGAATTTACAAAGTGAGTCTACATAAGTAAACTGAAATAGTTCATGAACTTCAGTGAACCCTGGTTTTAAAGACCCCATGTTTAAGCTCAATTTTGCAAAGGAAATGAAAATAGAATAAAGCCTCAAACTGTGCATTGTCATATAATTATTATAAATATGTAAGGTGAAAAAACATCTTTTGTCTGGAAAGCATTTTCTAATTGGCCAGTTTTTATAAAGCATAAGCATTAAACTTTGTGGTGGCATTGGCAATACAAGAGAAAGCTCATCTGTTGTGGCCAGTTTACTAATGTCTTTGCTTTTGGTCTTGACCTCTTTGATAGTGTGTCATTATCCTATACTCAGGGCTGGTTTTACTTACTCAGGCCAAAGGTCTAAATATGAATGTTATGTCTCAGAGTAGAGGAAGCCAGATATCATGGCGTTTATATTCATGTCTCGACTGCCAAAAGAAACCCAGATTTGCTTCCTACCAGAAGCAGTCAATTTCATGGAAGGTGAAAAGGATGAAAAACAATATGAGGGAGAGAAACATGAGATGGCAAGACCTACCCTAAGTAGAAGACCCATGTAAGCCATGCCTAGATTTCTGAGACACAAAATTGCACGATAATAACATGCCTTGTTTAAAACTGCTAAATTTGTGGTAATTTGTTGCACAACACTAGATAGCTAAACATATTCCTTACATAAAATATGTGATCAGATTACTTCTAAGCAAAAAAAAGCTTATTAATGACATTATTTTCCCCAGGATGAAGACAAAACTCTCAGCAATACCTTTGGCTTGCTGACCCTCGCCTAGATTTCTATGAATGCTGAACTTCTTTTAGCTTAGTGAATAAAACATCCTCCTTCTTCTCGCCCAATCTCGGCACATATTCTTCTTTATACTTAGAGTATTCTCCTCTGGCTGCCTCTCTTTCCCTAATATCTTCCCTTTTTTTGTTAGTTAAATTCTTATTCATAAATTTAAATTCCAGTTTAAATATGACATTTCTGGCAAGTTTTTTCTGACCTAGGCAGTTGGAGACATCCTCTCTTATTTTTTTCTATCCTAATACTTTCCATACATCATTATAATTGCTGGTTTAATTGTCTATTTTTCTCACTAGAGTCAATGAACCATGAGCGAAAAGATCATGTCTATCTTGCTCATAAGTATATCTTCAGCATCTGACCCAGAGTTGAAGCTCATTAGTTGCCTGTTTCATGAATAAATGAATGGCTTACTATAAGATAGAGACTAAATTTGCCAAAATAGAGACTAAATTTGCCAATAATTAGAACCACAAAACACTGTGTTGGCAGGGAGTCACAGTATCTCTTATATTGTGCGTCCTAAGATGACACCTAAGGCTCAGAGCAGTTTCCCATTCTCCACTTTACTTCCGTGAAGTCTCAGCTGGCTTTTATCCTTCCCTATAAAGTTTCTTTGGTGTTCTCCCCACTGAGACAGTCTCCATTTCCATCACAGAGTCAAGTCCATACATCATTTTCTTTTTATTTTATTTTATTTTTTAACGTTTATTTATTTTTGAGACAGAGAGAGACAGAGCGTGAACGGGGGAGGGGCAGAGAGAGAGGGAGACACAGAATCGGAAGCAGGCTCCAGGCTCCGAGCCATTAGCCCAGAGCCCGACGCGGGGCTCGAACTCACAGACTGCAAGATCGTGACCTGAGCTGAAGTCGGATGCTCAACTGACTGAGCCACCCAGGCGCCCCCATCATTTTCTTTTTAAAAGGCAACTAGCAACAGTAACACAAGTTAGAAAGTGGCAAAATTTAGGTGGTCTAATGTACATAGTTCATGTAGTCATAATCCATGATTAAACTTTACTAATTCCCTTTTGAATTATAATTGGAACTTCTAGAAGTTCCCTTTCTAGTCTCCTGTGCACTTCTAACTTTTGAGTCCATTCCTAGGGACAAGACTCAATAAAATATTCATCATTAAATACTGACTTCGAAGAGAAGGATGACCTGATTCATACTTTTTTCCTCTTTCCAATAGGAAATTAAGATGGATCAATAAGTGTGTTTTTATCTGCATGAGTAATTTGCAGCTCTGAAGATCTCCATTTACCCAGAACAATCCTTTTGAATCATTTTTCTTGAACATTTCCTGGAATTACTGCTAAAAACTATTGTAAATGACCTATCTAATCAGAATTGTTTAGAATGCTTTGAATAAACCATGATTTTGGTTATAATATCTCAATGATATGGTGATGATGGATTAATATTAAAGAATACAGAAATTAACTAGCACAATTAGGGATAGAAATATGAAGTCAAGTTTGTGATTCTTCTTCTAGTAGTTAGAAATTAGAGGGCAATTGAATTAGTAAAGTGGTTAATTCACATTAGGAAACAATAATGACACACTCCTCTATATATTGTAGGGGAAAATTAATATTCTTTGTTATTTATGCGGAATGAACGATTTTTCCATTATGTAATTAACTGATGGTATTACAAACTCTTCGGGTCTGGAAAGGACATGTTAAGCCAGTATTAAATAAAAACCTCATTACAAAGAATTCTCTTTCCTACATGTTATCCCTGTAATATTTGAAAAAAAAAAATCTAAAGTGTCAAGGGTTTCAAACTGCAAAATAAATAAAAATTACGTATCTTGTTTTTATGGCTGTCATTGTTTTATTGATGACATTTTTGAATGCTATTTTTCTTTTTGACACTTATCAACATCTGATAACCTAGCCAGGAAGATATTGTGTTTCCTTCTTTCCTGCTTCGGTAGTTAAATATAGAGATGCATATTTTATCTTGCTTTTAATATGAAGGGCCTTTTGTGCCATGATTTATTTTATATATATAGAAGAGTCTTAACCAGACCACGAGGATTACATTTTTAAATAACAAAGGGATCAGTGTGAGTACCTCTAGTTTTCTACTTTGGAAATAAAACCATGTGAGTCAGACTGCTTAAATCACATGTTAATTTAAAAATATCGTGTCCCAGTAATGGATATCAAATAACTTATTGACTTATTTTCAACATTATTTTCCAGAGTAATCAAACATCCTCAATTGCGATTTATAGGAGATATGTTTAATATTAATTATTACTATTATAATCTGTATAGAGTACTTGAACGTCCATTACCTAGCATCAAAGAAAAAAAAAAAACTTACAAGAGTAAAATACATTTTAGACTGTTATAATCTTATTTCTAAACAAGACTTCAAATAATATATTATTTTTATATATCTATTGAGCACACATTTTATACCAGATACTGCTACATATTGCAGATTCCGAGTCAAGCACTGATGGAGTTTATAATCTAGAGAAGTAGTAACAGAACTCTGATGCAAGAGTTCTTGAGCAAAATAAACTATGAGTAGAATAAACTATGCCTACAGAAGAGAAGGAATGAATCTCGCTATCACAATTTAGGAAGTTGCATCGAATCAGTTCTGTCTGAGCTTTCATTGTGCCTTAAGAAAAGGTAGAGGGGCTTCAATAGATAACTGAAAGCACAGTGATAATTCTAGGTAGTGAGAAAGACTGAGGCAAAGACATAAATGTGGAAAAAGCTATAGACTGATGGGTTTTATTAGCTAGTTGACACACAAGTTCTCTGCTGTGTGTTCTGTAGTGACAATTAAATGAGTACTTTATTTTTTTTAATGTTGATTATTTTTGAGAGAGACAGAAACAGAATGCGAGTGTGGGAGGGGCAGAGAGAGAGGGAGACACAGAATCCAAAGCAGGCTCCAGGCTCTGAGCTGTCAGCACGGAGCCTGACAAGGGGTTCGAACTCATGAGCTGTGAGATCATGACCTGAGCCGAAGTCGGACGCTCACCTGACTGAGCCACCCAGGCGCCCCTAAATGAGTACTTTAAATATAATGAACAAAGTCTTATCCCCAAGCATTAATGGAAAAGCCCACGTTGGGAGCCTGATCTAGGATTCCCTGAGACTTAATTGAAAGAAGTTCATGCTTTCCACATGATAAGATATATTTGTTTCTATCTAAGATGCATACTTAGGCACAGTTATACAAATATTAGTAAAAATGCAATCACGTGTGGACTGATGGGGCTTTTAGAAGTCAATAATTTGGAACTCAAACCCCAATTCTGAATTCACATCCCAAATCTTTAACAGGTTGAGAGTAACACCAAGGCCTAATAACCATAATTTGGTTGTTATTGCCAAATCAAAATGTATGCCAACTGAACAGCTGTTTTGAAATCTTTTACTTTAGAGATCCCAAAGGGGCCTTCTCACCCCTTATATAGCTGAGTTAAAGGATACCTTAACTGATATTTATGCTGTTGATTCCCTTGTAAATTTGCATAGTAAATACAAATAAATGCTTACAGTTTTTTGACTTTACCATGGTGAAAAAGCAATCCCCATTCAGTAGAAACCATACTTTGAATTTTGAATTTTGATCATTTCCAGGGCTAGCAATATGTGGTAGGATGCTCTCTTGCACTGCTGGGCAGAAGCAGCAGCTGGAGCTCCTTGTCATCTACGTGACCACCGAGATAAGCAACCCATACACGTACAACCATTCTGTACCCATACAACCATTGTGTTTCTGACTTTCAGTACACTTTCAATAAATTATGTGAGAGGAGCACCTGGGTTGCTCAGTCAGTTAAGCGTTTGACTCTTGGTTTCCCTTCAGGTCATGATCTCAGAGTTTCATAAGTTCCAGCCCGACTTGAGCTCTGCACTGTCAGCCCAGAGCCTGCTCAGGTTCTCTCTCTCTCTCTCTCTCTCTCTCTCTCTCTCTCTCTCTCTCATTCTCTCTCTGCCCCTCCCCCACTTGCACTGTCTCTGTCTCTCTCAAAATAAATAAGTAAACATTAAAAAAATAAAAATACACCACATGAGATATTCAACACTTTGTTATACAATAGGCTTTGTGATTTTGCTCAACTATAGGCAAATGTCCATGCTCTGAGCCACGTTTAAGGTAGACTGGGTTAAGCTATGATATGTTTGGTAGGGCAGGTATATTAAGTACATTTTCAACTTACGCTATTTTCAACTTACGATGAGTTTATCATGAGGTAACCTCAATGTGAGTCGAGGAAGATCTGTATCAAGAGGAGGCAGGATTTCAGCAAAGGTCATTAGTTATACTTACAGGGTTGGAAAATACCCAACCATCAAGCAGAAGTATGACACGGTAACAAACGCTCTTTCCTTCTTCCTTCTTTCACATAGCAACTTCCCTGCTCCCTCACAGAAAAGGACTATTGGACTGTCATATAAATTGACTTGTTAAATCTAAATGGGGAAGCAAATGAAGACTTATCTATCAAGTTCTTAGCTGTGGTCTGCCTGTGTGTTTTTAAAACCATTTGGTGTAGAACAGCTATTGTATAGTAAATTCTGTATAATCAAGAAATTTTAGTACTAACATAAAGCTTCTATTCAGTTTGTGTCCAACTTATGGAGGTAGATTGTACATACATACCCATCCCAGATGAGATTTTTCAAGTTTTAGAAAAAATGATTTGTTTAGAATTCCATATTTTAACTAAGACTTCACGTCCACTATGACTTTTTACCAAGGTCTATTACAAATTATTTTATGCTATATGTTAATCTGTCATGCTCTAGTTGTGCAGATAAAAGTGAAGCTTATGCTTCTCAAAGTAGGAAATTAGCAACCTCTATCTGATAATGTTTTCCACTTTTGCCTCATCAAAACTTCTCCAATAAAAATCCATTTTGGATTTAGGAATTGTGCGTTTTTCAGATATGGAAATAAATTGCTCAGTCTGACATGACACAGATCATTAAGCTATATTCAGATTATCTAGTGAACACAGGACTTCAATGGAGTGGAAATTAGATTAATTGGCATTGGGATCCATGAGTCCTTGCTTATAATAACTAACCTAATTAGCATCAGTAATATTTTATAGTGAGCTAGGAATATGTATGTTTGCAAAATGACATATCCATTTTTTACAGGTTCTTTTCATGCAAAAACAATATGATTCATAATATATAAAATCTCTTCAGGAAATAGAATCTTCTGGAAATATTACAATATAATATATGTTATAAACCATAATTCTACCTGAAATTTTTTATTTCAAAGATAGATGTTCGACTTATATTGAATAAATAAATTGAAATCTATCTCATTTTTAGGAATTGCAATACAAAATAAGTTGCTATCCTTTCTTTTTTGCTCATTGTTCCTACTTGGAGAAGCTATTATTTGTGAGATTATAATGACTGAGTCTGTAGTTCTCAGAGTATCCAGGGTAAAATTGGTTAATTTAGTAGACATGATTTTGGTTATGAAACATTGATTTCTATATTGTTAGCTAACATCGTGATGTCCTCTAGGACAAAATTCAAGTCTTATTTGTCTTTGTGACTCAGTGCTAACTAAGCACAAATCCCGACACATGGTAGGCACCAATTTGAATATTCAAAATACGAGAGGCACACATGTTTAGCCTATTTCATAGTATTTCTGAACCCATATAGGCTCAAGACAAAGCTGCCAATTGTCTTACTAATGTGATGTATAATTATGGAATCATTAGTAAGTAATTTAGAAAGAAATCTTTTTAGACATAAGTTCAAGTCTTTGTTTCAGAAATAAGGTTTCTGAACATTATACAGAAATAATGTTTTCTGTTTCTTATGTTACTCCGTTTCAAAGACTCACTTAGAGAAAATAAATTTTCTTCTACTTCAAGATAGCAGCAGTGAGATTCTCTAAAAGTTAGTTTTAATAAATTATTATACTGGATAAAAGTTTGATATTGGCAATGAAAATCTATGATGAATTATCAGTAGTTTAATGTATATAACTATTTCTAAGACAGTGACATAAATTTGAAGATATATTTTCCAGGATTAATAATCTTTGTTATAAACATATGGTATTTGTTTGTGAAAAAACAATTCTGAATCCGTGCAATACAGGATTATTTTTCTGTTTTTAATTGATTTAGGAACTTTAAAATCTAATTTCATCCAAAAGAGTATTTTATTTTTATAAATAGCTTGTGCCACATTTCAAATAGCATGTTATTATGATTAGTCAAATTTAATACACATTAACTTAGAATTGTTACTTTTTGAAATGAAATGTCAAGTCATTTCAAAACATAATTTGTCTTAGAAAATAAGAAAAAAAGACAAAAGTTGACATAAAACTACCTGATAGTTGAATATTCTTTTAGTTCAACATTTTACTCATCCAACCCACGTATTCTTATATCTGACTCGAACAAAAGAAAACAAAGTAGATAAACAACAAAGAAGACAAATTCTTCTTGTGGAATTAATAAGGAGACAAAGATATTTTTGTTTTAAGAGTCATTAAGCTTAAGACATCTTTGTATTCCCAGAGAATTTCAGTACTGTGCAGGTGACAGTGGTAGGTGGTGTTGGGAACAGAGAGGACTATGCTTCAGTTCCACTGAGTGCTCAACCAGCGTTGGTAGAACGTGCACATAACTATACTAGCAGGCAGTCTTCAAGGGCTTGATGGGGCCACAACCAAAACTGTGAAAATGCGATGGGAAAAAATACAAAGTTGTTTTAGGGAAATTAGAAAAAGCTTCTTGAAGGAGATAGGACTGAGTTAGAACCTTTTGTAAGGGTAGTCAAATAGAAAGGATGTTAAGCATAGGGAAATGGATGAAAAGTGAAAACCGCGATTCAGATTGAAAAAAAAGCCACCCAAGTGCATGTGTGCTCTTTGTGTGGGACAAATAGCAATAAAAAATGTAAATCATTATTTTTCAAAATGTAGCTTCCTTGGTGCTGAAGCAGCACAATTCATTATTTTCCCAATAAAAAGAATTTGCATGAGGTTGGGAGGATGAGAGGAGAGAGTTGAGTACACTGTGTTTAAAACCCGATAATTTTCAATAATTGCCACAATTTTCTGCCTGCCTACTGAATGCCAACTGGAATCAGCATTACCTATGAAGCACAATGGTGGATAATGTGGAGTGCCTTAGTCTAATTATGTTTGTTTTAAGCCTTTAGATAAAAATTTTATTCAAGCCAATGTATTTTTACTGCGTGCAGTCTATTAAGCAGAAAAGAGCATAGTTCCTAACAAATTACTCTGTAGGAATATTTTCCAAGTAGAATAAGTATATTATTTGGTCAGGATACTTTGTATGTACTTTTCTTGTTTTCAGAACTCAAGCCTCCCAGATTTTTAAATAGTCTTATTTATTAGTTATATTTATTATATTATTATAGACTACATATTATATAATTATATTATTTATTTACTTTTATATGTAATAAATACATATAATAAATATGTCAAATTATATAATTATATATAATAATATATATTTTGTAATTATTATATATTATTATATTTATCAGTTATTTATTTGACATTTCCCAAATTCCTATTACATACAAAGATTCATAAATTGTTCCTAACTCCAATATTACAACTACCTAAAGAATGAATACATTGCATTCATTTATTTACATATAAAAGACATGATTGCTATTCAATGGTTCCTGGTCTTAAACTTTGATCATACATTGTGTAATAGTTTCACTAACATCAATAAGCGTCAATTTCTAAGCAAGAAGAAATTGTGGTTATCTCACTTGAACAAATGTAAGAATAGTGATCAGCATTCAATGTATATTTTTAAAATGGTCTTGTTTAGTGTTTCAACTGATTATATTATATGTATATATATATGCACACATATATGTAAATAGGTGTAGGTATATATATACAAACATGTATAAGTAAGTGTATATGCATATGTATATAAGTCTATTTTAATATATCTTTTATGTAATGAATATTTATATTCCTTTTAGAAAATCTGGGGGTGCTGGGTAGCTCAGTTGGTTAAATGTCTGACTTCAGGTCAGGTCATGATCTCATGGTTCATGAGTTTGAGCCCACGTTGGGCTCTGTGCTAACAGCTCAGAGCCTGGAGCCTGCTTTGGATTCTGTCTCTCTCTCTCTCTCTGCTCCTCCCCAATTTGTGTGTGTGCTCGCTCTCTTTCTCTCTCAAGAATAAAAAATAAAAATAAAAAAAGAAAGAAAAGAAAAGAAAAAGAAAATTTGGAAAGTTCAAAAATCATGACAGATAAAATAAAAGCCATATGTAATCTTACCATCCAAAAATAACTAATCTGACCCTTTATTATCCTGGGTAACAAAACTGAAAATCTCAGTATTAGAAATGGTCTTTGACAGCATAACACCAGAAATTAAATCTGCCTCTTCTTTATGCTTAAAGTAATTTAAGAGCAATTTCAGGCTAACTTAGGTTCATATGGACTAGTATTATATAGAATTTTCTTCCAGATAAAAAATGTGACCAATATCCCATAATGCATGGACCAACTAATTTTGACATACATAATGACACTTGTCTCTCAGCAGTATGTAATTTGTTGTAATGAAAACCTTTTTTCTATCTAATTAAGAATATTTATGATTGAGGGGTACCTGGGTGGCTCAGTGGGTTAAGTGTGCAACTCTTGATTTCAGCTCAGGTCATGATCTCATAGTAGTGGGATTGAGCCCGGCATCAAGCTGCGTGCTAAACATGGAGCCTACTTGGGATTCTCTCTCTCCCTCTCTCTTTGCCCCTCCCCCATTTCTTTCTCTCCCTACCCCCAAATAAATAAAAATATTTACCACCAAAATGCATTGGCTTTCAATGTTCCCACTGTGACATAGTGCTCTTGCATGTTGGTATCTTCTGTGACACATGTCACAAGTAATGTTATTAATAGAAATTAAATTATGTACAGATACTATTTAAGAACAATTTAAAGTCTTCCCCCAAAACAATGTCACTTTTGCTTTCATTTAAGTGTTCTTTACTGAGAGTGAAAGAATAAGCAATAGAAACAAAGAATGTAGTGTAATTTACTGCTTGTCCTATTTATGCTAGTGCTGTTTTATCAATTACATTGACAACTGCTTACCAATAATGACAACTAATTATTGTAGTGCTCAACAAAATGTTTCGACTGTTCTGTTAAAATCTCAAAATATTCATTGGATTACTTTGCGCTTTTTGTGAATTTATGTCATATAGTAGAAAAAATAGGGATCTGCTACTCATGAATGCTTTTCAAACAGATGGAATCTTGAAGGATTCAGTACTCTACGCTGAACTCAAGCACTTAGTTTTACAATGTTCACCACCTCTTTCTAAACTCAGATCAAGCTATTAAGTTGTGTTCTAACAAAAATGTGGGTAGGAAATTATTATGGTGCTTTTTAATGTGCTATCTTTTTAAAAGCAGAAATGTTATTTGACTTGCTGATCTTTTGTACTTTAGTCTCATTTCCATTATATGGAACTGAAATAACAAGTGTTCCCTTCGTTTTGAGGTAGTGAGACAGAATGTGTCTCATACCACTGTGTGATGAAATCCTCAAAAGCAAAGTTGATTTCATGAGAGCTTAATTTCTATGTGAATTAAGCTGTGGCACACAGTAAAATATAGTCCTTTCTCCTTGATAAGAGAGGTCAAGTAATGGCCAGTTCTGTGTTCATTTTCCCACTACATTAAATTACGTAATTATCTTTTGGGTGCCCCTTAAATTTAGTATCCCTTATTATGTTTAGTGATCTGCTGACCAGTAAAATAATTTCCTTTTCTTGCCTTATTTCCTTGCTTTAAATTACTGAATAAATCAAGAGTTACACAGGTCCATCCAGATTTTCTACAAATAATGTCTATGTGACTTATTTTTCTTTTCCTTTTCTTTTTTTCCTCTTTTCCTCTTTTCTTTCTTTCTTTCTTTCTTGCTTGCTTGCTTTCTTGCTTTTTTGCTTGCTTTCCTTTTCTTTCTTTCTTTCTTTCTTTCTTTCTCTCTCTCTTAAAAGCACAAGTCGAGGAAATGTTTCATAAAAAAAAACCAAAAACTAAAGTATCTCAAAAAAAAAAACCCCACATTATTTCCCAAACCCTAGGGATATATATAATAAGTGTGTTGTAAAGACAGAGTCAGGTGAAGAGGATGGACTTTTATTGAAGGATTCCTATAGCAAATGGGAAATAAAACCATTTTTCTTTTTTTTTTGTGTATATATATATATATATATGACCTTTTCTATAATATACTTAATACCCTAGATATTATTATTATCCCCTCTGTCTCTGAGACTTAAAATATTGATGTAGAATACAGCATTTGACTTTCTTAGATGTGTCATTTATTTCATACTCATTCTGAATTGATGGTAAGTTCAGATCAATTTGAGAAATATTTATTAAATGCCTTTATTTGTGTACAAGGTTTTGTTCAAGGTATTAAGTGTGTCCTAGGAAGATGAAGTTTTGTTCCATTCTATCTAAAAAGTATTTAACTGAATTTTTAAAAAATTATTGGACTGAGGGGCACATGGGTGGCTCAGTCGATTGAGCATCCAACTTTGGCTCAGGTCATGATCTCACAATTTGTGAGTTCGTGCCCCACATCAGGCTCTGTGCTTCGGAGAAGCTAAGAGCCTGCTTCGGATTCTGTGTCTCCCCCTCTCTCTGCCCCTCCCCCACTCATTCTCTCTCTCTCTCTCTCTCTCTCTCTCAAAAGTAAATATTAAAAAAAAATTATTCCTTTGAACATCCTGAGAATCAAGTTATAACAATGCTTATGACTTATTGACTGTAGTTTATGACTTATAAGTAGTGTAGAAAGAGCTTCAAAAAATTGATAATTCGCTACTTTTTAAAATAGAGGTTTACTCAAACTTAGCAGAAATGAAACTGTCCTTAAGTTCAAATACCATTTTAAGCAATTTGGCAAAGACTTGACACTCCCAAAGAAAGACTAAATATTTCTCCTTGACAGTTAAAGATTTTTAACTGGAATATCCAAGTTTGGAAAAAGATATGGTGCCAAATAGCACAGTGCTGAACACTGAGCAGATGCTCCATAAATACTTGTGGAAAGAGACTGCAAATAATTCCCTCTTACATTTACAAGAATTTTCCCCAATATGGTCCCAACAACTGTGTTTTACCTTTTCTATCATCTGTTTTTACTTGGCTACAACCATAGTTACTACTCAGGCATATATTCAAAATTAGGGGGTCTATTTCTCAATAAAAGCCCAATGTCAGGCTGAGGCATGGATTCTTCACATCCTTCCAATTTGTACATATATAACATAGCCCCAGATGATTTTAAGGTAATTGTATGATATGTCAAATAAACGGCACATCATAGGGCTATCCTTTTATAAAGGCAAATACATTTAGTATGATTTTATATGGTTAAAAATAGATTTACTAATGTAGTTAGTAAGTGAAGGGAATTTATATTGCAAACAGCTCAACTTTATTATTTTAGATACTTTATATTTAAAAAAAATTAGTATGAATTATTTTTCAAGAAATTCTTTCCTGATGTTTTTTTCTTCTGAGTTACTTCAGGCTATTTCTTATTTAAAAAAAATTCTTCTCATAAAATGTGAATATTCAAGACCATGAAACAAGTTCAAGAGAAAATATTGTGGAGAAAATTTGAAATAAGAATTTTCAAAGTTATTTGCAAATGTCAATGTCATTGGACCATGTGACTAATGTCCTAAAGTGATAACTGAAGGTAGGCTGAATAGATGTTTCTGTGTGTGTTGAACATGGATTAAAAAAAAAGCAATAAATAAAAAAAAAAAAAGTAGATTCATTCATTTCCAACCTGAAATCTGGAAATAGGATACCCAAAACAGTCTATTTAAATATTAAACTTGGGGCACCTGGGTGGCTCAGTAGGTTAAGCGTCTGGCTCTTGGTTTCAGCTCAGGTCATGATCTCACTGTTTGTGGGATAGAGCCCTGTGTCAGGCTCTGTGCTGACAGCAGGAAGTCTGCTTGGGATTCTCTCTGCCTCTTGCTCGGTCCTTTTCCTGTTTTGCTCTCTCTCTCTCTCTCTCTCTCTCTCTCTCTCTTAATAAATAAATAAATAAACATTGAAAAATTAAACAACTTAAACAAATTTTTCTTTATAGAAGGGAAGAATAATAGCTGATATTGATTGTACCAATTATGTTAATGATCCTAATGTGCCATTTCCTTTACAAATACTTTTCCTTTCAATTAAAAAAGATGATTTTACCTGTATTTTACTACTGGGGTCTCAGATAGTTGTATGAATACTCATAATTTGTCTGAGTAACCCCAGCTAGTAATTGATGGAGCCATTAGTGAAACTCAGGTGTTTTTATTTCTAAGATTCTTATTCTTTGAAGTAGCCTCTTGAAACGTGAATGAATATATGAATCATTAACAAGTGTATAGGTATTAATAGATCATGGGGCTTACCTGTATTATTTTTTTAAAAAGTTGACTTTTTTTTTTAAAAGTTACATCTAGGATATAAGTTTGACACAAAAAAATTTAGTAACAGAAGCTCCCAATTAGACTCTTAAATAGGTTTTAAAGGCTGGTATCCTAGATGTAAAATGCAAAATAATCAGATTTTAATGTTTTGTAATGATCTAATTATATGGCTTTTTTTCTTTTTTTTTTCTTCTTTTTTTCTGCATAGTGAGGAAATGAAGAAACAGTCAGGATAAGAAATGAAGAATCCTAGAATAACCTTGAAACTATGTGTGATGACAATGAGTCAGCAGAGCTGGAAGAAATAGGGCAGCAACAATTACAATTATATTTTGAAATTTTAACCAAAATTCTTACTTGCCCAAAGCCAGGTTTCTCGCTGGTCTGAACATGTAGGCTTCAGTTAATTTGTCCATTTCTTGTATTTAGTTTCCCTTCCAGCAAAATAATTTTAGAATCACTGAGATCATTTTCACACACATACCATCAGGGAAAATTTGTGTATCAGTCTGTTTATTGCAAATGATATACCATATGTAAAGGAAATAAATCTGCTTTGAAATATTCTGAGTGATTTAGCATTCACTTGGTAAAAGTTGATGACAGCTCATATATCATACATATATAATTCAAACTTCTATTTCTGTCAGTCTTAATCAACGATGATTTCTTGTTACTGATTGAGATTGTGTAATCCAAACCTAAAAAAAATTCATATTCAAAGATTCATTTTATGTCTACACAAAATAGAATGTTTTAGATGATCAGCAAAGAAGTATGTTTTGAAATTTGTAGTCCTTGCTAAAATTAGTCATATATTTCTCCAGTTTTAAATTATGGTCCGAATTCATGTTATTTTTCCATTGACTCAGAAAATATTTTTCTTAAAGTCCATGCTATTTTCCCTATGAAGAATTACTTTCTTATTTTTCTCCCTGTTTTGTCAGAATCCCTTTAAACCCCAAGGCTTTCAGGAAATCCTAACCTAACATCATCGATCCCTTTCTTTTTCCCCCTAATTTCTCTTAGAGTTTGCCTGTACTGTACTACCAAACAATTAGATATTATTTTTAATCATGCCAAATGAAGAAGAACTTTGAAATAACTTCATCCAGTTAGAATAGTTTCTTGAAGAAGAAAGTTCAGCACTCAGGTAAGCTTTAGGGGGACTTTGTAGTCCAAGATGCTTGTATCGTTAGCCCCTAAGGACAAGGAAATTGTCTTGTACATAATAATACTTTTTTAGGGTTCTGAAAACATTCTGAGAATGTCGTCTATCCGGGATAGAGTCTTTAACCCAGAAGAAGATAAAAAGGCACATTGAAAATAAAAGCAAATAACTGTAGAAAGGAAAAGAGTTACCAGGAAGCAAATAATTCTCCAGAGTTTTTAACTTAGATTATATGAACGCACATAAGATTTTTAAATGTTAGTTCTTTGTTATTCCAACCAAAGGCTATAAGCCATATTGTGGGACTAGGGAATTACATATTTACTTACCTCAGGTGCATTGCCTGGCACCGAGTAAGCATTCAAAAGTATTTGGTGTATTGGAAAAGTTCACAATGCGAAAAGGAAGAGAAGTAAACGCTACCAATGATGTAATAGGACAGTGTTATATTATTAATGCATATGTTGCACTAAAAGTCTCAGTGGCAACAACATGAAGATATAATTGCATAGCAAGTAAAATAAAAAAAAATCAGTTGTTCTTATGAAGAGTTAGGGGTTATTGATGGAGACGATTGGGGTGCTGATCTCCCACAGCAAGCCCTAACTTCTGTAGTCGCAGCTCGGTGTGAGCAAAGAGAAAAGGCTAATAAATACTTCCTTCAGAGGCTAGGAATTAGGAAAAGGTTCCCCCATTTCCTGGCATCTGAGCCGCATCCTGAAGTGTCTGCTAGACTTTCCGAAGCATGCTGAGTAGGGAGAAGCAGCAGGAGCAGCGCCAAAGATGACGTGGAAGTTTGCAAATACACGTCATGTCTGGGGAATGGAAACAGTCTGGAATGATTGGTAGAGCCAGGCAGCAGTCACAGATAAGGCGGGAATTTGGTTGGAACCCGATTTTCAGTGTCTGGAATGTCTTAATAAAAAGTTCATTACCTTTTGGTAGCGGGGAATCTTGAAGGAGTTTGAAGTAAAGGCTTGCATTGACGCTTTTGCTTCTTTTTGCTACCCAAGTATTTTATTATTCAAGTTTCACTTTCTCCAGGATACGCCTGCAAAATACACAGCCTTTTCCTTATCTGGAATTTTATAGCACTTCTCATTAATAATGCTCTTTAGATATTTAATTAGAAAAAGCTTACATAGATTTTAGAGATGCCTGTTCTTTCTTAGTGAATTTTAAGTTCCTCGAAGTTTGTAATTCTTAAAATGGTCAGTGAATTCATACGAGTTTACCAACTGATATTTCTTGGATAAATTATTTAATTTAATTTGGCCACCTGGGTGGCTCTGTTAAGTGGACAACTCTTGATTTATTTCTGCTCAGCCCATGATCTCACGGTTCACGAGATCCAGCCCCTGCAAAGAGCCCTGTGATGACAGCACAGAGCCTCCATGAGATTCTTTCTCTGTCTCCCTCCCACACACTCGCTCTGTCTCAAAACAAATGGATAAACATTTAGAAAAAAAATATTTAACCAATAAATGAATGAAGGAACTCAGATATTGGCTTCTGCTAGTTTTCTCTCTTTTTTTTTTTTTCAATGTTTATTTACTTATTTTGAGAAAGAGGGCATGAGCAGGGGAGGGGCAGAGAGAGAGTTAGAGAGAGAGAATCCCCAGCAGGCTCCACACTGTCAGCGTAGAGCCCAACTTGGGGCTCTATCCCATGAAATGTGAGATCATGAGCTGAGTGGGTATCAAGAGTCAAAATGCTTAACTGACTGAGCCATTCAGGTGCCCTGCTATTTATTTTTTTTCTTACAATCTAATATAACCTTATGGATCTGAGTCACCTACCTCAGAAATATAGATGTTAACAAGATCTGCCAGTCCAGGCCTATGCACACAAGGTCAGCTCAACTGTGCCTTCCCCACAATTCTCTGGTGGTAGCAAAGAGAGGCAGAGCCATTGCAGTGACTCCCTCCACTCCCTCTGTCTCCTAATACAGTTCTAACAGACACATTTAAGAGCTCTCATACACATTCAGCCACCATTCTCCCCACCTAACAGTCAGGTCTTTGTTTCTCTGTCATATTAGAAGCTCCTGCTTATAATCTCCCAAGATGTCAGAGGGCTAGAATATTTTTGAGGTCGGATCGGGAAATCAATAACACTCAGTGTCCTGGATAAAAACGAAGATTTCTTGGCCTTCTTTATGGTGTGAATGTATTCATTCTAATTTTTTTTTTACATTAATGTATTATTCAGAGACAGAGCATGAGCATGAGCATGAGAGAGATAGACACAGAATCCGAAGCAGGCTCTAGGCTCTAAGCTGTCAGCACAGAGCCTCACTCAGGGCTTGAACTCACAAACCGTGAGATCATGACCTGAGCCGAAGTCAGAGGTTTAACCGACTGAGCCACCCAGGTGCCCCTGTATTCAGATTGTCAAAGTTTTCATGATTGTCACAGTACCCGTTATCAGAATGAGTTAGGAATTATATTCCATATTTCGGTTAAGAATTGAGGAGTCTTTGCAGACAGATGTGTTAACCAACGTAAAGTCAGAAATGTTGCGTTTCACAGCTCTGTGTGGATCCGGGATAATCAAGACCTGCCCACTACAGCTGCAGCTTCCTCTACATGGGATTCTTCCTGTAAGGCCAGGCTAAACGCACGGCTGTTGGATTCTTCTGCAAACAACAAGAGTTTGGGGCCAATAAGGCATTGTGTTGCAAGGCTTTCTAGGTGCTTGAACTATAATCCTTCTCCTCCCTGCTTTGCCTTACCCTGACTTGTGAGTCATTTTGTTCTTAACAAAGGTGCTTTGATCTCCTGTTTCATTCTGCTGTCCTCCTTGTCCACATCTATCTTGGTTTTTACCATTCTCAAACACCCTGATTCTAGAAGTTACTCAACTCTGTGAAATGAGTCAGAGGCACACATGCCTATAGGTATTACATCAGTGATGTAAATGAAGAAATGGAACCTGAGTGAGAACAGTGGAAAACTGGAGGGAAATGACTCCCTTCCCCCTCCCTGCCCCCCATCAATAGTTGCCACTGGGGAATAAGGGTCAAATATAGCCAAATAAAAATTCTTTTTATTAAAGAATTTTTCAAACTCTGCAGACTAATTAGAACATCTTTGTAAGCACATTTGACTTGCAGCTTGTCTTTTATCTTTTTTTTTTTCATTTGATAGTCTGAGATTAATTCTTAAATTACATCAGTCATAACTGTAAGGATTTATTTGTCAATGACAACTTTATTTTACCCAGTATTCTTACCCTAATCGAGGTAGTTAGGCCATTGGGTTTATTTTTATTTTATTTTTTAACATTTTTGTTAACGTTTATTTATTATTGAGAGAAAGAGAGAGACAGAGCGTGAGAAGGGGAGGGGAAGAGAGAGAGGAAGACACAGAATCTGAAGCAGGCTCCAGGCTCTGAGCTGTCAGCACAGAGCCTGACACGGGGCTCAAACTCACAAACTGTGAAATCATGACTTGAGCCGAAGTCGGACACTTAACCAACTGAGCCACCCAGGCACCCCGGCAATTGGGTTTCTATCTCACTGCTCGAAAGCATTTTTACCTCCGTATTACAATACTACTATGTGTCCAAATCAATGTTTACACTCATTAAATAAAACATAGAGTTTTGATGTTCTAGTAATAGAGCAGTAATGCTCTGCTCTAGTAATAGGCATCAGTTACATTTTTAGATGGGTTAAGGCCACTTCCAGGGTCAGAGTGGCAAGCAGTAAAAGACATCCTGTCTGAATCAAGGCTCCAAGCAAAGTCTTCTGTTTCTGATCCACTGAATTTATTGTGTCACTGTTGTTTCTCAGCTACTACCTTCCAGAGTCATTTACTTTGTTAAATCCTAGATATTTGTAATGGCTCTCTGTCCTGTAATTCTCATGCTTCTTCTTCTTCTTCTTTTTTTTATGAAAATACTAGTCATAGGCCTAAGACTCTTAATGATATTCAAGTCACTGACCCCCATGTGATGTTTACAGATGGAGTTCTCATATCTGACAGATAAGTCAAAGACCTGATGCATGGAAATTGATACATCCTTTGCTTGTGTGCTGTATGAGAGTCTTTCATTCAAAAGATAATACATTAGGCTGCACTTTGAAAATTTCTAGCCAATATTAAGAAAGCATAAGTACACCTATGATGTGTACTATAAAACTATTTCATGTTTACAGCATCCCGGTAATACTATCTTACCTATTTTAAAGATATGACAACTAAGACTTAGAAAAAAATAAGTAATTTGACATAGAAGGTTGCTTAGTAACTGGAATTAGCCAAACTTGGGGTTAAGTGCAGTCTTCCAGATCATCAAGTCTCCCCAAAACTTCTGACATCAACTGCAAGTTTAGCAATTTTCCAAAACCATCGTAATTTTCTATGGTTTGCTAGAGAGACTCACAGACATCGCTGATCAGGGATACTGTATCCTCTTGACATCAAGGTAGGAAAATATGCATGGAATATTGCCAACCCAAGAAGCTCATTCAGGCTTTGGTGTCTTGAGTTTTAATTGAAGCTTCAGGTTTGGTTGAATCTTTGTCCAGGTGGCTGAACTCAATATCCATTCCCCCTGGAGTTCAGGCTGATATTACAGTGGCTCAAAGCCCCAACCATCTAATCACACCTTTTGGTCTATTTGCCATGGCCAGCCCCCTGTCCTGAGACATCTCATTAGTATACACTCTCTAGAGGCCCTTGTTAGCATGAACTATCCAGGTGTGGTCCCAGGGGCCCAGCATGAATAACAAAGACACTCCTATCACTCATGAAGATTCCAAGGATTTTAGAGGCTAGCTCCCAGGAACCAGAGACAAAGGTCAGCCAAATTCTTTATTACACACTCTATTAATAAATAGCAGAATCAATATTTAATCCTAGGTCTATCAGGCTCCGAATTTTACAATGTGCATTTTCTTCTCATTCGCCTAGAATATTACCTGACACATAGTAAGTGCCCAATAAATCTTAATTACATAAATGAGCAAATCATACTTTTTTTTTTTTTTTTTTCTTTCCTTCTGCACAGATAGGACACAGTTTCATGGCAGGGGTTGATACATCAAAGGACTGAGTAATTTTGTCATTTTGTGAATGAAATAAATTCTCAAGGCATGTGTTAACTATGAAACTCTTCAAATGAGCTTTTTGTCCTCCTGCAAACAGCTTGCTCTTGCTATATAGAATCACCAGAAGGGAGAGAAGCTGGAGGGTATAATGCTCATGACTTAAGTGATTACAGATGAGCCTCAGTATAAATTGGTTTAAGGCTATTCTTCGGTATTAGAATAAAATTTCTTATGAGACTTCATTCTCCTGAGTAATGCTTGAGTGTGATCATATGAGACTTTCTTTCAAATAGGACATAAGCTCTGTCATGTCTTTAAAAACAGAGTCTTTAAGTAAGAAAAGCCAATTAAAAAATACATTATGAAAGGCATACGGATACTCAACCAACTGGGGCTTGTGTGTGAGTGCAATAGAGAAATGTGAGTGAGGAAAAACTGTTAGGCAAGGGAAATCAGGATTTTTTTTAAATTACCAAATTCAAATAGATCTTTTAAATATTTATACTGTGTTTAAAATAAAGGCTCTGGGGATGCCTGGATGACTCAGTAAGTAGAGCACGTGACTCTTGATCTCGGGGTCCTAAGTTTGAGCCCCACGTTGAAGGTAGAGATTACTTAAGAAAAAAATAAAGGCTCTGATCTAATTTAATTATGACTAACCTTTATTAAGCTCTTAGTCAAAAGTAGATAATGGGGAAGCACATTTTTTCTTTTACCTTTTCTCCGTTTCATCATTGTCCTTTTCATTTTTCTGAACATTACACCATCAAAGTGCAATTAAAAGTAACAATGCCTACCCTGTAATTCAAAGTGGATGGCTCATTTTAAAGTAATGGACTGCAGAAAAAGAAAGAAGAGAAACTTTCTGATGTGATATATCCTTGGAAAATTTTCTGACTATATAATCACTAACTCGGGCTGTTAAAGAAACAATTATCTCCTTGGGTATATTCCCAGACTTCTAAAAGTTATAGTTTTAAATTTATTATATTGAAATTATTTTCTTTATGACTTTGCATTTTAGAATACATCTAAACTTAAGACTATCCTACTGCTATTTTGTTCATTTTGCCTATGACAGAGAATTGAAGTTGGAAATGTTATAGTTACTGAGCCACATCCTTTATACATCTCATACAATTGTACATTAACCTAATGATGCTTTCATAGAAACATGTAGTAATAGTATATTATCAAAAGGGAGTGAGCTTCTAATGTAAAAATTGTGTCACAGTCACTTAAAATTTTATGTAAAGACAGAATTCAAATGATCACATTCATATTTACAAACACAATAGCTTTTAGGTCCTTAAAAATGCGAAGTGAAAGGACCCCAGTAAGATGAACTCACCTATTATTTTAGCTAAGAAAACGAATTTATCTTCCTTTAATGTTTAGTTTATAGCTTAGAGTCTGCATTTATAAGCAAATGATGGAGTGTATACCTTTTTATGAAGCTTCTTTCCTTTATTTCCAAGAGCCTCAATCAATTTAGGACTGAATCCTGGGTCCTGACCTTCTGAAATGGACTTGTCACTGGTGTTTTTGAAAACACCTATCTTCTATTCTCCCACTGAAATGGCTTATAACTAGACCTGTATTTAAAAATCTTTAGTACCTTTTCTTATTCTACAAGAAATAAATTTTAGAAATGTCCATGTCTTTCAATGTAGAATTTAACAAATGGTAAGCACAAAATAGCTAGTTGTAAAATATTATTTTAACAATACCCTGAGTTCTTCTGAAGTGAGGCATCCTACAGTAGTATTTTAGATAACTTCTACCACAGGCATTAATAGATATTAATTGTATTGTGTTAGGCATTTAAAATAAAATGAAAGATCTGTTCCCTTACTATAAGGAGCTTGCAAAATTTATTCTGCCAAAGTATATCTGTTTTCACTATGAATCCAATTGTGAAAAGGTAAATTATCATTGGAATCGATATGCAATTGGCATCTGGGGTAGGTAAGGGCATGGACAAGGGTTGGAGTGAGGTGTGTTTTAGCAACTAGGAGTATGTGTAGGTAAAGGAAAAAAAATCTTTTTCCTGTACCAAGCATAGGTTCTCTGCCTGGGACTTTGTAGATTAGACTGTCAAAAGATAGATTAACAAGGGAAAACCATACAGAATTCTATTACAACATACATTGTGCATGCATATGAGAGCATGCAGTGATGAGTAACCCAAATGTGATGTTAGAACTTGGGCTTATATATCATCTTAGGCAAAATAAAGAAAATGGGTTTTTGATCTCTGAGTGGAGGAGGCAAAATATGGGAAAGTAATCAGGAAAAGTATGGTAGACAGGTTTTTTTTAGCAAGGTTGATTGCACAGGTTCAAGCTGGTGCTGTCACCACTGGTAAGAGTCATTAAGAATATTCCTTTCAGGGTGCCTGGGTACCTCAGACGGTTAAGTGTCCGACTTCAGCTCAGGTCATGATCTCATGGTTCATGGGTTCAAGCCCCACGTCTGGCTCTGTGTGTCAGGTCAGAGCCTGGAGTTGGCTTCGGATTCTGTGTTGCTCTCTCTGCCCCTCCCCTGCTCACATTCGCGCGTGCTCTCTCTCTCTCAAAAATAAAATAAACATTAAAAAAAAAAATCTTCCTTTCAAGTATCAGAGGAGGGAGACACGTTTACAAATTGAATTTTCTTTGTAAATGTAAATTTCCTTTATAGAAGGAAAATTTATGCCCTACTTTTAAAGCTTTTTCTGTATCTGCTCATTCTTAATGGACTTTAGTTCAAAATAATCCACATGCCAAAAAGGCATAATTTGGGGGGGGACCATATTCTAGTACCCTTTGATATGGAGAACAAAGGCAAAAGAAAAAAGATTAAATTTCCTTACCAATTACCACCTATTGACCAGTACTTAAGACAGACAGAGTAACTTTCCTCAAAGACATTAGCTCCCTCAATGTTAATACTTTGCTGGAGGCAAAAGGCAACTTTAGCTTGACTTTAGCCCGACATCCAGGATGCTGTAAAAATCCCTTTGGAAACTTCCTTTATCTCTGACCACCCCCCTCCCCAAGATATATGTTAGCAATCATCTTACAAGCATTATGGCCCACTGATATACATCTGAAGGGTCTCATGACTAAGGTTTTACTAGACAGTAGTAAATAACCTTTTCCTAACAACAACAGCCCTTCAAGGTCCTGGAAACCTTGTTTTCAAATTCTTTAGAGGCTTAAGCTATCTCTAACCCTCTCCCAGCTTGAAGGTATATAATCAGCCACTCCTCACAACCCCAGTGCAGCTCTTTCTGCCCATGGATCCTGTCCCCAGCATTTTAATGAACCCACCCCACCCCTTTTTTTTGCACCAAAGATATCTCAAGAATTCTTTCTTGACCATTTGTTCCTGAACCCCAACATATACACATCATCCTTCACATAGAACTGGTAGAATGAATTGCTTACTGGTCTGTAATAAAGGAGCCTAACTGTGGTCCAAACCCTGCTCATCATTAGAGTTCTTTTTTTACCTTTATATTCACAAGAGGTAAAGGATTTTTAAACTCAATCTTGTATGTGTGTGTTGTGTCCTTTCACTTTATCTGAATCACTTGAAAGTGAAGGAAGCAGTTTGAATCTGTATAGCTGATGGGACATAGAAAACTTTAGCTGAATATTTAACTGCTAAAATGCCTGATGGCATCGCATAAATGTGTTTGACGAAGAAAAAGATGTGGAAAACTTGACAGTGTCAATATTGAATATTGAAAGTTTATTTTATGAAAAAATGTTCAGAATGATATAGGTGCTTAGTGAGTACTGCCCAAAACCATATAAACAAAAACAATCAGTCATACTTAGATAAACATCTCAAAGGTTGCTGTTATTATTGCAGGGTTTTGTTGTTGTTGTTGTTGTTGTTGTTGTAATCTCTACACCAAGTTTGGGGTTCGAACTCACAACCTCAAGATCAAGAGTCACATGTTCTACCCACTGACCTAGCCAGGCACCGCTCTTACTACAGTTTTTAACTGCCATCTTACCAGTAGGAGTAATGAGATTGATAAATATTGCTACTGAAAGAAGGTGTAATTTTTGTGGTATTAAATGCACATTCTAGATGTTCATCAGACTCCCTTAAGTCTTTCCCTGGCATTTCTGCTGTAGTGACTTTTTCCCCATTATTTTTCTGTTGCTAAGAATACACATTGTGTAACTAGGGTTTCTTTGTGACCACTGGCTGTCAGTGCCAATTATAATTTAAATTGCCCAGGCAAAAAGAATTTAAATTTGAACCAGCGAATGGCTGTCATCAACACATTACTGAAACAAAGTCATTTGGAGGGCCAAATGAAGTACGTTAACATTCAGACTCAGCAGGCTAAGAATGAAAAGAGCTGAATTAAAAATAACTTGTTTTTTTTTAAGTAATCTTAATAAACGTGCTTCTAAGTAGGATGATTGGGTTTGGATAAATCAGAGAAAGTTATCTCTGGCATGGAATAAATTCAGGTGGGGAAATAGATTTAAAATTGCAATAATTTGAGAAATGGGAATAATTCTCTAAAGTTTCAGCAAACAAAACTCAGTTCCTTTATCTATGAAAGCAAATACTATTTTTACCAGTAAAAAGAGTGCTTTGAATCTCTCAGTAAGGACATCTTTCTTTGCATTGTTTGTCCAGTAGGGGTGATGAATTTGCATCAATCATCTCCAATGCTAACCTATTTCCCTCATTTTCAAGAACACTGACTGCAGATAGAATCTGCTAGTGGACAAGGTAGAGTATCAATAGGTTGCAGAATACCAGAATATACCACCCCAAAATATGCCACTTTGGCATAAGCATCATTTGGAGCTAAAGGCCATTCAAAACCACAGATGCAAGAAAAACTCTACCTTTCCACAAATTGCATAAAAATAAGTATAAATTTCCTCCTTTGTAAAGGAAATTTGTATTAATAAAATAAATTTCCATTTGTAAAGCTATCTCTGTACCAGGAAGAGAGCTATTTCTGGAGACAGCTCCCACCACCTGAGAGATTCTGCATAACAAGACAATCCTTATTTACCAAACTTTTCCTCCCCTGCTTCCCCATAATTTGCGCCTCCCACCCAGCAGCCCAAAACCTCTTTTCCTTTGTGTGACTAAAAGGGCATATAAATCTCAATCATCTGGCCTCCTGTATGAGTCTCATTTCTTTTTGAAGTTCATGCATATGTACATCGTTAAACTTTTTTCTCTTTTGATAATCTTTTTTTTTTTTTTTTCAGTTGGATTCTCAGGCCCCAGACGCTGAAACTAGAAGGGCAGAGGAAAAAAAGGTAAACCTCCCCAACAAGTTCAAAGTAATGCAGGATGCATAAAGAATACAGGAGCAGAATGACTCTAACATGACGATTCATGAAATCTAAGCCGAAATCAAGAGTCAGAAATTTAATGAGCCACCCAGGCGCCCTTTGTAGGGCTCATATTAAAACAGCAGAAGCTATGTCCTAAGTTCCCCTATCGAGAAACTTCTATGGACTGTCAAGGTGGTTCTCTCCTCCCCAGCGCCCTGTTTAAATAAGTCTAATAGCCTTCGCTTTTTTGGTGTCCTTTTGGAGAGTAAACAGATGACAGCGACATGCAATAATTATAGAAATGGTAGGTGGAGAGCCCTATCTCTAACCTATGAGTGGATAAGTCTTTGTATCTACTCCCATATTCAGCCTCAACCCAAAGCCCAACGTTTGTTTTAATTACCCTATTTTTTTATAGTTCTCCCTCACCTCTAAGAAAGCAATGATCCTGTAAGATCAACTTTTTTCTTGGCTCATGATTCTGTCTTTTCCCAATTCCTGAAGAGGCTTTTCTTTAGTTCCAGCATCTTCAGTTGCTTAATTGGAACTATTTTTAATAGTCAAAAAATGCATTTCAAAAACATACACCTCTTGTTTAAAACTGCATATAGTAAAATCTAATAGGATGAAATTCAAATTTTATAGCCTGAAAATTGTAACATCTCTAACTTCTGAAAAATGGACCTGTTCTGTGGTTTTGACATACTGAAATCGCTACCGGGCTAGGTGGGGAATATAGATAAGTAAACCAGTTGAGTGTGATAGAAATTAGTGGAAATTGTGGACAACTGTGGAGTGAAATTTCCATCTGAAAGGGGACAAGTTCTACTCAGTTCCAGCAGATTTTTGCCATGTGGGAATAAGGGCCAATTTTGTCAGATACTTTGAGAACTAGGTGACTTTTCTCTGTCTCTGTGTCCCCCCCCCCCCCTTTTTTAATGTGGGCAACCAGCAAGTATTTGCAAACTACTCTGCTTGCCAAAGAAAATGCTAGGGTAGGATTCAGCCACCAGCTGCTCAAAGTTATTTTATTGGCTCTGCCGTAGACAACTTCTCAATCCTGTGTAGGCTAAAGCCTTTCTCATGATGTTTATTTAATTTTAAGTCTTTCTCTTTTCTCTGTACCTATTCGAATATACCATGCTTCCAAATCCTAGGTTAATTCTGACTCCCTCTTTCCTATCTCTCCTGCTTCAATATCACTCTTTTGCTGTGATGATCTAATTTGTGACTTTATCATATACTACTTTTAATTTTCTTGCTGGTTCTGCCAAGATTTTTTTTATTAGAGATGAAACTTTTGTGGAAAAGATCTTAGAAGATTTGTAGCCCAGCTCCTCAATATGTAAAGACTTGGAAGTACTAAGTAAATCCCCCAGCATCATATTGCTAGTTGGTTAAAGATTCCTGAGGCTTATTAAAAATTGCCTTGAGTACAAGAGGTGTTGGGGACACACACACACACACACATATATATATAAGGATTTTATTTTTAAGTAATCTCTACACTCAAACTCAATGTGGGACTCGAACTCATAGCCCCAGGATCAAAAGTCTGTATGTTCTACTGACCGAGACAGCCAGGCACCCCATGGTTGCACGTATTTTGATGGACTAAAAAATGTCTGTCATTGTAATAATGCCTCTATAGACTTTTTTTTAAATCTCTTGACATTTAAACACAAAATTCTAGATTCAGCAATGAAATCATGTTTTATAGAGTGTTATCTATAAACTGTAATCTTCTTCTAAAAAAGGAGTTGTTTTTATTTAAAAAAAAAAAAAAGAAAAGAAACACCCCAAACAATGGTCTGTGTTTGCATTCCTTGTGAAGCCCAGGAAAATAAGTGCAAATTACTTCTGTTTATAAGATGCAGCTGTGCCTCTAGTTTTAGAGGCTGGTTCAACTGGAGTAGCCATTTTTCCTTCTGAATCATGAGGTTGCTTACCCATTCAAAATGCTATTTAATTTTTTCCCAGGTGACTAAATTCAGATTTAACATAAGGTAAGATTTTACAATATTTGTTCCAATCTGAAAAATTTAAGGAGACAATGTTATCTTAACCAATACTATCCTACTAAAACATGCATTACGATTGCCGTGGAAATATTGGTCATAATATTCAGGCAGAAAAAAACCAATGGGCCTAAAGAATGATTAGACTAAAGATAGTCACAGCTGTATAGGATTCTCCATCCTGTAAAATTTGACTCTGATTTCTTAATATATCTGGTACATATCACTCAGTTAATGGCACATTATCTCTTTGTTTTCTAGACCGTCTTTTATATAATCTAAATATTTCCTTTATCTCCAATCCCTATTTCCATTTCTCTTTCTCTACAGGAAACCACGACAAAATAAAGATGACTATGAATACCTTTGGCACCTCTCCCATTAACAGATGGGGTCTCTTTCACCTTACCTTGCATCTGAGTCGGCCAAGGACCAATTGTGTGATCCCAATTATGATGGAAGTGGTACTGTGTAAACTCTAGGACTTGTCTTAAGAGTGCTGGCAGCTTCTGTACTGATTTTATGATTTGACTACCTTGTTGGAGAAACCACATAGACATTCCCTTGGAGAATGTAGCAGCTGAGCCAAGTCTCTACTGTCTCTGCCAATGTTTCAGAAATAGGAATAGAGAAGCCTTGAACACTGCTGACCCACTCAGCCAGCAGTATAAAACATCAAATACCTACCATGGACACCAAGTGAATACACATATCACCTATTCAGGCCATGCCTGAATTCCTGACTCACAGAGTTGTGAGCAAAACGAATAATTATTGTTTTTAGACACTAGGTATTAGCATGTTTTCTTACTCAACAAAAGATAACTGGAACAGCACCATTCTATTCTATTTAATGTACATCTTTTTCCCCCCAATGTGTGTGGTTTTATAAAACACATGTTTATTTTATGTGTAGATATTTTGATTTATTTAATGTCACTGTGAGCAATAACATTCGTGAGATGTGAGAAAAGACATTGTGAACATCTCTTTTCAATTAAGCACGTTGTTTTTGATATCCATCCATGTCACCATCTATATATCTGTTACTTCCATTTCTTGTATAAACTCATGTGTCCAGACATTTTATTTATTTTTTTCCTAGTGATGGGTACCCAGGTTGCCTCCAACTCTCAGCTGATAATGCTGTGATAGATATCCGGACAAATTCTCTTTACCTTCTGGTGTGAGAATTTCCTTGAGTTTATAGGAGCAGGGTGATTCCATCATGGGTTATGCCTATACTTTATTTGCCTGTGTAATGACAGATTCTCTCTAGTAGGCTGTACCTATTCACCTTCCACTAACAATGTATGGGTTTCTTATATCACCATATTCTCTCCAATAGTTGAAATTATTCACCTTTCTCATTTTTTTATATATCATAGTTCAAAATGAAGTCTATTTTTAATACATGTGTATCTGATTACAATTGGTTTAGAACTGCACCTTTGTGCATGTTGGCCTTTTGTGTTTCCTTGATTGTAAATTACCTTTTCATACTTGATACCACTTTCTTATTATGTTTGCTGACCTCTTGTTTTTCAGCAGCTGGTTGTATAACTACAGATAAATCTCTTGTCTTAGACATTACCAGTATCTTTATCCATTCTTTTATTGGTCTATTCATTTTTTTCAAGGTGTCTATCCTTGAACAGATATTTTTATTTTAGTCTAATTAATTAGTTAATTTCTTTTCTGATGTACTTTTGAAGTTTAAGAATTCTTTCACTGCTGCTAGGTCATAAAGATATTTATCTGCACTCCTATGACTATATTTTTACTTTTTTCACTTCAATATTTCTTCTGCCTAGAATGAATTCTCATATGTGGTGTTAGATTGGAATCTCATTTTATTTTTCTCTGTATAGGGAGCCCTTCTTTTTATTCCTCTTACCCCTGTCCCTGCAAAAAATCTAGTAAACAATGTGTCCCTCCTACATTGATGTGTGATGTCACTTTTATCTTATAGTAAGTCATTATATATATAAAAATACATCTTTAAAGTCTGTTCTCCCCACTAATATATTTTTCTGTTCTTTATTCTTTTCTTTAAATGTTAATTTATCTATTACCAGAATGGTTTTTCTTTGTCTAAACTTTAGAATGAGTTTATCTTGGGGCACCTGGGTGGCTCAGTAGGTTAAGCGTCCAACTTTGGCTGAGGCCGTGATTTCACAGTTCATGAGTTCCAGCCACAGAGCCCGCTTTGGATCTTCTGTTCCCCTCTCTCAGCCCCTCCCCTGCTTGCATTCTCTCTCTCTCTCTCTCTCTCTCCCAAAAACAAATAAAACATTAAAAAAATAAAAACTTACCTTTAAAAAAAAGAATGAACTTATCTTGTTCCTTAAAAAATTTAACTAGAATTTCTATTTAAATTATATTGAATTTACATTTTAATTTGGGGTGACTTGACATCTTTGCAATTTTAAGTCAAGAGTATGCAATTCTGTTTATTCGGAGCATCATCTTTCATCTTACATTAAAAAATCTTTCTAGCGGGGTTTTCATATATTCTTCTTTAAGTTTATGTGTAAATATTATATATTTACATATAATTTGTATATTACGTTGTTAGTGTGAATCCTGCATGGGTCTCCATGCTGAGCAGAGCCTACTTGGGATTCTCTCCCCCTCTCTCTTTGTGTGTGCATGCTCTCTTTCTCTCAAAATAAATAAATAAAAAGTTAAACAAATCTTTAAAAAAAGAGTATATTTTAGATTGTCTTCAGTTTAGGTCCCTATTGTAATAGTATCCCTTCTTTGTGTTTCTGTAAGATTTAATACCAAATTGATATCAAGGTAATGATGAATAATCCTTTCCCATAAGAAATTACATAGCATGTCTTCAAACGTATGCTAGCATTTAACAAATGACAGCTGCCTTAAGATTTTATGTTCTTTCCATGACAGTGTATGGATTTCAATTCACATGTACCTTCAGAACATTGCTACTGTTTGTATACTTCAACAGCAACATTCCAATAGAGAATTTAATTGTAGCATTTCTATTTTATTATTATTGACAAAATCAGAAATAAAATAATCGTATATATGTGCTGTATATGAGAGTTATTTCATTAGAGCCAATTCTACAGATTGCAAAAAAGTTATCTTTAAATTTGCAATATAGTGTTGTTCATTGTTTCTTGACCTTTCTTTGCTTTACGAATAACTGTGATTCCTCTGCCTTTGCTTAGAAGCAGTCTAAACTGAAACTGGCTTTATTTCAACACTTCAAAATGAATTCCACCAAATGGAATATAAATTGAATTGCTCTCAGGAATAAAATTACTTAGCTGCCATGAATCACAATTTGAGATTTTAAAGAGCAAAACATTCCAATAAGTGTGTGTGTGTGTGTGTGTGTGTGTGTGTTCCTGCTTATGTACCAGCAGGAAGAATAACACATTATTGGCTTGAAATTCACTTGGAATTCCACTTTTGCTGAAATGGGAGACAGTTTTATCTTTGCCATGACTAGTTTTGACAGTCAGAGGTATTAGTGGTGATGATATTTCACAACATTCGCTTCTCTCATTTCCTGTTTTATTATAACAAATATTATACACTATTGTATTTTATTATATTATTTTCAAGAATTTAATATACAGTAAAACCTTGGATTGCAACTTGTTCTGTGAGTGTTCAGCAAGACGAGCAAACATTTCTAAAAAATTTGAACTTGATAAAAGAGTGATGTCTTGCAATATGAGTATGTGAGGCCGAATGTCACATGATCACAGCTGAGCCAATTGTTCTCAAAATTCATTTTGATATACAAGTGCTTTGGATTACAAGCATATTTCTGGAACGGATTATGCTCGGAAACCAAGGTTTTACTGTATTTGAAATATTTTAGGATGCAAATAACTTCAGCATGACCACTTCTTCCTCCTTTTCAGGTATTTAAATAATGCCAATGGTCCTTAGTTTTTGGAGTATCAACTCCATTTAAACACATACTATCCCTGAATTTGTGAAATACAAATTGTACTATCTATGAAATTTTGGTATGTTACATTTAAAGTAGTTATTCTGAGGATGAAGTTCTTGAATATTTATCTTTGTAGCAACTGGAGGCTCCTTTCCATGATGTTGTTCTAATTATTTTTCCATCTTCTTTCTTGGAGGAAAATACAAAATATTTAGAAGAGGCTGCCTAACTGGGAGATTGAGCTACTGGCTAAGTTGTGTGAATTCCCCAAACCACCAAATGTCTTTCAAAATATTTTAAACAGAATTAGCTAAATTCTTAGATTACATTTCAAATATGCCCCTCCTTATTATTGCTCAAGTAGCTTTTTGTGCTTTTTTTCTACTTTATTACTTTTCAGGTCATTAATGAATTACCAATACATAATGTATAGCCTACCAAACTGTAATATCCTGTTGTAAAACATTTTTAATTTTTTGTAAATTAAAATAAAATATAAAATATTTTAAATATTAAAATATTTAATGAGCTTGGAAATTTTATATATAGGTGTTTATTCTGTTGTACATGCTTGCTTTTTTAACATATACACATGTCATCTCAAAACCAGTAACTATGTGAGATGTGTATATGGTCATGTACAACCAATTTCCCAGACACTTATTTCAAGTTACTTTTGCATTAAGCAGGATATTTGCAAACATCGATTTTTTTAATGACATTTACTGTGTACCAGTGCTGCTATAAAGTCAATATTGTCTTTTTTTACATTTTCTTATGGTAACTGGGAATCCAACAACTAAGTGAGTATGGCCAAAACACAATTTCTCTCTCTGGATTATTTCACATAGCCACACTAACAAATACTGCATTCTAGTCTCAGCTTGATTAGGTGTGAGACAAGACCCTGGACTCCTGTATCTTCCATTTAATTGTGCGTATATTGAGCTGTAAATCCCACCTGAGTACACAAGCTTTACATGGCTCTGCTTCTCTTTGTTTCTGTATTATATTTCTGTGCTTATTTCTTATACTGTTAGATGAGTGGTCTTCCTGGCCCTCCCCTTCAACATTCTTGCCATCTACCTTTCACTTAGATGTTATCAATTCTTCTTGAATAATCTTAAAGACAACAAGAAAGAATAACAGATTGTTGACTGAATTTTGCAATTCCCTTGTAATTCTACATTTGCTGAAGTGGAAGGTGGTTTTATTTCTGCCATCATTTTGAAGAATTTTTCCATTTCATCTAAGTTCTCAAATTTATGGCCCAGGTAGCTCATAATATTTGCTTATTATCTTTTTAATATCTGTAGGGTATGGAGTCATATTCTCTTTTTTTTTCTTTTCTGATGTTTGTATCTTTGTATTTCCTCTCTTTCTTCCTCTTCGAATCTGGATTTATCAGTTTCATGAATCG
Source organism: Panthera tigris (assembly GCF_018350195.1). Classification (NCBI taxonomy): domain Eukaryota; kingdom Metazoa; phylum Chordata; class Mammalia; order Carnivora; family Felidae; genus Panthera; species Panthera tigris. The sequence goes on along the minus strand of NC_056663.1, from coordinate 99,184,455 downwards.
CTTCAAAGAATCAGCTTTGATTTCATCTGATTTTCTGTATTGCTTTTCTTTCCTTAGTTTCATTGATTTCTGTTATTATTTTCATTGTTTATTTCCTTTTGCTTCCTTTGCTTTTAATTTGCTCTTGTATTTCTTTAAGTTGGAAGTATATGTTGTTGATTTTAGATCTTTCTACTTGTCTAATAAAACCCTCTAATGCTATAATTTTTTTTTCTCTTAAGCATTTCTTTAGCTGCAAACCATGAAGTTTAATTCTACTTTAATTTTTATTCACTTCAAAATATTTTCTTATTTCCTTTGTTTCTATTTTCACAAATGGGCTGTTCAGAAGTATGAAACTTGATTTCCACATGTTTTGAGCTTTCCCAGATATCTTTCTACTGTTGGTTTCTGGTTTAATTTTAATTATTTTCCAAGAAAATACTTTGTATGACTTCTACTCTTTAGAGTCTTTGTAGCCTACAATATATCTTTATTTTTAGCTTGGTGATTGTTTCATGTGTTCTTGAGAACACTGTGCATTCTGCCAGTGTTGAGGGAGTTTTCTATAGATGTCAGTAATATGAGTTTGGTTGATAGGTTGTTCAAGTCGTCTGTGTTCTTACTGATTTCTGACTTCTTGTTCCATCCATTCCTGACAGAGGATTTTTAAGATTTGTATTGTAATTGCACGTTTGTCTAGTTGTATATTCAAGTTACATTATTTTTTTTTTTATCTCTTGCATTTGGAAGCTCTGTTGATAGATCCACACACATCTAGGATTGTTATATCTTCTTTGAACAGTGATGGCTTTATCGTTTTGTAATTTTCCTCCTTTAGATAAAATGATTTGTTAATACTGTCTTTTGCTTAGTGTTTTCTTGGCACAACATTTTTTCATCCTTTTATTTTAACATATGTCTTTATTCTTTTATAATTTTTTAAAATCTTTATTTACTATTGAGAGAGAGAGAGAATGCAACCGGGGGAGGGGCAGAGAGAGAGAGAGAGAGAGAGACAGAGAGAGAGAGACAAAGTCCAAAGCAGGCTCCAGGCTCTGAGTTGTCAACACAGACCCCCATGCAGGGCTTGAACTCATGGACCACAAGATCATGACCTGAGTGAAGTCAGATGCTTAACTGACTGAGCCACCCAGGCTCCCCTTAACATATGTCTTTATATTTAACATATATTCTTTATAGACAGCATATAGTGGAGTTTTGCTTTTTCATCAAACCTGATATGTGTGCTTTAATTGGTATATATAGATTATTTATAGTTAATGTTATTATTAATGTAGTGGAAGTTAAACCTATTATCATGCTAGTTACTTTCTATTCATTCCATCTCTTCTTTGTTTCTTTTATCTATTTTTCTCCCATATTTTAGTTTATTTTAGTAATTTTTAGGATTACACTGAATCTCCACTAATTATTATTTATATCTTTAAAGAATATTTTTAGTAGCTACCCTCAGGCTTACAATGTTTATTTTAAGTAGAGAATACATTCAAATCATGTTATATAGCTTCCTGTGTAGAAGAACCTTAGAATGGTTTACAGACAGTGTCCAACTTACCATGATTTGACCTATAATTTTTTTTGACTTGATGGTGGTGGCAAAGTGACACTCATTCAGTAGAAACCATGTGCTTTGAATTTCGAATTTTGATCTTTTCCCAACTAGCAACGGAGCATTGGGTACTCTGCCCTTATGCTGGGTGTCAGTGGCTCCCAGTCAGCCACATGAACGCAAGGGTAAAGAACTGATACACTTAGAACCATTCTGTACCCTTATGGTCATTCTGTTTTCACTTTCACTATGGTATTCAATAAATTATATGAGGTATTTAACACTTTACTAGAAAACAGACCTTGTGTTAGATGATTTTCCCCAACTGTAGGCTAAGGTCCGTGTCCTGAGCACATTTAACGTAGGGGAGGCTAAACCGGGATGTTCAGTGGGTTAGTGTATTAAATGCATTTTTAGCTTATGATATTTTCCACTCAGTGATGGTTTTTTTGATACCACTTTATTGTTTTTTGGTTGAGTAGGTTCTGATATGAAATCTACTATAATACAATATAGGATGTCTTTTTTTAATGTATATTTATTTAATTTGAGAGAGAGAATGAGTGAGCTGGGAAGGGGGAGAGAGAGACAGAGAGAGAAAGAGAGAGAGAGAGAGAGAGAGAGAGAGAGAGAGGGAGAGAGAGAGAATCCCAAGCAAGCTCCACATTCAGTGTAGAGCTCAGTGCAGGGCTCAATCCCATGAACTGTAAGATCATGGTCTGAGGTGAAACCAAGAGTTGGTTGCTTAACTGACTGAGCCACCCAGGTGCTCCAGGATGCATCTTTTTTCTCTATTTTTAAGACTTTTTTCTTTCTCTTTGGAGAAAATACACACACCTGGATTTCATTTTGTTAGCTTCTTGTCTGTTTTAGTATTTATACTGTTTGTATCCTTTGAGATTCTGGGAGCTGTGGTATAATATCTGTCATTAATTTTTGGAAAATTCACAGCTATTCCTTTTTTGAATATTTTTTTCTGTCTTTTTCTTCTTCTAGGATTCCAAAGACCATGTATATCAGGTCAGTTAGTATTATCCCACAGTTCTTGGATGCTCACTTCTTCATTCATAAAAATTTACTTATTTTTTTTCTCTTTTCAGAGTGTTTCACTTTAAGTAATTTATTGACCTATTTTCAAGTTTATTCATAAAGTCCTTAGCTATGCCAATCTACTGATATGCCATCAAAGGCATTCCTTATTTTTATTCTGTTTTTTTTCTTGTTCTAGCATTTTCATTTGATCCTTTCTTGGAGTTTCCATATCTTTGCTGAAATTACCCACTGATTGTCCATATTATTCACTTTTTCTACTAGAGCCTTAACATGTTAACAATAGTTATTTTAAATTAGGTGTCCGACGATTCCAGGATCTATCTATTTGTGACTAAAGTGAATCTGTTCCTGATGATTGTTTTGCCTCTCAACAACGTTTTATTTTGTTTCTTGTTTGTTTGGTTGGTTTTTGCATGCTTCTTTGCCCATCTTGTGATTTTTTGATGAAACCAGACATTGTATGCAGGACAGTAGAGACAGAGATAGAAAACTTTTATGCCCAGACGTGGGTACCCCTTTTCTTTTGTGGACATTACTGGAGTATGTAGGTATCCTAATTAATAGTTGAGCTGGGTTTGTTTGTTTTGTTTGTTGGTTTCTATGGTTTCCTCAGTGCACCACACACTACAGATGCCTCCAGCACTACCTTAATTTGACATGGGGCTGGTGTCCTGAGGTATTTCCTTTATGTCTCTTCCACTCACTGCTCTCAGTCTTCCCTTTGGACTGGGCCTGCCTCCGAGAGGATTTCTTTCCCTGCTCTTTTGCCTCTCCCAGTATAAATCACTGTTACTTGATATTTGGCACTTGCTATGTGGGTGATGGAGAGTTTGTATGTGTGGTGGTGGTAGAGGAGTTGTTTTCTGTTGTTTGGATTAACTTGAATCTTAGATACTGTATACCCTTGAGTGTTGACCTTCTCAGTGATTCTGCCCCAGGCAGCAAGTCTTGGCCCAACATATACTCCTGCCCCTCCCTCAGGGATTTAGAGTATTTTACTCCTTCCTCCCCCTGTGATTGTTTTCACTAGAGTTCTAAGGGACTGTGTTTTGACTTTCCTCCAGTGGCTGAAGGCCTTTGTTCCACAGCAGAAATAGACAAAGATGTAGGCATTGTGCCTTTCCCACAGTGGCTGTTCCCTCCTCTCCTTTGGCCTATGTCACAAGGAGGCTTTCTCAGGACGGGCGCCTTGCCTCCAGCTGTTCCTCTGAGTATTGCAGTAGACCCATGGCTGTGAATGGGTACAAATTCCCCATTAGATTATAGGCTGGCATTGCATCAGATCCTGTTTTTCTGTTGTACCAGAATAAGCAGTTACTAATCTAGACAACAGTCTACATGGGAAGGAAAATAACATACTCAGCAACACTGAACTTCACTTCAAGAAGAGGCACTATTTTCACTGTATTGATGTGAATGATCTACCCCAGTGTTATGTTTTACACAGCTTTGCAACTACAGATGTTTTGGCAATAATAATAATGCTAGTAATATGTGTATCGATATAGAGAGTATTAAAGAAAAAATAGATAAACATACAGAGGAGTCAGTGCATTATCCTTGTAACTTTTCTGTAAATTTAAAATTATTTTTAAAATAAAATGTTTCTTATCATCAAATAAGGCTATCAAGGAAATAGTGTAAAGACAAGCCACATATAACAAAAACAAAAAAAGAAAAAGAAAAAAGAAATAGTAGCAGCCTACATAAAAATTCCTATCCTATAATTAAAAAGTTCAACAACAGAAAAAATGGAAAAAGACAAGAAAAAGGTATTCAACAAAAGATAAAATATGAATGAAATCAAACAAAAATATGTACAATCTCAGTATAAGGAGAAACAAAAATATAAAACATAGTTATGATTCTCTACCACCAAATTGACAAAGTTAAAAACTGACAATAAATCGTGTTGCAATATAAGTGATGAATCACCAAGTTCTATACCTGAAACCAATACTGGACTGTATGTTAACTAGCCGGAATTTAAATAAAAACTTGAAAAAAAGTAGTGTTGGAGAGAATATGGAGCAATGGGAATTCTTACACAATGTTTGTGGACGTGTAAGTGTATACTGTAAAACAATTTTTATTTGTCACCCTTAGAGTATCTCTACCAAAGTCTACGCATCATATTTCTGGAAGACCAGAAATATAAAAGATCATACAGATATGTCTCCTGTGCTTGGACACTGTGGATGCAAATTCCGACATACTAAATAATGTCATCTATTTTGTGTGTAACTTCTCTTAACATGCCAAAAGAAATTTGCAATCAAATTTCAGATGGCATTTTTCTCAGATTCGCACATGGGAAGCTAATTAAATTCTTAATCACTTTATACATTTCTGCTTCATCTAACTTTTTAATAAAACAAATTTTACTGTATTGGCAAAAACAATTTTGAATATCAAATGGCAAATAACAAGAAATTTCTTTTTACATTTTAGTCTATAGTTTACAGTAAAACTTTGGACTAGCTGAATTATAAAGTACTTATTTTTTTTGTCCAAACAAATGAAGTTTTTGGAAAAAATAAACTCAGTTTTCCATATTAGTGTTTTATAATTTATTTTATTAGAATCCAAATACAATCTAAAATAAATGTTAGAGCATTCATGGGAATGCAAGATGGCCACTTCTCTACAGATCAGATCATTATTGCTTAGTTGAAATCAATATTCATCAAATGAGGACTTTCTGTAGGATAGTTAGAATTATTTTTACCTACAGAAAAAAATTGAAAATCTATTATGCTTATACATTTAACAGTGCCTCAAGATAAGATCTTTTTTTTTTTTTTTTTCCTAAATCATACACACAATGCTTAGGGAAAGTAACTGAAACTATTTCTAATTATTTTTTAATACCAGAGTGTTGGATTGTGCATTCCTTTGCCTGTTGGGGCAACACAGAATTGGTGTTTTATTTTGTTCCATAAAAGGACTCCCAGACAGACAGTTAGATGAATGTAGAAGCAATCGGGTGTGAGATACAACTCTTATTTTCCCAACACTCCCAATAAATTCTTATTCAATTTAAAAAGAAGGAACAAGATGGAGAAATGTTTCTTTCCTATTTTTATTCTTAGATTTTAAATAAAATACCCCCTTGGTATAAATGTCAAACTTTTATAATGTACAGGAATAATTCCCTGCTTGACTTAATTCTTTGGTTACTCTACCTGCTTAGGCTAGTAGATTTCCTACACTTACGTTCCATTAAAAAAAATTTTTTTCCTATTTCTCTGAGACTGGCCAGGTTTTTCTATTCTGTAGTTAAGTATCTATTGGAGGTTGAGTCCTCAGAAACAAATTCTGAGATGGAAATGATTATACAGCAGAGTTATTAAGGAGTGCTCCTGGAATCAACACCTAGGAAAGGAAGGGGAGGAAGCAGGATTGAGCAAAGGAGGAGGAGGACTGTGTTGCAGTCTCAACAAAGACCTCAGCCTATCTCAAGGAAAGATCTAAAGCTTCAGTGGTCCTTCAGAGTTTCAGTGAGCTGGGGTGAGGGATTTGGGCTTTACACTCCCATGCTGATTGGTCTTTGAATGTGAGCTGCCTGGAAAAGAGGGTTTGCCCTTCGGTGAGGCAGCTCTCTTTAACAAAGCACCTCCAGAAGAAGGCTGGCAGTTGAGGGATCTCTGCATAAAGCCCCCTGAGAACATGGAAAATTATGTTTTTTGTTCTAGAAGAGAGAACTAGGTGACAGTCACAGCATGCACCATAGTCCACTCCTTGCACCACCCAGAATCACAACTTTGTATGAAATTTAGGAATGTTTCTCTTCAGTTTTTTTTGGGCTTTTAATCCTGGGAAATATGAGAAGAACTGTAACTTTTACCACTGCCGTTGGTCTCTGGGCCACACATGATACAGTTTCCCCTCTGTACTATCTTTTTTAGATTTCTTTGATCTTAAGCTACTTTCTCTACTGTTCGTGGTGGCTTCCTTAGTGATATAACACAGATCTCATTTCCTGAAAAGTCTGAGCCCTACACAGACTAGCTCAGCCATTACGGTTACATTTTTTCTGTTTACCATAAAAGTTGCACACAGATACCAAAAAGATACTCAAGTATCTTGGTTGAAACAGCTATCACACTTGTCCCCTTGTGTAACAGAAGCCCTACATGGTGATAAGGATCAACCATCCTTTCCAAGATGCTAAGTCTTTTTTCTGATTCCTGAATTCTCTCTCTTTTTGAATGTTTTATTTATTTTTTGGGGGGGGGGGAGTGGGCAGACAGGGAGACACAGAATCCCAAGCAGGCTCCAGGTTCTGAGCCATTAGCACAGATCCCAGCGTGGGGCTTGAATTCACAGAACAGGAGATCATGACCTGAGCTGAGGTCTGACACTTAACCGACTGAGCTACCCAGGCACCCCAAATCTCTCTCTTTTTTTAAGTTTATTTATTTATTTTGAGAGAGACAGAGATAGCACAGCCAGGGGAAGGGCAGAAAGAGAGGTAGAGAGACTATCTCTAGCAGGCTTTGTGATATTAGTGCAAAGCCTGACGTGGGGCTAGATCTCATGAATTGTGAGATCATGATTTGAGCCAAAATCAAGAGCCAGATGCCTAACTGACTGAGCCACTCAGTCACCCCTGATTCCTGGACTCTCAATGCATGGAGCCCAAAGTGACCCAGTTGCAACTGATCTTTATACTCAAATGGAACTCTTTGCATCTCTTGACTGAAGTGTTTTCCTGTTGGGAACCAGGACTTCTAAACCCTAGTGGTTCAGAGTTGCAGGAAAAGAAAGTACCAATTTCCCAATAATGTCACTAGCAGTGATAGTACCTAAGTATTTCCTCTTTCCGCCACTTAGATTCTGGATCCAAGTATTCCACCCGTTGGAGACACAGAAGCATATAAAAGTCATTGATTTAGAGTATGCACTGCATCCTGGAAGATGGCACCAAATCTTGTCAGGTTACCTTCTCTAAGCTGGTGCTTCAGCTGTATTTTCTCCACCTCTTTCTGTCATTTTACCAGGCCAGAGACTTCTGGGTGGTATAGTATGCAATAAAACTAGTAAATCCCGTGAACAAGCTCACATCTGCACTTCCTTTGCTATGAAGTAGTACCTGTGCTGGTAGATTATATAGTTTTAAAATCCTGGGAAAGAGTTTTTGACTAAGACCCTGTAGTCAGAAACTGAAAACCCACAATGAGAATATGAGTCTTTTTTTTGTTGTTAATCAAAACGAATCACTGTGTTGTTTTTTTTTTCCCCCTGGGTGGCAGATGTTCAATGTTCCTAATTTACCACCATTCAGTTAACTGGTAACCCCAAAGTTCTGTGCTGTGTTGGAGCTTGTCACTGGGCTCCATCCCTGGAGTGATGCAGTGACTTTCTGCAATACTCTCAGTAGCTGCTTTTGCCCTTTCACCCAGGAAGCTCCTTCAAGTCTACTGCTTCCCTGTGAGTGGGCATCTGATCCTCTTTGCCTTACAATCACCAACTTGTCTGCTCATTGGTCATCTTTCTTTTGGAATGTGCACTGACAAAGCCCACTTTTTAAATTGTCCTCTCTGATGCTCACTTTTCTCTCTCTCTTCTTGAAGGATGTTTTTCTCTTTATATATAAGGACAGCAGAGGGAATGGGGAATAAGTAACTGATTCACACTAAATATGTAATATTCTGTGACCTAGTCTTTTCTTTCATCTGGACCGTAGCTTTTGAGTGAAAAACTAGACGTTGCTTCCCTTAGACTTTGATTCTGCCAAGACAGGGGGGCCTCGTGTCTTTCGATCTGAATGGAGTTCCTTAGTTAAAAAAGATAAGACAGGTGAAAAAAACATATAGTTTAATATTTCTGAAAGGTATACCTCTATGTAATGTCTATAAAAAATCAAATGCTAATAGTCAAGAGCTCTATTACCTAATTGCTGCTCTCCTGGTGATTTAGGCTTGCCATTTATTTTTTTATCGACCTGAGTTACTCATATATCAAATAAAGAGGTTGGTGTGGATGATGTCTGAAGTCCTTCCAAACATTAAAATTCTATGCTTCTGTGATGATATATTTAAGGTTACTCAGTCTTCTGAAGGGCCACTTTTTATCGGCACTTTGAAATGAAAACAAAATGCCTTATGTTCTTCCAGTTTTTAATTTCATGATTGCCTGTGGGTTTTTTATGAATACTCTTTTTCTTTGACTGTTAGAGTTACAAATGATTATAATTTTATATGACTTCCCAGGCAATTCCACTGCCCTCAAAATTTTTCATGACCTACTGTTTAAGAAAAAAAATTAAAACATTATCAATGCACAAGGCTCTGGGAGTTTTTCTTTTTGAAAGAGTCCAGATAAATAAAATTACATGTGGTCAATAATTCCAAAATCAGCTATAAAGAAGTCATGTTTCAAAATAGTACCTTATTCAGTTACTTGTTTTGAAAATTTTGGAGACCAGCCTTGCTTTTGTTGACAGTATTTCTGAGAATGTTGACATTCCAGCAGCAGCACCCATCAATTTGGGGGTAAGTGTTTGGAGTATGGGATAGTGTTAGAGATTGTAACTCACCCTCTACAAGATCTGCTAAACTGGTTTTACCTGATTCTAATTCTTATGAAGTTTTGAAGAGAAAGCCCAAGTGTCAGCCTTGAGCAAAATGCTAGGGTTGAACTATAAAGCCTTCAAAAACGTATAGAATTATAATTAGTGATGATGAGTGAAATTTTAAATGGTTGAAGGCTCACTTTGTATAAGCACGTTAAAACCTGACTTGATTTATGCCACTTCTCTTGAATGTAGCCTGAAAACTTTACAATGTCAAATTTCTGTTGTCATGTATTCTATCGCTGTTTGCTGGCCAGAGTTGGCACAATTTCTATTAAAAAATTTATTAATGTTTATCCTCTTTTGAGAAAGAGAGAGAGAGAGAGAGAGAGAGAGAGAGAGAGAGAGAATGGGGGAGGGGCAGAGAGGGAGACAGAGATTCCGAAGCAGGCTCCAGGCTCTGAGCTGTCAGCACAGACCCCTCCGCGGAACTCGAACTTATAAACCACAAGATCATGACCTGAGCCAAAGTTGTACACTTAACCAACTGAGTTACCCAGGCATCGCCAGAATTAGCACAATTTCAATAGGAGATCCACCTAAGTCCAAAAGTTGTCCCTGAGACTACAGTAAGAAAATGTAATGAGACGGTGTGTTGTGTTTGCCAGAGGAAAACAATATAAAAATTTAACAGTTACAACAAAAAGGTTGACACATTTTATTTGGTTTTATTAGTAAAAATAATAAAGACTTGTCAATTGGGCCTTATTGTTTTCCTCACTTGAAAGCCTGGTCAACTGCAATTGAAAGGATAACATGCAGGGTTAATTACTTCTCCATGCCCTGTTCATGTTTGTTTCTCTGTCTAGACCATGTATACCTTCCTCTCTCCCCCATCATCTCTTTCTCTTTTCTCTGCATGACTAACTCCCACTCATCCTTTGAGACTGATCTGGCACTTTGCTTCTGGCAGGTGACAACTTTTTCAAACAGACTTCATAATTTTTTGTGTTGTTGTTGTTTTTTTTTTCCCCCACCGTGTTTTCACAGTATTTTATACCTATTTTGTAATATGTATCACATCATGTTATAATAGATTTTTTTTTCTTTTTTCTTTCCATCCTTACTAGACTGGAAACTTATCAAAGGTAAAGCCATGTCATTTCCTGCCTTTCCCATTGTATCTTGAACCTAGCCACCGCTTAAAGTGATGACTGAGTGAATAAGTTCTTCAACAGGGAAAGTTTGCAAGTCTGATTAAAGACTAGTTCTGCACATCTGTAGGAAAATGGTTAGGTCTGTTACAGTTCTTGGTAACTATAGTACTTCCCTGCATAGCCTTAGGACAGGAAAAGATGAAGGGACAGAAAAGTGATGGATGTTATACTAGATTTCATTCAGTTTAAATATGTTCATGGGTGGGGGGAACAGCCCAAGAGCACAATTCTTGAATTTGGCATAAACTACAACAAAGGAACACAGCATAGAAATAAGTATATATACTAAGTCTATAAAACTCAGTCTGATTCTTTCTTTTAGAAATCCCTCTGAAGACCGTTTAGTTAATTTATTTTCACACTGTTTTCCTTGGGAGATCTATGAAGATGGTCCAGGAGTTCCCAAATGGACAGAGCCTGACCACTGTATGGATACCTATGCCCCCACATACATTTCTAAGAGACAATTCAGCTTTCATTAAGGCATTTGGAATGTTAGCTTAGGCCTACCTGCCACGTGAAATTCAACTAAAATTGGCCCAAGCCCACACCAAATCAATAGATGTTGGGTCATTTAAAACCTGTTAAATATTTTTGAAAATCCCAAGGGCCATCTGCATGTCTTGACTCTTGAATGTGGCTCAGAGAGTATGCTCTCTGTACATTGTTTCTGACCTCCATGCCATGGTAACATTCACTGATTTTTACATTTGAAACCAACACACAGAACACAAGCATTTATGACTACAGTAGGTCTCCCTTTTCTTTTTTCATCCCCAGATTATCCTAGGAACATACACCTCTTCTTTCTTTCTTTATGTTTATGCTGTGCTGTAGCCAACATACAATCCTTCTGTAGGGGCAAGGGGATTTCTCAGTAAAACACTTATCTCTGTGAGAGAAATTCCAAGGGCACCTGGGTGGCTCAGTCAGTTAAGCATCTGACTCTTGATTTCAGCTCAGGTCATGATCTCACAGTTCATGCGTTCAAGCACTGCATCAGGCTCTGCACTGTCAGTGTGGAGCCTGCTTGAGATTGTCTCTCTCCCCTTCTCTTTCTGCCCCTCCTCTGCTGCACTCCCTCTCTCAAAAGAAACAAATAAAAAAAAAAAGGAAAAGAAAAATTCCAGCGTCAGGTGTAAAGGTAACGATATTTTCTTTGCTCATTATGTTGGTTGTCAATTGGTGCTTCTATTGGGATTTAAGAGATTTCATTTGAAGAAAGGGTATCATGGCTTCAAAATTTGAAACCCCTGCTTTTAGGAGTTTGGGTTGGAGTTTAGGAGTTTGAAATTATGCAGGGCAGAATTTCATTTGTATGGGATGGGCCAGGTACAGTAAGATATGTCATTCTTTACACAGACTAATTTATGTTGTTGATGTTCTATGTTCCATAAGAGACTAAATCCATAAAATAAAATTTTATTATAAATGAGCATATGACATGGACATTTTGTTACACAGGTGCTACCTATATATGGCATTCTAAATAAATTATCAAGCTTCACCCACCTGAGGGCACAAATATTAAAATCCATACCTAAAGTTCTCCAGTTTTAGAGATTTGGTGATGCAAACTCTCAGGCATTGGAAGATTTTTTATAACTCAGAAGCAATTGTGTCCATATTCTTTTCTTCAGCTCCCTTGAGGAAGTCTGCTCTCTGCAGACCATTTTGCAGGTGGGTTTCCACTTCCACTAGTATCTTGCATGCATGGGAGTGTTGGTATACCAGGTGCCATCATCTGTCTGCCACTCCCACTTGGCTTAACAGTTGTTTTCTGCTGGCTGAGTTTGGCCCTCAACACTTGTGGGAAATCTATGGTGGTCTGGGAAAACAGAGTGAGTCTTCTCCTGAATCCTGTCACATTTTTTTCACTTGAACCAAGGAACCATGCTAGCACTTAGAAATGCACAGAACTTCATGTGAACACCTTCTTCAGTTATTTGATTTAATCTTTACCCCACTAAGGGTAGTCTCTGCACAGACTGAATGGGAACAGACACCAAGTTATTCACTCAATTCTTCTGCTTTTTCTTCCTTTCCCCGACTAGCCCCGGTGCTGGACACACACACACACACACACACACCCCTCTTTTCTTCTTTAGCCTGAAAATAAAATACCTTCTGTACAATAACACGTGGAATAGTCATCATCCCTCTGATCTGGCAAACTGAGTCTAAATTAGTTTAGGCTGGATACAACTGGGGCATCCAGTTTCACTTATGTTTTATAGTATGCTACCATTTGTAAAGTGTTTTTACATAATCAATTCTCTTATTAACCCTAAGAATACCAGTCCTTAACAAACTGAGGGTTGATGGGGGGGGAATGGGTGATGGGCATTAAGGAGGGCACTTGTTGGGATGAGCACTGGATGTTGTATGTAAGTGATGAATCATGAGAATCTATTCTTGAAACCCAAACTACACTGTATGTTAGCTAATTTGAGAATTAAAAAAAAAAAAAAGAATACCAGTCAATCTATCACCAATGATAAACTTGAAGTATGAAAAGACCAAGAAGATTGCCAAGGTGTGTGATGAATTCTATATGTCAATTTGACTGAACTAAGAGATGTCCATTTAACTGGTAAAACACTTCTGAGTGTATCTGTGAAGGTGTTTCTGGAAGAGATTAGCCTTTGAATCTGGCAACTGAGTAAAGAAGATCACCCTCACTAAGGCATTGAGCATCACTGAATCTGTCGAGGGCCTGAATACATCAAAAAGGCCAAGAAGGAAAGGCAAATTCTCTCTGCTTGAGCTCAGAAAGAGCTTCTCCTTCTCCTGCCCTGGGACGTCAGAGCTCCTGGGATTTGGGCTTTTATACTCTGACCAGGACTTACACCATAAGTGCTTGAATTTTAGGCTTTCCGATTCAGCCTGAATTATACCAGTAACTTTTCCTGTTCTCCAGCTTGCAGGTGGCAGACTGTGGGACTTCTTGTTCTCCATAAGCATGTGAGCCCATTTCTATAAGAAATTCCCTTTTCTATATAGCTGTATATATATCCTATTTTTTCTGTTTCTCTGGAGAATCCTGACTAATACGTGGTACATTTGCAACTACAATTCAGGTCTCTTGGCACCCCCACACAGAGCCAATGATGACAGTTGGGTGATATTAACATAGAATGGTCTTTAAGGACTGAGTTTACTTATATGCATTCCTTCTTTTCCTTTTAGCGAAATATTTTTTTTGCTCTCCTCTCTCCTCCCCCTCTCCGCTTCTTTCTTTCTTAAGTTCAACCACTTAAAGCACGGTGGGAGGCAAGAGGAAGAGTAGAGGGAAAGAATCATCTCCTGAACTTCAATATTCTTGTATCCCTGAGATGTGCACTGAGAAGGCAGCCTTCTAGGACCATTATTTTGAAACATGAAAGTTAGGCTTTAGTAATACATAATGGCTCCTAAGGAGGTGTCCCTAGGGGTGACCCCAACTAGTAGTTTCCTATGGGGCATCCATTACTGGTTGACACAACAAATACATGATTTTCATTTGTCACTAATAATACCTATGCTATAAACATATAGAAAAAAGGTATAATATAAAGGGCTTAGGAAGAGAAGAGTAATTATTTCAATGTACACTGCTTAAATAACACAAATAGGCAAGGTAATATAAGAGATAGTCTCATCTCTTTAGAATAAAATAATATAGAAAATTGACATAGTATAACTCCTATTATTTTTAAAAAATCAAACAGCTCTTTTTTTGGAGTATGTCTATTGAGGATATGATGAGCAAAAAGGACATTGACCAAGTTCAACTCACAGATTCCCATGTATTATCCTGATGTTTTTAAGTAGGTACTGTTTATGTGACATGAGCTAATTTTTTATTTCTTATTTTGATTTTTTTTCACAAAATAACCCCTATTTAAATAAAAATAATATATGCTTGCCTATTATTTAAAAAAATCAAACTATATAGAATAGTAGAGGGAAAAAAATCAAAAGACTTATCTACTTCTGCTCAGTCCACATTTTTCCAAATGGAAGGTTTTAATGAGAGTTCAGAGAATTTTGTCAAGTCATTTTCTTTTTTCATGGTTGATCTGTGAGCAAGGAAGCTGGCTTGGGGACCTAGACTCTGCCACCTGTCACATCAGAATCCTCTGTTTCTTTCTTTAGCTTTGCTTTTTGAGGTATATGGCTTTCATTTGTTCACATTTCCTTATTTGGTGGCTGTTTGTGAAGGAATTTTTTTAAAGGTTTTTTTTTTTTTTTTAATTTATTTTTTGAGACAGAGAGACAGCGTGAGAGAAGGAGGGGCAGAGAGAGAAAGGTAGTGAAGGATTTTTTTATCCCTTTTTCTTCCTCTCTCCATTTAAAAACTATTTGTCCATTTTATTAGGATGAGGGAGGGTGATTTTACGCTGCTGTGTAACTGAGCTAGTAACCCAAAACCCTGCATTTGGTTTATAAAGCTAAATGTGAGGAAGATTGATATTTCCAAAGAATTTTTACCCCGTGTTCTGCTTCTTCGGGATTTGAGACTAATATGGAGTAATTAGGAAAGAAAAAAGTTACATTTTGTTTCATTCTAACTCTGAGTAGATGGAAAAGCATAGAATTAATCAAACCAATCTTTGAACTCCATTGTCAACTTGCAACATGATTCACTTTCAGAGTTCAACCAGTGCACACTGGATATTCACGAACATTTTGCATGTTACATTGTAGGGCCTGTAGTGAATGTGGCAGGTATCATGATATGAAGAACTAGTTGGCTCAGCTGCTGGGGATCCTGTCACCAGGTGCCTTAAGCTTTCATCCCCTTTAGGAATTGCCTTACCTGCCGAGAAGCACCAAAGTCACACATCCTTCCTGGATAGCCACGTCCAACGATTTGTATGGAAAAGCAAATGCCTGGCCATTTTGACGGAGCTGAGAACAACTCTGAAGAAACATTCTGGCTTGAGAACTCTTAAGAGGGTCGGTGAAACTTATTGGTCCTGCTGCTCTGCCCATTCCTTATCTTCTCTTCCTTCCTCCACAGGTGTTCATCCAAAGGTACCCCCTAATAAACGCCAGGAATACCAAACCCCCTCTCAGGATTTGTATCCAGGGAGCTCATCTGTGGCAGAAGTCATTGTGACTTTTCTCATCAACATCTACTCTATCCCTATTCTACTATGTTGCAGCATTTTTTTTTTTTTTTTTTTTTTTTTTTGTGAAGTTAGCTTAACACTTAGCACTGGGGTGTTTATCTAAGACAGACAGGGGGTTCCTGTCTAACTTGCCACAAAGGTTCAGATTGATCAGGGCTAGCAAGTTAGTACATAACAATTGCTTGATCATAGGGAATGACTTGGGGACAGTCCAATCAGCGTGGATTTTAGGATTATAGTACTTATAGGAATACATGTTGCTCTCTTCTTAGATGTGAATCATATTGCCTTCAATGGCTGCTAGTATCTGTCTTCCAACAGTAGTGGAAACCAATGTGAAGATGATTATAACACACCAAGGACAGAACTGAAGCAGATGTTGAAGAAACGATCCAGGCCTGGATGGAACCATGACTAAATCCTGTCCTATAGGTGGGTATGGGTACAGGTGATTCATCAGATTTCAGTCTTTTTCTCCTAAGACACAACTCTTCAGAAATAACAAATTAAATGGCTCTGAGTACTCTTAGAAGGTAAAGATATTTTTTTTTTCTTAAAAAATGTTTTTATTAACCTTTATTTATTTTTGAGAGAGAGACAGAGTATGAGTGGAGTAAAGATTTTAGCCTGATCGTAAACTGGTTTAATTGTTTATATTTTTAAGTTTTTATTTATTTTGAGAGAGACTGAGACAACATGAGCAGGGGGAGAGGGAGAGAGAGAGGGTGAGAGAGGGAGAGAGGGAGGAAGGGAGAGAGAGAATCCCAAGCAGCCTCCACGCTATCATGAACCGTGAGATCATTACCTGTGCTGAAACCAAGAGTCAGA
Source organism: Panthera tigris (assembly GCF_018350195.1). Taxonomy (NCBI): domain Eukaryota; kingdom Metazoa; phylum Chordata; class Mammalia; order Carnivora; family Felidae; genus Panthera; species Panthera tigris. The sequence goes on along the minus strand of NC_056663.1, from coordinate 99,168,171 downwards.
TGCTTAACCGACTGAGCCATCCAGGCACCCCCATGAACCGGTTTATGAAACAAACCTGCTAGCATTCAGGATAATTCTTATTGCCCTATTAGTTAGACTTGCATTAAACAACATTAAAAAGATGGAGATAATTACTATCTCAAGCACCTTGCCACACATATTTATACTTGTTGGTCATAATTTTATTGCTTTAGCTTGAATAAACATTGCTTTATTGCTTTTAGCTTTTAGCTTGCGAATGCATGGTGATTATATTGGTGAGGTAATGGAAATATTTTAAAATTCTTCCTCTTTTACCTATTAAAACGAACCAAAGTTTACCAAAAAAAAGGCTTAACACACAAAAATAAAGTATGAGTAATTATAGTAATGCCTGCGTAGTTTAGTGACACAAGAACAACACACAGTGTGTCATTTTCATTCTCAGCCGACCTTCACTTAAATAGAAATTTATTAATGGGTTTTTACACAGAAGAATGAGGTGCACAGATACAGGTCTGGGCCCTTAGTCAACTTGTGAGTACATTTTGCAGTATTATATTTTTAACCTTATTCTGTCTCATTTATTACAAGGAAAAGTATAATACAAATGGAAAATACTGGTTCCTCAGTAATAGTCATCTGACAAATTCAGCTGACAAATGAGTATATTTCTGGAGATTGAACTGAAAAATATGTATGTAAATGAACAAAGAACAGAAAAGAGACTAAAAGTAGCAAGAATATAAAAATATTCCCTTAGTTTTGAGTGTGTGCATGTATGTGTGTTATAGACGTTCTGATGATATAAAACCAGCAAGGACTATTCTCATTTCAGCACCAGCAACGAACTAAAATCAGAGAGGAACAATAGCCTTTATTCACTGATGACTCAACAGACTGAAGGTAACTTTTCCGCAGCACACTTGGGGATTTATAGACAGAAAGTGGTTTTGATTATTTTCTGAATGAAGTCCCATCTGACATAATAAGGAAGAATCTAAAATGTCACCAAATATCACCCCTAAAAGCTTAAGAGCATATCAAATATAAACTTTTTGAAATATCCCACCCTTAGTATTTATTTTATTTACACTGGGAAAAAATATCTGCTTATCTACGGAGGAAAAAAAAATAACTAAAGTGGTATTACCACTTTAGAAATCTTTCATTATATTACCTTTTTTGAAGGGTGTCTAACAACAGCACTTTTTCAAATAAAAATACACAATATATTGGACAGTAAGTATTCCGATAATATTAATTCATAAAAATCATTCAAGAAGCTTAATTTGCCATTTCTGTTAGTTTAAAACTACTCTAGATAATGAAAAGAGACAAGAAGGTGCAACATGGTCCCTAAAATGGAGACTTTTGTGTGATTATAAAGTTAAATATTAAGATTTTTTGGTTAATGAATGAGAAAGTAACATAGGACTGAAATAATTAAAAGGGAAAATAATCATTTGATGGCTTAATAGATAAGGTTTCATTTAAATTACATCACTCCATTGCTTGAAATCATTTGATGGTTTCTTACTTCCTATGAGATAAATTTCCATGTCTGTATCCGGGCATTTAAGCTTCTCCCTAATGTACTCCCAGTCTAATCTTCTTAATTTATCTTTTCACACAGATTCTTCTCTAGAGCCATACTTGCTGGTCCCCCAAATTGCCCAGCATCATCTCATTTCCATGCTTTTTCTCTTCCTGTCTCCTCTCATGGCAAGAAAGTCATCTGCAACCTCCCAGATAGGACACATTCTTCTTTCTCCTCCAAATCCCCATCCCGTGTCTGATAGGGTCAAAGAAACATTATCTTACTAAACATTCCAGAATTCATCCGAGAAAGACAACTGTCTATGCATAGAAACAAACATTGATAAAGTTACTGAAAACAGAGGTGAGCTCCTAAAGTGAGGGAAATAAATCCAAGAGCTAACCTACTCTGGTCAAGAATAAGCAGGAAAAGGGGGAGAGAAAAGAGAAGGTGTGTGAGCCACGGTGGATGTGCAATACTGTGGATTTGCTCTGGAAGTTATATAATCCAGAATATATGACATCCTATTTTAGTCAATGTTTCTGTGATATCGTAATCTCTAAAATCTTTGGTAGATTCTGCCACACACAGAAGACCTTTTGAATATTTTCCTTGTCTTTTATTTTGAAATAGAAGAAAGAATATAAAGTCCATATTTGTTTAACTGCCAGCAAGAAGATGAATGAAGAGACTCAAGATTCAGGATTAAAAAAAAAAAAAATCCGGGAAGAGCAGTGAATAGGAACAAGAAGTGGCTAGAGAAATAGCTTTTCCTTAGGATTTAGCAGAGTTCTTAGGGATAATGTGGACTTTCCACAAAGCATATCCTGGGAGTGTTGCTCAACTTACCTGTAGGGTGACCGACCACCCCAGGACCTGGCACTGAGGCATTTCCTGGGATAAAGACAGTCAGTGCTGCAACTGGAAAGTCTCAGGCAAATGGAGATGAGCTGTCCATCCTGATGAGAACAGAGCGACACTGACATAAGGTACCTCACACGCAGTGTCTTGAATGGTTAGTGCTCATTCTTTGTAAAATACTTAATGAAATAGTGACATAACATTTTTTTTTTCAGTAAACACACACACACACATGCATACCTGATCTATAATACAAATCTGCACACCCTCAAATAATGACCTAAAGAGACTTAATAATTACATGAATAATTTTTCAGGGAACTTTCTTCATTCTTCTTTTGGAGTTACCTTTAAGTCATTGATTCTCAACTGGCAGTGAATGTTGTCCCCTTCCCCAAAGGAATTCGTCAATGGCCGGAGAAATTTGTGAGTGTCAGAACTCATGTTTATATGGGTGGCTCCTGGAGTCTAGAGGCCACGGATGCTATTGAACATCCTACAATGTACAATACACCCTCACCCCACCCAAGGAAATACTTGATCCAAAATATCAATGATGTCCAGGTTGAGAAATCCTGATTTGGATCCTGAATCATATTTTTTCTATCATAGTATTAGCAAGTTATTGGCTTCACATGAGAACTTGATATTTAAAACCATTAAGATCATTTGAGGAGAAAGAGTGGCACTGTTTCACCAAGCACTCTTTCCAGGCTAAGCACAGGGCAGTGATAGGTAAAATAATTTTAAAACATCGAAAGAAGTATCCATAAACAAGATAAGAATCTTTATGGACCAGAAGTGGAAAAGAAACACACAGCTGTAGCCTGGGCTTGCTGGGATCTGGCTCCGAAAGCAAACAAGGCAGCCAGAGTTCAATTCTGTGGAGAAACAGGATCCCAAATGCACCATGCCCGGCAGGGGACCAGCACCAGACTCAGCTCCTGATTGCAACATTCCATGAGAGAGATAAAAGCCTTTATGCTGCTCCTGAGCTATAGCTTTTATAAGTTCTGTATTCGTCAGTATAGCCTAGATTATGCTGTTGACAAGCAGCTCCACCATATATCGGACTAAAACAATGAGAGCTTATTTCTTGCTCAGCTACATGTGCACCATAGGTTGATAAAGTGTCTGTGCTCATTCTAGACCTAGGCTGACAAAGAAGCCACTGTCTCTATATGTGCTGGCATCCAGGTCCAAAGAACAACTCTAATCCAAAGAGTGTTAGCATCAGCAACTGTATGCTCTGGCCTGGTAGGAAGACATACCACTTCGGGCCAAAAGTTATTAGCTAACACTCATCACTTGGCCCCAGGAAGTACAATTCTATCATGTTCCTGGAAAGAGGATTAACTGCACTAATGAATGCCACAAGCTCTGTATCTAAAATTCTTAGAAGAAGCATAAAAAGCTGAGAACCGGGTGTGGCAGGCTGCTTGCTTCTTCAATGACTGGCTCTCTGATAACTTCAATTTTAGAATAGGTTAGAAGCTTCAAGTTGTAAGTATGAGATCTGAGCATAATGTGAGGGCTCTTGATGAGGAGGACAGGAAGAAACTGACTATATATGTATCATTTAATACAGGTAGGGAAGAGTGAAGGAAGAGAAAGAAAATATGCCCTACTTAAGATCATCTTGCAATCTATAATCTCAAGCCACCCAAGGAAACCCAGTGATATTTCCAATTTTCCACTGCCGGACAAATAGTGGGATTTCACAATCTTGCTGTCTTATAATTAGGGCTGGAATGTGAAAAGAAGTGATGTATTTCAATTCCAAGTTGGAGATTATAAAAGCTGATGTATGATCTCCCATGTTCTTTTCTTTCCATAATGCAAAAAGGTATACTCCAAATAGTATAAGGTCCTATAGCCTATATATGACTGAGAATAATGTAGAGCAGGTCCCCCAGTAGATTTGAAATTGATATGTGGTGTGGGCGCCTGGATGGCTCAGTCGGTTGAGCCTCCGACTCTCGATATTTGCTCAGGTCATGATCTCAAGGTCGTGGGATCAAGCCCTGCCTTGGGCCCTCTGAGGGTGTAACCTGCTTGGGATTCTCTCTCTCCCTCTCTCCCTGCCCCTCCCCTGCTCTCTCTCTCTCTCTCTCTCTCTCAAAATGAGTACATAAACATTAAAAATTTTGATATGTAGCTTAAGTGAGTTATCTGTATGTATTGTTTTAATCCACTGAAATTTTGGTATTATGAAGAAAATGTACTTTATCATTCAACTGACAGTTATTCAGTTGATACTTATTGAGTGCTTAGGAAATTTTAAACATGGTACATGTTTAGCTAGACTTTCAAAAGAATGGAGGGTATGAATTGGTGAAGATCATGGTGGGAGATGTTCCAGACTCTGTGAATAGCAGAGGTAGAGTGTTAGCCCAGTGTATTGTTTGACATGGTCAAACAGATGAGGGTGTTTGCTTGAGTGTATAGGTAAGATCAGCTTGAAGGAAAGTTTCATGAGAGAAGGAATAAGATGTAAATTATAATAAGGAAGGGGGCATCAGTTAATGAAGAATTTTTGGTTCTAGTGTGAAGAATTAAAATCTTGCGCTCTTGAGAATAATTTAGGTTCTTTTAGAGGAGAATGCCACATTGAAGTTGTGCCCACATATTAGTTGTTTTTAATAATGATTAACCTAGTAGTCATATTTGGATGATTTAGAATGTGGAGCAGACTGCAGAACTGTTATAATAAGCTAAGTGTGAAATAGAGAGTATAACTCAGGTATTGATAGTGGGAATGGTATAACCTTGAGAGTGATTTACAAAAGGGACTATTAATAGGACTTTTTGATTAGTATATATGAGAAAGTTAGGAGGGGGCAAATTAAACTAAATAAAGCCCCTCCCCCCCCCCAAAAAAAAAAAAGAAAAGAAAGTCAGAATCAAAGTCACTCGCCTGGGAGACAAGTAAGGTGTTTTGTTTGCAAGAGAAAGTGATGTTAAACTACAGATTTTAGAGTTGGAGAGACATCTCATAGTGATATTGGAATGCAATTACAATTCCATGGTTCATATGGGAAGTTAGGACCGGAGATACAGATTTATTAACAAACATTTTATTTATTCCATTGACTTAGTTCACATTCACTAGACCAGCAAACAAAAGTTGCAGTGAGTCACTTAAGTGACACTCAGTAAAAGAAAAGGTAAGGCCAAGTTTTTAGTTATGTTGTTCTATTTGTCACTGACAAGTTTTAGAATTTTTAGTGTAAAAAAAATGGCTATGATTAAAGTAGAGGAGAAAGGGGATTGCCAAAACATAGGGATAATTTGTAATTTAGAGTTGCCCTCTTCACCCAGCTTTAAGGAGCTTAACGCTCAGCTACAGAACTGGCTTTTGGCTGATCTGAAGAACAAATAAGAACTCGCTCTGGGAGATAATCTTTTTTATTAGCTCCTTTAAAGGTTTTAAGTTATATGTGCACGTTGTGGAATGTAGTCACTGCAGTTACTGCTTTCGAAAATTGTTGACACTTGTATAATTCAAGACTAGATTCATTATGAGTATCCAGAAATACGCTGTGCTTAAGTGAATTTATATTTGCATTCAGAAATGTTAAAAAAATGAATATTTTCTTCTCGAGCCATGGCATTTATGATCTTTGTTGTATGGCTAGAAGCTCAAATAAAAAAAAAAGTGTTAGCTTTATATAAAATACTTAATGCAAAATAGTATAGTGTTAAAAATGCTTCCTGTGAACTTGATAGCATGGATCTCATTAAGAAATAAGCAACTAATTCTTATGCATTTTATTACATGAACAAAGGAACCAGCTACACATGGGCAATAAATTTCAATCAATGCTAATTTTTCTATTATTTTCATAATATTTTTATTATATGAAAAAGTAGAGCAATTTTCATATCAAGATTTCAGAAATCTTGACAAACGTTGTATTATCACCTAAAGGATAAAATAAATGTTGCTGACAATAGCAGGTAAGCTAAATTATTTAAAGTAATAATGTGCCCATGATTGAATGTATATTAATTCTGCTTTTGGAGAAAAAGCTATTTCTGACTGAATTATTATTATTATTACTGAAGGAGAAATTCTTCCAGACTACAAATCCCCAAAATAAATCAGCTATGTATGATCCAAGTATTTAGGATTCCTAAGTCAGGTATTTTGCTGAGATTTTACACATATTAAATTATACGATAATCTCCAAAATGGTTTTTGTGTATTGATTCAGTCTCCAAATAGTGAAAAATTCTTGATAATTGCTTTTTTTTTCCCCCTGACTTCCTAACAAATTTATAATTAGCCATCAGGACAATTGAAATGCTGTTAGACCCAGACAGACCAGATTCTGCTGTCTATAATCTTCTAAGAATTATCCTATTTTCACATAGTCTGGGAATCTGTTCGGGGACTTTTAAGCTATTAAGAAATAAGTGCTTAAACCATGTCTGAAAGCAGATGGTTGAAAACTTGATGGCCAATTTCTCATCCTATGTGGGAGAATTCTTTGTGTGTGACATAGGATGAAAAACAGGCCAAATGATCTCAAAACAACATCATTGGAACATTTTAACTCCATGAAACACATATTTCCAAAGGGAGATTCTGAACACCGTGGAATTTGTTTTTCCTCCCTTATGGGGCAAAGAAAACATTTTCCTTTTTCTTTTTCTTTCATGTTTTAAAAAACAACTAAAAAAGAGCCACGCACATTTTCTTAGTGGTATCATTTTTCTGATAGCTGAGATAATTCTAAATTCTCTTCTGCCGGCCTAGAGGAAGAACATTACTCATTTTATACTTCAGGTATACTCGTGACTTAGGCTTCACTTTGCTAAGGGAGGAACTTAAAGAATTTACGCCAAGACGAACTATTGTGAGAGTCAAGAATCTGGCTGACTGCTTCATAAGGGTCCCCATTTTGAATCGTAAAAGCAATATGAAACTTTGTCAAAACGTGATAGAAATAGCAATCATGTTTTCTATGGCTACCCTAGAAGTCTAAATACTTAGATGCAGAAGCACTCTGGCTACCACTAGCTGCCATGATGATTGGGTGGAAATTGTCAGGACTCCAATCTCACAAGCATAGAAGAGAGAGAGTATCACTTCAAAATCAGAATTAACCAATTGCATAGCCCGTACATAGCACGGTTTTAAGGAGTTTAAAATGGTTACTGGTGACCACTCTATGAGATAGCTACTCTAATTATCCCCGATTTAGAGAGAGGAGCTGCTACTCAGAGCAGTTAAGGAACTGAATTAGGTCATACAGTGAGGACGTGGTCAGCTCTGCAGTTCCCACTCTCAGCCAGCGGGGGTGCTGCCTCTCGGGAGCGCGTTGCGGTGTGCCGCGTCACAGCAACGAGGGGTGCCCCTGCTTCCAGCATCACCTTGACTCTTTAAAACCACAAAGCCATAAAACCTTTAAAGGGCTCATACTTTTCTCCTTGGTTTTGTACAGTAAGGAAAACCCGCTACCAAACAATATACAAAGTTTTTGTTTTTGTTTTTAATTTTTGATCAATGTGCAAACCAGAATGGTTTTCAGTTTTGATGGTTAACAAAGGTAATAGAATTTGGCGAGGCATCCTGAGAATTCGTCATTCTGGAATAGCTATAGACAGAAGTACTATCTGTAAAGAGAAACATTACTTCTAAAGTAAATGTTCAATCTTAAAATTATAGAATTACCTGTGAAAATGAATTACCATAGAATTGCCATAGAAAATGAAAAATGAGGAAGAGAGTCTATCATCCTGGTGCTGATCTTGACAGAATTTTATTTGTAACTGTTTATGGGCCAGTGGGTACGATTCCTGGTGAGTTGCCTTGTATAGTAACACACATGTATCAGAGACTGTGCCCATGCACACACTAGCACACAATTACTTATATAGCTAACATAATACAGTGTTTTCCAATTAACTTTATGGGCAAGTTTTGTGACAGAAATTTCATTCTCGTGAATACATTACATTAAGTATTTTGGTTTCAGGGAGTGCAATCTGAATCCATGTGGCTCTTGGATCCTTACTGAAATATAACATGATTTCCAACTCTGCTATGGTCCTGTATTCCATACACTCAGCAATTATGTTATATAGGAAGCTCTAGGCTGAACTGTTGAAAAAGATCTCTGGATCGAACAACAATGTATTCAAATGGAAGTAAATAAGAACCGGTTATCTCATGAAAATGGCCTCATGTACCAGGTGAATGATATCTAGATAATTCTGTGGTTACAACTCCAGAGAGGTAACGATGCCAAAGCATATACAATATTGTTCATCATTTAAGATTCATCATATTTTGTAAAAAGCAAAGTCTCTGTTCTCCTCATTCAGTGCAACTTCTCGAAAGTATGGCCAGAGCAGGAAGAAATGCTTTTAGTTCCCCTTAGAATCGGACCAAGGAAACAGTATGAGGTATATGTACCAACTTCTGAGACTTGTTTCCTGGGAGATCTAAAACATATTTATTTCAGAATATTAAAAATAAACTGCAGGCTAAAAACCATCTACAGATGAAACCAATGTGATTCAAGAACTCTGAGTGTGGAAAATGAAATCACAGTTCTGTAATCAGTGAGTGTAGGTCATCTATGTTGCTTACCAGAGGAAGCAGGTGTGGGAGGTGGTGGTTAGAATAAGGCCATTAGAATGTGCATTGGTGTGGTGCTGTAGGAAAGGAAACTATTTTCTGCTTGTTTCTCTAATTGGAAAAATTATTCTTCTGATGCACAGTTTCTCATCAGAGCATCTTGGAATAACACAGAAGCGGTTACTGAAGAAATGTAGAACCCTAAAATTAGAGAAAGATGAAAAACTTGAGGACCACACAAATAGAGAGAGAATAGTGAGTTCTGTGGTTATAAATATTTAGTGACAGGCATTTTGCAAATAAAATTAGAAGAAGCCACTTCCCACCCATCCTTAAGAATAGAATTAATAAAATCTGCTATTAATATACAGGACTGGAAAACTTGTAAAGCTTAAGAAAATGAAGAATTCTGCCCAGAGATTATTCACCTAGCAACACAAGAGAAAGAGAGAGAGAGAATGAGAGAGAGAGAGAGAGAGAGAGAGAGAAGAAGAAGAAGAAGAAGAAGAAGAAGAAAGAAAGAAAGAAAGAAAGAAGAGGAGGAGGAGGAGGAGGAGGAGGAGGAGGAAGATGGAGGGGGAGGGGGAGGAAGGGGGGAGGAAGAAGAAAGAAAGAGAAACTGAATCTTACTTGACTAAGGAGAAAATTAGAAACAAGAAGCCCATGGCATATTATCTGAAATGTGTGGTATATAATTTTTCTTATACTAACTGTGTAATAAGATCTATGTAGTTCTCTTTTTACCGTGTGGAGCCTTTTTTAATGTGATGATCAGGGGCCAGCCAATGTTTGAACGGTACACTCGGAAGGGACAACTAAAGAGAGTGCTATCAAGAAATTCTTTGTAAAATGTGGTGAGGAACAGAGGAAACCAACACTACTACCAGTTGAATAGTTACCAGACACATTGAGTGGTTCGGGAGAGTGAGTACCCAGGAGGACATGTGGCTCTAGTTAGAGGATATTGGCTGGTGTCTGGCCAAGGGACAACAGGTAGGGGGCCAAAGGAATAAATATCTGACGTGTCTCTCTTCCTCTGATTGCTTACATGTGCCTCCTGTTGCCTAAACCCAACCAGAAGCCAAAGGGAAAGGGAATTTGGCTGATACACATTATAGAAGCTATAATGTCCAGTGCTAGAAGAGGGTAGAGAAGGTGGAGAGTAGGTCTGAAGGGGATAAAGGAGAATATAGGGCACACTTAGAAAACATTTTGTAGTTGTCAAGTCTTAAATTAAGGCGAAGTGGGTGGGAGAAACCCGGTAGAGTCGAGTCCGGTTCCTGGAACACTTAAACCTAGTCATCAGCAACTTTCATAGAAAAATTGCTTTAACAGGACTTACTTCTTCCTAGCTTTATTTCAACATTCAAGGGGCATTTCCTAGGCTCTGAAAAATCAGAATTCTGCCTTAAGTATTCTGGGAAAAAACCTCCAGTTCTGAGATTTCTTTTTCTCTTTCACATTGATCAATATACCAACAAATATTAATTAGGTTGTGTAAAAAGAGAAAAGATATGTTTGAGCCAATAAAAGCCCTCATTTAGTCTGTCAGAGATTAAAAAAAAACAACAACAAACCAATTCTTTGTATAATATTATAAAACAATCATCTCAGGGGCCCCACATATATCACGCATCTATTTTTATGCAGAGTAATTAATCGTATATTCTGCCCTAAAGAAAATTTACTTGGAAAGTACAATTTGCTCACTGTTCATATCTTTTTTGAAAGATAAAATGTGGCAAAAAGTTCTGTATGAAGAAGAGATACAAGTACCACACTGTCTTGAAAAAATCCTTTCACTTTCGTCAAGGTTCTTACTATCTTCCTGGCATTTTTCAAAAGACACACAAAACTTCCTGAGAATTTATGTTTTGGTCCTTTAAATCAATCTTACTATAGAACTTGACAGAGCATTTTATCAGTAACTTCAAAAAGTGAGAAATTTTAAGTCAAACGTGACCGATCCTTTTCTCCTTTTTTGTTCAAACCCTAGGCTGTCATGTTAATACAAGATGAGTCCCTGCGGATGAGACCATGATGCACTTACCACTCTCTGATGATTCCTGGGTATTTGATAGAGAGTTCTTCTCAACTCTAATCAGAGAAACACATAGAACATGTTTCTGTGTTTTGTTGCTTTCTCAGCAGTTTCGCCCACCTCTCTACTTTCTAGGTCAGTTGAAGCAGGCTTGGTGTCTCTTTCCACTTGGCAGCAAGCAGTATTGGAGTACTGAAAGTTTACAGACGAAGGGGGAAAAGAGCAATCTTTTCCTGGAATTAATCATGTTGCAGGTGTTCCCATCCTATCCTCTAAAGATATCATTTCTTTGGTCTCCTCATGCACGGGACTATCTGAACAATATTCTCTAGATTTGGGCTGCTTTACTCGAAATGTGTACAGTTACATCAAACTATGATCTTCTGTTAACTAAAAATTTGCTTGGATATCTGAATCGATGCCATATCAGAGTACATGAAAGTAAAATGTGACCACCAGTTTGCTTCTTAGTCTAAACTCAGTTTCAAAATATCACTATGGATTATGTATCAATATGTAGCTGCAGGAGAAAATAGTAATCTTAATAGTAAAAGCTGAAACTATTGGAGGTCCTTTTTTTTTTTTTTTCCTCCAGGATCTGAAAAGAATCACCTGTAATCTGTCTCCTCTTTCTCCATGTAGGGAAGTGAGGATGTTTCCAAGCGATGTGCTACAGATGGGGCCCAGAGCAATGCCTGGCAGTAGGGATTCCAAATCACACAGGTTCTGCCAACCGCGTGACCTCGGAGGGGCACTCCAGGTGCAGCTATCACTGCTGAATTCTAGCAGTTTCCCCACACAATAGCTTAGAAAACACATGCTCTGGAGAGCAGAGCAAGGGCTACTTGGAAACATAGCATCTTTTACTAAAAAGGCATACATCGATGTCACTAATGATTTTATTTATTTGGACAGGGTGACTAGAAGAGAATACACAAGGATGGGAACAAGTCATATCTATAGGGAAAGCTATCTCCCCTCCAGGTTTAGAAAGATGTGTAATGTGCAGGCAACCTATATGAGATGAGGAGAGAAAATTCATTAGCAAATTAATTCTGAGAATCTTTGTAAAGCGCTTATGACAGTGTTTTTGTATGACAATATAGCTTTTATCCTTACTCAAGGTGTCTCAATTAATGGATAATATTGGGGGTCAAATCTCTTTTCCCTCTTTTAATCACTCTTCCACTAGTCTCAGTGCCATTCTGTTTACATATTTACAGAGATAGCAAACACTTTAAGATGCAAATCACGTTCTTAAGGCTTTAGAAGTGTAAGCAAGTTGAAGACAGTACTGGGGAATTTGAAGGGTAGTTTTGTTCAATTGGAATTTCTCACCTTCATCTGTCTGGTCTGATAAAACCAGTAAAAACGTATTGTCTTTTTTCCCTCAAAACCATGATTTCTGATTTTTCTTATAATTGTCATAAAGTGTGTGTTTAAGAGATAAATTGACAAAGGAAATTATTCAATGTATCACAATGGCTACGAGAAACAAACAAAGGATACAAGTTAAATGCTTAGTAAACTAAGATAAATTTTTGAGAACAGTTGTGTGTAATAATTTAAAATTTTAAGTAGAGAATCTGCAAATATAATTTTTTTTCTAGTGTTATTCCACACATTTAGATTTGGGGAAACTTTTCCTTTCCCTTCCTTCCTTCCTTCCTTCTTTTCCTTCCTTCCTTCCTTCCTTCCTTCCTTCCTTCCTTCCTTTTCTCTTTTTCCTTCTCCTTCTTCTTTGGTGTAGCAAATGCTTTAATTTTTAAAATCTTTTATTCAACTCAAATGCTAATTTTAATGAAAATCATTTTTTAAATGTAATTTCGTATCTCAATTTAGTACATCGCTCTGGAAACACATTTTTGACGTAGTGCTTCTTATTCTAGAAGCCTTAAACCTTCCTAAGGAGAATACAGGAGAATGCAACAGCCTCTGTTCTAAATGAGAAATCAGGGAAAACCCACACGAATACTATTACAGTGATAACTATAAAGATTTTATACTGATTGGAGTATTGGCTTTCTCTAAAGGGAATCTTATTTCGTCTGCAGAGCTCACCTTCTCTGGGTGAAACGTGTTGATTTACTTTTGTCTAGAATTTGTTTTAGCTTGCTTGCTTATTCCCCCACCCCCACTCCAACTCCATTCTTAGCACATATTTTGGATTACCTAGAAAAGATTTTAGTAGGAAAATATCATGATTAAAAAAAACATTTTAATTAAGGTATAACTCGTATACAGTGAAGTGAACAAATCTTAAATTGCTTTATAAAGTGTTGCAACTGTGTAACTACCAGCCAGATCCATATACATAACATCGCCATCACCCCAGAAAGCTCCCTTGAGCCTCCTCAGAGTCAACACTCCTAGAAAATAACTACTCTTTGACCTCTGCCATCGGAAAGTTGTTTTTCTGCATTTGAATTTTGTACAAATGGAATCATACATATAGTTTATATTCTGTGTGTGGTATTATTTGCTTCGTATTATGTGATCTTTGAGAGTTTATTCCCTTTGCCAGTTTTTTAAAATGTAACTAAGCTTTAATATGCTATTTTAATCTTTTTGAAAGTATCCAGTACAAGTCATAAAACCACTACAAAAAGACCGTGTATTTTGCAATGACATTAGATGATCAATGACATTGATGCTGACTTTGTTTTGCAATTTGTTAATATAAAGAAAAGCTGCTTCAGACCTTCACATTTCATCTACTCACCCATGCCCCATGTCCGTAAGCATCAACTATACCAAAGTCTGGAGAGATCACTTAAGGCTTCAGTGTGACACAGGTAGAATCATTACACATGCACAATTAGCTCAATATTATTTTGATCATGAATTTAGATAGTAAAAATTAGAACAGAACTTGGGTGGTTGTGATGGTTAATTTTATGTGTCAACTTGACCACATATTTGGCAAACATTCTGGGAATGTCTCTGAGGGTGTTCATGAACTGAGATTAACATTTGAATTGGTAGACTGAGTAAAGCAGATTGATTTTCCTGTGTGGCTAGGCCTCATCTAATCTCTTGAAGGCCTGAATAGAAGAAAAGGGCCAACCCTCCTGTGAGTAAGCGGGATATCTTCCTGCCTGACACCTTGAGCTGGGACATTGATCTTTTCCTGCCCTCAGAAGCATTGGCTTTTCTTAAATCTGAAGCTTGCCAGCTTTTGGACCAGAACCACATCATTGACTCTGTTGGGTCTCCAACTTGCCTGTGGGAGATCTTGTGACTTCTCAGCCACCATAATCCTGTAATGAATAATTCCTTATAATGAGTCAATCTCAATCTTTCTATCTCTTCTCTCTGTCACTAGCTAACTAGCTAGCTATCATCTATCATGTAACTACCTATCTAAAACACAGATTCTGTTGGTTCTGTTTCCCTGGAGAACCCTGATTAACAAAAATTTTGATACTGAAAGTGGTTCTAGAGGAAGAGGATTTTAAGGATGATGTTTCTGAATTGGTTCTGGGGTTTCTGGGCTCTTTAATTTGATTAAACACAGCAATGACTTTCCTGTAGGAAAGAGAGCACTGGTAGTCAATGGCATGATCTGGCAATAGAGATATAAAAAACATTAGAATTGGATACTCCTAACCAAGCACTTATGAGAAGCAAGGATCTGGGTGATTGTGTATATGATACTTTCAAACAGTTTTGGCAAACTAATGAATATAGTGAGATTGTCTGGTTATTCCTAATGTTGCTACAAAATGAGGAAAGAAAAGGATGAGTTCATGAATTCGAATTCCCAGCTAAGGCATCACATAAATGATCTGAAGGCTTCTGTGTGTGCCTTGAAGGAGATCCTTATCTCCTGTAGCAGCAGGACTGAGATGATTGAATAAAAAAGAAAAATCCAGAAACATCCTGTGACTCAATGAATTACAACATATATTCAGTTCCTAGCTTTGTAGGGTATCTACTGTTTGAGTGAAGACATTAACTGGAAAGGAATGGTATCTTGAAAGTTGAAATGGAAACATATGGGAAGACCTTGATGAAGCTGGCAACATTGAACCTTTAAATTCTAATGAGTTTTCTTTGCCAGTGAAAGAGGTGCCTCTCAAAGGGGCACATGCACGCCAAAGTTTATAGTAACACTAGCAATAATAGTCAAACTATATGGAAAGAGCCCAAATGTCTATTGACTGATGAATGGATAAAGAAGATGTTATACACATATATAATGGAATAGTACTCAGCCATCAAAAAGAATGAAATCTTGCCATTTGCAACAATGTGGATGGAGCTAGAATGTATGCAAAGCAAACTAAATCAGTTAGAGAAAGACAAATACCAGATGATTTTACTTATGTGTGGAAATTCAGAGACAAACAGATGAACATAGGGAAAGGGAAAAAAAGAGAGAGAGGGAAGCAAACCATAGGGAACAAATTGAAGGTTGATGGAGGCAGGTGGGTGGGGAATGGGCTAAATGGGTGATGGGTATTAAGGAGGGCACTTGTTGGGGTGCCTGGGTAGCTCAGTTGATTAAGTGTCCAACTTAGGCTCAGGTCATGATCTCACAGTTCATGAGTTCAAGACACACGTGGAGCTCTGTGCTGACAGCTCAGAGCCTGGAGCCTGCTTCAGATTCTGTGTCTCCCTCTCTCTCTGCCCCTCCTCCATTCATGCTCTCTGTCTGTCTCTCAAAAATAAATAAATGTTAAAAAAATAAAGAAAACGGAGGGCAGTTGTTTTGATGAGCTCTGACTGTTCTATGTATGTGATGAATCACTAAATTCTACTCTTGAAACCCGTATTGCCCTGGACGTTAGCTAGAATTTAAATGAAAATTTGAAAAAAAAAAAAAAAAAAAAAAGAAAAGAAAAGGAAGAGGCATCTCTACGACCTTTCTGAAGGTATTAACCCTGCATTGTTTGAAGAAATTGTAATGGTCTCCCTTGAGGCAGTCGCCATGCAAGACAATGCTGGGTTTCTTCAGGACCTACCCTCACCACCCCTCTTTGCTTCTAGATGTTTCTCTGCAGAACCCTGACTAATAGAGAGGTTGAAATTATTTGGGAAACTGCTTAAACTATTCTCAGCTTTTCTTTAGATTGGCTGATATGTGCTATAAGCTTCAATATCAAAACAATTTCCTGAACAATGTTAACAAAAAAAAATTACAAGTTGGACTAGAGTAAAAATTACTTTTCTACGGGAAGGGTGCCCAATTATGACTAGATATAGAGCAAGTTAGGAAGACAGAATGGGTCAGAATTGAAACATATATTGTGTTCTTCCAAGAAGCATCTATTAAGGAGAGTTGAAAATACAGCCATCCATAGTCAGGCTGGAGGCAAGGTGAACTGAAATGCATTTGAACTGAATAAAGAATTACTTTGCAAAAGAAAGGTATTATGTAATGGAAATAAAGGATACTGCTTTTTAAAGAAGAAATTTCCACATTTGGAAAATTCTTAGAAAAAAAGGTACTAAAATAAACTCAAAAGAGCTATTCAGTAGAGAAGATATTAATTGGATGATATTAATTGGAAGATAGAAATGGATATTGAATTGGACGATGTCCAATAATTTAATGGATATTATTTTTCTATTAAAAGATTAGTATTCTGGTAATAGTGTGAAAACAAAACAAAACTAACAAAACTACATTTGACAAGTTAGAGGTTAGTGTGAATTAGGGAAAGTCTTAGAGAGTTTTAAAAAGTAGAAAAATTTCAAGGTTTAATCTTAAATCAAGGTAAAATTAAATTACTTAATACATGACACTAATACATGACACTAATCAGAATGGATGTTGGCTATGACTAGGGCAACGTTTCATAGGTTCCCTGCTCTGCTGGGCAATAATCCTTGAGTTATTCAGGGTCATATATGGAAAGTCCTGGGAGGAGAAACAGTATTGAAAGGGGGCAGGGGAACATGGGGCCTCCAAGCAACCAGAATGAAAGTACTTAAATATTTTAACAAGTGTTTTGGCCTTATCTGTGCAGAGTGGTTGAATGTCAGCTGTACCTTAACTTCACTGTTTGCATAATCCTTGCTGGTATTCTTTTTTAGTCATTAGATAAGGAGGAATCTCTAAAGTTGAAACATTCGTTTGCTTTTGAACACCGAAGTCCTTGAACTGGTTTATTTACTGAGATTGAATAAAACCATCCTCTATTACCAGGTGTGTTCTTTTTTAAGTCTTTTCGCCTTTTTTTTTTTTTCCTACATAGTATAAAGAAAAACTTTAGCTCTACTTTGAAACATTTGTTTCTTTGTTAGACATGCTTTGTAACTAATTTGAATATATTCATTAAGTCATTCATCCATAGATGCATTTGTTCCTGCAACTCTTCATGCGTGCATTCAACAGATTTTGAAAAAGCATGAATGTCTCTTCAGTTTTGCTTTTTTTAAAAGAATATTTAGATATTCAATTTAGAATATTTTTAGAAAAATATTTAGACTATTTTATGTTTAAAATATTTCTCCAATTATAAAATTAGTATTTTCTCCAAGTGGAAAATATATGGCTAATACAGAAAGCTTTTAATAAAATAAAAACAAATACTCTGGCTCACACTTGATAATACTACTTGGTGGACTTCGATGTTCTCAGAAACAGATCTGTAATTCAAATTGAGTATAAAGTTTTAACTTAATATTTTGACATAAACATGTCATGTGACATTAAAACAGTGAAAGCATTTTAATATCTCATAATATTTCATAGTATGAATGTTTTATCATTCCCCTAGCAGTTCCCATAAGGCTGAACATATAAGTGATTACAAACAGTACTATGATGAATGAATATATTTACACATACATATGCACATGAATTTGAGTATTTACTTAAAAAAATATTTTACGGGAATCTGGATGGCTCAGTCGGCTGAACGTCAAGACTTCGGCTCAGATCATGATCACACAGTTCATGGGTTTCAGCCCCGTGTCGGGCTCTGTGCTGACAACTCAGAGCCTGGAACTTGATTCGGAGTCTGTGTCTCCCTCTCTCTCTGCTCCCCCCGCCCCACCTTTCTCTCAAAAATAAATAAACATTAAATAAAGTTTAAAAAAAGAATATTTTAAATTAGATTTAATAATGAAACATGATGACAAATTTAAGAATCTTGACACATATTACAAAATTTATCTCCAGAAAAGTTACATTAATTCCTATTGCCACCGGTAGGTGATGACTACACTTAGTTTAACTCAGTCTCTACATCCATATTGCATATTATTATCAATAAAATTAAAAAATAGCTTTTTTATTTTTTTGTTATGTGATGACAATTTTTAATCCTAATTGCTTATAAAGAAAGGTGATTTGTGGTGCAATGTTTTAATTCTCTCGTTTTATTATTTTGTTTGCATTCTTATTTTACAAAACAGCTCATTCCCCAGTTCTTTCTAAGTGTTAAATACTGTGATTGGTTTTCAGTTTTCCCCAACAGACCTAAGTCCTTTCTAGGCAAGGCTGTTTTGTAATCTTTCTACTCAAAGATTAGAGGTACTCTATTTGCTTTAAAGTTTATTAATACTTATTTATTTTTGAGACAGACAGTGTGTGAGTGGGAAAGGGGCAGGGAGAGAGACACAGAATCCAAAGCAGATTCCAAAGCAGAATGCACTGCAGGCTCTGAAGTGTCAGCACAGAGCCCAAGGGGGGGACCTGAACCCATGGAGTGATCACCACCTGAGCCAAAGTTGGATGCTTAACAAACTAGGCCACCCAGGCGCTCCAATATATTTGTTTTAAAGGTTGAATCAATCAATGAGTGAATTTGATTGAATAGGTTGCTAATAATTAGATAACAAGGTATTACCTGTCATCTGCTTTTTTGTAGTGTAATATTCCTTCAAATCTTGAAACAGTAAGAGAAAGCTGAGCTACTTTAGCTAGTTCTCCTAGGATATTTTAAGACAAAAAACATGCAGTATTTATTTACTACTGCTCTTGAAGATTTAAGCACAATGTCATTAGAGGGGGGAAAAAAGATGTACAGAAATTGATTCACAAAGTCTATATAGTATCATAAGAACAATATTTGCATTCCAAAAACTCTGGAGTAGTATTTTCAAAAATATTATATTGTCAATGTAGTGTGCATGTTTTTTATCATATTACTTCAGGATACATTGGTTCAGATTAGACAGAAACTGACTGCTTTCTTTATGCTTTTGGGAAACAACAGCAACCCAAGCTGAAACAGAACAAAACAAAAGAGAATAGAGATTGTATCATCTTTGATTTCTACCTTGTGTTCTAACTCTTTTTCTCAATCATGGCAGTTTTCCTCTCCTTTGTCCTGGGTATATTTAGATTGTAAATAATACTTTTTGAACTGGAACCTCCTGTGTGGTAATGGATTTTCTGGCTCACTCAGAATTTCTTAAAATTTTGACTGCCACTAAAACATACAGAGCACATTTTGATAGACTCTATTGTGACACATGAAGGGATATCATTAGCCAATTTGCCTGTAAGTTGCAGTGCTTAGGTACTTGTTATGGGGCTAAAATAATAATTTTTGAAAAATGTTACAATGACACATATATTGAGCATATGTCAAACATGTATTTCACAAATCAGAGAAGGAAGCAGTGGGACAACAAGGCTGCTTCAAAAGAAGGTACACAAGACTAAAACATACAGTCAGTAAAAGGAAAAGGCATCTATTATAGGTTCAGAACTGACTAATGGCCTAAAGGCAACAAAACCATAATCTTTTTTTTTTCTTATGGTGTAGAAAACATCTGCATCTCTATTTGTCAACATTTATTTGCAATTTATCACTCTTCTATGAATTCAAATCCAACTTTACAAAATTGGACTCCAAGTAAATAGTAAGTTGTACAAAGTTACATATTCTTAGAGCATCTGATGGGGTTGTTAGGTGGGGCTGTTAGAGACTGTTCTTATAAGATATTGAAAATCACACAGAATCTTTTTCATTATTTCCAAGTTTTCAATAGTTTTAATAACATAGGAATTAAATGGACACATACACAATATGAAAATGATCTTGTTCTCATCTTTGACATAAAAGGTGTTTAATATTTTATTCAAAGTTTTGAATCTAAGAGAGAAATACAGCCGATTAAAAAAATGTTCAGACTCTATAAAATTATTTCTCTCTCTAATCTGATAAATATTTTCCAATGGCTTATTAGGAGTCATTATCCAAAAGGATAAAATAGAGATGTGATAGAATATTTGAAGAATTTTAATTTTATTTTGTTTTAAAATCATAAAATATTTTATATACTATAATATCTTTTATTACATGATGTACTACAAAAATAACAAAATTATATTACTACATAATATAATAGAAAAATAACAACAAGACCTAAATATATAGTATAATCTAATTTATAGAATAGAATTGCTAGTATGGTTAAAATTCCTTGTGTATTTCTTTCCAAATAAAACCAGCTCTCATCTTCACTTAACTATGAACTTGAATTTTGTGTTTTATAATGCCTTGCTTTTCTTTATAGCATTAATAAAGTGTTAGAATGTATATATATGAATTATAGAAAATATGAATAATATATAACAAATAAATATAACATATATACGTTTTCCCAATATGGCATGCTTTGGACATAGTATAAATGCTATCATAGCATAGATATTATTCTGACATGATTCTTTTCATTCAAATTTATCTTTTTTTTTTTAATGTTTAATTATTTTTGAGAGAGAGAGAGAGCATGAGCGAAGGAAGGGCAGAGAGAAAGAGGGAAACACAGAATGTGAAGCAAGCTCCAGGCTCTGAACTGAGCACAGAGTCTGACACAGGGCTTGAACTCATGAGCCATTAGATCATGACCTGAGCAGAAGTCGGATGCTTAACTGAGCAAGCCAGGTGCCCCTCAAAGGTATCTTTTTAAGATGAACCATGTTAAACTGTTTAGCTCATGTTAATTCTTTGTCATTTGGATTTTTGCTAATTTTTAGCTATAACAAACAATGAAGCCACAGTCATATGCCTATCTTCTTGTACAGTTCTTTGAAAACATACATTCTAGTAGATACATGGGGACCAAGGTTTCATGTATCTTGAATGTTGTTAGATAATTTCCAGTTTTTTTCCAAAGGCTTATACCAACTTACACATCCATCAGCATTGTATAGGGAATCCTCTTGCACCACAGTCTCAACACTAGTTTATTGTCAATGTTTAACCTTGTCAAATTGGTGGGTAGAGAATCAGAACTTCGTTTTAAATTTCTGTTTCTCCAAATATGAAGGTTGTATATATATATTTATGCATTTGCTTTCACTTATGTTTCATCTTTTGTTGAAGAGTTTTTTTTATAAGTGTTTTTTTTTTTTTTTTTACTGTTTATTTATTTATTTTGAGAGACAGAGACAAAGCATGAGCAGGGGAGGAGCAGAGAGAGAGAGACACAGAATCCAAAACAGGCTCCCAGCTCCGAGCTGTCAGCACAAAGCCCAACACGGGGCTCGAACTCACAAATCGTGAGATCATGACCTGAGCCGAAGCCGGACGCTCAACCGACTGAGCCACCCAGGCGCCCCTGTTGAAGATTTTTTTTACTTTCTTTTTTTTAATATTTACTTTTTTATTTTGAGAGAGACAGAGAATGCCAGTGGAAGAATGACAGAGAGAGAGACACACAGAATCCGAAGCAGGCTCCAGGCTCTGAGCTGTCAGCACACAGCCAGACACGCGCTCAAACCCACGAACTGCAAGATCATGACCCGAAGTGAAGTCAGATACGTAACCAACTAAGCCACCCAGGCCCCCCAGTTTTTTTTACTTTTTTTGACTTTTTTGGTCATTTCCTCATTTTTCTATTTTTTTTTTTAACTTTTTTCAAAACAAGTTTTTATTTATTAATTTTGAGAGAGAGAGAGAGAGAGTGAGGGAAGGACAGAGAGAGAAGAAGAGAGGAAATCCCAAGCAGGCTTAGCTCAGTGCAGAGCCTGATGCGGGGCTTGATCCCATGACCAGGAGATCATGACCTGATCCGATATCAAGAGTTGGACACTTAACTGAGTGCCCTTCTATTTTTTTAAACTTTTTAATTATTTAATGGTAGGAGTTCTGGATGTTGTCTGCTACTATTTTTTGTTGGTGGTGGTTATATGTGTCTTTACACAGAAATAGTGTCTTTATACTATCTCTTCAATAACATCATTCGATGATCAGAAACATTCTATTTTAAAACAATTTCAAACTTACAGAAAAGTTACAAGGATAACACAATAAACTCTCCACATTTATCTGATGTTTCCTTAGCACTATCTATATAAATACACATGTTATTATTTGTATTATTCTTGCTGAAACATTTGCAGTTGCAAAGCTATATAATGTACTATCTCTGGGAATCATCATTCACATAAGTCACAGTGAAAATGGTGCTTTTTCTAAATGTGAAGTTCAGTGTTGCTGAGTATGATAAATTTCTTTCCCATGTAAGGCTCTTGTCTAGATTAGTAACTGCTTATTCTGGTAAACAGAAAAACATGATCTGATGCAATGCCAGCATGTAACCCAATGGGACAGCCTGATTCTTACTGAAATGAAATCAGCTAAAAATGAACAGCATGGTTATCATACAGCTAGCATATTTTGCTCCCACGAGCTGAAAATTAAATATTCCAACAGTTTTTGTCTTGGAAGAATTATATCTGAGCTCTACTACATGAACACCGTAGGGATATTTCATTTCAAGTTCCTACCTCTTTATTCTCCTGCCTACTTTCCACATAAATGTGTTCCTGATAGCCTCTTCTGGTTACTAGGAAACCCCAGGAAGCACATAAAGCTATTTGGGAAATGTGGCTGTTGTTTTATTCCTAGAGGTACCATAGTTCAATGTTAGCATGTTGTCCCCAGAGCTGAATGATGAACTTCTTCAGAGTATAACTGACTAAAGTAGTTTATAACCTCATAAAGATCTATTATTGAAGGTTTGCTTGCATTTTGTCTTTCAATTGATTTTTCCTCTTCCTGTTTGCAATGAAAAAATTATCTCATATTCCTTTGATACCAAATTGTTACGTATCTGCGGAAGCTTTATCTACACCAAGTAGGATAGAATGAACAACTAGAGAAAATTGGCGTCTGTTTCATTAATTTCTGCTTGCAGCAATATCTGTGGACATTAATTCTGAAAAGCTATTCTAAGTCTCTTTTGGTCCTCCTATTGTTATGGAGAATTTAAGTCTACATCTTTAATTTCTTATCAAGAAAAAAAAATAAATGACAAAGGTATCTAAATCATGAAAGCAATATTAGAAAGAAAAATGTTTCAAAATTATTGTTTATTTATATAGGTGGTAATCTCTATAGTAATGGTTATCCCTGGTGATAACCATTCATGGTGGAAAGAAATCCTTTTAGAGGAAACCAGAACTTGTTAAGTTGGATCATGGACAGAGAAATTCTGTCTATAGACTGTGTTCTCTAAGTTCTGTTTCAAGGAAATGCTAACAGTTCAGGAAAGTTAAGGAGATCTCATTGAAATAGGCCAAAGTTAAAGAGAATAAAGTCTTGAAAGTCACATTATCAATTTGCACATCACTCTTTAATTAGAAGTTAAAGACCTAAATTTTAATAAAATCTGCTCCTCATCTCAGACGTCTGCAAATAATTGAAACTTATTCCCCTTGAGGCTTACACATTGGTAATAGAAAAACACTACTGGATTACCAAGGAGAAAATATACCAAGCGATTCCAGTCTTGTGCTTAGAGTCGAGAGGTCTACAAATAGAAAACTTATCATCATTGTCAGGTTTGGAAGGTCTGGCTTTATCATATTCAGGAAACCAGCAATTTCCTTATACTTCAAAAATAGGTAAAGATCCTTTATGTTGTCTTCTGAAAGGTTATCAGTGCTATTCATTCTTCATTGTGTCAGAAAAAGTCAATCAATTGAAATGTAGTTGGTAATAAGGAGAGAAGGGCTCCAGGGGAAATATAAAATTAATTTCACCCTTTCTCACCTTGTTGCTATCATAAGTAGATCCTACTGCTTGCTGCCAGAGAAAAGAATGGGCTGTCTGGTAGCTACTTACATATCAGAAAAGCATTAAAACAGAGACCACATCACTCAGCAGTATTGTTAGAGATGGAAGCATAGAAGGGGCAGGTTGAAGAGAGATAACTTTTATGTCTTTTGGTCTGATAGTTTGTTTTTGTAATAAATGCATATAGAAAATGTACTTCAGGGGCACCTGGGTGGCTCAGTCAGTTGAGTGTCTGACTTTAGTTCAGGTCATGATCTCACAGTAGTTCCTGAGTCGAGCCCCACATCAGGCTCACTGCTGTCAGCAGAATACAATTCGAATCCTCTGTTTCCCTTTGTGTGGCCCTCTTCCATTCATGCTTTCTCTCTTAAAAATGAATAAACATTTAAAACAAGAAGAAAATGTTCTTCATTGAAAGCTTTTTTCTTCTTTAAAATGTCATAAACATTTTTAAAAGTTTATTTATTTTGAGAGAGACAGAAACAGCACAAGTGGGGGAGGGGTAGAGAGAGAGGGAGAGGGAGAGTACCAGGCAGGTTCCACACTGCTTGTGCAGAGCCTGATGCAGGTCTTGAACCCACAAATCCATGAAATCATGACCTGGGCTGAAACCAAGAGTCAGTTGTTTAACCCACTGAACCACCCAGGTGCCCCTGCAATAAACATTTTTAATTATAATAAGATTTTCTTTTGGAAAAGCCTGAATTATTATCTTTATAGCTCATTTTTATTAATATCACATATCTTCTCCAAACAGCAAAAAAAATTCTTCACAAAAATGCCTTCCTTAGCCCAGTAAATTACAGTAGAAAATCTTTTAATTGTTTAATTGATAAGATTCTAAAGAAACTTATATTGACAAATTTAATATTATTGATAGATTTACTATTATTAATAGAAATGTAATTATTATAATTACAATTTGCATGTGTTCATGATTTAATGAAGAAAAAGTAATTTAAATATAATGAAAGAATAGAGTTGTAGAAATAAAAAAATTAATTATGTCATGCTTTAAAGACTCCTATCATGTATCATTTAATTGCTTAAGCCATTGCACAGAAAGAAAGATTAGCATCCTAAGTAATAGCTAAATAGATATATATTGCCAGGTGGTGGAATATATAAATCCTTGAATTGTAAAATTTATTACCTGAATACATTGAGCTGGGAAAAGCTGGGTTTTCAAAGCTTTGGTACATGAGGACTGGTTACTAATTGAGTATAATTTTGACTGAATTACTGCATGTAATTTAATGAGACTCATTAGTTTAACATATTTCTTTCTTTCCTTGAACATCCAACAATCTAAGGTGAGTTTTCAGAGCATTCTTAAACTGTTCTTTTTTGACACTCTTTGTTTCTTCCTCCTTTCCTTTTCTTTTTTTTTTTTCCTGGATCTTTTCTTTGGCATTTCTACCTACATCGGTTAACATTAGACACCATCTTAAACTAGGCAGAAGAACACTAAGAGGGAGAGAAGAGCCTACATTATTGCTCACTTTATAGCTCCATGACAGAGAAAGAATTCCATATACATTGATCATGTGAGGCACATTATTGCCTAGATTTCCAACCAGTATGTTGAATTTAAAAGTATCAATTGGATTGTAAGTTAAGGAAACTTAAAAGTTCAATTGAGAATCTTCAAAGCAGAATCATAATGTGCAAACAAGGGTTACATCATGTGCAAGGGATACTTAGTGATTGTGTATGCATGTATATTTTTATATTTTTATCAGGCTAGCTAATAATCTCACCTCTCCTAACCTTTTTGCAAACTTGGAAGCCTGTTTAAATTGTATCAATTAAAATTAAATATATAGGGGCACCAGGGTGGCTCAGTCGGTTTAGCGGCGGACTTCAGCTCAGGTCACGATCTCGCGGTCCGTGGATTTGTGCCCCGCGTTGGGCTCTGGGCTGATGGCTCGGAGTCTGGAGCCTGCTTCCGATTCTATGTCTCCCTCTCTCTCTGCCCCTCCCCCGTTCATGCTCTGTCTCTCTCTGTCTCAAAAATAAATAAACGTTAAAAAAAATTTAAAAAAATAAAAATAAATAAAATTAAATATACATGTGTGTATATTATTCACAGCACTTTATTCACATACTATACAGTGTTGAACACTTCAAACCTTGATAATTTCCTCAACCTAGTATGGGGCTTATGTGTATTTGTTTACATTCCAGTTGAACATTATTTCTTTTCATTTTTTGTGCAAGAATTTTTAAAAATAAAAATCAAATTCAACAGAGCTTTTTATTTTGAAAATAATTTTAGAACCAGAGGTCTATCTCTGCTGAACAAGGCTAAAAGTTTCAGTGGACAGATTAGCACATGTTTAGAATTCAAACTAGCTGGAAGAACATTCATGATAAATGGTTTGTTTCCTTTTAGTGTTATATACCTGATTATCATGAAAGTGCCATTTTTTATTATCTTCTAAAAATGAGGTTTTGGAAAAAAACAAAAATGAGTTTTTAAATTATCCCAACCACCTTTAGAAGGACATTTTTTGGCAGTGGCGATAACACCTAGAAACATAGAACATGTGTAGGTCATGTCATACTATCTCTGGAGACACGGATCTTTGTCACAGAAAAAAAAAAAATATTTTGTTAAGTTTAGCTTAGGCTTGAAAATTATGGTACTATGTATTGAGAACCAACAGGATATTTATATATGGATATAAATGTATGTATATCTGTATCTGTATATAAAGATTTTTATTGTAAGGAACTGGCTTGCATGATCAAGGAGGCTGAGAAGTTCCACAATCTGCCATCTGTAAGCTAGACCCAGGGAGGCCGGAGCTGTGAGTCTGAGTCTGAAGGCCTGAGGACCAGGAGAGCTGGTGGCGCAAGTCACAGCCCAAAGACAAGAGGAGACCAATGTTCCAGCTCAGCAGTCAGGAAGAGAGAAACAGAGACAGAGAACAAAGTGACTGTCGGAACAAGGAAGGGTTTTGGAAATATGTAGTCTTGAAATCAATCATATCTTCCAATTAATATCTTTAACTCTAAGTAGCCAAAGAATTGAAAGCACTTTTTCTTATTTAATGCATCCCTTGAGGGCAGTTTCATTTCCCATGGGATCCATCTTGGGTCTCAAGTTTAGCTTGTACTTTCATGCAATTTCATTTTTTTTAAAAAAATT
Source organism: Panthera tigris (assembly GCF_018350195.1). Lineage (NCBI taxonomy): Eukaryota > Metazoa > Chordata > Mammalia > Carnivora > Felidae > Panthera > Panthera tigris. Next base: position 99,141,018 of record NC_056663.1, on the reverse strand, counting down.
TTAATGTTTATTTTAGAGAGAGAGAGAGAGAGAGACAGAGTGCAAGTGGGGGAGGTGCAGAGAGAGAGGGAGACACAGAATTTGAAGCAGGCTCCAGGCTCTGAGCTGTCAGCACAGAGCCCTACATGGGGCTCATACCCGTGGACCTCAAGATCATGAGCTGAGCTGAAGTCGGATGCTTAACCAACTGAGCCACCTAGGGGTGCCCATGGTGCCCATGGGCACCCATGCAATTCATTTGAATTGCCCATGAAATTTCAACTTTAATTTTCAGAAACCCCTTGAAAACATGGAATAGAACACAAATGCCAGAAAATCCGTGTTTAGTAACAAAAAAAAAAAAAAAAAAGAAAGAAAGAAAGAAAGAAAAAGAAATTATACATTTCATTCAGCTCTAGGGAACACTTTACCTCTCTAAATTTCCTAGACCCAGCTGGAAGGGAAGAGGAAGAGGAAGAGGAAGAGGAAGAGGAAGAGGAAGAGGAAGAGGAAGAGGAAGCCTGGGGTCCCCTGAAAATGCCATGGGAGAGGGTAGTCAGGGCTGAATTCCTCCTCAGTAATGCATGGTTAGTGGGCCCCTTGGTTTCTTCTGGATACTATATTTGTTTCATTTTCTGTCTACATCTTTATTTTGCTACAAGAATCCCTTTGAACTCAATACTGACTGTTCACGAATAAAAGTTCTGGAGCCCTACCTCGATGCAGATTCCCAATTTAGATGAAAAATCTAAATCACAGGGCATTGTGTCCTGTCTTTCCCTCCCTCTTTTATCTCTAAAACCTAGCACAGCACTTGGCACATAATCGGCACAGTGTAAGTATTAATTTAATAAATGAGTATAGAAGAAGTCTGAAGTGAACACTTTTCCTTTATATAAATATACATTGCAAAATATAAATTGAATATTGTATGAATTTACCCAAAGGTATGCTGACCCCCTCCCTCATCTAATTCTATAAGAAATAACATTTCTGGGGACTAATTAAAATTTCTGTCACTTTTCTATTCTACGGACCTCATTCAGAAAGAACAGCAGAAACATGACTTTCTTCTTTCACTTTCTATGCCTTTATATACTAAATTTTATTTAACCCATAAAAGGTATCCAGAAAGAACCAAAATGAAGTCCTTTGCATATTATCTAAATTAGCACTCTACAAAAATTTGAGATTGGCTTTAAAATGTATGTTGTCAAGCTAAGAAACCTAAAGCTTAGAAAATTTAAGTTCTCCAAATGGCACCTCTTACATGGAACCATGATCAGGACTCAGGAAGGAATGACTGCATAGCACATCATATCTCAGGATGTCATGAGTCTTTGGAAGGTACTCCTTTGGCCAGTGTTCACCAAGCACATAGCCATTAACTCATTTGCTGAAGTATTTTTTCTTTGTTTGTTTGTTTGCCATTGCTGCTTTTCCTGAGAATTTCTTTAGTGGCATGTAGTCTAGTCCATTCCACAACTTTGAAGTATGACTACTCTGTCAAATCTTGATAAAAATCTGCTAGTTTGAAATACAGTGTATCTTCCAAATTCTTTCAGAAGTTTAGTATTTTTCCAGAAGTTCTTTTGCTGCTTAAAATTTTCTTCCCGTGTTTCCCTAAGCTTCTTGCTTGCTATTCTGTTCTCAGTAGGCACTTCCTAATTTTGCAATTTCAGTTTGCATACTCTACAATTTGGATGACAGTTTCAGATATCATAACTAATTAATACACTTCCCAGCCCTATATTTTATACAGAAACAAAATAGTCATGGATAAAAAAGGAATACTATGTTAACATTTTCCACCAACAGTTTCTCTTATTATGTAAATCATCGTAATGGTTGAGAAGAACAATTGTACTTCATTTTAAAAATAAACTCATGATTGTTCAGCTAAATATTTAAAATGTCATATAAATGTTCCAATTACCCAAAGTTGAAATATAATCAGGTAGGCCATCTGTTAATAGCCCAACTCTTACAGTGAAATTTAGATAGTCAAGATTAAAGATGAATGGTTATTCTAAAATTATGTTACAAGATTTGCAGTCAAACATCATCGAAGTCCAGATTTCTACCCCTGATATCTCTTATTGACAGCAGACCCTGATTTCTAGAATTTCTAGGTTATCTTCTTTTAAATATAACTGTTCACCAACCTAGTTTTTGCTTTTCTTTCTCTTTCTTTCTTTCTTTCTTTTTCTTGAGACTGAGCGTAAGTTGATATGAGGGTTTCAAAAAGATTAAGCTATTATTTCTTTAGGATTGGATTCAACTTTAATTTCTTGTCTTGGCTGTGCCTTTTATATAATGCCCCTAGAAGACCCCATTACATTAATACGGTAAAATATTAAGGTACAAAAAGTAAAAAATTAAGGTACAAATCAGAAATATATTTTAAATCTGCACGCATATTACATGATGTATATGTTAATGTCTCTGAATTTGCATTCTTGGATTGACATTTGATTTCCTTAAAATGTGATCCTTTGAATGGGTCTCTGTGGGTGTTGCCTGATGTGGCTTGAGAAGGATCACCAGGATGATCTGAACTTGCTGTATTGTTTGAGGATATTCAACTCTTCAATAAAGACAAGAAAAACAAACAAGCTGCGGTAGACTTATAAGAAATATGAATTTTACATGGTATAAAAGCTGGTAGCTTATGAGTTAGAGGCAAAATGTATAATAAATGGTAAACATATATAATAAAAATGCTAGTAGCTTGTAAAATAGGAACAGAATTGATGTAAGTATAAAAAATGAGTTAATAACATGTGACACATGTCACAAATAGAGTCAACAGAGGTGATGGCAGAACAAACAGAAGGGTTGATGATAGAAAGAGATAGAAGGAACAATGGGCTGGTCCTGCCGTTTCTGGGCTGAGAGCCATCTCACTCCTAAATCAGCCACCCATTGATGACACTTAATATGTACTTGTTCTGACTCCACATGTGCTCTATCCAAGAAGTATAAAAAAACCCATGGCTGTTCAGCAGGCTGATGACAAGCTACTGTGGTAGCTTCATATACTTGTCCCTGCATTTCTGATAGCATGTGTGTGTATCACTGACCGGAGGAACTTTCTGTCTGTGGGCCCCTTGCTCTGCTGCTTGTAACCATGCCTGCCATAGGGGAACCTAATGCATCAGAGAGAGAAACAGAACACAGCAGCTCTGTGTAATTCTAGATCAAGGTAGTGTGGACCTGCATGCTAACCTAAGTGTGTTACCTCACCCCATCTCTCTTCTTTTGTCTCTTCCTGTGTGATTAAATTCATTTAGTAAACAGTGTGATTTGAGCATCTATATGGGTTTATAAACATTCCAATTCTTTGGTCTCTGGGGTAAGCTTACCTGGTAGTGTGGAAGCTAGTATTGGAAGCTAGTATTGCTTCAGAGAAATTTCCCACATGATACTGACCTTGCTCACCTATATACTAGGAAAATCTGCAAATCCTGGACAGAGAGGTTCTAGAGTTGGTTGGAAGTCTAACCAAGTAAACCTTCAGGGTCTATGGTTTGATGGTGATTTAACTTCTGGTTAAATCCTGCTCAGACATAAATGGGCTAGTAACCTTTCTTAGATCAGTCTGTAAGTCATCTCCAAGAAAGATCCAGGGGAAGATAAACTAAAAATCCAGAGGAGAATAAAATGTAGTTATGACACTTGCTCTTTATCATTTATATTATTATTATTAAAAGTGAACGTATAAACAACATACTATTGTCAATACTATTTCTTAGTTAAAACTGGGCTTACTTGTTGGAAAATAATTTGAGAATTACCATTTTAACTATTCTATATCTTGATCATCAAGTAATAACAAAAAAATACAATATTTCCCCACAAGTCCTTTTTGCCTCCCAAGAAGCAGAAGAGCCTTGGTAGACAAGTAGTCTACAGTTCCCACTTCTCAGGACACGGAATGGGTAGGAACAACCACTGAGTGGTCTTAAGCTGCTCTTCCATAGAGGCAAACAAAATGGAAATAAGGTTGATAGAAAATAGACAGTTTCTGAAAGTTGGGTCCAAAAAAAAAAAAAAAAAAGTAAATGAGCTGATTTGCCTATTATTTATAAATTCTAACCAAAGTAACATAGACATTTTAATAAAGCTTCTGCATAAAAGTAGCTCCTAGCTATAGGTCACATTATTTCTTTGCATCCCTTCGTAGCAGTCCTAGTTTCCATTCTGGAATGAGATTTTTGGCTTCTGTGTGGCTCTTGGTCATGAGAGACATCAAGCAGGACACAGAAGTCATTTTTAATTCAAAATATTCATCTGAGATGAATGTTATTTTTTGATGAAGTGTAAAGAGAGCAGGGATCATAAAGTAGTAGTCTTTTTTTTTTTTTCATCATAATGGTGGTGATGGTATTTATTTGATTTCAAATGCCTTCAGGCTCCAGGGTGGTGGCTACTGCTCTTCATTAGAGTGTCTACCATCCCCTATTGACTCAATGCTTCACACAATTTCTGCTTGTCCCCAGAAGACAGTTGAGGCTGTCACTCCACAATTCAAGACATAGTTAATGTTCAGTTGGAACCCTGAGAGGTAAAAAATTATTCTGAGGACAAATGTCGCCAAAAAGATGAAATTTGAAATCCATCAGCAAATTGAACTGGAACCATACCCTAAGTTTCCTTTCCTCAGAGGTTTTGAATTATCTTTGTTGTTAAACCGATTTGTATAATGCAATGACAAAGTGTTATAAAATACGTTTTGTTAGTTAACTTACCCACAATCTCTTTTTTCCTACTTTGAGGCATTTTTATAAATATTCCAAAATTTCATATTGAATACCATTTGCTCAAAAATAAATGGACCATCATTATTTATTAGAGAAATCTTTGTCATCTCCAAGAGAAAGATCCAGGAAAAAAAATCTTCAAATTTCACGGTAAGACTTTTGCTTCTTCGGAGATAGAGTTGATGTATTTTTCCCTATTTTTTGCACTAAATATAACTAATAACCCTGGAAAATTACATATATATTATACATACATATATGTATTATATATAATTTTATGTATTAGATATAGTTAAATAATTCAAATATCATATTGAGAATTCAAATATATAAAAGTATTATATATAATACTTACATTTATTTTATATACAGATAAATATATAAATATAAGTCTATATACTCTAATTCTTATGTTTATTTTACATATTTATATGCTATATATACTTATATTTATATGCCTGTAAAATAAACATAAGAAGAATGAAAAGTGGAGTAAAAGTAGCAGACTGGACCAGCTCGGGACCCTGGGACTCAAGGAATAACACGGTGGAGAGTTCCCTGGTTTGATTTTTTTTTTTTTCCATTGTATATTCCAGAAGCCAGTAGCCTCTCCAATAAACCTGTGCTCTTTAGGTAAAAGGCCTCAGTCTTGCAAGAGAGAAATGTTAGACAATAGCCACTCCATCCCAGCCAAACACCACATCAGAGGCCTTATCATTATCCACAGCAGAAAGAGTCCAGTGGCAAGCCTAGATTTGCCAGGAGAGCCAGCCCTCTAATCTGCTTCCCTCTAGGTGTCAAAGAAGGCTAAGTGGGAAAGCAGATAATGAAAGCCTCCACCTGCACTATGTCCATGTATGTTACCTGTAGAACCTGGACTTTCATCCCCACTCTTAGAAGGAAGGAGGCACCCCCGCCCTTCCCTGCCCGGGTGGTGTCAGAGGAAGCCTAGGGGAAAGTCAGATCTCTAGAGGATCTTCACCACTGCCTAGCAACAGCAGGTCACCTCCCACTCACCATATGTCAGAGGAGGAGGCCAGGTAGGGTACAGAAAAGAAGCACTCCTCCCCCTCATCCAGGGAAGTATCAGGAGAGGCCTATTGAGGATCTGGAACTCTCCTCCCTGCCTAGCAGGAGTGAGTGCCTCTCCCTATGGGATGGCAGTGTAGGTTGACATAGGTGGACTTCCACCACTGCCTGGCAGTTAATGAGGCTTCACTTCCCCCTGCTCTACTGGAGCAGTTTAGAGGAAGCCAGAGAAAGATTAAAGAAGACCCAGAATCTAGTAATTCACAAAGTGTCTAGGTTTCAATAGAAAATCACTCATCATACCAAGAACATGAAAAATCTCAACCCGGGCAACTGGGTGGCTCAGTTGGTTCAGTGTATGACTACACCTCAGGCTCCTGATCTCGTGGTTCATGAGTTCAAGCCCTGCATGGGCTCTGTGCCGTCAGCTCAGAGCCTCACGCCTGCTCTTGATTCTGTGTCTCCCTATCTTTCTGCTCCTCCCCCTCTTTGGCTCTGTCTCTGTCTCTCTCAAAAATAAATAAGCATTAAAAAAATTAAAAAATATCTCAACCTAAATGAACAATGACAATAAATTGAAGCCAACAACAAAATGACAAAGGTAGAATTATCTGACAAATATTTTAAAGCAGACACTTCACCAGAGTGTATACACATGGTAAATAAGTACCTGAAAATATGTCCAATATCATTAACATTAGGGAAATACAATTAAAACCACAGCAGAGTATCACTACACATCTATCATAATAGCTAAAATAGAAAATATTGACAATGCCAAATGCTAGTGAGGATACAGAGAAATGGAATCACTCACACCTTGATGGTGGGAATGTAAACTGGTATAGTCTCATTGAAAAACTGGCATTTTCCTAAAACAAAACAAAACAAACCACACAAAAAAACTAAACATACTACCCAGCAGTTGCCCTTCTAGGACTTTATCCAAGAGAAATCAAAGCTTATGTTTACACAAAATCCTGTCAGGAATGTTCATAGCGGCTTTATTCATAATAGCTACAGTGGGAAACTGTCCAGATATTCTTTAACGGATGGTTGGTTGAGCATCACATGGAACATACATATCAAGGACTACTATTCAGCAGTAAAAAGGAACAAATTATTGATACATGCAATAGCATGGATAAATCTAGAGACTTACGCTGACTGAAAAAAAATTCCAAACGGTTATTTACTGTATGATTCCATATAGAACATTATTGAAATAAAAAAAAAAAAAAATGGAAAACAGATTGTGGTTGCTGGGTTAAGGATTGGAGGTAAAGGGAGTGAGGAGGGCAGACGTGACTTTAGTGTAACACCATTGATTTTGTGACAGAAATGTTCTGTATCTCGACTGTATCTTGAGAAATTAGACCCCACCAGGCTAGGGGGAATACTGGGCTGATCCTGTAGCTAAGGGACCTGGTACCCAAAGGCCTGGACAGGAAAGGAGACCTGAAGATATGCCAAAAGTGGAGGAGGGTGCAGAGAGGAGGGTTGTGGGTCATCCCAGAATGGAGATGTTGTGGGTTTGAGGTATGATAGTGCTTCTGGATCATGCTTCTGAGTCATCTTTTTAAATCACAGAATGGGTTTAGAATGGAGCAGAGATTGTTTATTGGCAAATCAAGGTGGTTGAATGAGATGGACTTCAGGAGCCTTCCATTTTTGGATTCAATCAACAAATCTATGCATCAATAAAATCCAGGTTGTGTTTTTTTTCTCAGTGAGAACTGTGGAGTAAAATGCTTGTAATCTGTTTTGCAAGTTAATGAGATGTGGAAACAAAATCATTTAAAAATAACAAAAGAAAATCCTATAAAATAAACATGAATGGTGTTTCAGAATAGTCATTTATTTTAGTCAGCCACTTCTCACAATATTTGAAAGGTGTAATGGTAAAATCAATTCTAAGCCAGGAAAGACACCAACTGGTCTCTAATGATTCTGGAGATGACAAAGTAAAAGCAGAAAATTATCTGTAAGTCATCATTGCTCTGGTGCCCAAAAACATCTTATTGATAGAATGATTCTGAAAATCTAAAAAGTAAATTATTAAGGAATAAAAATTTATAATTTCTACTTTTAAAATGCAATACTTAATCCAACTCCAGGGACTGACTGTGACACACTGGTCTTTACAATCAGTTGCATATGCATCAATTTCTCGCCATTTTTGCTCCATTGATTTTGGATTCACATTATTAACTGCCTGGTGCGTCTCTCTTTTAAACACAATGTGTTATGATGCAGAATTAATTTGAAAAGTATTTTCTGAATCTCACCAGTATTTATTCATGCAGAAAACCTGAAGAAAAATAAATCCTTATTAAATGGCTATTTTAAGCTAACGGGTAAGTAAGATCGGATACTACATGAATGCCTGCGTATGCACATCAATATGTAAACCAAATTTTAAAACTATCCGAACCTAGCAGTTGCTTTCTTTGACTTTTCAATGTTGCTTAATCTTAGTAAAGTTTCCCCAAAGCCTATAAAATGTTGCTGTAAAACCTAAGGATCATCTTTTAATACACCATTTAGCAGAAACATCGTGATTCACCATTTAGTGTAATTTAGTTTGATGAGCGTAAAGACATATATTTTCAACTCAGTATTACATTAACTTTTGTGTTAAAGGAAGCCTTAGTCAAGAATTATAAATTCCATTTTTCTTTTTTGTTTAAATGCAATAGTCAGTAAATTGGACACAGATATCCTTTCTTTAAGAAGAGTATATTGGGATGCCTGGTGGCTAAGTCTGTTAAGCATACAACTCTTGATTTCGGCTCTGGTCATGATCTCAGGGTCCTGAGATGGAGCCCCTTATGGAGCTGGTGTTGGGCTCCCTGCTGGGTGTGGAGCCTGCCTAAGATTCTCTCTCTCCTTTTCTCTCTGTCCCTTCCCTCCCCACCCTTGGATGTGTGTACTCTCTCTCTAAAAGTAAATAAAAATAAGAGCATACTGATGGCAATTTATTTCAAAATGAGAGAAGCTAATGAAATTAAATGGGTATTGAGTGTTTTGCCATGTCCCGGGCACTAATCTAATTGCTTCACGTAATTAACCTATTTAATCCTCACGCCAATTTAGAGAACAAGTGCATTTATTCTTTCCATTTTCCAGAGAAAGAAAGTCTTGAATAGAGAAGGCGAATCACTTATGTAAGGTACCAGAGCTAGGAAATTTTAGAGTTCTATTGTCTCCTGGCTACAGGATATGCATTTCTGAACTATTAACTATTCCATCCATTCCAAAGTAATGTATTAAAAGAAAAGGAAAAAAAAATGTCATGTGAAAGGATTGTTATTCAACTATTCTTAACAGACATTTGGAAATCTTTCATCAGGAACTATATTGAAACGTAATATTTTCCTCACCACTTTTGCAGTCAATTTATATGATTATAAACTGTGAATGAGATATAAGAAAATGCCGAGTTGGCATAACACTGGTATTTTAATTTTGCTTTGTGAGGTGAAATGAAATAAGCATGGGGATAAATGACATATCCTGAAAGGTTATCTTTCTTTTCCTAGATAAAGGAAAGAAGACTTCGATTATGGCTGGAGGAGATGATGTGGGCCAATCATTCAAGCTAGAATGATATGGCTATACCATTCTTGCCTGCAATCACGTTAAGATGTTTTGCTGGTTTCCAGTCAGCAGAAACGGTCCTCTTCCGTGGTGAACCTTGTTTTTATTTCTCAGAAGGACACTCTGTGGAAGAGAAGCAGGTTTGATAATTCAGAGCAACTGTCTCCGTTGCTCCAGGTTAAGACCTTTCCCAAAGGTCAAGCACTAATCACAACAGCTGCTTAGTTACCCAGAAGAATAATAAATAGTTCCCAAGCCCAGTCTCCCTGTATGTAAACACACTTGGTCTCTGCTCTTCACTGCAACATTTTAAGGTGAATTGTAAAGAGTGCTCTTGTTTACCGAGCAGATGTTAGAGCATTAATGGTGTACTATTTACAACTCCTCGGTGGATGTTAAAGTTTGTGTTTGCTTGCCTTGAACACTCCTTATCAACACAGCTGCCAGAGATGGTCTGTGAAAGGGTTGCAACAGTGCTGAGAGCTGCTGCTCGGAGCCACATTCTCCGCATAGGAGCCAATATTAGCGAAATGGGTCTCGCAATGGTGCACTTCCGTCACGCACCTTATCTGTCGCTCTGTTTTCTCCTACCCAGAGGAATGTATCCCATTCATTTTGTAAGTCCTATAAGAAAATCCCCTTTCTTCCAAGATGAAATAAAGCAATTGAGATGTATTGTTGTTGCTGCCTACAGCAATGACGTGTCGATATACGTAATGGATCCCAAGCAGGTGGCATTGACTGCTCTGACCAAGATAGTGAGCATTCTGGAAAACTGGTGCTTTGGTTAAGGCTTTCAATTTGCTCTACCACAAAAAAGACGATAACACAGAGTAAAGAATAAGGTAGGCCAGCAATTTTTGGGGTGGAGAAAAAAAATCGACAACCACCATCTATGATACATAAACGATTTTGGTTTGGAAGGAGGGAGCATTTGCTATTTAATTTTCAAAGAGAATGCAGTGGAACTCACTCTGGCTTCCATGGGAGGGGACGTCACACACACACAAATATTAACTCTTGCAATCCAACAAAGCTAATACTGTACGATGACTAGATTCATGGCCAGTTATTTCTATTTTGAATTGACACATTCAGCTTCAGTAAGAGACCTGATTTTTTAAAGTTTTTGCATTTGTTTTTATTGTGGATATTAGCATATTAGTTTTGCAACACTTCAAGGGAAAAAACTTCCTCATCGGTTTTGTTTTAGTTTATAATTATAAAATTATGAAGTAGTCTATTAATTATCTGTTCATGGTTTTTATTTAAAATCTATTTATGCCTGCAATTTCAGCAGAAGCAAGACAATTAAACCTGTTGATACTTTAGAAGGACATTATAGAGGGGCTAAGTGAGCCCTAAGGTTGAGCAGAATAAAAGTAATATAGAATTAAAGAGTAAATATAAGTAAATTTATTTCTATCTTGATTCCGTGTATCAAGTGAATGAATAGATTTGCAATACAATGGAAAGAAGAGAAAGAAAGAAAGAAAGAAAGAAAGAAAGAAAGAAAGAAAGAAAGAAAGAAAGAAAGAGAAAGAAGAAAAAGGAAGAAAGAAGAGAAAGAAAGCAGTTCTCAGGAAGTAGCTTCTCGCATTCCCAGGCTAGCAGCTAAACTTGAGAGAGTGACTGGACTTCCCAATTTCTAGGAGCCACTTGCCGACCTCAAAGCCCCAACTTCTGACACACAACCTTATTCGCATGTGTGAGCTACACTTTGTCTTTGACTGGAGTGGTAAGGGTTCTATTGTTCAGAATAGCATGCTGGTCACTACTGCTCTTGGTTACTGTTAAAACACTTACTAATCATTTTTACAATACTCTTACTTTCCTAGAACGTTTTTTCCTAACACTGAAAATTAGTTCATGCCTCAATAATTTCCAAGTATGTTTTCAGTGTCCACAAAGGGCTGGGTTTCTATTTAGGTGGAGGAGGCAGCTGCTGAGTGGTAGGATTTCAGAGGCCCCGACTCCTCCCCCTTCCTTGCCTCATTCCAAAATCTGCTTGCCACACCTGTTCACCAACTTAGGACATTCCTTTAACAGGGGACAAAAGCTTTCAATTTATAATTAGAAATATGACTTAGGAATCCCCTTTTGCCAGAGTGTTCGAAGCACAGAGGCCCAGGTTTCTTTACGGGGTGTCAAATTTCTCTTGGCTTTGGCCGCTGCCCAGAACACTCAGAAAAATCTTTCCACTGTGCTGTTCACTGACATGCCACCGTCTTACTGGTGTGAAAGAATATAGTAGTGATAATGTGCTTTATTAAAATTCAAAAGCCATTACACGTCCTTCAAGTAATAAGTTATAGTACCTCAAGTCCCACAGGATTATTGCTCCCTGTTACAAAGATGCAAACTTCCTTAGGAAAATCCTCTGTGAATCGTTAGCACAAAGTTTGAGGTAGTGTCCCTGGCATTAGCCTTCTGTTGACATGACATGTTTCCTTTTTCTTTCTACATTTCTGTGTTCAGATGTGATAGAGGCCCATTTTAAATGCAACAGTTTTAGGCGTTTTATTGAAGGAAATAAAACTTTCATACCAGTTTGTTTAAAGTTTCAGAAAACTCAAGGGAAAAAGGCCCCAACCCCCTAGAGTTCTTGGAAACTTGTAGCACTGGGCTGCAGTTTGAATAGAACCGTACCCTTCTCTGACTATACACTTCCACCTGTCAGGAAACCAAGTTCTTGAGTGTTTCAGTCGAGACCTGATTTTCGCTGGTGCTAGTCTGACTAATGCTCCTGGCCATGCAGCAATCATACCCACTCATTATTGCATCATTTTGTCTATGTAGTTAAACAGTATGAGAAAACATTACTTTCACCATTGATGTTAATTTGTCAACACAGATGGATTTACAGAGTATCACTGTGTCTGAGAATTCTTGTGGTGTATATTTCACAAGGAATCACTGGTGTGTTTTTACCAGAGCTATGTGTGGCTTATGATTTTTCCACCAGCACTAGAAATATATTTTATATCAGGAATTTCTAACTGGAGGCTATTTCACTTTCAACTTAATCACTGCAAAGGAACACCCCCTCTTAAGTCTTCATTACTCCTCCCTTTCAAGTTTAGACATCTTCTGCTTCTAAGTATAGAAGTACAAAGAGAACCTGCTCTATTAGCACACATTAGCTGAGACCTTACCCCAACTTGATGTCGTTTTCCACTTCTCCAAAATAAGGACAACGCTTTCCTTTCCCCCAAGATTTTTTTTTATCAGTTTTCTTTGGACTAACAAGATGCCCCACTTATGTTATCATGTCCTCATTAGACTCTGTGTCGAAAAAACTAGTTGATTCTTAGTGAGAAATGTTAATCACAGTGGCTACCCATTCTGGCCAAGATATGTTTTCAATAGCTCCTAAAGTCTGTATCTGCCTAAATATGCTTTTATATAAGAACATAGGGAAGGAAGGGGCACCTTGGTGGCTCACTTGGTTAAGTATTTGACTCTTGGTTTCAGCTCAGGTAATGATCTCATGGTTTTGTGAATTTGAATCCCACATCGGGCTCAGAGTCTGCTTGGGATTCTCTCTCTCTCTCTCTCTCTCTCTCTCAATCTCTCTCTCTCCCCCCCTCCTCCCCTCCCCCTCCCCCACTTGCACTTCCTCTATCTCTCTCAAAACACATAAATACACTTAAAAAAAAAGAACACAGGGAAGGAAAAGTTGCTTTAAATGTTCCAGGTACCCAGTATTGAAGGATAATAGTTCATTATCATCATTATTATTATTATTTCTGTGAGGGAGCTTCCTTAGAGGGTTGCTATCAGTTTTCATTTCCTGGAGGTGCAGATTTTGTTTACTTTTGTTATATACACCCTTTGTTTCAGGAAATTTACCAGGCTGGGTCTGCTAGATTTACAAAGTAAAGCAAATGGTCATCACAGTCATTTATTGTTCTTGGAGAAAAACATAAAATAATTCACACATTTGAATGAAGATTTTAGACTAAAATTTTAAGTGTTCAATTAAGTATCTAAGTTGGGCAACTAATCATTTAGACCACTTTATTTTTTGTTTTGTTTCTCTTATGGTGAATAATTGTTGTCAGAACTATTTGTCACATGGGTGTGTTGTAGTATTCTCATGGCAATCTGCCCACCAGAGCTTTTAAATCTACCAACCCATCTGTTAAGTTTTTTTCTCCAATAATTGAATTATACAGGATTATTTGGGGTTCTACACTTGGTGTTATTCAAGATTTAATAAGCCAGATTTGGGGGAAATAATTGTTCTTTGCATTTCTTTTAGGAGGCTGTGGGGATCAGACTATCTTTTAGGGATTGGGTTGGAAGGAGAAACTTGGAAAACAGAAATATTTCTTGAAGAAAGTGAATGTTCCTACCATTCTTCATTGAGCACACCTTTGACTATAGAGAAGGCAGGTTCTTCTTGTTTTGTAGCTGAAGACTAAGGAGTGGTTGGATTCCATGTTTACATTTTCTTGAGATGCCTGATGGCAAGTTTCAAGAACAGGGTAGGGATCTTGGGATTTTAAGTCAGGTTCCTGTGGGACTTAGGGGTAACTTGTGCTATTGATCATGTACCTGACACATGATCTGTTACCCTCTATAACCCAGATATTCTGGAAATAAAAATAATGCATATAGTCTTCTTTCATCTTTGCTTTGAATTTTAAGGGCTACAATGCTGTAGACACGCAGAGTAAACATCTGTGAGGAATTGAGTTTAACAACAAGGACAACTCATTGTAATTGTCAATAATTCTATGAGGGAGGTGATTTTACTATCTCTTTTTTTACAGCTAGAGAAACAAAGGGAAAGAGATTAGATAACTTCCTGTAGGCCACACAGATATGTCAAGTGATCTGGAGAGTTTAGCAGCCACAAAGTGCCGTTAGTTCATTTTTTCATTCATTCATATATTTATTTGTACTCTCTGGTGCCAGTCACCATTTGAATTGAGGGATTCAACAACGAATAAGACAGAAAACATCCCCACTATCCTGGAGCTTATATTCTGTTGAGACAATGGCAGTGGGAGAAAGAATCACCCAACTGGACGAATTCATAGACTAGAGAAGAGTTCCTCAAAAATACTAAGAAATTTCTCATGGAAGGAAATATGAGAATGAGTGGACTTGATATGAATCTGGGCATTTGACGACTTGCAGATCTAATGGTTTGAAAATTAGGGTATTGTATTTTGAATACTAAGAAAAGGAATTCAATTATTATTAGAAATGCTTTAAAAGCAAGAATCTCTAGTCATGACAATGCTTCATTGCTTTTCACACTGAGATATATATGTATATACATACAAGTCTATACACACACACACACACACACACATATATATATATATACATACACACATACACACACAGATATATATATATATAGATATATATATATATATATCTATATCTATATATATATATATCTGCCTTAGAGCGGCTTTCTAAGGAAAATGAATGCACTCAAAAGACCTAAAATTTGGATGGTGGATAAGAAGGAAAGAGGAGGGGCTATATATGCTGGTATAATAGTTGTCACATAGAGACACTAAGTGATTTTAGATACATTTCCCATCTTTTATGTTTATGACATTTGATATGTTCTCTTCTTGAGTGTCTTTTTGTTGTTGAATGGTCATGAGACTCATAAGTTTCCTGTAGCATACTATACTTTCCTGTCACTGTAGTGTTCTCCTCTGAGTCTTTAAATTCACCAACCTACCAGTTTCTCTCTCTTCTTTCCCTGTGCGAATTAGCTGGCCTAATTCCCTCAAGTTTACAGTTTTATTTTATGATGTGGACAAAGCCAGAGACATTTTATGAGGAATCTTCTAAAGAAAAAAAACCTTGGATCATTAGGTAAGTGATTTCTTTTTTGCTTGCTACCTGATAGCCTTAATGGTCTCAACACATGGAGAATCCTTTTTTTTTTTTTTTAAATCAGAACTATTGTGGAAAAAATGAATAGCATCAGGAAATGACTGGAAGGGTCTAATTTACAGTAGGATTTTTTAATGAATTTTCTATGAATTTGGTCCTCAGCTCTGCATTCTTTTTTTTAATTTTTTTTAAATTTTTTAATTATTTATTTATTTATTTATTTGCTCTGCATTCTTTATACATTTCTTTGGAGAATATAAATGTATTTTTCAGATGAAAAAACGGAACAAAAATTTCTTTAAATGGAATTTGCCAGCTTTAGTCTGTGGTAAAAATAACATATATACCCTTACTATGCTATGTTCATGTAACTTCATTAAGGTGCGATGATGCCTGTGTTTCATCTCTGATTCTTAGAACTCACTGGTGGTCTTTCTCCCTTTATCACATGGCAGCATGATTACTGAAAATAACTATTCTTCTCTACAAACCTCAGACTCATAAATTCTGTGAATACTGAATGTATTTTTTCCACTCTGCTAAGTAAGATGGGAAAAAAACCCAAGAAATAAAGATTTCAGATATTTTGGTTGCAATAATAGAAGTTTTTACATTGTGTTTAAAAAGTACACTTTTATGTAAGTGTATATTTGTAGGGAGGATCAGAAAACTGTAAGGAAGGTTCAGAAATCTGTGTCTATTTAGGAGAATTCGGGAAACAATAAGCAACATCTGGGACATTTCTGCTAATGACCATGGCTATAAAGCAAATCAGTAACTATTCTAGCTCAGCATATAGCCTATCTCAATGAACATAGCAGGTGCACTTAAAAAATGTATATTCTGCAGTGACTGAGTGTGGTGTTCTACCTATGCTCAGTCACAGTGATAGCATTGCCTAAATCTCCCATATACTTTCAAACTTTTCGTCTAATTTTTCTATCAATTATTGAGAAAAGGAATGATAAAAAAAATCCTGAGTTAGAATTGTGGATTTATTTATTTCTCCCTTTAATTATATCATGTTTTTTTTTTCCCCCAATGTGTTTTAGGTCTGCATACACAATGAGGATTACTATAGGTACTTAATGAATTGACATTTTAACAGTAGGACATTGACATTTTAACATTATGAAATGTCTTTCTTTATCTCTGGTAATACTGTTTGTCTTGAAATTGACTTTGTCTGACATTAAGGCAACACCAATATTTTTTATGCTTAGGGTTGGTTTGTACTTCTTTTTCCTTCTTTTACTTTTGACAGGTCTCTTTCTTTATATTTAAGGGTCATCTCCTGTGAACAACATATAATTGAGGTTTTCTGTAGGAATTATAATAAGCATCCTTAATTTATCATAATCTGCCTTTAATGCTATATAATGTTAGAAATTTATAACATCCTATATGTTATTTTCATCACATATTTTACTGTTACGAATGTAATGAACCCCATGATATATTGTTATTTTTGTATGTTTCCTCTTTTTAACTGATTTTAAATAATTTAATAAAATAAAAAGTTAGCGTTGTCTTATTTACCTAAATATTTACAATTTTTAGTGCTTTTTGTCTTCCACTGTAGATCTGAATATCCATTTGGAACTGTTTATCTTCTGCCTGAAGAACTTCCTTCAGATTGTTTTTTGTAGGGTGGTTATATCTGTTGGCAAAGAATTCTTGGCTGTTGCTTATACAAAACATCTTTTAAAAAAATGTTCCTCCATTCCCACCACCATGCTTCAGTTTGTATAATTTCTGTTGATCTGTTTTTAAATGTATTGATCCTTTCTTTTAATTTCTCCATTTGTGGTGATGTAAACCAAAGACTCTTTAGATCTTGTATAGGTGTTTCATGTGGTAATCATTGTTTCAAATGATTTGTTTTAAAATTTTTGCACACATCAAGTCCATTACTGTTAATATCAAAATATGTTATATCAGAGTCTTTCCTTTGATTGTATTTTCTTTTAGGTATGAGTCATATTTTCCTGTTCCTTCTCATATCTACTGACTTTCTATTAAATAGTGGATATTTGAGTGATACGTTATAATGACTTGGAATTCTGTTATCTTCTTCTAAAGAGTGTTGAATTTGGTTTTAGTAGGGAAGAAATAAATTGCTATTGGTTACACTGAGCCTGTGGAATCTTGTTTTTAGGTTGTGTTATGGTGTGTCTATTTTGATTTTGATTTTTCCTTTTATCATCGTACATGGCCTTATTCCTAAGGCATAGTTATTCTTGCGTTTTAATGGAAATCGTATTTTGTTTGCTATTCTCTTATTGGCAGAGCTTGGACTTTCAATGCTGCTTCCCTAGCAATGGCAGTTTTTGGACTCTCTTCTTAGTCCTTCAAACTTCTTCCTGCTTCTTCTAATGGACTGTTTAGATCTTGTCACACACATGCCCAACTAACTGGCAATCAATGATATGAGGGAAATTGTATGCAAACTTAAGACTCTGCGATGTCCCCTCATCCATTTCAAGAAACACTTACTATCTCAAACCCTGACCTCTGAATCATCAACCTAGTGAGGCATCTGTTTTTAGTTTGAGTTTTATTTCTTGTAAATGTGTAGACAGTGCTGTGTTCTCAGGGAAAAAACTCATATTTGTGTTGATTTTAGCAATATGCTTACTATTTCAAAAGATGAATTTGCCCTAAAAATTCTCATCGTTAGAAGAACTGTTTTTCTTTTCTTTTTACTGTATCTATATGATACAGATGCATGTTAACTAAACCTATTGTGGTAATCATTTCACAATATATGCAAATCAAACCATCATGCCAGACCCTTAAACTTAGTGATGTATGCCAATTATTTCCCAATAAAACTAGGAAAAAAACAGAAAATGAAAAATAAAGATATATTTCCTGTAGTTTCTTCTTGGTTGTTTTGCTCTCTTGTGCCTTCAGATCACATTTTTATATTTCATTCAAAGCTCATAATTGTTCTGAGTTAGTATGATATACATCATTTTGACATCCCTAGAAACAGAATTCTTTTGTATCTTCCTTTCAGAAATCTACTTGATCAGTCATCAATTGTTATCAGTTTTCTAAAATCAAAGTGTAAGAAAAGCAAATCACTTTATACACTAATATCATTTTATGGTAGATTTTTTTTAAAGTACTGGAATATAGGATGTTTTACTAACACATTACAGCCTTCATGATTTAAGGAATTATGACAGGTAAACTAGAGTGGCTGCATTTCTGAAAAAAAAATGTATTATTTACTATGGCTCCTTTATAGTATGTGTTGGTGTTCAAAGTGAGATCTAATATGTGTAAATCTAGGGATGCCTGCGTGGCTCAGTTGGTTAAGCTTCCAACTTTGGCTCAGATCATGATCTCATAGTTTGTGAGTTCTAGCCCCACATCAGGCTGTCTGCTGTCAGCACAAAGCTCGCTTTGGATCCTCTGTCCTCCTCTCTCTTTGCCCCTCCCCCACATGTGCACAAAGACTCTCTCTCTCAAAAATAAATAAAAACACTTAAAAATAAAATAAAACGTGTAAACCTAAAAAAAATAAAGTGTGTAAACAAAAATAAAATGTGTAAACCTGACTTGCAAAAAAAAAAAGAAAAAGAAAAAAATTAAAAGTAGCATTTCCTGTGATATCGTGGGATGCTATATTCCTGACACTTAGTGGGAGATGCTGAGGCCATTTCAATTAGCATGGGCCTTTTTTCAGTAGGGGCAGGTGCTGGCTCATTTGCCAACATTTCAGATTAGAATTCATGTGAACGTTAGGGTGTGAATCAAGTAAACTAACAAGGAAGTTCAGCTAATAAAAACTTGGCCAGAGCTTGGCCTTACTTATGTTACCCATTTGTAAGAGGGTATGATATACTGATTTCTTTGCTGGGAATTAATGTCTTTAAAGACAAACTCTTCTAAATTTTTCTGAACATGATGAAATGTATTTGTCATCTACATTCCTTACTCTGCCACAGAGCACTAGATTAATAACTGTTTTTGGCATCAAGAAGAGATGTCCTGAACTATGTATCAGTCTTCTAGTCTGTTGAGTATTATTTTCATTAAAGATTGTTATGTCCTGATGTATGAAGGGAAATTCATCACTATAGGTATACTTTATAGAAGTTGTGCAAGTTGGGATCAGAACACATGTCTGGCTTTATGAGATATATGACATAGAGAAAATCACATATCCCCTGATTCTGAGTCTTCTTATGACTTAAATGGAGAAATGTAAAATATAGACTCAAACCTTTGTTCATGAGCATAATTCGTTTCAGAAACATGCTTGTAATCCAAAGCAATTGTACATCAAAGTGAATTTCAAGAACCATTGGCTCAGTTGTGATCATGTGGTGTTCAGCATCACGTATTACTCATATTGCAAGACATCGCTCACTTATTAAGTTAAAATTTACTAGAAATGTTTGCTCGTCTTGAGGAACTCTTGCAGAACACGTTACTCGCAATCCAAGGATTTACTGTATATTGAAAAAAATTTTCTGAGGATTAAATGAAATAGTGTAAATAAAATAACTTTGTTATAAAGTGTTAAATGTTACATTTAATTGTCACATTAATGGTGTATTTTCTTATTTAATAAGATTTCACTTCCCTTGGGTTAAAATCCCCCAAAGTTACATCTAAGAAACTTCACTTGACAGTTAAACTTTTTATAATGGGCAAAGGACTTAGAACACAAACTAGGCAGTTTTGCCAATTAATGGATTGTTACTAAGGAGGCACAGATAATAAAGAAGAAACACGTAAGTAATCAAAGAATTACTAGTGCTGGAAGGCTGCAGGGCTCACTTAGGCTCGCATAAGAGACAGAACTGGATTCACATACAACTGTTCCATTTCATATCTAGGCAACTTTGGCAACATGCTTAAATTCTCTAAGTCTCAACTTCTTTATTTTTACATAAGTGGGATATTAAGTGTCTGAGAGACGATTAATGAGGCATAAATGAAAAATGTTCATGTAAATTACTGAGCATGGGCCCAGCATGGAGGGAGTCTCATAGGATGTTACTGGTTATTGGTATTAACTCAGCAATCGGGATGTGTCAAATATTTTTCCCAAGTACAATAAAATGACCCAAACAAAATTTAAATTGGAAAATTAATAAAATTAACAAAATTAATTGTTATGGTCTGAATTATGCCCTGTCTCCAAATTTTGTTTTTTCACATGTTAAATTCTCAACCCATAGTTTCACTGAATGTTGTAATTGTATTTGGAGATAAAGTCTGTAAAGAGGTGACTGAGTTAAAATAAGGCCATTTGGGTGGGCCCTAATCTCATATGATTGATGTCCGTAAAAGAAGAAATTCCAGGGGTGTGCCTGCACAGAGGGATGACCATATGAACAGGCAGCAAAAGGTAACCATCTGTCAATGAGAGGGACCTCCGAGAAACCAGCCCTGTGGTTCCTTGGTCTTGAATTCCCAGCCTACAAGAAAATAAATTTTGTTGCTTCGTTTACTCTGCTATTTTGTTATGGCAGCTCTAGAAAATGAATACACAAAGACTCAGAATTTTATTTTGGGAAAGCATTTTTTACTTTACAAGGAAGCCCTCAAGCTAAGCTTTCAGATGGAGAAGGAAATGTAAGTTGCCAAGAGAGGTCAGGTACTTACTTATTTCAAATATACCCAGAAAAGCTTATTTCAGAAAATGACCATTTTAAAGTAATAGGAATAATTATAGGAATAATTATAGTAAACTATAAATTATGTTGTAACCATATTAATTGCTTTATGCATACTATCTCATTTGATTTTACTAACATTCTGTGAAAAAGTTACTATTAACTACATTTCAGCAGGATGAAACTGAGGCTTAAATGAGGAAAAACCATGGGATAAGTAAGGTGGGAGTTTGGGATGTGAACTAAGACATGTCTGACTGTAAACCCTGTACTCTTAACAATGTGATTATTCTAAGATGCATAGTATGTCACAAGTTGCATGATTAAACAAACAATTTTTCAGACCTCATGTCCTGAATTTTGGTTCAGAGATTGCTGCAACTGTAAGCTCTTTTTTATCATGTTGGTAAGGATCACAGGAGATCAGAGACCCCTTTTCTGGGAAATTGGTTGGTGCTCCATAAGAAAAGTAAATATTTCTAGAAATAAATGAAATTAAACAGCACTCTAAGTAACTGTTCCAAAGAAATTTAAGCATGTGTATGAATTACACACACACACACACACACACACACACAGAGGCATGAGTGCTTAGAATTTGCTGGAATGGTAAAAGTATCTGGAGACAAATAATTGATGTGTAAACAGCAACAAAACTGAGCAACAGCAAAAACAAAATGGTAGCAGTATTTCTAAGAAGGGTTTGTTACAGGGGCGCCTAGGTGGCTCAGTCGGTAAAGCGTCTGACTTCAGCTCAGGTCATGATCTTTCGGTTTGTGAGTTTGAGCCCTGTATCGGGCTCTGTGCTGACAGCTCAGAGCCTGGAACCTGCTTCAGATTCTGTCTCTTCCCCTCTCTCTGCCCCTCCCATGCTCATGCTCTGTGTCTGTTTCTCAGTAAGAAATAAACATTAAAAAAAAATTAAAAAAAAGAAGGGTTTGTTACAAAGGAGGGAGGGGGTAAACTTTTAGAGTTAGGGATATAGTATGTGCAAGAATTCTCTTCAGTCAGTTTGAGTTTTACTATTTTTAAATTTTTTATTTTTTCAAGTTTTTCTTAAAATTTCAGTTAGTTTTATACTTCACGTCTACTTAGAAAACGGAGATTGAATGCATGTTAGCACATTCCTGTGCACATAGACTTCAAGAAACCTTTCCTTTTAATAAATTCTGCTAATTTTCTTTGCCTTTCTACATCCTGAAGAATACATTCCTTACAAGCCTTTTATGCACTCTATACACCAATAATAGTCTTCTCTCAAGGTCTCTACTGCCTTCGGAGGAGAGATATACTTCTGATTTCTTAGAGAATTAATGGCATTTTGCTATACTCTCAGTGGGAAAATCTGGCTCATCTTTTTCTGATTAATGAAGGACCTGGTGGTTTATGATTTTCTTTGAAAGGAGGGAAATGGAGGCACAAAAGTGAGAATTTACTTCTGCTATCCCCAAAGCCTGAAAACTCAAAATATGTTTCTAAGATAATTGTACAAAAAAGAGATTTTGGGGGAGGAAGCTGATTGGTTTCTTATTCAAATGTAAAAGTACACATCTATACACAATCTATATGCCTACACACAATAATATGAAAATTCACTGATCATATAATTCTTATCGAGAGAAACTTGATAAAACCTAGACTATGTGATCACATTATCTTTAGAAAGTGAAAGAGGATGAAAATTACAGGTAGTCTGGCTTTTGTCAGAGGTTTAAGGATACGTGGTGATAAGAGGCTTAAAATGAGCAATGTTCACTTATGAAAAAAGACAATTAGCATTGGCTACTAAGTGCTTTCAAGACAGGCTTCTTATCTACCAAAATGATACAGAAAAGAGTCTGAAGAGTTTGAGTGTATGAAAGAATTTCTTATAGGTCTAGCGGGAAAGTGGGACTTATGTATAAAGAATGTTTTAGTCGAGAAATGAAAGATTTCACAAAACATATCTTTGTTTTAATTAAGTAGGTAAATCATGGTTATAGGATGTGTTGCTGTTTTTTATTATAAGATTTATAATTTTAGAAATTTATCAAATTCTTATGATTTCTTAGTTTTAAAAACCATTCCTTGGCAAAAGTTGACTTAATAAATGCTGTATCTCTTGTCTGTGTCTGTGATTGTTGCTAAGTGATGGAATTGTTGAGGAATTTTAATTTGTCTTTAAGCCTTTATACCTCATTTAGATTTAGTATAAAATATAAATATTTTATAAGAGTATAATTTTTGTTATCAAAAAATATAAGGCTATTTATTTTTTAGGGAGAAACATATATACAAAGAGATGATAATATAGGGAAAACTACTTATTTATTTTATTTTTATTCTTGGACATTTATGTTATTAATTGGGGGATATTTTAAAGCTTCTCAAGTCACATCAATTATTTAAGTAATTAAATGCATCATAGATATTATTTTTATCTACTTAATATAGGAACATTTTCCTGGATTTTTACTGAATTATTATTTTTTTTGGTGATATAATCATGAATTTTTATCCCTATGTCTAGCAAAATAACAGTGTGATAAGTACATATTTAGATGTTTTAAATTTCCTCCTTTTTATGTTAAATTTTCTAATTTTCTTATAAAAATGCCTAAATCAAGCCGTTTTAATTAGAAATCAAACAACGGCAAAATCAAAAGTGAAAAAAAGTTTCTAATAGCTTTTTAAAATTTTTTTTTAATGTTTATTTATTTTTGAGAGAGAGAGCGAGAAAGAGCATGAACAGGGGAGGGCCAGAGAGAGAGGGAGACACAGAATCCAAAGCAGGCTCCAGGTTCTGAGCTGTCAGCACAGAGCCTGATGTGGGGCTTGAACCACAAATGGTAAGATCGTGACCTGAGCTGAAGTCAGACACTTAACCGACTGAGCCACCCAGGTGCCCCTCTAATAGCTTTTGATGTATAAGTGACAAAGATTTAATAGGGAAGTACTGGAATAATCTGGGAAAGCATTTGTGTTTCTTCTTACAGTATGATCAGGAAGCAGATCCTGCTAATTGCCTAATCAATATCCATTCTTTTCCTTTTTTACAAATGGAATCACATTTTTTTTTTCAAGATGACAGTGTGCACTGTTGAAAACTTTATTTTCCATCCTCTGTTGCATTTGACACAGTATTAGCAAATGAGATGTCTACGTGGAGGTCTGGGATAGCTTTTCTCTCCCCATATAGGCGCTGTCTCCTCTTCTCATTATAGGCCTGTGTGGTGCCTAAACATCAAAGTTTCCAGAAAATTAATAGTTCTTAGATTCATTACTGCCTTTAGAGCAGGTAGGGTGAAACCCTGTGAACTCCATGATAACATCCCTCTGAATCTCTTATGTCCTTAAAACAAAATGTGAGCCTGAGTGTTGTGAAGAGGTTCAGAGTGCACCAATGCCAGTTCTGAGGATCCTACTTTGAAGACCAGAGAATTTGAGCAGTGGAACTAAAATAACTTAAGTAAGAACAGATATAAATCAATTGATTTGTCAACTCTAGCCTATCAAACAACATATACATATTATTTATATTAAAATACATTTTTCTCAGTGGTGCTAAATATCTGTTTCTTGTTTCTCAACATATTCTAGATAATGGTTCTGGAGACCCTCACAAACTTGTGTGTCATTCAAAACACAGCGGGACAACTGAGGAACATTTTGCCTTGTTAAGCATTTCATATTTGTTCCAAATTTGCAGATGTATGATGTAAAATGTAAAGTATGGTACCAATTCCATATATTGGCAACCAAGTAGATATTAAATGTTAGAATTAAGAATATCTTTACCTTATAGAGAATTTTCGTAATATTGATTCATTTTTTTTAAATTAAGTGCTCAGCTTTTTATTAAAAGGTCATTGATAGCAAGCTTACGATAATGGTGCTTGCTAGCATGGTTAGTAAAGCCAAATAAAAGCCAAAAATTTGGCCAAAGAGTCAGAACATTCTTTGTGCAATGTAGAGTGTGTGGTTAGAAATTTTGCTAGAAAACATGTCCTCAACTGTGCCAGAATTGACAATATTCAAAGATTATGATCTAAATTCTCTGGACTTGTTCAAAGATACAACTCTTAGTAAAGCCCACATAAAATGTAACCTTTGAATTTATGGTTGAAACGCGCCATCTGACTGTTATTATAGCAGACTAGATTCAAGATGCACAAAAACAGGTGAAACAACAGATGTTCAACTAAAGAAGTTAGTTTTTCACTGAAAAATTAAATTAATTTTGAGTGTCCATTAACCATATTTTTTGGTATGAAGTGTTACTTACAACTATTAGTTTAATAATAGCTTATGGAAAACTCAGAGATATAAACTTGGCTACTTTAGTTTTAGGGAGATTAAATGTTTTAGACTAAGAGTTTTTTTTTTTTTTGACCCCTAAATCAAAATACACAGCATGCAAAATATGTAGCAAAGGCAACATTCCATGAAAATACAACAAATTAGAACAAGGAAACAAAAAGATCTGCATGGCCATGAATAAAGATATTCATATACAAGTAATCTCCAATGTATTTTCTAGAAATTATCTGATAACCAACATAGTCCCAGGAATAGCTGTGATTGAGCAGCGTACTGCTGTTTTTGTTGTCTTGTTTTATCTAGCCTTTTAAAACTCCTCAAAAAGAACTTAAGAAATACTGTATGTATCCAGATATTATTGTAAGAGATTGTAAAACTAGTGATATTAAGTGACAGCAATTGATACGGTAAGATTAAAATATTTTTGAAATTATGTGGGAAAATGAAAAGTTACCATCTGGGACCCTATTGACATGATATGTGTAAATCAAGGCTCATCCTTGAATCAAAGTATTATTTAACAATTTTTTTATTGATATTTCCAACTGCTGCTTTAGTAGAACAGATCTTTTTTTAAAATGTGAAGTTAATAAAAAAAGCTACCTACTTATCACCCAATACATGTCTAATTTGGCATTGCTGCTAATAAGATAAGAAATTATGAAAAAAAACTTGCTAATAATATCATAATTGGTGATTTTGCTAAAATGAAGGTGAGAAAAGATTTTTTGGGATAAATACATAGTAATTCAAATTATGTTAGTCTTCATTATTTTACTAACCAAAACATTTCAGACCCAACAA
Organism: Panthera tigris; assembly: GCF_018350195.1. Classification (NCBI taxonomy): domain Eukaryota; kingdom Metazoa; phylum Chordata; class Mammalia; order Carnivora; family Felidae; genus Panthera; species Panthera tigris. The sequence goes on along the minus strand of NC_056663.1, from coordinate 99,115,034 downwards.
CAAACAGAACACACAGACGTGCACAATAATAATTGATTTCACACTACTCAGGATGTTGTCAACTTCCAATCATATAAAAAACATACCTTTGTGCCTATTTAAAAAAAATTGTTCCTAAAAAGTATATTTACACATACGGTGTGTGGGCCTGCATTTTTACTCTCGTCCTGGGCCCTGAAAATATTAAAGAACAGCCTGTCTTCATTACATAGAATCATTTAGGAGCAAAAAGCAGAGTGAGCATCAGCAAAGAGAGGAATAAAAGGGGGGAAATGGGAAGTTACAGACCCTGGTATCTGTTGAGCCACTAATATGTGCTAAGGTCTATACCACATCGTTTCATTTTTATACATGTTTGAGATAGGTGGAGTAGGTCAGTTTCAGAGATGAAGAAATTAAGAATAGGTCGTATCTTGTAATTTTCCCAGTTCATTTTGCTGGCTCTGTGGAAAACCAAGAACCCAGAGCAAGGTGAATCTTGGCTTGCCCTAATTACACAGCTGTTTCTAAACTGAGAGTATAAAAGTAAATGAAGACAGACCATAGTAGGTGCAGAGACTATTTATTATAGAAAATTGGTAAAAAACAAAAAACAAAAAACAAAAAACAGCAGGAAAAAAAAAAGAAAATAAGAATGTTTTGGAACTTTAGAAATACTCAAGATTTAAATTCTAGTAGAAGAATTACAAAATTTGTCAAATATCACAATCAATCTGCAAACTGTCCACATTACAGGACTGTGGTGGATGAGTACGATGGGATGTGATGAAGTATTCAGGAAATAGTGTTGAATATTTAGTTTTACGTCTACATTTATAAAAATAAGTTGAGAATGACTAAAACTTACACAGCAAACATTTAACAACACTCAAAAAACTGAAGACCCTAAGAAAATTTTTATAATTTCAAGGTAGAAAGGTTTTTTGAGGTATGATACCAAGTCAGGAATCATAAGGACAAAATATTATAGTAGTACTTTTTTTTAAAGTTAAACTGAGAGGGAGCTTGGGTAGCTCAGTCAGTTGAGCATGCAACTCTTGATTTTGGCTTGGGTCATGAATCCAGAGCACTGGGATGGAAACCCCGGCGTGGGCTCCACATTCGGCTCTTTCCCCCTCTGTCCCTCTCCCTGCTTGCTCTCTCTCTCTCTCTCTCTCAAAACAAACAAACAAACAAACAAACAAACAAACAAAAAAAACAACTTAACCCGGGACGACATTGAAACCCTAATGAGAAAACCAGGATTCAGATTATCTATATTAAAAAATCTTACATATTAATTTGACCCCTCCTCAAAAATGGCCAGATGATACCAATGGGAGTTTATTCAAAAAAGAAATACAGGTGCTACCTGCCCACTGGGGAGTCATATACTTTGCTTTTTGCACTTCATCTTTCTTAGGATACTATTGTAAATTCTGTATTGTGGAAATATTTAAAAGTTAGCTCACAATTGTTAGGATATGTTTCTATTTAGCTACTTATTAAATCTTAATCCATAGTGTGACATTTGCTCAAAGAAATTCATCTCAGAGGCTGGTTATACAGCTCCAGTGTAAGGATCATAATCAGGTCTTTTTTAGTGATAAATCTAAATGTATGTGGATGCTTCCCACTTTCTGATCATGGGGCTAAAAGCTAGTTTGGATCAAATGATCACTGACTGGGTCTTATATTAGGTCCCCCTAACAGCGAGTAGGGTATTGCTGATTGTCGCCTTGAGTGGAGGCTTCACCATCTGGCTCTTGAGAGAGCTTAACAGGGTCATGTGCCCTAACTTCCAAATCACTGATAAGGTTTAATGTTTTTATTTTTCTAAGGTAATTTACATTTTAATGAAGTAGTGAAGGATTAGGCCAGTTAATAAAGACTAATTTATAAATCGAAGACTTCATGCAGACCATTGGGTTAGGCATGTGGGAGGGCCAGACGCCTTTCGAAATCTCTAAATGGTCAACGGAGACACATGCTTTCCCCGGGGCCCTGCAGGTAAGTAGGTGGCAACACTGAAGATTACTTCCACTGGATCTTCTATAAGAATGGGGACAAAGAGCACAGATGCCAATTTATTTTCCTATTATCCAACCATTGCTAGTTCTTTCCCTTTGAATGCTAATTCCACCCATCTTATACCACATGTCTCCTTTTGGAGAGGGGAAAATCATGTCAAAGAAATTCCTGTAAAAAGGCTTAAAATTCCATGTTGATAACCCCATATTGATTATTTTACATAGGCAAATTATGTGAACAATTTTATATATCCTACCCCAATTTCTGCTGGGTACAGTGAAGTGGGCAAAAGTAGTGCTCAATAAATCAAGTAAATCAACTTAAAAAAATTTTTTTAATGTTTATTGTATTCATTTCTGAGACAGAGACAAAGCATGAGTGGGGATGGGGGTGCAGAGAGAGAGGGAGACACAGAAACTGAAGCAGGCTCCAGGCTCCGAGCTGTCAGCACAGAGTCTGACGCGGGGCTCGAACTCATGAACGGTGAGATCATGACCTGAGCCAAAGTCGGTCGCTCAACCGAAAGCCACCCGGGCGCCCCAAATAAATCAACTTTTTAAAAAGACTTTGCAATAACAAAAAATTGAAGTAAGCTGAAAATAGTTTGCTTTAAGTAAAACACACATTATTTTTCTAAATAAACTGTTTAATGAAGACCCTTGGTGGTCTCACTGGGGCACATAGACCCAAGGGCTGGATATTTCTATATGGTTTGCAGACACATTCCTGCTAACCCATTTCAGCTGAAACTTTACCACTGATGGAGCACTCAGGCAATCAGTTATCAGTGTCTTAGAACGGAGCTTACCTTTTGGTGAATCCTCCACTGCAGTTTATAGAGCATTTCTTGTACTCTCCTGTGATTGTTTTGCTGCAAATGCAAGTACGGAGTATTTAACCTAGAGGCTACTTGGTCAAACATGATATGTGGCTATTACATAGTACTATGCCGTCTCTTAAACAGAATAGAATGTTTAGAGTAAGACAAGATTTGGTTTGGTCTCTACCACTTGCACCACTTACAGAAACTTGAATCTAGCAATTAAAATAAAGTGTAGGGGTTGTTCATCAGATATTGGATCTAAGTTTAGAATATTATTTTGTTTTATTTTACTAGGGAAATGACATGTCTGTCTTTTATAGAAATGTGAAGGGAAAATAGAGAAATACATATAAAATTTATTTAAATAAGCATGCAAGTAGATATTTTTATGTAAATAGGGATCTATGTGTATATTACATATGTATATATGTATATATAATGCCATAAAAGCATTACATTAAAAGTTAGCCACTTAGTCACATGCATGATGTAATTGTCACCCTTTGCATTTAGCTGTTTATAAGGAATAAATATAGTTGGTTTGGTGGCAGAAAGTTTTATACTAAGATTTAGGAGACTTCAACTCAAGTAAGCACAAAGAATCTTCTATGTTCTCATCTCTAAAAGTGGTTCAAATAAAACTTTTTGATTTCAGAGGCCCCTGGGCTCTAACATACTATAATACATTTTATAATCTGACATTTGTATAACCCTATATCTAAATAAAAGTGAATCCAATTTAAACAGTTCCAAATAATCATTATACTTATGGTGGGTGAAAAGCCTATTTTTATTAGCTTTGGAATAATATTTAGAAATAAAAAGTAATTTTTAAAATAGAAGAAAATATCTTCTGAGACCATAATCTGCGCTCATGCAAAATGATACAAACCTTATGATTACATGTATGAAAACTCATGATAAATATTTAAGTGTTTAATGGAAAGAGAAAATAGAAATCCACCAAGTAACTGAGTTACAGCAATGGGCTTCTGAAAGGTTAATTTTTCATTCTTAATATTCTTCTAATTATACCACATTAAATTTTATTCTACATAAAAGAAGACAAAGTATAAGAGTACTTGGGAAGTGTTAATTATATGAAAATATTTGTGAAGTGGATTGGTCATCCAAATAACATCATGAAAACCATTTGGCTTGGAAAGTTGTTCTCTATGGGTTATTTAAAAAATGTAGCTGTACCTTTTAGTGTAGATATATCAGTATTTATTTTCTTTACCAGGAATTTCAACAGACTTGTAAAAACTGATGATTGCTGCTAATGGAGATCCCTAGCTTTTTGAAGGTAGATTTTTGTGGGTAAACAGACACGGCCCCAGAACCTCTGCCCGCCTAGTGAATTGCATCCTAGAGATGTGTCTGGATTTGTGGAGACTGACTGAAACCAGCGGGGACTCCTCCTATTCTTCTAGAAGCTCTATGAATATCATACAAAGGGAGAAACACGTTTCGGAACGGTAAATGGAAATGCACAATATTTCATTGGTTTATATGCCAACATATTTTTGGGAAGATGATATTTAGTAATCTTTTGGAAATATTGACGAAGATATCACCAACTACACATAAAATGAAAAAAAATGCAAACTTCTTATTACAGTTTCTGGAGACTGTAATAAACTTTGCGTCATCTGTATAATGTTTATAATTGGAGGTCTGAAAAATAGACGGACTTCAGTTGAAACCTCCAAGTTTTTTTATCCGGTGTTTCCTCAGAATTATTAATTAGTCCAGGTTTGGCATGCCAGTAATGTTCACATGAAACTTAACTAAGGCTAACTAAAAACTTGGCATCTGTCCTTGGAAAAAAATCATCTTGAGTTTGCTTAAAGGTCTGTGAACCTCAGGAAACCTTTCAGTGACCCTTGCTACAGTGTGGTGGTTTCTAGTGATATCTGAAACCAAGAATGTTTTGTGAAGGGTTTGGGTTTCATCTGGAAAGCCATATCTAATCCTAGGTACTGCCTAATGAATTAGGAGTCTGCTCCTCCTTGGATCCTCGTACAGGCAGTGCTTTGCGCAAAATCCGTGACTTTCACTGCAGAGTAAAATTGCGCCTCTTAATGAACCTTTTGAAAATGCCTTCAGTGGATTTTTAAAAAATGTTCTTTCTGGGTGTATTTATGCTATTGTCACTGCTACCTAAAATATAGACATACACTGAGACATCACTTGAGGCTGTAGCATATTTCTGTTAAATAACAGGTAATTATTGTAACAGATAACTATTGTATTGATAGTATTACACATTCTAAGAATGTTGTATGTATTTCATAGGCCAAGACAGTCCTAAGTGTAGCAAGTTTTGACTACATGGGGTCAGGGAATACTCCAAATGATAACTAACTGTATGGTCCTCCAGACGTTGAGTGGGGCACTGGTGGAGCCAGCTTTTCTCACTCTTTTTTTATCCCTCATAAGGACACACACAGACCCACATATATACATTTCTCTCCAGCATACGGAAATTATCTCCCCTCAAGTGGGGAAAATGACCCACTGGATATGAACAGTTGATAATCAAGAATTTCTAAGATGTGTTACAAAAATAACATCTACAGTTGATTTTCAAGGGAAGTCTACATTATAAAAAAGGTCTGAGGGATATGAAATGGAATAACCCTCTTTGTTTTCATCTCTGAATCTTCTTTAGTGGCTTGTTTTTGCCCTAAATTATTTTTTCAGTTTTCTTGCTTTAAGGATTCACTGTCCATTAGTTTTCGGCTATTTTTATATCTCAAATTCTTAGACAAAATGCCTGAGAAGTTCTGACATTCTTTATGCTTCTAAATCTGTTTAGATGTCATTATTTTAGGGCCTGTTTTATGTTACGAATAAGTTGAAAAAAAATTAGGGAAAGAAACCTATATGAGGATTCTTAAAGATGTATACATATATATGTATACATCTTTAAGAATATATTTAAGAATATAAGAAGATATCTATTTCAGATCTATTTCAGTTGTTTTTTGCCACTAGGCAACCATAGAGAGAAAAATGTTATATTGATAATGACTGATTCTGATTGCCAGAGAAATAAAGATAGGTTCTAATAGGGTCAAAGAAGAAAATGAAATCCTAGTGAGCTAAGAAATAGTCTTTCAACTTTGATATATAGGCACTAATACTATACTATACTATACTATATACTATAATAATACTTTCTTTTCTACTGATTTTTTGATCCTGTGCAGCCATTTATGGTTCATTGTTTAATTTTTTCATTTGAAAGCTTTAACATTAAGTCTTAAGTAGATTGATCATTTATACCTTCTGAGATATTCTCTATATTTACAAAGAGTACTTTCCTCTTGGATGGCATATCTGTGGACAAATTTACCAGGGTGCAATGTGTCCAATTTTGGAAGCTTCCATTAGATTTTCTTTTTTGACCCATGAGATCTCATAAGCAACTGAAGCATCAGCATTAGGCGTTTCTGACACATAACCCAACCTACAATCTGTATTACATAGTCTTTTTAAAATATCATAGACAGTGGAAGGGAAAAATGTGTTTCTTACAAATTTTTAAGGAAAAAGATACTTCTTCCCTTTCATTTATAAGGCATTTTTAACAAAGGCCATCACATAACCAAGTAAAAGAATACAAAGCATGAGTTTTGGACGATGCAGTGCTCCAGTAGTTGCTGGAATAGGCTAAACCACGTCAGCATCAGTGATCTTACATCCCCAGCTGCCATTATGGTTACAGGTCTTTCTTTAAAAAAAAAAAAAATTAGTGTTTTTATTTAGTTTTGAGACAGAGAGAGACAGAGCACGAGCAGGGAAGGGGCAGAGAGAGAGAGAGAGAGAATCCAAAGCAGGCTCCAGGCTCTGAGCTGTCAGCACAGAGACTGACGCAGGGCTCAAACTCACAGACTGTGAGATCATGACCTGAACTGCAGTTGAATGCTTAGCCAACTGAGTCACCCAGGCACCCCTGGTTATAGATCTTTCTAAACCACCTTTAAACTACCACTCCTGTATTCTAGATTTTTCAATCATAAGTTAGCTTTTAGGGGAGGCTGTCATGTAAATCTCCAAATTTTCTTATAATGTCTTAGCTGTCATCTGTATCTTAGTAAATTTCAGTTGCTTTTGGTTTTACTTTTCACCAATTATGTTGTCAGGACAAATGTTCTGTCCTTCCACATGGAAGTCATTTGTCTGCTTGTCTTATTGCCATTGATTTTTTTATTCTGGCTACACCACAACCTCCTGATTAAAAAAAATAATAAAAAACAAAAAACAAAAAACACAAAACAAAACTTACGTGAATTAGTAGTTTAATCCTTTTGCATACTTCATTTGCATAATTCTCACAACATATGTTTCCATACAATCTGGTAATTATTTGGTATGTGGATCACCAATTGTAGCTTAAACTTGCTTTTCTTTATTCTACTAAACATATTCTGTTTGTTAGCTGTCTATTCATTGTTTATAAGTTATGTACTTTTGTAGAGTGGGGCTAATTGATAATGAATTATGAGGTAGTGCTACACTCTGTTAAGAGACAGAGTTATTTTTGAAGGAGTAGTTTTATTATAGAATGTTAGGCCATTGGCAGTAATGAAAAGTTTGCTTTTGATGAAGCATAAGAAGGTGATAACATATGATGAGATATTGTATAGAAAACAGACAAGTCCTTTTAACTTGTTTTTGAGGATAAAGATGCCTTTACTCAACAAAGAATAGATTGTGGCCTGTCAAAATGTCAAAGTCAATGACATTATCATTACCTCTTTCTACAGTACTAGCAAAAACAGTTCCATTTCGAAATGAATGATATGAAAAAGCATTGTTTGGCCAACATGCTATCATTAAACTATCCAGAGAATTTTTTTCTTTTCTTATTATTTCTTCCAGGAAAATTCACTTCTCCTCAATAAAAGTATGGAGTATACAGAAGTATACTTTAAGTATACAGAATCAGAAACATGTCAATGGAGGGAATCACGATCACCAGCAGTGCAATATCTACAGATAATTTTCCTTAAGGCAGAATGTTCACATTCGATGCCGGGTCATTCAGAGGGCAGGGCTTAGGGGAGACAAAGTTCAAAGATGCTTGGCATGGGAGAGTTTGTCTACTACTGGCTATATATTTAAGGTCAGCCTTGGAGGAAATTGCTTATCTATACTTCTTGGAGCCTAGAAAGATTTTCAGATGAGTAACTTAAGGATTCTGTTTCTGTTTCTTTTCAGTTTGTTTCCTGTTGTCTCAGAGGGTTTTGTGATATAATAATAGGCAAAGGTTATCATTTATTAAGCTAAACGACAGGCAAAGTCTAGGAGGCTTTTCATACATTTTGTCATTCAATTCACAGGGCAAGTTCTGGAAATCGGCACTATCGCTGTGATCATCCCCTTCTAGAGATGAAGAAACTGCGGCACACAAAATTTAAGTCGCTTGTTTAAGGAGGTATAATTTGTAAGTGTCAGAACAAGGATTGCAACTTAAGTTTTTATGATTTCACATAAATATAGCATAGAGAAGCATGGACTCTGGTGTTGGAACTTTGGGTTAAAAAGCAAGGTCTCTTGGCGCACCTGGTTGGCTCAGTGGGTTAAGCATCCCGCTCAGGTCATGATCTCACGGTCTATGAGTTCAAGTCCCGCGTCGGGCTCTGTGCTGACAGCTCAAATCCTGGAGCCTGCTTCGGATTCTGTGTCTCCCTCTCTCTCTGCCTCTCCCCCTCTCACACTCTTTCTCTTTCTCTCAAAAATAAATAATAAAACTTTAAAAAAAATTTTTTTAACGTTTATTTATTTTGGAGACAGAGAGAGACAGAGCATGAACAGGGGAGCATGAACAGGGAATTAATAAACACAATTTATTAATTGTGTTATTTTGGGTAAATTAACTTTCCTGTGTCTCAGTGTC